>NC_142605.1:1855782-2468037 GCF_041222555.1 Hakea prostrata
CCCGTAAATAATAGAATTTCGAAGTCAGCATTATTATTGCAGCTATACAAAGAATCGTAACACGCATAATTTGCACATAATATATGATAAAAATGCATGATTGCAAACTCTCTTCAATCCTTTGTTGACTTTCATCCTTCCTTTGATATAAATTAGGTCCCATGTCCCCGATATCGGGACCTTGCTCTTCCTCCACTCTTACCGAAGCGATCAAGTATAGATTTAACACTACTTGATCTGCTAAGGTTAGCATGTTCCTTCCCCTTATGTGGACGACAAGATGAGCCACCAACTTCTTCTCGACCTTGCCGTTGTGGCCTAACCGATTGAGTTCTCTCAACCGCTCAACTTCTCTTGCTTCATTCCTAGACTCCTTATTGCCCATGCCAATCGGCTCATCTTTAGCTTCCATATCGGATCTTTCATACTCATCAAGATCCTCCATCAAATTGGTACCAAGGCATCCTCATCTTCTTGTATCCGAGTGGCCTTCTTTTACTTTAGTGAGGTGTTTTGCATTGCCCTACTTAACTCTACGGGGCACTTGGGACATTTGGCAACATTCTATATCCTCCGCCATATGTTGCTTTGTCCGGTCACCCCACCTCCCAAATGTTGTGCTTCACAAAAATTACACATCGTATGCAATCTGTTGTTGTTTATCTTGGTGCAATATTCCCATCCAATATCTCGTGGAACGTGGCATCTTCCTAAACAACAAAGCAAGTGATTGTTTGTTCTCATAAGTGAGTATTCAAGACTAATACAATTTAACATGCCAAAAGAAAAAGGGAAAACAATATAGTTTTTGAATGAAGCCAAACAACAATCTCATTCTCATATATTATTAGTTAGATAAAATAAATGTAGCCAAGCACAAAACAAGACTATGGAATCTTAAGTAGACTGCTGGATAAGATAAGAAACTATATCTCTATTTAAAATACATTAGTAACTTGATATTGCATAGTGGGCATTAAATGCATCAATAAAAATTAGCTCAAAATTGTTCAATCTAAAATTACTCATTTTGCATGATCCAAATGGTGAAGAGTAGGAAGTAACCAATGTTAACAAAACAAAAACATTCGACAAACCAAAGAAACCAACAAGGATAAAGGGGAACATGGGGTGAATAACTAATCACCCGGATAGGTTCGAGTGTAAAATGGGCTATATGAAACAACTGGACTGCCGTTGACAATCATGTTTACGTCGACAAAGTAACAGAAAATGTGCAAATTGATCACAAGACAAGAAGATCTGGACCACATAACCCACTTCCAACCAAATGGATACATGCAACATCAGGATTCAAACCAAGGAACAACTCATATTCCATAACACCGAATTGATAACGAAAGATTAGAGGGGCAAAGAGAGAACACCAAAATTATGCACAGTGAGCCTCAGGAGTAGAACGAGTGCTTTAACCATTGGTGAAGCAACTTTGATTTTCAAGCCTAGCCCAACAAAGCAACTCGAAGGTTGTGTTGGGTTGTAGACAAGCCCTAAACCCCCACTGGTTTCTATAGGCATACTTCAACTAGAGATCTAAAAGAAATAATAACTCTAAAACTGGAGTCCAGGTGACTCCCAATTCTTGAAAGTTGAAACAATGGTTACACTATTAAGGCATTGAGTTAGGTTATTGAAGAAAAATCGGTGCAAAATTAAGAGTTAAAACAGACATTGATTGCCAATATAGATGGATTTAGGATGATAATCCGATCACGATGATATATTGTACACAATATTTACCAAATACAAGGCTCGATGACAAACTAACCGAATTGAGATGATGATGATGCAAACTGAGATAAGAGTAACTCTAATCGCAATGGCAAAGAGAGAACACCAAAATTAGCATGACATACCTAATCGACTAGCACAAGTCGATTGAAAATAGCACCAATGAAGACGAAAGTCACCACGGACTCAACAAAAAACCCAAAACCTTATTTCAAAGCCCAACTCGGACTCACAAAACCTTCACCTTCCTGTTTTCCGCAACTCTTCAAACTCGAAAACCCTCGTAGACTCACAAAACCCTTCTCAAGAGCATAAATGAGAGAGTAACCGGAACTCCGCAGAGGATTGACATTTCAAGTTTATCGCCCCAAGTTCCAACCTCAATGCTTTGGAACTTTGAGAAAACTCGGGAAGAAGCAAACATTTATGAAATTAATTGAATATGTATCGAGTGTATCGATATGTAACGGTTAGTATCGTTGTGTATCATACGATATGTATCGCTTATTTTAAATTCAAATTTATATTTAAGAAATGTTTCTATGTATCGTAACGTATCGTCGCGTATCGGCCGATACAATGAGAGACACGAGATACGATATGACAAAACAAAACTTTGGAAACGTATCGTCCTGTATCGTATCGCAAGGCTGCGATACCGATATGTATCGGCCGATACAATACGATAGGGTGAGATACTTTAAACCTTTGATAGAACACTGAAACCATTACCAATAGTGCATCACCAGTTATAAGGTGGTGATATGGACGTGGTAGAGGACTGTTATGGTGGGAAACCATATTACCTCTATCATATTAGGGTTGTACGGTAACGTTTCTATGTTGTCCCTTGCCTTTTGTTAAGATACATTTTTTATGCATTTTTACGTACATTTTTTGAGTTTTGGAATCATGTATGGTTATATAGGTTAAAAAAAGCTATAAAAAAATAAATGAGATAAGCAAGAAAAAAAAAATTGAATTTTGAGAGAAACTATATATATATTTTTGTGAATATGATTCTCAAAGTGGACTCAAAACTGTGCTTAAATGTTAGTCTGTCTAAAAAAATAAAAAGGAAAACAAAAAAGAAGATGAAAAAGAAAGATACAAGAATTAGATTGGATTACACATGCCTGATTTGAGATGTATCTATTCAAAAAAAGAAAAAAAGAAAAAAAAAAAAAAAAACAATAAACAAGATACAAGAGTGCTATCAACATTAACATTTAGGCACATTTTTAATCTATCAACATTAATAGGAACATTTTGGTTGCGTTTTTTGTACTCTGTGAACGATAGAGTGGAATTTTTTTTCTTTGGCTTGTTAATAACAACGCCGCCCAAAGAGATAATGCTTATGAGAACAATTGACGTACACATTATTTTAGGCAGCCCAAAATTATGGCCACATTAAAGACTTACCCGACATATAAAGCTCAAGACCCATTGCTCACATACAAAATTCCATTCTAAACAAAGTTTGCAAAGTGGAAAAATAGAGTTTAAAGTACTCACACGTTAACTATCATCGGGTTTCTCAGTTGGTAAGACAACCACCTCTTATACTATTGGTAAGACCAAAAACTCTTAGTAGTTCTATTCCACCTAATGGTATATTATGTAATACGCCCACCTTCACTATATAAAAATCCTCTATTCAATAAAAAAAAAAAAAAAATCCTAGATTGTCTAAAGGATGAAATGCATAGCAAACATGGAGGTTGCATGCAAATATTTAAGGTAAATCAATTGAATTAAGGTTTGAAATTTGGTGGGTTGTTGATTCAAACTAACCATTAATTACTACACAACAACACATTGTGTAGCGAGGATATCAATTTGGTCAAAGCTAGGCAACACAAAAGGGTTTATTATTATTATTATTTTATTTATTTATTTATTTATATTTTAAGATTTGACGTTTATGGGCCAACTTACAAGCACATTGATTATATCCTCATAGTAGTTTTTCATATTTAATTTAAATATACCATTAAAAAGAGTTGAAATGAGATGTTTTCTCTTGTGAAAACTAAACTAAACATATTTAACTTATAAATGTAATAAAATAGAGAAGTTATATTAAATGAAAAGAAGAAAATTAGGACAAGATGAGTTCAACTCTTCTATTGAGTTATTCATTATATATTTATTTGAATCTAGCAACTTCTTTGATATGAAAATATCTGAATCTACAAAGAAATACAATATATGATTATCGCACACAATAAGATGATCTTGATATGGAATGATGGATTGCTACGATCTTTGGTTAATATGGGAATGCGGATCACCAAGATCGCACGCTGAAATAGCTAAGATCTTCATTTGAAATTTACATATTTAGTATGACCTCTTTAAGGGTAATGGACATCTATAATTAATATTATTTATAACACTCTCCCTTTGATGTCCATCAATAGATAATCTACCTCGTTAAAATCTTACTATGAAAAAATGTTGTGGGAAAAAATTTTAGTGAAGGAAAAAGAGTATACATATCTAAATAATATCTATTGGTAGCAACCTCATTAAAAACCTTACCAAGGAAAATCAGTGGGACAAAACCCTGGTGAAGGAAAAAATAGTGCAGTACGTATTTTACTTCCCTTGATGATAACATCATTGAACATCTTTGATTATTAAACATTCCAATATCATATTCCATCTTCTCAAAATTTGAAGCAATGCTTTAGTAAATAAATCTGTCAAATAATCACTTGAACGAATTCGATGAACATCGATTTCACCATTTTGTTGAAGATCATGAGTGAAGAAGAATTTTGGTGAAATATGTTTCGTTATATCTCGAGGAGCACAAATTCAAAATCTAGTCCTCAACCATCAACTTCAGCCGACCCACAACCAGAATTTGTCGGCCTCGCCCATGCCACCTGTGAAATCCAGCCCTATCCTAACCCTAACCCTAACCTTGACCCGGAAACCCTGTTGTTTGTAGGTCCGAAGACCCGGAGTGAAGGAAGAAGCCAACTATGGGCCATCTCAGTGGAAGACATGGTGTTTGACCCAAAACCCATGGAAGTTGATGATGGTGTTCCATACTTGGAGGCTTGTTCAGAACCAGAAAGGAAACTGCAGCCTGTTGAAGATGAGTCTAGTTGATGGACTTGAAGTATAGTTAGACATGATTCGAAAGCATTTTTCTATTCTAGGTAAGTCATATGTTGTGTTGGGAGAAGCTCATTAGGTTTGGACTTGAGTTGGGCCTTCAATTCCCTGTGTTTGGCCTTGCTAACAGGCTTGGTCATCTGGGTGGTCAATTGGGCCAATCGACCAACAGAGCCAGAAATCCGAGAAAATCCTCTGTTTAGGGTTTTTAGCTCTCTATTTAAGTGAACTTTGTATTTCTTAGTATCCTCTACCTCCAAAACTCTCAGAGAATGTGGGAAGACTCTCTCTCAAAGCTTTCCTTGGTGAATTCAAAGAACTTTTGCAAGATCTCAAGCTTCTCATCTCCAATTCTTCAATCTAAGGTTAGTGATCTCTCTCATGTCATATAGATCTACTTCTTCTTTATTCTTTATGATTGAAACTATGAAGGTGATGCTGCATTCTCTGTTAGCAACCATCACTTCATTGATCTCCTTCCATTCTCAAGGTTTAATGACATTTACATTGATCTTCACCATGATCCTTGTAAAACCCTCATGAAACCATGATCTCCCTTTTTGATTCAATTTCTCAGCATGATTAGATCTATCTTTCATGATGGACTTGTGTAAGACTTCTAATTATCTTCTTCTAGAATGAGATCTAATCTTCTTTAGTTTTCCTTTGGATTCATAGTATATTTTCATCGAAAACTAGGGATTTTTACCAAATTAGAGAGTCATGATTTCAAATTGGTAAGTAGTGTTTTTGATCATTGTTAGTGGCTAATCTATAGTCCTTTAGTGTTAGAATCTTTTCTAAAGGTTTCCTCCAAGTTTCATAGAGTTTCGGATCTTGTAGATTGAGTTTCGGATCAAAATTCACTTTTTTGCTTAGTACTGACACAGGTGGTAGACTGGACCAAACTACCAACCAATCAACCAAGCAAGTCAGTAGCTCTTTTTTTCGCTCGATTTGATTCGTTTGATCTTTGATCTTTTAGGCCTCTTTCCTAATGTTGTATATATGATTGTTTAGTGTTTATTTGCTAAGTTTGAAACCTCTCTCTTTGATCTTTGGATATTCATCAAGCTATTTAAGGTAAGGATAGTTATTTCCATAATTACATAGATTGTGTGAATTTTAGTTTCGATTTTGAATTCTCTTAGATTCACTACCATATATGAATTTTCTTATTATTCTATTATTGATGCAAGTATGTTGACTACAGTAGCATCATGTTCACGTACTCTTTTGTTTATGAATTCTTATTCTTATCAATTACATATGCGATTGATCATGTTTATGCGTATCTTTCTATATGATGGGATATCGGTTGTGTATGTTGTGACTGATCTGAGCATGTGATTGATTAGGTATGATTTGGGATTGGGAAGTGTCCTTTCGACATTTCTGTCCTTGGACATCAGTGGGAATAGTATGGGATGTTTCCAATGATGCCCTTTGACACTTTCCCGAATTATTGATTGGCATACCTAGGGCTGCCTAGCAATGTTTGGCTAGGATGTCCCCATTATATCAAACCCGATTCGGAAGGGTATTGAGACCGAATGACCCGTGGTAGAAATGGGGATTCATGGGCGCTCAAGACCGATAATCGATCCGTGAGAGGACATGAATCATATTGTGGATACTCGTGAGAGGCCATTTACTGGTAGGGTTGAAATAGTAGACTTGGGCTCATGGGAGCTCAAGACCGGTAACCAATCCATAAGGGGACATGAGAGCTTCCCGTCTGTTATTTGTGGATGACCAGTAGGGTTGATGACTCCGTAGTCAGGGACTATGCTGACTCTAGTGTGAAGGATATCGGAAAGGATCGCTAGGGGCAAGGAATGGACGTATTTGGATCTAAGTTGATATGACTAAGTAGATGACTTGCATTGGGCTAGGTTTTACCTTGACATGCGCCAGTACTTAGACCAATGGTGATGTGAGAGAGCGGTGACTTATACCCCAGCCATGGATTGTCCTGAGGGATGCCGGACCCACTACCAAACGACGTTGTGTGATTGAGACCTTCCTAAAGAAGTATGGTGCTATGACTTAAAGCATGTCTGCCTATAGAGACCAGCATACATAGAGTTAGATTCATAAATTCATTGTTTGTTTCATATTGCATTGCATCATGCTATCTTCTGCAATCATGTTATTTATGTTGTTGTGGATTAACTTTCCTTGCTGAGTTCTTTTGAACTCACTCCTTTTTGTACAATCTCTTTTGTTAGACTACTCTACACGTACTGAATATTATGAAGGGCAATATGAGGAAGCACAAGCTGAAGAAGCGTAGTACATGCAAGGTGTTGGCAACAATGAAGATTACATTGTTGATTCCTCATGTGATCATGACACGTACCATGATTAGCCCTAATGTGGAGTGGGAACGTCCGAGGTTGATTGATGAAGTCTACATCTATGAAGACGTTCTTTATAAAAAGAAGACTCTTGTTTAGTTTGACTTTCTTTTCTTTACTTTCCTTTGAGAATAGTTGTGTTTCTTTTTAGATTTAAAAGCTACATTCCGCTGTAACTGTGGAGTGAGATTCCACCTCACTCTACTCCTTTTTGATTATATACACCATTGGTATCATTTTCCGCACTTTGATTATACTGTCATTTCTTTCCTTATTTGGATATATTGTTTATATCATTGTACATTGATTATATTATGTTCATGATTATGTTATTGCATATGTGGGAGGATGATTTCCTCGATACTTGATCTTTGGGGTTGTGGATCACACACTCGGGTATGCCAGATAGGGTACGGGTTCATGGGAAGGAAGCCACCATTAACCTAAACAAACCAATTCCACCTCCCCAGTCAACCAATAGTTCCCCCCCCCCCAACTCAACCACTAAAAAATTACTATAACTCAGAAGCTAAGCCCACGATGGGGAGCAACTGTGCACTTTGCGAACTCATCAATTGCAGCCCAAGTCTTCATCAAGTTCATCTTCAAAACAGAGAAAAATTGGTAGGAAAAAGAGGAGAAGCATGGAAGAGGACAGAGAGTGCGAGTTGGAAGATAATGAAGCAATGAGAGAGCATTTTTTAACGGAGCAACCCGTGGTGTTTGGCGAGGACTAGCACCACGGGCAGAGATGATCGTGATCAACTGGAACTGCAGAGGGTTGGCAAGTTCCTCTACAATTTGTACACTGTCCAATCTTGCTAGAAGAAGACAACCAGATATGATTTTCTTGATGGAAACAATGGTTCAAGATGATAAAATTGATAAGATTCAGAGGAAATTAAAGATGGACTGCAACTTCAAGGTTAGTCCAGTAGGAAAGGCGGGTGGGTTAGCACTACTTTGGAAAGATCCTTGTAAGGTGAAGATAATAAACTTTTCACAGAGATTGATTGATTATGTGGTGAGATCCAATTCTTAACATCAATTCTTTTTAACTTGGGTATACGGAGATCCGGTACGGGCAAAGAGACACCTAGTATGGGATTCAATTATGAAATTGGCGGAAAATAGAAATGAAGGCTGGTTGTGCATGGGAGACTTTAATTCTTTCTTAGGATGGCATGAGAAGAGTGGAGGAAGTTGCAAAGGGAGTTTTGCAGTAGGAAAGTTCAAGAAAATGGTAGAACACTGTGAATTTATAGACCTGGGATATCAAGGTGCACCCTATATGTGGAATAATAAAAGGAAAAGTAAAGGAAATATTCGAGTAAGGCTGGATAGGGCAATGGCTACATCGAAGTGGGTAGTGGAATTTCCAGAATCTGTGGTATTGGTGGAAATAGTTGTATCCTCAAATCATGCCCCACTTTGCTTAGACACAGAGGGCAAACCAAGTAGGGGGCAGAGACCTTTCAGATTTGAAGCAATGTGGTTACAGAATTTGAACTATGAAGTTGTTGTGAATAATTCCTAGAGGAAAAGAGAGGTTCCTATGTCTCCCAATCTCTTACTCAACAAACTAGCATGGTGTCAGGAGGACCTAAGAATATGGGACAGAGAAGTCTTTGGCCATCTCCAATCCAAAATTGAGAAGGTTCAGAAGCAATTGGTGTATCTTCAAGGCTTGCTAGTAAATTAAGCCAATCAAGTCCCAGAAGTGATATTAGCTCAAGAACTCGATGATTTGCTAAGGAGTGAAGAAATATTCTGGAAACAAAAGTCAAGAATTCAATGGCTACAAGAGGGGGATCGAAATATAGCCTTTTTTCATGCAAATACAATAGCCAGGCGTAGGAGGAATAGGATCCTTAAAATCAGAGATAGTCAAGGTGGATGGTGTTCTTCTGAAAAGGAAGTCTATGAAAGTTTCTCGCAATACTATGAGACCCTCTTTACCTCGGGGAATATTGAAGACAGAGACCTAAACACAGCCCTTGATGGAGTTCAAGCTAAAGTGACAATGGAGCAGAACCTCATGTTATCTGCACCTCCATCTATAGAGGAGATCAAAGCTGCCCTATTTGAGATGGCACCTCTTAAAAGCCCAGGTGAGGATGGTTTCCCTCCTCTCTTTTTTTCAAAAGTTTTGGGAGGTAAAACACCCAGAATTGTGTAGCTTTGTTGCAAACTTTATTGCCATAGGCTTTGTTCCCGAGGGGAGTAACAATACTCTCATGGTGTTGATCCCAAAGAAGGAGGACCCAGAATTAGTGGAGGACTTCCGCCCCATTAGCATATGTGGTGTAGCTATTAAGGTGGCAACTAAGGTCATAGCAACCCGCTTACACTCGTTGTTGCCTTTGATTGTTCCCAATGCCTAGTCTGCCTTTGTGAAAGGAAGATCCATTTCAAATAATATTTTTAAAGCTCATGAGGCTTTCCATTATTTGAAAGGGAGGAAGAAAGGAAAGACAAGTTTGTTGGCGTTGAAACTAGACATGAAGAGAGCATATGATAAAGTTGAATGGAGGTTTGTGGCGGCTATGTTAACAAAGTTAGGATTTCATTGGAGGTCTGTGGATCTAATACTTAATTTAATTTCATCAGTCACTTATTCCTTTATTATCAATGGATCCATAAGGTTTTCTATGGTGCCAGAAAGGGGGCTTAGACAAGGAGACCCTCTATCCCCAACTCTCTTCGTGATATGTTCCCAAGCGCTGACCTATTTGATTGAAGCAAGACAAAGGGAGGGATTGATTAAAGGTGTCAAGATAAAAGGAAGAACAACACCTCTCTCTCATATAATGTTCGCAGATGATTGCATACTTTTCTCTAAGGCTAGACTTCCTAGTATTTTTAATCTAAGGGAGTGTATGGATCTCTATTGCAAAGGATCAAAGCAAGAAGTGAACGTTAAGAAGTCCTCCTTGTGTTTTAGTCCTAATACTCCTCTTAGAATTAAAAGGTGGTTCTCCAAAGTTTTTAAGGTACCTTACAGAGGGGGGCTGAATAAGTATTTGGGTTTGCCTACTGATTTCAGGGTATCAAAGGTAGAACTCTTCCACTCTCTTAGTGACAAAATGGAAAAGAAATATCAGGGTTGGACAAAGAGGCTCCTCAATCATATAGGCAGGGATTATGCTTAAGGCAGCGGCTTTACCTTCTTCCAACTACGTGGCATCCCATTTCAAGCTTCCAAAGGCCATTCACAACAGAATTAAAGCTAAAGCAGCTAATTTCTTTCTTCTTCCTTTTTTTTTTTTTTTGGGGGGGGGGAACAGAGGAGAAAGCACCTATACATTGGATGTCTTGGAAGAGAATGACCAAACCAAGGTGGCATGGAAGCTTTTATCGGAACCTAACTCGGATTGGGGGTAATTTATGAAGAGTATTTACTTTCCAATGGGCTCTTTTCTTGAAGCAAAATTGGGGAAATCACCCTCTTGGGCTTGGAGGAACATCCTTGAAGGACAGGAAATGTTAAAGAAAGGACTTATATGGCACGTGGGTGATGGAAGCAAAATCAAAATTTGGGATGAGCCTTGGTTACCCCATATCGATGGCCATAGGGTTAAAGGCCCAATGGACCCAAGATGCCCTTTACTTATTGTCAAGGATCTAACCGATCCAACGGAGAGAAAGTGGAGAGTAGATTTGATAGAAAGATGGTTCCCTAAGGAAGTGGTTGAAGCTATTTTGAGAATTCAATTATCTTTATTCCTGGATGAAGATCAACTGAGGTGGGGTGGTGGAAATTATGGGAAATTTTCAATCAAGGCTGCTTACAAGTTGCTTGAGAAGGAAGAAGAGAAAGAAGTGGAGAATAACCCATCTTCTTTTAGATTGCATAGTTGGGAAGAGATTACTGAGGAACAATGGAGAGATATTTGGAAATGCAACACATTGCCCAAGATTAAGTCCTTCCTTTGGAGAGATGCAAATGAATCGTTGGCATCAATGGATGGCCTTGTAAAGAGAGGGATTAAAGCTGATCTAAGTTGCAGTGAATGCCCATCATGTGAGGAAACCATTTCCATATTTTCTTTCACTGTTATGTAGCGAGAGCTGTATGGTTTGCGTGCTGACTAGGGTGGAGGAGTTCCCTAGCAACATGTGACTTAATAGGAAGATGGCTCAACACATGGAAGCAAGTGGAAGTTATTGAACAGCAAGGTGGCTATGGATTTCAAAAGCTTCTCCTCATTTGTCCTATGGACCCTTTGGAAGGCTAGAAATGATAGATTGAAAGGTAGAAGGAAGTGGTTACCGTTGGAAATTATAAAGGAAGCAGAAAGAGCCTACTGTGAGTTTAAGGAGCAAGGAATCAAAATAGATAAAAGGATATCAGTAAGACAGCTTAAGGAAATGCACCAAGAAAGCAATAGAAGGTCAGACATTGATGACCATAGTTGGCTGCCTCCCCTGCTGCCCAACATTCGAGTGAGTACTGATTTGGCTTGGAATGATAAGGATAAAATGGGAGGAGCTGGTTTAGTGATCCGTAACTTTGAGGGGATTCCCATTTTAGCACACTTGGAACCTATTTCTTGCTTTTCGGTTCTTGAAGGAGAGGATTTGGCATTAAGGATGGGTATGCTTCATGCTATTGGAGACTGCCATAAGCATTTAGAGGTTGAATCAAATAATCGGCAGCTGATCAAAATTATCAATGGGGAGACAGAGTGTCCCTTCCAATGTCTACCGATCATTCAAGATATTCTATATTTAGCATCTAAGTGTTTAACATTCAAGGCAATGTATATCTCTAGGAGATCTAACCAAGTGGCAGATCATCTAGTAAGGATTGTGCTCACCTTGAGGGAAGGTAGAGGATGGCCTGTATCCTCTGCGTGGTTATTAGAGTTATGCTCGGCCTCGTGTTTTTCCTCTGTTGAATAGAATGTTATTTACCAAAAAAAAAAAAGTTTCGTTATATCTCCTTTGATGTATCCTCCCTTCAATTGAACTATATAAGCAGCATTATCTTCATATAATATTGTTGAAACCCTTTTTTCTAGTAAGAGATCACAAGCTTCTTAAACATGTTATATCATTAATCTTAACCAAATGTTGTTGACTTACTTCATGCATTACTATTATCTCTATATGACTTGAAGAACTGATAGTTATATTTTGTTTTGTTGATATCATGAAATAGCTTACTTTCACTTGTGAATAAATAGCCTATTTGAGATCTAGTTTTATGTAGATCAGATAATTATCCTACATCTACATAACACGTAAATTGATGTCCACATTCATAAAATAACATCACAATAATTCCTCGAAGGTATTGAAATGTATGTTTAATAATATTTCAATATCTTCATATCAAGAGATAAATCTTATTAATACACTTATAGAAAATGCTATATTTGATTGTGTATTATTAGCAAGATACATTAATATCCCGATTGCATTGAGATATGATACTTTAGTATCAAGAAATTCTTCATTGTTTTCTTAGGGTCAAAATGAATATTTCTTTATGTCAAGCAATCTCACAACCATCAGAATACTCAATGGATGTACTTTATCCATGTAAAATCACTTCAAAACCTTCTCCATAGAAGTTGATTAATAAACGAATATTATATTCATCAAATGATCAATTTACAAGCCAAGACAATACATTGTCTCTTCAAGATCTTTTATTTTAGATTCTTTCTTCAAATAGTTTACTTCATTTGGAAGCTCTTCAAGAGTTCCAATAATATTGAAGTCATTAACATATACACTTATTATAACAAAATTAGATTCATATCCTTTAATAAAGGCAAAATAATGAATTTGATCATTTTTATACCCTTCATTTAGTAAATATCCACTAAGAAGATTATACCATATATGCCATGATCATCTCTGATGCCATATTGAACAAACTTTCTATGAATTTTATGTGTTTTAGGCATTTTGATTTCTTTTGGGATTTTCATATAAATTTCACACTCGAGTGAACCATATAAATAGGCTTAAATAATATCCATTAGACGTGTGTCAAAATTTTCATATATTGTTAGACTGATAAGATATCTAAAGGTAATTGCATTCATCAAAAGAGAACATGTTTCTATATAATCAATGCTAAGCCTTTTCAAAAATTCTTGTGCCATAATTCATGCTTTATGTATCACGATTTCATTTTTGCATGAAAACTCATTTGTACCCCCACTGGCTTTATACCTTCAGATATTTGAACTACAGGTCCAAAAACTTTACTTTTTCAAAAAAATTCAATTATGCTTGAATTGCATCTTTTCATTTTGGCCAAACATTTCTTGATTTACATTCATCAACAACTATATGTTCAAGATCCTCGTTTTCTTACATTATTTCAACAATAACATAACATGCAAAAATGTTGTCGACAATTTTATATTTTCGGTTCCATATTTTTTTTCCTACAATGACATAACTAATCGAGATCTCTTCATAATTTTCAAGTACTTGAACTTCTTTTGGGATTTTATAGAAAGTTATGTATTTAGGATTTTTATAATCAATTGGTATTCATATTATAACCATCTTAATCATTTTCTCTTTTCCTTTTTCTAGGATTTTATTATTGGAACCAATTGGCATTCCACGTTTCAAACGTGGTTTAAGCCAAATTGAAGCAATTGCAGTTAGAATATGAGATTTAGTAACTCTTAGCAAGTCAGCAAATCTGGCAATTGATTCATAATACTTTGTAAATGCATTACTTTTTGAACTCCAGGTTCACATTGCTCAGTGTGAGGATCTAAATGAGATAATGATATGCATTCCAATCAATGTCTTTTTCCAACTGTTTATTCTATCCCCCTCATATTGGAAAAACTAATTTATCAAAATAATAGTCAATAAGTCTTGCTTTAAATAAATCTTCTATATTTGGCAAGATACTGAATTATATAAAGAGATTTATATCCAATATATATTCCCAACTTTATTTGGAGACTCATCTTTGTGTGTTGTGGTGGAGCAATTGAAACATAAGCCACACATCCAAAAATTCTAAGATGAGAAATATTTGGTTTCTGACTATAAGTTATTTGTATTATGGAGGATTTTTGACAACTTGTTGGTTTGATGCGTACAAATGATGTTGCATATAAAATAGCATATCCCATATCAACATATGGAATTTTGTTCTTATAAACAATGGAAGCATGATAAGAAGTGTGAAATCCAGCCCAAACCCTAGCCTGGACACCCTTTCTGTTTTGGATGAAGTAGTGACTTGGATGGTGTTTGACCTTGAAGTGGGACCCAAAGTTCAGTGTGGATATATTTGAAAGGTCCTAGGAAGTCAGGTCAAACTTTTCCCTAAGTTGGTTGAAGGCCTAAGTGTTGGTTTTTATCCTGGAGATCCAAAATTCAGCAATTGAAGAAGGGAGACGCTTTGGTTGATCCATCGACCAAGGCCATCAACCAAAGCAACTCCGAAAACTAAATTTTGTTATTTTTTGAAGTCTTGGATTTAAGATCTCCTATATATTGAAACCTCATTCTAAACCTAATTGTTTGGCCTCGAAACTACTGGAGAACGTGAAAAGAACCCTAGAGTCTCCTCCTCAAGCCCACGAAGATCCCCAAGCATTCAACCAAGTTTCTATTTTGTTTTCTCTTCAACAAGGTTGGTATTCTACCTCTTTCTTCTCTAATCTCTTCTCCTTACTGTTGTTTCTTATTGTTTTTATTACACCCCACCCGCCGGTCTCGGTTACCCGCCCGACAACCCGTGGGAGTGATCCGCCATAGGATCCACGGTTTTAGTCTATCAACAATATTAAATTCAAATAAAGATAATCAAGAGCAACAAATGTTCAATAAAAGAATTAAATGAATTACAGGAGTCCAAATACTCCAATAACAATAATAAAGGAAATAAATAATGAATAAATATGAATAAGAGTTCAGCGGAAGTAAACAAAAGAATTATATCAATTTCTTTCCAGTTTCCTTTTCTAAGTTTAAATAGTGCTTTTCATGAATCTCAAGATAGGGTGTCCTCTAGTTCTTCTCCATTCGCTGAGCGATCTTTCTGACCACCTTCCTTCTCTGACCATCAATAGGTGTGATAAGCACACTCCATGCACCCGCAGGAGCTCCCGCACATGCTATCTCCATTTCCCACTGACGGTGCCACATCTTCTTCATATGGGATGGTTCCTTCATAGGAAATCAGTCCATCTTCCTGTACAATTCCTTCTTCTGTGCAGGCTAATAAACATATACAAAATAAAGGCGTGAGTTCTAAAGAACTCAGTAAGAAACAATCACCAATCCCATCAATTATCCAACAATGCCAAAAAGCACAAATAATATGAATGAATGCAAAGTATGAATGATACTATGATTTCTAACTATGCAGGTCTCTAATAGTTGACATGCTTTAAGATATACACCAGCCCTCCTCTGGGTAAGTCTCATCACTTTGATCTGGCAAGGACTGGCTACCTCTGTAGGGATCTTGGGAAAAAGGGAAAGTCCACACCTGGCTCTCATTTCCATGGCTGGGGTTAAGTCAACACTCTCTCACCACGACCATTGGTAATGAATACTGGCGCATGTCGGGGTTTCTAATCCAATGCAAGGTCATACTGGTTACATGTCTACATGAAGTCCAAATACACCCCCTATGGCACCAACCAACTCGGTTCAGTATCCTTCGCAACCTAGGAGAGAGAATCCTCACGGACTAGCTACCGCTGTTGGACTCCACTCCTTAACCCTATGGTCATCCACATATTATTGTGGCGGATGCTCTCATGATTCCTCACGACACCCGGTCCGATCCTTGGACATCCATGAGCCCAACCCTAACATATGCAACCCTACCATTTACATGACTAACAGTGGACCAATGTCACCTCACTGTCATCACGGGTCACTCGGTTTCAATCCCCCTACCGAAAGGGTAGTAGCATGTGGGGTACCTAGCCATGCAATTCTAGACTCTACCTAATAATGTCATCAAACAGTCATGACAGTGCTGGAGACATCAGAAGGCATGTGTCCCATTCCACAACCTTCTGATATCCCAAGCTAAGACATCCCAAAATAGATACCTCTTCCATTAGAACCATATACTAATCGTCATCAATACATAACATTCATAATCAACACAGTACATATGTAAACAAGACAAACAGCAGTAGTATAACAAGATTAATATATAAGACATGAATATAGCAGCATACATAAAGAAATACTACTTCTAATAGATATTTCAAGTCTATTCAAAAGATAGGATGGGTTGTCCTTACTTGCATACAAGTAAACTGTCCGTAAAAAGAGATCCGTTAACCTTTCTTTTCAAACAGAGTATACCTAAACATAGTGTTACAATATTACATAAGTTAATTGAATCAAAGAGAATCAGAACCAAAAGTCATTTGGTCACTGTTTGCCGGTCGCTCGGGCCGGTCGCTTAAGTTGAGCGACCGCCACTAGTGACCGCCCCAAAAACAGAGAGTTTCAATCCGAAACTCAGGCTTCTGATTACCCGTTTTCAATCCGGATTTTGAGTGATCATGGCCTAAGTCTCAAATCTAATACTCCCAAAGCCAAAGGGTGAAGGAAATCCTAGCAATTACCATCATTGGGTTACCCAAAACTCTCCCCTTGACTTGATTATCCTTCTCACGAAAGCAGGGTTTCGTTTACGGATAATTCATCTCAAGTAGATTGGAAAGAGAGTCACAATGATCAAAGAGGGTAACCACCATGAGGTGGCGATGGGTTAACACTAAAATAACAGACAAAGAGGCTAAAGAATAAAGGATGAATTCATTACCTCACGTCAGAAAGCCAGAAAAAGGGAAGGACTGATCTCCAAGTCACTGCCAACACTTCAGATTCACTTTCGGAACTTCCCCGCAGCCTTCTAACCTCCAAATTTAGCAACCACGAATAAAATATTCATTACTTAGAGGAGGGTTATCTTTTATAGAAGTCAGGGGGCAAAATAGGGCAGAAACTCTGAAAACAGACCGGGCGGTCGCTCCAGCCGGTCGCTTGGTTTGATCGACCGCCACTAGCAACAAGGGTGCTTTTGCTAGGGGTTGATACCCAAGTACAATCTAGCCCTAAAGAAGAGATGGGGGAGATCTTACCTTCATTTTGGACATCTCCAAACAACACTTGACTTCCAAAAGTCCAACCACCAAGCAAGGCAAGCTCTTCAGACAAAGGATCCAGATCCATGGGTTCAGGGTATGGATCATGGACTTCTATCTTGACACTCCACAAACTTACCCGACTAGACCTTCGGGTTCTAGGACCTGAAATATGGATCTCGGGTTAGAAATACGGGGGTTGTTACAGTTTTGATTATGAGGAAGGTATTACACTATTGTAATGACCCAACCTTTGATCTCCTTTATCTTAGAGTGAATTCCCATTCACTCTATGCATTCCTTGAAGCCATATGGTGATTCTTCATGATTTTAATATAGTTTTGGTAGCATGATCCATTCTTACTGTAGTTTGCTATTCTAATCAGTGTTAGACTTGCTTCTTACTAGTTTTCCATTATTGATCTGTTGTCTTCTATCTCTTTGAATGAATCCGCATTCATTCTAGCTTTTCCATATTAATCCATGGTTTAGCCTAATAGGGGTTTTGTTAGAATTCTATTCTATTGACCTTATTAGATGCTTAAACCTTCTTAGATAGTCTTAGTATGTTGTTGTAGAGTGTCCTTTTGAATTTTGGAATAATCAGACTTCAAACGAAGAAGTTATGACCAATTTAGGGTATTCTGTCCATACTGAATCTGCTTGGTCGATCCATCAACCAAAGAGTTGCTAAAAGCAACTTTTGCCCTCTTTTGTCTCCAATCTTTTGGAATTACTTCTTATGACCTATACATGTTTTCTCAAGCTTGTTTAAGTGATTTTGGAATTGATCTTTGATCTCTTACTTGAAGACTATAATTTTGGATTTCAAGGTGAGTATACCAACTCACAATATGCCTATTTACATGCCTTTTTGTAATATGACATGAATGCATGATCTAGCTATTGCTGTTTTGTTTTTTTTACATCATGATACTATTGCAATTACAGTAGCATGTTTATAATGTGATTTACATATTAGAATTGATCATTTAATAATGTGAATGTGACTTGGACTATGATGTGAATGTGAATGTGATATGTATGGAATCATGATAATACGATCAAGATATTTTCACTAAAAAGAGCAAAAAATGAAATAATACCAAAACAATACTCAATGTATGTTTTTGTTTTAAAAATTTGTAACAATACTCAAGCCGAACTTTGGAATTTGAATTTGGAATCGGGCCAGTTGAGAAAAAAAATTTAGATCAATCCGATGGGGATAAAAAATTTCAATTAAGGTATTTTGTTGATTGTGTATTCTTATTTTTATAGAATTAATATGGACCACTACCCAAAAAAAAAAAACTATTTACACATCAATGAGTGTGGTACTTCTATACCTATTTTGTGAATATGATTCTCAATAAAATTATATTTTTTTGTGAATATGATTCTCAAAGTGGACTCAAAACTATACTTAAGTGCTAGTTTGCTTAGAAAATAAAAAAGAAGATGAAAAAGAAAGATACAAGAATTAGATTGGATTACACATGCTTGATTTGAGATGTATCTATTCAAAAAAGAAAAAAGAAGGGAAAAAAAAAAAAACAATAAACAAGATACAAGAGTGCTATCAATACTAACATTTAGGCACATTTTTAATATATCAACATTAATAGTAGCATTTTGGTTGCTTTTTTTGTACTCCGTGAATGATAGAGCGGCAAAAAAAATTCTCTGGCCCGTTAACAACAACGCCGTCTGAAGAGATAATAGTTATAAGAACAATTGACGTACACATTTATTTTAGGCAATCCAAAATTACTGCCACATTAAAGATTGACCCGGCATATAAAGCTCAAGACCCTTTGCTCACATTCAAAATTCCATTCTAAACAAAGTTTGCAAAGTGGAAAAATAGAGTTTTAAATATCCCATACGTTAACCATTGCAAGGTTTCTCGGTTGGTAAGCCAACCACCTCTTATACAAGTGGTAAGACCAACAACCCTTAGCAGTTATATTCCACCTAATGGTATATTATGTAATACCCCCAACTCTACTAAATAAAAATCCTCTATTCCCACAAAAAAAAAAAAAAAAAAAAAAAAAAAAAAAAGAAAGAAGGGGTTCTTGGAGTGTCTAAAGGATGCCATGCATGACAAACATAGAGATTGCATGCAAATATTTAAGGTAAATCAATTGAATTAAGGTTTGAAATTTGGTAGGTTGTTGATTCAAACTAACCATTAATTACTATACAACAACACATGGTATAACAAGGATATCAGTTTGGTCAAAGCTAGGCAACTCAAAAACGTATTTTATTTTAAGATTTGAGGTTTATGGGCCAATTTACTCGCACCTTGATTATATTCTCATAGTAGTTTTTTATATTTAATTTAAATATACTATTAAAAAGAGTTGAAATGAGATGTTCACTCTTATGAAAACTAAACTAAACATATTTAACTTATAAATGTTATAAAATAGAGAAGATATATGAAATAAAAAGAAGAAAATTGGGATGAGATGAGTTCAACTCCTTTATTGAGTTATTCATTATATATTTATTTTTTTCACTTAAAGGGTCATTCATATTAAAAAATGAAAAGAAAAATAACAAACATACTATCAAAGTATCATCCCTCAAACTTGTAACATTAGTTGCCTCTAAATACACCCAACCTCACTGGAGCCAACTCACATAATCATACATAATGAATCAAAATCTGAAACAAGAGCGACCAACAACCTCTAAATAAAGTTCTCTCCTTATCAATGCTATCTAGGGTATATTAACAAAGTTTTCTCTAACCTTCTTATTTTCCTTGGGCAACCAGGCGTACGACGAAGAGAGCCATCCTCCACTTGATCAAGAGAGCTTGAAAAGAGAGCTTGAAAGAAGAACTACTTCAAAAGCTACTACTCATCCATACTGGAGTGAACGACCAAAGATGAGCCTTCCAAACCATCCGAATTTTGTTGGACCAACAGATCATTAATTCCATCCGAATTTTGCTGGGCCCCACATGGTCCCATGCGATGCTCAACCAATTGATCATTATCTCCATTTAAATTTAATTGGGCCCCACTTGTTCCAGTAGAGTAATCCATGCTACTTGAAGGAGTTGTAACCAACTTCAAATTCAATTCCGAATTTTTCTTGGCCAACAAATTCATTATCTCCAACCGAAATTTGTTGGGCCCCACATGGTCCTACTTGATGCTCCAACTGATTAAGATCTCGATTCAAATTTTGCTGGGCCCCACTTGTTCCAGTAGAGCAGTCCACGCTACTTAAAGGAGTTGTATCCAAATTCGAATTCAATTCCGAAAATTGTTTGGCCAACTGATCATTATCTCCAACTGAATTTTGTTGGGCCCCACATGGTCCCACTTGATGCTCAACCAACTGATCATTAACTCCATTCAAATTTTGCTGGGCCCCACTTGTTCCAACAAAGCAGTCCACGCTACTTGAAGGACTTGTAACCAACTTCGAATTCAATTCCTTGTTGAAAATCTTTTGAATTTGAAAAGGATCCATTCCAAGAGAGAGAGAAAGATCAGGGGAGGACCTCTTACCCGACTCAACTACCACCTCAAAAGGAACCACTCTATTGGGTTTGAGTTTTGAATTCAAATTAGAAATTGAATCAACCGAATCTTCATTGGATGAATCTACTGAATCCTCCAAACCTGCCTCCTCTAAAGCCACAAAGATGGGTTGTTGAAGTGAACTAGGAGTTTGCATTCGCACACCTACATTAGGAATCCCATCCACAGTAGGAATTTTTGCTGGAATGCTTGAAGGCTACACCTGCAACTCGTCCACCTTAGAAGAGAACTTACAATGAAGACCCAAATGGCCTTCTCGATTACACAAATAACACCGCTGAATACCATCCTCAAAAATCACCTTTTGAAGAAAACTAAAAACTCAAACAGTCCATGGTTCAAGACACTCGATCTAAACCTCATTCGCACGAACAACATCAACCTCCAATTCAACCAAAACTCTAGCATAGTGACCAACAGATCCTTGACGAGTATGTCTATCAAGAGAAACATGGCGACCCACAGACTTTGCAATCGAAAAAAGCACTTTCTCATGCCAATACTCAAGAGGTATATCAAGGAAACAAACCCATACCAACTTACCCGCAGGTTGAGGAGAATGGATATTAAAATCTAGTTGCCATCGCTGAAAACGAATGTATTGCTTACCCACATTCTAGAATCCTCTGCGCCACACCTCAGTCATATCTGCCTCACTATGAAACTGAAAGATGATAAACCCTTTTCCCAAGGAATGCAAGATCACCCCCTTAGACAATTTCCAAGCACCCCTAGCAATCTCTTGCAATTCATCCATGGTTGTGATGCAAAAATTTGCCCGTCCAATCAAAGAAAACCGGAATTGATTTTGTTGTAATTCGTATTCCTGTTGTGGGATTACAATCCTACGAAACTTTGTTGCATGTATAGGAGAAGGGAGGGAATCAATCTCAGGTAGCACCGAGGTCCCCACGACTAGTGGAACCAACACCATTGACAGGCACGTCAGGAGGCTTCAATCGCAAGAAGACAGATTCCCTAGGCACCCCCGAATTCCCCAAAGCTTCGCTCTCCTCCATATTTCCTCAAAGTTTTGAGTCTCCACAAGCTGGAGTTCATTTCATGAGAGAGCTTCTCCTAAAGAGATAGTGTAAAATTCTTTTCATTATATATTTATAATGGAATTAGCATCTTCTCTAATATGGAAATATCTAAATCTACAAAGAAATATAATATATGATTAATGCACACAGTTTCAAATATTACAACTTCACATGTATCTACAGAACCGTATTCATTTACAGTTCAAATCTTACTACTTAATGCGCATCTACAGAACTGTATTCAGTTATAGTTTCAAATCTTTCATATGCATTTGTAGAATTGTATTCATTTGCAGTTTTAAATCTTGCAACTTTAAGTGCATTCAACAATATTTGTGGTGCAAAACTAGCAACTACTATATATAATAAATAAAACCATTATGTTGAGATTGGTTAATGACAAACCACATTTGTTTAAGCAACCTAATATCTTATAATTTGTTTGCTCTTAGAGTCAATAAATCACATACCTTAATCACGATGCACTTACATTACAAGATAGACAAGATAAATTCCATTGTTTATAGAAACGTGTGGAGAGGTTGATCATCTTCTTCATATTCGAAGAGAAAGCATAATGATACATAGTTTGTCATCTTTTTTTTTCTTCTTCTTTCTTTTCTTTCAAAATACAATACTTTGAGTGGAGTCGTGCTGATAGCGTGTTATAAAATAGAGACTATATATTAAATACAAAGAAAAAAATTTGGACAAAATGAGTTCAACTACTCTATTGAGTTATTCATTACATATTTATAATGGAACTAGCATTTTCTCTGATATTGAAATATTAGAGTCTACAAAGAAATACAATATATGATTGTCGCACACAATACGATGATCTTGATATGGAATGATTGATTGCTATGATCTTCGGTTAATATGGGATTGTAGATCGCTAAAATTGCATCCTGAGATAGCTGAGATCTTCATTTGAAAGTTACATCTTTGATATGATCTCTTTGAGGGTGATGGACTTCCATAATTAATATTATTTAAAACAATAAATTAATAATTTGCATGCTAAATTTATTTCCTTTAACTACTTCTTTATCTTAAGGGATTTCTTTAATGTAGCATAAGTTTGCCTTGCTGGATGTTTTTTAACCTTAAACTTACCAATTGGCATTTTACAAACCCTATATAACTTGAACTAAACATGCTTTCTAATATTCTTTCATCGAATACTCTTTCTCCAACCTTCTATGCCATATATTCTTCTTCTTCTTCTTCTTCTTCTTCTTCTTCTTCTTCTTCTTCTTCTTCTTCTTTTTTAATGAATACGTTCCATGCCTTTGTCCAGTATTTTTTTGGTAAGAAGAGAATGATTTATTGAAAAGAGAAACCTCTATTACAACCTATTCTTAACAAGTCAAATAGTAAAAGCCAGTAAATAAGGGGTGGGGGGAATTTACAGTTAAGAATGCATCTTGTGTGAGTGCACTATCCTTTGCTAGAGTGTCCGCCACCATGTTAGCCTCACGAAGAACGTGTCTAAACGAGATAAACTCAAAAGAGTCCTTTAGATGCAAAATGTCTGCAATTATTGGATATACCTTCCAGGGGGACTTAGAGATAGGATTTTGCAGAATATTGATGATCGCCTAATTGTCCGATTCTATCTCGATGTAAGCTAAGTTGAAATCCCGAGCCTAGATCATCATTGGTCGAATGGCTAAAGCTTTTATTTTGAGGATATCTTGCACTTCCACAGCTCTTCCAAAGAAAAATATCATTTGTCCTTGATGATCACTTGCCATACCTCCATATCCGGCGACTCGCTTATTATGGAAAAGTGATCTGTCCACATTTAATTTGATGTGAGGATGAATAGGTGTCTCCCATTTAATGATGACTGGATCTTTTTGAGGAAGTATTTCCTCAAATTTTGGACAATAAAATTGGAGACCTTTCCATATTTGAAAGTAAGTTTGAGTAGCAGATGAGGTGTGAGGTGGCTCTATCAAGTTTGTATATGCTTTCTAGTATACCAAAGCACAGTGAAGAGCCTGAAAGTGGAGACAGAGTCTGATGTTGAAGGCTTCTAACTGATTAACTGTGCAACTATGTTCTGTAAGTTACCATTTATGAACATAGAAGAAAATTGAAATGCCTGCCAAACCTCTTGTGCAAAGGGACACTGTATGAAAATATGATATGGATTTGGATTGCTTTCTCCACATCAAAGACAATTGGGGAAACATGAGCATCCTCTTTGGAGTAAAAGTGAGGCAGTTGGAAGTTTTTTGTGCAGCATTTTCCAGATGAAATGAGTAACTCTTGGATTAAGGGGCATTTTCCAGAGTTTGATCCAGGGGGCATCTGTAACTGTTGTGAACTTATAGAATTGACTTTTCTATCACTGAGAGTCTGTATGCTAATTTAACTGAAAACTTTCCATCTGTAGTCCCATGCCAAATTAACATATCCAGTTGTCCTGACAATGATATAGGTATTGTAAGAATTCTGCTTACCATTTTTGGTGGCCACCACTGTTGAATTAGATTTCTGTTCCATGAATGAGTGCGAGGATCTATGAAATGTGCAACTTTTGTAGGGGCTTTATGGGCTATCAGATAACAGCCTCTATCCTGACCTATGTTGGGAATCCAGTTATCTATCCAAGGATGTATGTTTTTTCCATCGCCAATTTGCCATATAAGTCCTTTATTGAGTAGATCTCGACCCAATAGTACAAATTTCCAGCCCTATGAGCTCTGTAGAGTGGGGAACAACTTCCAAAAAAGAGGAATTTTTGCAATATTTTTGTAACATCAACCTCCCCCATAAAGAATGGGGGTTTTGAAGTAAGTCCCATGCCTTCCGAGACCGAAGAGCTAAGTTAAAATCACTAAGAGACTTGAAGTTCAGCCCGCCTAAAGATTTGGGCAAGCAAATAGTGTCCTAGTCTATCGTATGAACTTGCTGTTTTTTGCCGTTTGACCAAAAGAATGCTCTCATTTGTTTCTCAAGAACCTCTATGATTGCTGAAGGAAGGCGAAAGCACGACATAAAGTGAGAAGGCATGGTGGGAAGGGTAGATTGTATCAAAACTGCTTTTCCAGGAGAAGCCAAGTATCTGGATTTCCATCCTTGCAATCGAGTGTTTACCCTGTCAATGAGTGTACGACAATGCTTCTTTTTTAGCTTTCCTGGGAATAGAGGTATGCCCAAATAGATATCCTCTGATGATGTTGGGATGATGTGGAATTGGGAAGACAAATCTCTTTTGATAGCTAAAGTAGAATTTGGACTGTAGTGAGCTCTTGTTTTGTTAATGTTCAATTATTGTCTTGAGATCTCACAATATTTCTTGATGACATGAACAAAAGCTTTAGCCTCTTTTATAGTTGCCTGACCAAACAATATTAGATCATCTACAAATGCTAGATGGGAGATTTTCTTCCCACCTCTACTCAATTGAATGCCTTTTAATTTCTTTTTATGGGTTTGCAGTTCTAAATGTGAAGTCAGCAATTCCGCACAAAGGACGAATAAATAAGATGAGAATGGATCCCCTTGTCTAAGACCTCTAGAAGGTGAGAAAGGAGTGGACGGAGATCCATTAATCAATGGAGTATATGTAACAGTGGAAACACAAAACATAACCCATTGGATCCACATATCAGGGAAGCCATATGCTTTTAGAGCTTTTTCTAGAAAACCCCATTCAATTCTATTGTATGCCTTGCTCATATCTAGTTTCACAGCCATCAATCCTTTTTTCCTTTTTCTATGGCTGTGAATTTTATGCATCAGTTCATGAGCTATCAAAATATTGTCTTGAATATGCCTTCCTTTAACAAAACCATTTTGTTGAAAAGAAATTAAGTTAGGAAGGATCTTCTTCAATCGATTGACCATGATCTTGGAGATAATTTTATAGCTCATGTTGCACAAACTGATAGGCCTGAAGTCTCCTACTGATTCTGGACTATCTTCTTTGGGAATTAATCCTAAAAAAGTGGAATTATGTATTTTGGAGAAGGTACCTGAGCTGAAGAAGTGGTGTACCATTCTGTAAACATCGAACTTTATTTCTTCCCATCCATTCGGATAAAAAACACCTGGAAATCCATCGAGGCCTGGGGAGTTAAGGCCATTAACACTGAAGACTGCTTCTCTGATTTCTGCTTCATCAACAGGCCTTAAAAGCCATAATTTATTTGAATCATTCAGTTCTGCTTCGATTGGGTTGAAGTAATCATTATTGATTGTAGGAGAGATAGAAGAATAAAGTCTTTTGAAATGAGATCCAAAAGCATTTGCAATATCTGATGGCTCTGTTAAAATAATCCCTTCTTGTTTGATGGATCGGATTCTATTTCTTGCTCGACGAACCAAAGTGCTTTGGTGAAAGAATCGAGTATTTCTATCTCCTTTTAATTTCCAGTTGAGACAAGCCTTTTGTTGCCATTTAGCTTCTTGCTAATGGAGTACTAGTTTTAATTTTGCTAGCAGATGGCTTTCTCCAATATACCAATTTTCTAAACGCAACGTTGGAAATAGGAATTCATGATTGGATAGCTCCTATCGGAGTTCAGCTTCTTTTTCCTCCAGATTCTTGACTGTATTTCTATTCCAGATCTGAAGTTTCTTTGACAGAATTTCCAGTTTCTTTGCTAGATTGAATGAAGGTGAGCCTCGATTGAAGATAACCAAGAATTGTGTAATAAATCTCCATAAGAATTTTCTTTGTCCATTTGTTTTTCTCTTTTTCTTGCCTTTCAATATTTGATCACAACTATTTACTCTTATATCCATACTCTGTAAACCAATTGAATTGTTTTCATATTTAATGATGTGGAACATTTCTTTAGTTGAAAGGGTAAAAATGAAATTACATCTAATAAGCACTCAGTATATGTTTTGGTTTCTATAATTTTTGTCTCCTAGATCTCCTCTGAATAGTGAGACATTTGATATTCGACACCAAAACTTTAGAGTATGAATTTTTGAACCAGGCCAATTGATTTAGTATCAAATGCCACCATACTACAAACACCTATGATACAAAACAAGTCATTCCAAGAGCTCGAAAATTATAAACATGTCCAACTTATTTGGAGTGATCAACATAAAATTAAAATTAAAAAATAAAAAAATAAAAAAAGGATCCTGACCACTTTCAGGGGATTCACTTCTTCTGTAGTCATAAGGGTATCAACCATCAAGTTTGCCATATGGATATGGATCCAAAGGTGGAATACATTTTCCTCAAACAAGGCAAGGAAAAAAAGAGGAATGTGTTAATTCAAAGAGTATTTTGAGGAAACATACATCACCGTGACAGGCTCTCCTTAAGAGACTGATAGATGGTTTGTATCCTTATGGCAGCAAAACAACGAATCCTAGGACCTGAAACAAAACATTTTATATGGTGAAAAATCAAAATCCTTAAAAATTTGCAAAATCTTTGCAAGAGTTTTTCAAATCTACTGATTTTGAAAAAAGATTTACCTAATAAGATGTTTTAAGCTATCAAATTTCGTTGTTGAAAAGAATTATCTCTAATTTAGTTCTAATTTTCTCACCCAACTAATATTTTATTCTAAACTACACAACTTGTTTAGGGCTATTGAAATTGAAATGGAACTGGTTTAATGAGGTTTGGTTTAATGGCTTGGTTGACTTAAATTGAACCAGGTTATGTAAGTTGGTTTGGGTTCATCTTGAGCTAAAAAGGAACTCATTGCTAGCAAAAGGGAGAGAGCATGATTAGGGCAGAGGAGGTGAATATCTAAAAAGCTAAAAGGGAAGAAATGTGCCGGGCTAAAGAGTTATGTGGTAGATTTTAAACTGGGAAATTCAAGTAATCTTCCACCAAGTTGAAATTAAGGATCGTTGCATCAAAGAGGGGTTCTTTGCAAGCTTTGGATTGAAGTATAAGATAAGGGCTGAGTCAAATAGAAGATTTACTTATAAAATTATATCTCTAACTTGGGATAGAGTTAGGTTGAAAGAGGGAGAATTATACGCATGTTGAACTCGGGGCTTTCTAACAAGTGAATCTAAAGAGTTCTTCATTGAATAGTTTTGTACCTAAAATTGATGTTCGAACCTCATCTCTGAGGACCAAGGTGTTCATTTAAAACCCAGATGTGACTATGTAAACTTTAAGGATGTGAATCCAAGGATTTCATCATGGAAAATCTCAGAATTCTAGCTAGAAGAGTACAACAGAGCAACGAAATGTTGCTGCCACTCTTACTCTATTTAAAACCTTATCCCTTGTATGTTGTTAGTCATCTACTGACTAGGCTCAGTTTCTCAGCCATTAGAACCTTGTTCCAACCAAAGAGGGCATTGTAAAGAGATTAGAAAGGAGAGGTTTAAGTAGGATTATCAAGGGGGGGGGGGGTTTGAGTGCTAGTCTAACTATAATATAACCCTTGATCTAAAACTAAAAATGCTGAATTATGGTTACCGTTAGGACGTGCAGGAAATAAAGATTCAAAGGGTTGCTTTCAAAGTAATACCTAGTGGTGTCTAACATCAATGCACACACAAAGTAAGTGATATCTCTTCCCCAACATATATATCTGATTTGGTAACAAATGCTCAATAGTACTCTTCTGTTGGACCACCGAACACTGTGTATACAGGTGATCTTTTTCTTCGTTTATCCTCAACTTCTATTTGGACTCTGCCCAGACTTCTATGTCTCTTGGTTGGTCGATCTTTCTCTTTTCAGACTTACATTAATTGGTGGTCGAGCTCCCTGCTTAAGCTTGGATGTATTTCTTGAGTTGTCCTAGAGAAATTAATTTTTTAATTTTCATCTTCAAATCTATGCAATCATTAGTCAAATGACTGTGATCTTTGTGAAACTCACAGTACTTATTCTTCTCACGACTTTCTGGTCAAGCATGAATCTTGTTTGGCCATTTGAGTAACCCTTGGCCTTTTATTTGCATTAGAGTCTCGGACATTCTGGCATTTAGCGGTGGATAGCCCCCTTCAGATTACATGGTTATTTATGCCCGACTAGCCTTGATTGGTTTGAGTTTGAAATCCTGGTCGACTAGAATCTCTCTTTGTTGCTTTTTACTTATGTGTTTGGCTCCTTCTTTTGACATTCGATGGTCTCCGATATTTCTGCTTGTTTGTGTCACCGCTCGAGTAGTTCCGTGTATGTTTCGGGCATATCCTACAGAAGCCGTTCGAGCAAGCCTTCATGATTAAGTCCCTGACATATGCATGAAAAGCTATCTTTTCATCCAAATTTTCAATCTGAATAGTCAGATTAATGAACCTTCGAAGATAACTTCTTATTGACTCTACTCTGCCTTGTTTAATGGAGAATAAAGTATCTTCTCTTTCTTTTGTGCTTACTCCGCTTTGGAAGCGTGATAAGAAGACCCGACCAAGATGATCAAAATTTTCTATAGAACCATTCGCGAGTCCCAAGAACCACTATGAAGCAGCACCGATCAAAGAGGCAGGGAAAATTCTACACAACCATTTCACTATGTCTATATGAGAACATAACAGATTTATAATGCATGATATCGTGTCTCGGGCATCTTGTCCCATCAAAAATGGTAAAGGTATGACACTTGAAGTTCTTGGGCATCTCTAATTCTGAGATGGTCCAAATCAAAGGATCTTCTTTTAAAACATAATATAGTGCATCCTTACCTGGATCCTTCAACTTTTTTAGTTTTTCATCCAGTTCTTCAAAACGTTTGTTTAAGTAGTCCTCATGCTTATTTGGACCACTATTGTTGTTCTTGTTCTCTGGATCTTTGATCGGATGAGTGTTGCTTCCTCAATCTTCATCATTCTTGCCAGGTGGAATATCTTTCAGAATTGCTTCCTTCGATGCTCTAGACTTTTCTCCTATCTTCTCCCTACCCCTTTCCCGATCTCTTTGTGATGGTCAGGATGAGTGACTGGGTACTGTGACTAGAACTTTTTTTTGTTTTGGTGATCGGTCCTCTGAGGTTTCGATAGGGGTAACCTGCTCCCTTGCTCCTAGGGCGACTTGCTTTTAGAGCTCCATGAACTGATCTGTAGTAGCGAATTGATTAGGTTGCTCTGGTTGAACATCACTATGAGGAATCCTTGTGATTCTTGGGGGAATGTTCCTTGTATTAATTTTTTGTTCACATTCGCTGGACTCTTCCCCAATCATTCTCCTGGATTTGGTTTGCACCATGACTTTTTGATGCGTTCCCACAGGCGGTGCCAATTGATGATACAAAATCTTGCTCGTCCTTCCTAGCTCGGTTCCTGCAACAACATACTCAACCTTGTTGGTCGAGATACATCTCCGATGAGCAAGTTAGTTAACCAGAGGATGTAAAACGCTTGCTTCCAGAAAACCAAAAGACTTACCTTCCTCTGTTTGCTCGCAGAGTTTATATAATGAACATAGTAGAGTTTGATCAGGAGCACAATTGTGGTCGGAATGAGAAATCTACTTAAGATCACAAAGTATGTTCTCTTCATCTTAGTATCTAAAGTGTTACATAAGACTAAGAACTTGGCCCTATGACATGGTTGGTCGAACCGGCTTCATGGTCAACTCAGCGAATCATGGCGTGGAGGTTTTCTTGATCATTCTTTATCGTTGTGGTCATTCAGGTCATTAACAAGTTATAAATATTTAGATTTATATACTGTAACTAATCATGCATAAAGAATAGTTGTAGTATACTAACATAACAAAGACATGCTTAGAATATCAAAGAAAATTGCATAATAGATAATCGATTATAAATGAAATTGTTTCCATACCTGGCAAATGGATAAAATCCCCTATATGAATTAATTTTACATAACCTAGAACTTTAAAGATCGTGGTAAGTCCTATGATTATGTAGCATTATAGTTACACTCATGCTTAGGAATCAAAAATACCAAATCAATCATTGAAATAGCCCCTGGAATAGGGCCAGTCACTTGATTAGGTTACTTGAGCCGGTTGGTTGGTCAATCAATCGCCTGTAGCAACCGCATGGTCTCTCTGACAGTTTTCCAGGTTCGAAAATCCAACCTCTGATCTCACATTCTAGAGAGGTTTTCGGATGATCCATGGCTTAGATCACATCCTTGAATCACTATAGACATACCCCCAACTTCCAAAGCAATAAACTCTAATAAAAATTCATATCTAAATCTTACAAATCTTCTTTAAAAGAATTTTCCATTCAAATAGATATAGGATCTATTCTACTAGCATGATTTCATCGAGATCAATGATAAATAATTTTCCCCCAATCAAATCCTCTTCTAGCAGAGCTATTTTGTGAGAATAACCACTCTCAAAACAACAGAATAATAAAGAGAAAGAGAGTTAGTTAATCTACTTACTTCTAAGATCCAAAAATTGACAAAATTCCGCAAGAATCTCTGCAAGAAAGGGTCTTCTCTTCACCAACACGTGCTTTCTGACTCTTCTGGAGTCAACAGCCACCTTACATTAACATAATGTAAAAGTAGGGTTTAGAAGGCTTTAAATAAGGTGCTGAGGGAAAAAGAGGCAAAACTACTCGTAGTAGTCCAATCAACAGCCTAGGGTGGAAATCGTTTGGTTAATTGAATGCCCTAAGTGACTGCCCTGCTGTACTTTGCACTACTTGGGTGGTTTGCCCTCTCAGCTGATCCCAAACAATGGTACAAGTCTAGGGTTCATTTAAAAGGGTCTTACTTTGCTCATTAGCATCTCTTAAATTTAACTCCCTTGAGCTGCATATCCACCAAGATTTCCAACAAGGTAGTAGTTTCACCATCTTCTTCACCTAGGTCCATGGGTTTTGGGTCAAATAATGGGCTTTAATTCGGATGGCCCACAGCTTCTTCCACTGGATACTCGAGTTCTTGGACCTACAATTAGGGTTTTGGGTTAGGATCATAGGGGTTATCACAGCACATGGTGGTGAAGAGAAGACCTATTCTTGTAGATATTCTCACGGATTTTCGTTGATTTTCGAATCTTTGAAGTTAATGGATTAACTAACTCTCTTTCTCTTCATTAATTTATTGTTTTGAGAGTTGTTATTCTTGCGAAACCTCTACTAGAAGATGATTTGATTGAGAAAAATATTTATGTATCATGAATCTCGATCAAGTTATGCCAGGAGAATAGATCTTATATCTATTTTAATTGCAATTACTTTCAGAGAAAGGTTTTAAGATTTAGATCCTATTTTTTATTCGAATTTATTTTCTTCCAAAGTTAAGGATTTTTTTTTAGCGATTGAGGGACTTGATCTAAGCCTAGGATCATCCAAGACCTATCAAGATTGGGAGATAAGAGGTTGGATTTTTGGACCTAAAAAACTGCCAGTGTGACTAGACTGTTGCTATAGGCGGTTGGTTTGCCAACCAACTGGATCAAGCAACCAGCCTTGTTCCAAAAGTTGTTTCGATGTTTGTTTCAAATGTTTTGATTCCTAAGCATGAATGTAACTATATGGACATAATTATAGGATTTTCTGGGCTCTATTGAAGCGTTGGGTTGTGTGGAACTAAGTCATATAACAAATGTTATCCATTTGATAGGTAAGGAAACAATTAGATTTATACTTATTTGTCTGATATGCTCTCTTCTTTGATGGTCCAAGCATGTCTATGTCACTTTAATATGCTGTAACTTATTACTAAGCATGTCTATTATGAATGTGAGAAACATGATCATTTATAAATGTATATCATTTAATTACATGATGTGATATGATGGATTGTGTGACTTTGACTTGGGAAATGTTTGGGTTTGTGCACCTAGCCTTATACATCAGGGGTTGTGGTTTAGGTCGTTGCCCCTTGGTGCCTTTTGATGCATTTCCTAGCTGTTGTTTACACTTGTTAGGAAGTCTAGATGCATGGTTAGGTCACCCATTTACATACTATTGCCCCTTCAGAAAGGGAATTGAAGCCAAGTGACATGTGATGGTAGTGGCTATGTCTTGTGGGCGTCCAAAAGAGGTCACTAGTCTGAGACACTGGCCCACTGTTGTATCATGCTATGGTAAGATTGTATATTTAGATATTTGGGCTCATGGTCATCAAAAAGAAATAACCAGTCCGTGAGGATACACCAGGGATTAAAGCGTATATGGACGAATATATGGTTCCCGAATGTTAATCCAACAAAGGTATCCAATCCATGAGGAATAACATTCCAAGGTGGGTAAGGATATTAGACCAAAATGGCACTACGTATAAGGAAAGGTGTCTGAACCACATGTAGTGTGTTACTATATGTCCTTGCATTGGGTTTGGATACCCTAGCACATGCCAGTACTTATACCAATGGTTGTGGTGAAAGAGTGTGGCCCTATAACCCCAACCATGGTGTGATGTGGACCGTACCCATTTACTGTGGGATCCCAATAGAGGTACCCAATTCGTGAGGGATCAGAGTGATGAGACTTACCAGGGGAGGGTAGTTTTCATCTTAATGTGTGTCTTCCTAAGTAGAAACTAGCATGGTCAGATTATTAGCTATAAACCTAGAATTTCATTGCATCCCTCACATTCCTGCATCTCATGATATCGTGATACACATGGATTCTTGCCTTACTTATTTTTGTAGAACTCATCCTTGTGGATTTTTCTTATTTTTCTCTGATGGCTATGCAGATATAGAAGAGACCCCATTTTCATGGGAGATCGCCACTACAGAGATACTAGTGATGCTAGCAGGAGTTAGTCACAATATGCACGACCTTTCGTGTGGATGTCTAGAGTGCTCTTACGATGCCTACGAATAAAGATAGGGTCATGATAGCTCGCTGCTAGAAATATGAGATGGAGAATGGTCTCATGACACCTTTATAGAACGACTAGAGCAATAGACCTATGAAAGGTCTAAAAACAATTGTAAACCTTAATTAGATTATTCCTTTGCTTCTGCTTACAAACTTCATTTCAGATATTCCTCAAGATTCAGTTTGGGATTTTGGACATTTGTTATTCTCATTTATGGATGGACTAATTATTTATTGCTTTTGATTGTGATTTTGCGTACTTTATTTCTTATTGAGACTGTAACTTGATCTTGTTACTGTGAATCACATCCACAAATAATCAGGGCGAACTCAACACCATCAAGTTTTGTGTGACACTAACAATGGACTATGTTCTCCTCAAAATAGGGCAATGATAAAAGGAGAGTCTATTAATTCAAAGAGTATTTTGTGGAAACATACTCCATCATGATAGAGTACCTTTAAGAGGATGATGGACAGCTAGTGCCCTTATGGCCGCAGAGTAACGAATCCTTCGATCTAAAACAAAGTATTTTATTTGGTGACAATTTGCATTCACAAAATATTTTGTTTGCAAGTGAAAATTTGCTAGATCTATTGATTTTAAAAAAGATTTACATAACAAAATGTTTTTAAAAAGTTTTAAGGTACTATATTTTATTTTTGAAAAGAATTATCAAATCACTAATCTAGTGCTAATTTTATTACCCGATGAATATTTTATTCTAAACGACATAAACTATCAATCTAATAATTGATTATTTTAATATTTTTGCTAAAAGGATCATTTGTATTAAAAAGCAAAAAGAAAAATTACAAACATACAATCAAAGATCCAATCCTCAAACTCACAACTTCAGTTGCCTCCAAATACACACAATGTCACTAGATCCAACTCACATAATCATAGATAACAAATCAAAATCTGAAACAATGCCTCTTGTCCAGGGTATATTAACAGCCGAAGAACCCCGTCTTGCCGCCCAATTCGCCAAGAAATTAGCTGCCTAATTGTTTTCCCTATAACAATGCGAAATTTTCCAAGGATGATTGGCTAAGAAAAAAATCAACACATCTCTAGTGCTGCAAGAAAAACCATGGAACTTCCTTTGCTGAATTAAAACCACAACTGCTCACTGAATCACATTCTATCCATAAACGTTGAATATCTAACTTTACTGCCGACTCTATACCTTACATCAAGGCCTCCATTTCTGCCTCAAAAATATTTTTGATACCTAAATAGGTGCTGAAATAGAACAGTTGATGATTCACACCTAAAAAAACCTCTTGCACCAACCATACTAGGATTGCCCAATGAACAACCATCGACATTTAACTTAACCTACCCTACGAAAGGAGAAACCCAGAAAATTTCTTGAGGAGGAGTAGTGTTCTTAATAGAAATTTTCAGACCCATCGCTTGCGATTGAGCAAACACCACAGGAGGGAACTTTTTGCTATGAAGAATATAATCATGACAACTGAAATCAAAGAAGATCTGACGCAAAACCCAATCTTTTGACAAACGAACCTCCTCATATTGATATTTGTTACGAGCAAACCACAGATAATATAATAGCAAGAAGCAACCATGAAACCACATCCACCCTGTAGACACCACCACTTCTAACTATCTTGAAGAAAAAAGGAAGGCTTCCAAGTGAAACCGCACAAAGAACACAAAGTGAGCAAAAGAGCAAAGAAGAAATATATGAGGAATATCTTCAGAAGCCTCTAGACACATACCACATCATGAAACCAAAGAGATTCCTTTGGACATAACAATTGCATCAACAGGGATCTTCCAATGGAAAACCCGCCAACAAAAAATCTGCTGCCTAGGAAATAACTTCAATTTCCAAATCTTCTTCGCCCAATCCACAACCGCACTCTTTTTCTTGTGCATATCCCAAGCTGGTTTCATTGAGAACTCTCCTTGAACAGTTCCAATCCAATGACAAATATCTTCTTAAAAACCAGCAGGAAGATGGATAAGACAGACACACTCCAAAATTTCTTTTAAACGAGGAGATTGCACCTCCATAAAACACCACTGTCAATCAAGAAACCAGTCCGCCACTTTAAGATTCAACTTGTCCACCAAAATGAGAGGAACCTCCAAATGATCAGCAACAATAAAGTCTCCTAACCAACAATCCTTCCAAAAACTTATTTTTGTCCCATTGCCCACTGTCATCTCTCATGAGAAGCAACAAAATGCCAAACCTTTTACAGACCAAAAATAATTGAAGAGCGAACCCTAGACTTCCACAACCTTCCCTTATCATCAATCAACTTTCCTCTCAAAAATCTTGAAAAGAAAGAGTTACTATGTTTTATTTGCTAGGCAAACCGGTAGAGATAAGCTAAATTGACAACTCGCAAACAACAAAGACCCAACCCGCCTTCACACTTCGGAGCACACACAGACTCCCATTTGACAATGACTTTCTTTACTGAATCTATATTACCAGTCCAGATAAAATTAAGCATCTATGCTTCAGTTTGCTTTATAATAGTTCTTGGCCACCAATACACTGAAAAATTATGAATGGGCATAATAGAAATCATAGAGCGAAAAAGTTTCACTCTTCCTGCCATAGTTAGGAGCTTCCCTTTCCAACCAAGAAGGCAACTTTTAATTTTATCAAGCACGAGCAGCAGTCTAGATCGAGTCACCTTCCCTTTAAAAATATCAACACCAAGATACTTTTTAGGGAAAGAGGTTGTTGAAACATGAACAAGTTCTGAAAACTTTTTGCCTCCTATGAGGAGCAACTTTGCCAAGAAAGAGTTTACTTTTTTCAAAGTTGATATGTTGACCAAAGAAATCTTGATATTTTAACAGAAAGACCACTAATCCCTTGACATATCACAAAGAAGCATTAGCCAAAATAAAAATATCATCAGCATATAACAGAAAAGATGGCACTTCCAAACCCCTAAGACCAGGCAAAGCCTTAAGTTACCCTTACTGAATCAACATGCGAAGACCTCTACACAACACTTTTTTTGCTAAAAGAAAGAGAAGAGGGGAGATGGGATCACCTTGACGCAGCCCCTTCTCAACACCAAAAAGAACCCACAGACGCCCATTCAATAGAATAGAAATTCTAGAAGAACACAACATCTCATTAATCCACCCAACTCAAATATAAGAAAATCCAATTTTTCTCAAGACAGCAAAGGGAAACTCTCAGGATAAAGTATCAAAAACTTTCTGGACATCAATTTTAAGACCCAAACCACCTCCCCTAACAAATGAAAACGGCATATTGGTAAGCTCCAAAGCAACATAAATACTTTCTAAAATAAACTTACCCTTTTGAAAAGCTCCTTGTTCATCAGAAATCATTTCGGAAGAAGAAGACTGAGACGGGAAGCCATGCATTTTTACACAACTTTGTAGAAAAAAATTGCTCATGCAAATTGGCCATAATTTATCCAAAGAAGCGGCATTCGCCACTTTCAGAATCGAAATAATGAAATTATTATTGACCCTTTTAGGGAGTTTCCCATGCTGAAAAAAAAAGTTGAGTCTGGAGATTTCAAATATCTAGAGAGTAATTTCAAATGTCTAAAAAACTTTCAAATCCATGGAGTTATAACTTTATAAAATTAGATGTTAAGTTGTGGAAAGAACCCTTTGGATTTCCTCCTCAAAAAAACCCTCTGAAAGATTGATCATTTTAATTTTTATACTTAAATTAGAAAAAAATTAAATTAGAAAAAAAAAAAAAAAAAAAAAGATGCAAGAAACTTTTTTAAAAACATCTTATGATGTAGATCTTTTTCAAAATCAATAGATTTGAGAAATCTTATTTTATAGAAAATAGAGAATGAGAATTGATAAAAAAATATAAAACAAACACCAAAAAAAAAACCAAAAAAGAATAAAAAAAAAACCCATAAAGATTATATTTTAATTTTAAAAAAAAAAAAAAAAAAAAAAGATGCAAGAAACTTTTTTAAAAACATCTTATGATGTAGATCTTTTTCAAAATCAATAGATTTGAGAAATTTTCCTTCTTTTTTTTATAGGAAAATAGAGAATGAGAATTGATAAAAAAATATATATATACTAATATTTGTTATTCATTTATTCCCTTTCCCATCCTATTGAAAAAAGAAAATGTACTTTCTTCCTTCATATAGGAATAACTTAAATGTGATTATATATTTACTGAGCCGATTTCACCAATGAATCAATATCTAGTGTAAAAGAGTTTCTCTTATGACTTAATGAGATCATCAACATCTTTGCAAAACCCACGTTTAAAAACTTAAATTCATCATTCCATAAACATAGAGTTTGTGGAATCAAGCAACAAAACACTTCTAAGAGTGTCTTAGTTAGAAGTTCATTAGTCTGTACATACCTTTTATATAAAACAATTGATCTGTTTTTATTTTTTATTAATGAACCAAGATTTCTTCACTATTTTTTTCTTTTTTGTTATATGATTAAGATTTTTTCATTAAAAGAGAAAAAAAATGAAATTATACCAAAACAATAATCAATGTATGTTTTGGTTTAAAAAGTTTGTAACTTTTATATTTCTATTGAAAAGTGAGATTGTTGACATTTAATGGCCAAACTTTGGAGTTTGAATATGGAATCGGGCCAATTGAGCAAAAAAAAATAAAATTAGATCAATCCGATGGGGATAAAAAATTTCAATTAAGGTATTTTGTTGAATGTATTTTCTTATTTTTTTAGATTCAATCCGATGGACCATTACAAAAAAAAAACTATTTACACATCAATGAGTGTGGTCCTTCTATACCTTCGAGGATAGCAAATAATGCTTTCCTTTATGTCTTGTCACTGTACATTTGAACCTCCTTCCTAAATGTAAGGAGGGACATAAGAGTAACGTATATTCAACAAGGCTGCCCACTAAGTCCTTACATCTTCATTTTGTGTTAGGAAACCCTCTCCCAAAGACTTTCATCTAATAGAGGGATTCCTAGGCTACCTAGCATCAAACTAACCCGAACTGGCCCTGAGATTAACCATCTTTTCTTTGCAGATGACTGCATGCTTTTGGCCCTTGCCTCAATCCAAAATGCTTCTATCATTAATACCCTCCTACAGGATTATGAGCTAGCATCGGGGTTACACATCAACCCTGATAAGTCTGCTGTTCTCTATAGTACTAGGACATCCTTGAGTCTTCGTGGAGATATTGTCTCTACTTTTGACATCAAAGAGGTCCAATCTCATGGAACTTACCTGGGTCTCACTCCTCGATTGGAAAATCTAAAGTGCAAACATTCTCTTTTGTCCTTGAGAGGTTGGTATCTAGGCTTTCGGGCTGGAAAGGAAAACTTTTGACCCAAGCTGGCAAAGAGGTCTTGATTAAAGTTGTGGCTTTTGCCCTGCCGGTTTATGCTATGTCTTGCTTCCTCATCCCAACTGAACTATGCAACAAAATGAATCAAAAAATCCAAGAATTTTGGTGGAAAAATGATCATGGGAAAGGAATACATTGGGTTAATTGGGAAACTCTATGCAAGGGTAAAAGGCATGGTGGGCTTGGGTTTCGAGATATTCATTGTTTTAATAAGGCTTTGTTAGCAAAACAAAGTTGGCGATTGCTCACTAATCCAAACTCTTTATGGGCTCAGGTAATGTATGCCAAATATGTCAAGGACAACCTTTTTTTGGATTGTAGAGCCCCCACCACATGTTCTTGGGGGTGGAGGAGTATTCTTGTTGGCAGGGATATCCTTTGCCATGGATTAGTTCGACAAGTTGGGAACGTGGCTAATACACACATATACGGAGATCCATGGATCTCAACCTTACCTTTTAGGGCATTAGCAGCCCACCTTTGGGCCATAGTCCCACTTGGGTTCAAGACCTAATCCTATGGCCTATTTTCCGATGGAATATTCCATTGCTCAACTCCCTTTTTACCCCTGTGGAGGTGGATGCTATCATTACCATCCCTATTCTTTCTCTCGATACCCAAGATTCATGGATTTGGGGCAAAACAAAAAATGGGAAGTTCAATGTCAGATCGGCCTACTATCAGTGTCTTGTTTTGTCTGATGCTCATGATAACATAGCCTCCTCTTCTACTTCATCTGTAATTTGGAAGGAAATGTGGAAAATTCCCACCCTCCCAAAAATCAAACATTTCCTTTGGCGAGCTTCTCATGCTGCCATGGCAATTGGAAGCTCTCTTTTTGCAAGAAGAGCTTCTTTAGCCCCACTATGTTTGATTTGTGGGGGGGGGGGGGTGTTGAAACTGTATGTCATGCTCTATTTCATTGCTCTCCTTCAAAGGATTGTTGGAAACTTTCTCCTTTACGTATTGAACAGATGAATTTCAAGGAGAGCACTTTCATGATTGGATTGATTTCATTCAGTATACATTTAAAGTTCATGACAATATGAACTGGGTGAATCAAATTTGGAGTGCTTTGGTGTGGTGCATTTGGAACACACGAAATGCCGTCTTATTTCGGGGTAAAGATGCTTCTATGCTTCTTACCATGGCTAACTTCTCTTTACCTTGCGCAGACATTCATAATCACTTTTCAAGTGTAGCAATTGAGAGGAGTAACCCGGTAAGTTTCTTGGCATTGGAAACCTTGCAAGAGGAGGTGGATCATTTTCAAATGTCTGTCGATGGTTCGTGGGATGGCAGGACAAACAAAGGCAGTAGGGGCTACATTCTATGGGACTCATCTGGAATGTTTGTGGCGGCTCAATGTAAAGAGGGATATGGTTTATCTGCAACTGTTCTGAAACTTGACGCTGTCAGGGATGGCCTGATTTTAGGACACTCTTTGGGTATTTTAAATATGAGGATTAACTCAGATTGTTTGCCAGTGGTTTTAGCCTTAAGAGGTTTTCAGTCTTCCCTTGATTGGAATTGTAATAGCCTAGTCTCAGAGGTTATTAGGCGTTGCTCAGTTTTCAATTCTATTTTGTTTTGCTATGTCCCTAGGAGCTCCAATCTCTTGGCTGATTTTCTAGCCAAATGAGTTAGGTGTTTGGATCTTTCTAGATCTTGGTGGCATGTTCCACCATTGTTCATGATTAATTCCTCTTTGTTATCGTCCAGGTTTCTTGGCTTGAACAGTTTTTATTTAATGAAGTTACTCGTTTTTTACCAAAAAAACACTATTCACATAGAGAAAAATAAAATCCTTCAAATAAAGTTTTTTTTTTTTTTTTTTTTTTTTTTTTTTCAAATCCATGTTTTGAGTTTATTATTGTTAATTATTACCCAAAATTTTTTTTTTTACTATTGTTGATGCATAATCATTCGAAAATTCTAAATATGTTTTAATTGTTGTTGCAATTATTCTATTAACTTAAATGTGACAAATTAACTAATGATTAAAGGGGCATCATAAAGAATTGAACAAACATTCTCCTTTATTTATCAATACAAGAATAATAAGAGTAAAAATATTATATAGAATCATAAATAAGATTTGATTTCGTCTCCATCCGTACTATTTTCTGATTTTCCAGTACTACTACACATCCACGCAATTACAAAGCCTTCTATATCTCTTTAGGTCTATCTTGTAAATTTTATCGGAAAGAAAAACTTTAAATCAAATCAATGATAAAGCATATCAATAAACAAGGATTTTTCTGAAAAATAAAATTTGTGTTTCTTAGTGTCCTCTACCTCCAAAACACTCTGAGAACGTGGGAAAACTCGTTTGAAACTCTCTTCGGTGATTTCGAAGAATTCTCCGCTAGATTTGACGCCGATCTGAAGCCTCTCATCTCAGATCTGCCAATACAAGGTTAGTAATATCTTCGGTGTCATGATTTATTCCTCTGTAATCTTGTTCTTGTTTGAGATTGAGAAGAAGATGTTGCATCTTTGCAACCATCTCTTCCATGATCTCATTATGTCTATAGGGTTTATGATCAGCATAGAGATCTCAACCCTAACTCTGAAAATTCTTCTTTAAACCCTAATCCTTTCTATGCATCTGATTTCTTAGCCGACTGAATCTAATTTTCATGACGTACTTGTATTTGATTCTAATTACCATTTTCTTGAATGAGATCTAAATCATCCCTTTTCTTTGTTGTGATTTCCATAGTATATTTTTCATCAAATTCTAGGGTTTTCTCCCAATTGGGGAAACCATGATTTTAAATTGAAGGTAATGTTTTTAATCATTATTAGTGCCCGATCTTTATCCCCTTAGTGTTAGAATACTATCCTATGGTTTTTCTCCAAGTTTGGTGAAGTTCCGAACCCTGTATATTGAGTTTCGAATCAACATTCTCGTATTTGCTTCGTATTGACTCTGTTGGTCGACTGATTGGTTGAGTGGGTCAGTAGACCAATCAATCGACCAATGAAGTTAGTAGCTTTGTTTTTCACTCTGTTTGATTTGTTTGCTCTCCAATCTTTTAGGCATCTTTCCTAATGTTGTATCTATGATTGTTAGGGGTTTAATTGCTAAGTTTGGAACCTCTCTCTTTGATCTTTGGATTATCTTCGACGATAGTTAAGGTAAAGACAGTTATTTCATAATAACATAGATCGCGTATGTTTTGGTTTCTAACTTAAGAAACACTGAGTTTATTTACTGTTCTTGTAAGTACAGTAGCACATCACTTATGTATTCTTTTTCATTATTCAAGCTTATATGAAATGCTTATTACTACATATTGTTTAATAATTAGATTATGCTTTTATATTCTCTTTTGTATGATGAAGTTTTGATTTTGTATGTCATGACTGATCTGAGAATGTGATTGATTAGGTATGGTTTGGGATTGAGAAGTGTCAATCCTTTTGACACTTCTGTCCTTGGACATCAACGGAAATAGTATGGGATGTTTCCGGGGTTGCCCATTGACACCTTACTGAACCATTGGTTGTCATACCTAGGGCTGTCTAGCAATGTTTGGCTAAGATGACCCCATTATGTCAGACCCTAGTCGAAAGGGTATTGAAACCGAATGACCCGTGGTAGCAATGGGGATTCATGGGCGCTCAAGACAGGTAACCAACCCGTGAGAGGACAGTAATCACATTGTGGGGGCCATTTATTGGGAGGGTTGCATATGGATAGACTTGGGCTCATGGGCGCTCAAGACCGGTAACCAACCCGTGAGGTGACATGAGAGCTTCCCGTTTACCTATGTGGATAACCAATAGGGTTGAGGAGTCCGTAGTCCAGGACTATGAGGACTCTAGTGTGAAGGATACCGGAAAGGATCTCGAGAGGGGAGGAATGGATGTATCTGAAATTGACTTGATATGACTAAGTAGATGACTTGCATTGGGCTAGGCTTAATCCTAACATGCGCCAGTACTTAGACCAATGGTGATGTGAGAGAGCGGTGACTTAACCCCCAACCATGGAATGTCTTGAGGGATGACGGACCCACTACCAACCGGAGCCTTGAGACTGAGATTTACCCAGAGAAGTATGGTGCTATGACTTAAAGCATGTCTGCCAATAGAGACCAGCATACATAGAGTTTTGATGCATACATACATTATCTGTTTCATATTTCATTGCATCTTGTTATGTTCTGCTACATGTTATTTATGTTGTTATGAGTTAGCTTACCTTGCTGAGTTCATTCGAACTCACACCTTTTTATGCAATCTTTTTGGTTAGATTATTCTACAGATATTGATTACGATGAAGCGCAAGCCGATGTAGCATACTACACGCAAAGTGCTAGCAACCATGAAGATCACACTGATGATCCCTCGAGCGATCAAGTTGTGTACTACATTTAGACATAACGTAGAATGGAAACATCTGTGTTGGATTGATGAAGTCCAATATTTTGAAGATGTTATCTATAGACTAGAAAACTCGTAGTTCAGTTTGACTTTCTTTCCTTACTTTCTTTTAGAAATAGTTGTAATTCTTTTTAGACTTACGTGCTACATTCCGCTGTAACTGTGGAGTGAGATTATGCCTCACTCTACTTCTTTTGATGTGCTGACATCTGGTATCATTTCCCCCACTCTGATTATACTGATATTCATTTCTTGATTTAGATCTTTGTTTATAATATTAAAACGTTGATTATTTCTGTTCATGATTATGTTATTGCATATGTGGGAGGATGATTTCCTCAATACTTGATCTTCAAGGCTGTGGATCACACACCCGGGTATGCCAAGTTAGGGTACCGGCTGGGGGAATGTGACAGAGTGGTATCAGAACCCAAAGTTCAAGGAAATCTTAACCACAAAAAACAATAACGGAACATTCCTGAGTCATAGATCCAGAAGTGACTCATCTATTCTTAGAAGTGAATAATAGAACACTTGGATTAGAAACTTGATTAATGAAGCATAATTGATTATCTGAATAATACACAATAATTATATTTCAATAGATTCTATATAATGCAATAAAGGAAAGTGCATAATACACAATAATAAAGAGAAACAAAATGAACTTCATTAATTTTTAAGAAAAGTCTACAAAGATTACATCTGAAAAAGCATAAAGGGAAATCCTAAGTACAATCTATCTAGGTGATCTCCTATGATCCCTAGATGATCTGAAGTCCTCGGCCATCTGTGCAATCTGAGACTCTATACGCTCCTGCCGTGACTCCATAACACTGTACATCTGCTCCTGTCTGACTTCTATCCTCTCTAGCAACGAAGTCATCGATCTCATCTATGCACCGAAATCAGAAGTCTCTGGGACTAAATGTGTAGGGCCTCTAGTCTCGAAGTGTGGTGATCTGGGAATCTCAAGATACTTTGGATCAGCCTCATGCATCTATGTGTCCTCCGCCGCCTGATCATCAGAATCTAGACCAGCACCACCCTCATCGGCTGGAACCTCAACCTCATCCTCATTCTCATCTGTCTCCTCCTCACCCTCTGGACCTGGAGATCTCACAGTCTAGGTAAGCCTCATCTGCCTGATAATCCTCGTCCCAATAGTGTACCCCAATGCTCCAGTGACTGAATCTACTCCCTCTAGATCCACCCCGAAGTGCTGGAAGACTAATGTCAGTATTCTCTTGAAGCAAAGGTTCCTCATACTCAGACGTGCCACCAGGTCTATCATGACGTTCTAGATGATGTAGGACAAGTCGATCTTGAATCCCATGTAGATCCGGTAGATGACTACAGCCTCCATCACTGTAACCCTGTGGTGATGTCCGGCCTTCGACATGATGTTTCGGCCCACAATGCGACCGATAATCCGAGTCAAATCCGTCATATGTCCGCTGTTCTACGGAAAGCAACACTCTGAGCTGTCCCAAAGCATAGCACAGATCTCATGAAGCTCATAGGGTAGTAAGTATCGGTCTACGTCCACCCTTGAAGGTATCCATAGGCATTGATGAAAGTAGTATGGCACCTGAAGGATTTGTGCCAGTGTCTTCGTAGAGAAGCGGATCTATGTCTCCATGACCCTGCTCTCAAGAATCAGTCTGAAAGGATGACCCCGGTCCTCGGCCTCCTCGATAGACGTGAGGTTACTAAAGAATAACCTCAATAGCTCTGGGTAGACGGGCAAGTCCGCCGTAAAGAGATGAGTCCACCCTAGGGCATCGAATCTCTGTCGGATCCTGAACACCCTCAGCTCCCGTAAGTGAAGCAGCCGCCGGTACTCTATGTGGCAGTACTCAAAGAATGCCTCGTACAGGAACTCTGGCTGCGGCGTATCAAATCTGTAGAGCCGAAGTACTTATACTCTAGGCTGAGCTGGAACTCGACCTCTGCCTTGTCTAGCACCAACTATCTTGCCTCGGCCGCGTCCTCCTCTCTGCATGATGAATTTCTGTGAAAAAGACAAAAAGGACATTGCTTGTTAGTGTTGTTTCAAAGATTTAGCTAGAAGGGCATTTTTGTAATTTTCATCAAAATTGAAAATTTGGGGAAAATGTAAATTGAACATACTAGCATTTGCGCAATACTTGGAATTCCATGATTATGAATTTTATTTGAAGAAAATCGATCGAAATCTTAGTTTAAAGTTGAAAATTCAGCAAGAAGAATTTGAGGATTTTGCATTCTAGGTCAAAATTGGATTTTTGAAAAGTTTTGAAATTGGTAAAATAAAATTACATGTACACATTCACAATATCATTCTAAGCATGAGCATTTGATTTCGTGCAAAAACTCCAAGCGGTTTGTGAGAAATCGAAATTTTTCTAAAGTTTGGCGATTTCGGTTGCGTTAACAATGTGAAAATGCAAGATTGTGTTAGAACTTGTTGTTTAAGCATGGCATTGTGCTAAAAACTCATGGAGCATGTTTCTAAGTGTTCCTAAGCATGATTTCTAGCAATAGACACAAGTAAAACATGGATTTTGATGAAATGCAAGCTTGAGAAGATGAAAATGAAAATGGGAATGAAGATGAATGAGTGTTGTAGTGTTGTTGTTGAAGCACCAAACTACTTGGAAATCACTTAGAAGGACCTTAGCACTTCTTCCCCAAAGCTCCTTCTCAAGTTGGCAAAGTTTGGAATGAGTTTGAATGGGATTTTGGCACTTAAAACCCTGAAATTCGCGTGCTGTCTTGATTGGTCGACTGATTGGTCGATTGGGTCAATCGACCAATGGACCCAGTAGCTCCAATTTCTGTTGGATTTCGGAAAAAATGTGATTTTTTCCCCATGGTTGATTATTTAATGACTAAATGGATGTATTTGAGCATGATTTAAAATTCTTATGCAAAAATCATAAAGCCGAGATGTAAATTCACCCAGCATTATCAGGAGAAACTATCTTTATCTTATAATCCATAAATAGTGCTCTTAATCTAATTATTTGAACAAACAATCTCGCAAATACCAAATTGCGAGTTCATAATGAATATACATGTGACCATTTTGTAGATGCATTTATTAAAATCATATATTGTCTGAATGATCCATATGATGATAAGGGTGTCGATTTGGTATGGTATCGGTAATTCGGTACGGACGGTACGGTATTGAATTTGAAAACCTTATACCGAAACCGTATCGTACCGAAAATATATGGTACGGTATGAAAATGGTATGAAAATGGTATGATATGAAAACAGTAATAAATCAGTATGAAAAAAATGGCACAATTCGGTATTGTTACGGTATGAAAAAAAGGCACGATTCGGTATTGTTACGGTATGAAAATCGGTATGGGTTTGGCATAAGAGTTATCTATGCTATTCTTATGATTAACTTCAGTATTTTTTGTTTGAAAATGTGAATCAATGAATGTAGTTGGGAAGAAATCAGTCAAATCACTCAAATGATTGGAGATAACGTTGATGACTTGATTCTTACGAACCAGTGGTTGGTTCATCAATAACATAAGAAATTGAGAATGTGGTCTTTCGTATTTTTCCTTAATTGCTCAATCGATTCCCAGAGTTGCTTCCCATGGAAATATCTACAACTTCATTTGTCGTTCCCTAAAGAACAACAAAATTGAGAATGTATTATTGCATTTCTTCAACAAACTTCAAAATAAAATTCTACATAACAACTACATGTGATGATGCATAATAAGATCCCCTTCTCATTGTTGATGTTGAAACTCTTTCAAAGAGTTTACCATAAAAGAGTACTCCAATCATGAGAAAACTCTCTCTCTCTCTCTCTCTCTCTCTCTAGGTCTAATTAAGCTCAAGTATTTCAATGGTTCTCACACAAAGATATCTCAATATTTGGAAGCTTATTAACCATCCTATTTATATGTTGATCAAGATCGATCAGTGGCCACACTTGAATGCATGAAATTAGAAATGAAGATTACCTATGATTGCTTCAATAGAATACCTATCCCTAGAATTACACACTGAGGCTGCAGGACTGTTATAGTCTAGAGTATAAATTAGTGCAAAACTAGCTACAAATTCAAGTAATTCTAACATCCCCAAGTTATACTGAGAAATTAGAACTTTTAATTACAGATGTTCATCTTCTAATGATCTCTTCTTCCACACACAAATTTACTTCCTAATGAGCCAATGAAGATCTTCATTGTTAAATCCGTGAAATCCTTTGGATTTCTACCCCTTTAACCCATGGTTTCAAGGCCGAGAACCCGAGCTTTGAGTCAGCGACAACTATGGGCCATTAAAGTCAAGCCCGAAGGATTGGAAATGGAACTAATATTGGTGGATGACCCTTTTGATGACTCAACAACTCTTTTAGAGTTTAACTGAAGAGAGAAGATTAATCACGATGGTGTAAAAATGGTGATTTTGAAACTTCTGTAGATCAGCGATGGAGAATCCGATTAATGTGAATAAGGTATCAAATCGAAGATCGTTGAAAGTCCTTTCCAACAAGCCAAAAATCACCAAATTCAGAGTCTGTTTTGGGGTCCGACCATGGACCAGTCCGTTGGGCCGGTTGGGTGAACCAACCCCCCACCCCATTTTTTGTTTAGGGGCAAAAACAGAATTCCTAGTTTTTAAGCCCTATTTTATGTTTTAACTCACCCGTAACTGCATTTCTTTATGCTAGAACGAGGTTGAGGCTGTGGAAAGAGGAGAAACCAAGAGGAAGAGCGGTTCCCATCCTTCCGAAGGTGTTATGTGATTCAAATCTACGAAAAAACATTAAGAAATATGAGGTTTCTTTAATCCTTCTCTTAGACACAGTTATGTGGACAACTCTTTTCTCTTTATTAGTGGAATAGGGTTGTAGGAGCATTTTAGGATTTTTGTTACCCTTGTTCTCTTGTTTTAGTATTTCCTTTCTAGTATAAGAGTAATGATTTGTCCCCTTGCGAAAGATTTTGCATTTTGACTCTCTGGGTCACCCACGAGTAATTAGGACAACCAAATTTGGGGCATTTTGATCTAGATTAAATTTGATAAAATTGAAGGTACCCATATGATCCTTTTGCTAGAAATTAGACTTTCCCAAAGTTTCGTTTTGTTTACTTCGAATTGATGGCAAAATAGAGACCATTCACTAGTAAGGTTGAAAACTACATTTTGTTAACCTAGTTTTCAGATTGGGTTTTCGTGGGAATATTTTGGGATATCTTTTGAAAAACAAGTAGACTCTAATTTGTGATTATTAATCCTCTTTCATGAATAGGTTTATTTATCTTTTAGTCACCAAACCTGTGGGAGTGATTTTGGACTGTGGAGAAAGGATCAAGTAAAAGGTGAGGAATATACTTAATATTATCTTACATGTATAATGATGTTAGTTAAATTTTATTATTGATATCTTGACTTACTTTAGTATTATCTTGTGACTATGTCTTCTATTTTTCAATATCCATTGAATGGTGATATGAGAATGTATGAGATGGATGAGATTGAATGGATTGAGTTTTTCTTTTATTTTTAAATCTTGAATTATTGATATGGAAATATATGTTCTTTGTATGTTATATTAAATTGTACAGATTGTTGCATGTCATCGGAAATTGGAGAGAATTCGTATGATCAAACCATCTCGTATGAAGAAGATGTGGCACCGTCAGTGGGAGATGGAGATAGCTTGCATGAGGCCAGGGGCGGACCTGCATTGGGGCCTGGGGGGGCCATGCCCCCCCCCCGGATTTTTTAAAATTTGTTATAAATTCCTTAATTTTCTGGTTTTTATGCTAATTCCTTTATTTTTCTTCAGCTTTTTCTCTTTCTACATGTGAAATGTCACTATTTGGTTCCCCCCCCCCCCCCCCCAATATTGAGAACCATTTTTAAAGGTAATATAATGGATATAAATGTCATTCCAAATTAAAAACTAGTTCCTCAACCCCTATTTATTCTCCCCTTTCTTCTCTCTCATGTTTTCTTCCTATTTATTCTCTTATCTTTTTATAAACGTGGGTTAAGGAAAATTTTTGAAAAAAAATCTTATTAGGTATTCAAAATTTCATTCCTAATTAAAAATTAACTCCTCAATCCCTATTTATTCTCTCCTCTCTCATGTTCTCTTTCTATTTATTCTCTTCCCTTTCTATAAGTATGGGTTAAGGAAAAATTGGAAAAAAATCTTCTACACTATTTTTTTATTTGATTTTATACTATTTGTTTCTTTATTTCTTCTACAATTTTTGTTATTTGATTTTATAATGAGAATAAAATGTCTATAGTTAGTAAGGTAAAACTACCATTGGTTTGCATCTACTAACAAATAAAATTTTGGTTTGCGTATGACTTTCTAGGGTTGAATTTTTTTTTTTTTTTTTGCTTTAATTTATCTATATTTGTCAAAAAAAATTATTATCAATAATGGGCTCTACAAAATAAGCATTAGTGCTTCCCAACGGGAAGGTTATCTGGACTTTTATTCTTCGCCCCCCCCCCCACTTTTGAATCCTGGGTCCGCCCCTGCATGAGGCCTCCTGCTGATGCTTGGAGTGCACTTACAGCACCCATTGATGATCGAAGGAGGCAGATTGCCAGATATTTTGAGGAACATTTGGAGAAGAACTAAAGAACCCCTTTTCTTGCTAATTTGAAAGGCAGTTTTTAGCTTTAGAGAAAGAAACTAGAAAGAAGATAAGTTACCTTACTTTGATTGCTTCCGCTGAACTCGTTAACTTTTGATCCGTGATTTCTTTCATTTGATTCTTTCTTTGACTTTTATTGGAGTATTGGATTCCTATAATTCCTTTGATTAATTATTTCTTAAATTATTATTATTGATGGGTAAGACCATGGATCCTGTGATGGATTGCACACATGGGTTGTCGGGCGGGTAACAGAGACCGGCGGGTGGGGTGTGACAGTAGGTAGAAACAATAGAGAAAGTAGAAATAGAACGAAGAGAGTGTATGCTAACCTTACAGAAGAAGAATCGTTGGACGGAAAACTTCACGGATTCTTTGAAATCCTCCTTCACCTTGGAGAGGGTTCTTTAGAGTGTCTCTAACGTTCTTTGACGTTTTAGGACAAAGAGTAAATAAATAGGGCTTTGAAAACCTAATTTCCCAAAAGTGACAATTCGCCCCAAAATAGGCTTGGTCACCTGGGTTGGTCGCTTGGCGCGACCAAGGCAGGCTACCAACCTATACCTTTTGGTCAAAATAGTATTTTGGTACTCCAAAAGCTCTAACTTCCTTTTGGGTCTTTTTTCAAGTTATAGAAGGGTCTTACATGGTTTTCTGGGACCTTCCACTTGTGTCATCACTGTACTTTTGATCCATCTACCAAGTCCGTCAACATTCAAGTTAGATCTTCTACCGAAATCCAATGAGGTTTCCAACTTAGCATCATATCCATCTACTTTCATTGGTTCCAAGTCAAATCCAATGGGTTCGATTCGGATGGCGCACAGTTGCCTTCTTCCCACACTCTGGGTTTTCGGACCTACAATATGGATTTTTGGGTTAGGGTCATGAGGGATTTCACATTCGCCCCCCCCCCCCTTAAAATAAATTTTATCCTCGAAATTGGAAGCGTACCTGGGTTTCCAAAGAGATAAGGATACTTCAATCTCATCTCGTCTTCTTTCTCCTAAGAAGCTTCCTCGGGGGTATGGTTCTTCAACCGGATCTTCACCAAGGATATGGTCCTATTCAGCAACTACTTATGCTTGTCCTTCTTATCCAAGATCTCAGTTGGCTCTCCATATAGGAAAGATCAGCCCAAGGCCTTCAGGTTCATGCTGGAGGAGATGCTTCGGATTTTCTAGACATTGACGTAGCATCAATAAGTGGAACACACGTGCACTCTGGCTAAGGACAGAGGTAAGGCTAATCAGTATGCAACCAGTCCAACCTTCTCAATGATCTCATAAGGGCAAATGTATTGAGGGCTAAGCTTTCCTTTGATGTTGAATCTCATTACACCCTTCATAGGTGATACTTTCAGAAAAGCTTTTACCCTACTTGGAATTCCATATCAGTCCTCTTATTTGCATAAGACTTTTGTCGTGATTGCGTTGACTTGATTCTTTCTTTAATCATATCAACCACTGCACTTGTAGCTTCAATCATTTCTGGACCTAGAATCTTTCTTTCACCAATTTCAATCCAATAAAATGGGGTTCTACAAATGTGTTCATACACTGCTTTGAAAGGGGCCATGCCTATCGTTGATTGATAACTATTGTTGTAGGAAAATTCCACCAAAGCTAGATGTTCATCCCAATTTCCTCCCATATCCACTATACAAGATCTGAGTATATCTTCTAAAATCTGAATTGTCCGCTCAGACTGTCTGTCGGTTTGTGGACGATGAGCTGTTCTCAGGTTCAATTGAGTTCCCAAGGCTTTCTGCAAACTATTCCAGAATCTTGAGGTAAATCTTGGATCTCTATCCCATACAATACTTACTGACGCACCACGTTGTCCATATACAATCTTGTAGCTTATCTATGGTATATGTGATCTTCATAGGAATGAAATGTGCTCAATCTATCAATGATCACCCACATAGTGTCATTCCCTTTACTGGTACGAGATAAGCTAGTGATGAAGTCCATTGTAATGTCTTCCCACTTCCAACTAGGTATAGGAAGCGGCTGCAGAAGTCTTGACAACGATTGTCGAACTGCTTTAACTCGCTAGCAAGTGTCACACGTGGCCACAAAATCTTCCACATTGTTCTTCAGTCCAATCCACCAATAGTGTTCCTTTAGATCTCTATACATCTTGGTACTTCTAGGATGTACAGTGAATATTGACTGATGTGCTTCTTTCAAAATTTCCTTCTTAAGTTCTTCTACTGCTGCCACACATAGTGTCACATCAACCTAGCTAGTCCCCTATCTGGAATACTCGAGTGTGTGATCCACAACCCCGAAGATCAAGTTTAGGAACGATCATATCCACTAAGCAAAATAACATAATCAAAAGCAAGAACAAATCATTGTATTCAAGTAATTTAATAATAAAAGTCAAGAAAGGATCTCAAAAAGATCACAAAAGAATATTAGAGTGCGGAAATAACAAGAAACCAATCTAAAGAAACTGTAGAGTATAGCAGAAATATACCCCACACACAAATGCAGAAGGTAGATCAAAATCTAAAGCAAAGCTAACTATTACAGATAAAGTAAAGGTCTAGAAGAAACAAGAGAAATCTAATCAAAATCTTCTATCAGCTCTTCTTCTTCTTCAATCTTCATCTTCTTCACCATCGGGTTGTGCTCTTGTAGCTCCAGGTCAGCATCTAACTCATGATCCCATCAGCAAACAAGAGGATGCCGGCTGCCATCAATAGAAACCATCACAGCAATCCAAACCTATGAGCTGGCTGCCCCACTGGTCACAACCTTCTCCAGAGATTTCCGAAGCTGCACCAAATGAGGGACGGACCTCCATACCATGGCACAGGTTCTCTTCCGGACATGCAAAGTCATCTAAAAACAAGTCCCCCGAAGGGTAAGCTCAAAAAGAACTTAACAAGTATATCCAATCACAATAAACATCTTCACACCCAATCCAAGGGACACATAAATGCAATGATATGAAACAATAATGCAAGTATGCTTCTAACTCTATATATGTATGCTGGTCTCTATTGACAGACACGTTTTAAGTCATAGCACCATACTCCTTTGGGTGTGTCTCAAATCACACTCCCTCAGCCTTCCCAGCATCTTGGGTTCTTCGTTTGGTAAATGGGTCCTGAAACCTTCCTAAACATACCTTAGCTGGGATTTAGGTCAACACTCTCTTACATCACCGTTTGGTCTAAGTAGTGGCGCATGTACAGGGTTAATCTTAGCCCAATGCAAATCATCTACTGAGTCATATCTACATAGGGTTAGATACGTCCATTCCTCGCTTCCCGTGATCCTTTCTGATACCTTTCCCACTACAGTTACCATCTCCTTCCCGGCTACATAGACTCTTAACCCTATTGGTCATCCACACATAGTAAACGGGAAGCTCTCGTGTCCTCTCATGCTTCCCGCAATCTCGAGCACCCACAAGCCCAAGTCTACCACATGCAACCCTACCAATGAATGGTCCCCACAATGTGATTTATGTCCTCTCATGGGTTGGTTACTGATCTTGAGCGCCCACAAATCCCCATTTCTGCCACGGGTCACTCGGTCTCAATTCCCCTTCTGATGGGGTCAAATATAACAAGGGTTTCCTAGTCAAACACTTCTAGACCAATCCTAGGCATGTCAACTAGTAGTCAGGGAAAGCGCCAAAGGGCACCATAGGAAAGCATCCCATACCACCTCCACTGGTGTCCAAAGACAGAAATGCCAAAAGGGCATTCCCCATTCCACATCCACAACCTAGGCATTCATAACATATCATGATTCCATACATATCACATCATAGTCAAAATCACATTCACATCAATAAATCATCAATTCCAATATGTAAATCACAATATGAACATGCTACTGTAGTTACAGAAGTGATACAATGCTAAGAAAGTAAAACAAAAGTAGTTAACATGCATACAAGTCATATCATAACAAGGCATCTAAATATGCAAATTGTGAGTGGAATACTCACCTCGTAATCTAAAATTATAATCTTCAAATAAGAGATCATAGAACAGATCCAAAATCACCTAAACAAGCTTGAGAAAACAAGTATAGACCATAAGAAACAAATCCAAAGGATAGGAGTCAAAATGGAGCAAAATAGAGCAAAATTGGAGCTATTGACTCTGTGGGCTGATTGGCCCAATCAACCCACCAGTCAACCTAGTGAATAGTATGCAACAACAAACCTTAAATGAGTCATAACTTCTTCGTTTGAATTCAGATTACTCCATAATTCGAAGGGAAACTCCACAAAAACATACTAAGACTATCTATGAAGGTTTAATCATCTAATAAGGTCAATAGAATAGAACCATAACAAAACCCTATTAGGCTAAACCATGGATCAACATAAAAAGACTAGAATGAATGCGGATTCATTCAAAGAGATAGAAAACAATAGATCAATAATGGAAAACTAATAAGAAGCAAGTCTAACACTAATTAGAAATAGGGATTTCAAGATCTTACACAAATTCTATCCTATTCGGTCGATTGCTGGGTCTATTGGTGTGAGATCCCACCTATTCCTAACCGGGACTAAATACATATATACCAATGCAGCAATTATTCTCGACGAATTGCCTAGTTTCGTGGAGAAGTTTACCCCAAAGCGATCTATTCTCCCACGATTTCTTCTTGTGCCTACCTTCCCTTGATAGGAGGATGATCTTAAATCATTCCCATGGATCCTCTATCCGTTGTTCTAGAGTGGACTCCAACACCATAACCGGAATTCTTCATATGATGATTTAAGAGAAATCAAGGGACTCATGATTTTGTTATTCCTTCTAATTGTTCAAGACTTCAAGCTTTTCATCTTCTATTCTTCAATCAAAGAATTGTAATCTCTCTTGTGTTGTATTGATCTACTCTGCCGATTTATTCTTTGAGATTGAGATTATGAAGTAGATGTTGCATCCTGCAACATAGATCCTGCAACCATCTCTTCTACAATCTCCTCATTCTTAAAGTTTATGATCTTCATATTAATCTTCGCCATGATCCTTGTGAAATCTTCATGAAGCCATGATCATACTCCAGATTTCAAAGCATGCGGATTTACTCCTTGTTTTCTTACAAAACGACTTATGTTATTGTTTTCCATGGACTTTGGGAAAAGGAAGCAAGATAATAGGAAAGTACCCCGCCTTTTGAAACCAAGCACTCTCCCAATTGAGGATGAAATTATTTAAGGGGGGAGAAGTGAAATCCAAACCGCGGGACCCTCGTTTGGGAAGAAGGGTTAGTTTAAATGTTTGACCTAAGTTGGACCGATTTGATCTTAGCTTGTTGCTTGTAGACCCTTTTGGTTGACGATTTGGTGGGAACCCAAGCCCATGGACATTGCGATGATGCCCCTCACTTGAGAGCATTGTCGGTGTTAGTTTGAATCGGCACGAAGAGGGGGAATTAGTTGAAATATTTAATCCGGCCCAATCTGAATATATTCCGAAACTAGACTCTTAATGGACTTCCAGGAGAAAATCTCACCAATTGACCCCATATAACCTCCAAATCCGCCGAAGTGGAACTATGTCGCAAATCCTGTGGCATCGAAGAAGATGAGCTTAGTTGGTGGACCTAAGAACTCCAATTCTTGATCCGAAGGTATTTCGGAAACTAGACTTCTGATTGACTCGTGAAGAAAACCTCACCAATTTGACCGTATAGACCTCGAATCCCGTTGAACCGGGATTGGGAGGACGAGAGACCAATCCAAGACCAATGGTGTGAATTTACCAATTTGGTCGTCTCCTCTATTTAAGCCTAATCTCGGAATACTCCGCCTCCTATGCCTCCTAAGCCTCGGAACGAGTTAGAACCTAATTAATCAATTCCCTGCATTCCTGGTGATCTCTCTCAAGACTTGGAATCTCTCCTCTCGCATCAAAGGTATGTCTACTCTCTTTCTTTCTTCTCCATCTCGATTTTCTTTCTTTAATCGTATTGGCTGAGATCGGAAGAAGATGATGCACTCTGCAACCATCCACTCCATGATCTCATCTTGTTCCTTGAGATCTATGATCATCATCATCACCAACCCACCAGTTAAATTCTTGAAACCCTAACCGGGTGATTATCGAGAACCTTGGTAACCTCCCATGTGAGGGAAACCTCATGGGTAATGTGGAGGTTGATCTAAATTCAATATTTTTAATCTTCTGTGTAATTTGCCAATCATGATTCCCTCCTGGGATCTTAACCTTTTTATGGGAACCATAAGGGTGAAACCTAATTTCTTGGGTTAGATCAAGAACCCATCTTTGACCATGATTATCTTCCCATAATGTTTCTATTAACCAAACAAGATTTTCTTATTATGTTCTTGATTGCAACCATTCCCTTTCTTCGGATGATAACCTTTTCAGAGAGCCATAAAGGTTGAAACCTAGTTTCTTGGGTCAAATCAAGAACCCATCTTTTACCATGACTTGATGATTTTATCTTCCCATATGATTCTAATACATCCTAGGAAGTTCCCTGAATGGATCAAACCGACTCAAACGAAGAAGTTATGGCCAAAGAGTTTCACATCTCGCTGATCGATTGGTCGAGATTGGTCGAATGGGTCGAGAGACCAATCAATCGACCAATGAAGTCGTAGCTAATTTGCTCGATTTGATTGTTTGCTCTCTGATCTTTTAGGTATCTTTCCTAATGTTATATCTATGCTTGTTAGGGGTTTATTTGCCATGTTTGGTGTCTCTCTCTTTGATCTTTGGATTATCTTGGCGATAATGGTAAGGACGATTGATTCCAACGCATAGATTGCTTGTTCTCGGTTTCTACTTTATGAAACAGAGATTACCTACTGTTGTTGTATTTTAACGATCTCCTCTTGGAGAACAGTAGCACTTATTTATATTATCTTTTTCATTATTCATGTTATATGAGTTACTTATTACCTTAATCTGATTTTTGCTTTTACATTCTCTTGCATATGATGAACTGTTGGTTGTGTATGTCATGACTGATCTGAGAATGTGTTTGCGTAAGTTTGGTTTGGGAAGGGGAGTATCCTATTGATGCTTCTATCCTAGACATCGGAGGGAATAGTATGGGCTGTTTTGAAGATGCCCATCGACGCCCGAATCAATGGTTGTCATACCTAGGGCGCTAGCAATGTTGGCTAGGATATACCCCGTATATCAGACCCGAATCGGAAGGGTATTGAGACCGAACGACCCGTGGAGCAATGGAGATTCGGGGCGCTCAAGACCGGTGAAAAGATCCGTGAGAGGACATGGATCACATTGTGGATACTCGAAAGAGGCCATTTATTGGAGGGTTGCATATGGCAGACTTGGGCTCATGGGGCCAAGACCGGTGAAATGATCCGTGAGGGGACATGAGAGCTTCCCGTTACCAATGTGGATAACCAATAGGGTTGATGAGTCCGTAGCGGGACTAAGGACTCTAGTGGAAAGGATACCGGAAAGGATCGTGGGACGAGGAATGGAAGTATCCGGACGAGTTGATGTAACCGAGTAGATGACTTGCATTGGGCTAGGCTTTCCACGACATGGCCGACTTATGCCAAACGATTGTGAGAGAGTGTGTTGACAACCCCTACCAGGTTTGTCCCGAGGGATGCAGGACCCATACCAACCGGGCTCAAGACCGGTGAAATGATCCGTGAGAGAATCCAAGATATCTTAAATGGTTGAGGATGGAGCGGACTTACCCAAAGAAGTACGGTGTATGACTTAAAGCATCGCCAAGAGACAGAACAAGAGAGAGCACAACAACGAAGCAGAGAGGGCACAGACAGAGATGGAAAGCCAGAGGAAAACCGAAAGGAGAAAGGAGAACGAAGAAGCACAAGGGAAGAAGAGAAGACAAGAACAAAAGAGGAGAAGAGGGATAGAGAAACAACGAAGCAGAGCCAAGAGACACAGGGAGGGAGAACAAGGAGGAAAGAATAAGACGACCTACTTATAAAAAAACATAGATTTGTTGCTTGATAGATGGGAAAGGAGGACCAAACGATTGGGGGGATACAGGGATGGGATAGGGTAGTGGGAGGATGTGACAATTGGCCTAGTCGACCCAGGCTAATAGCAAGCCTAGAAATAGGGATTACAAGCTCCAAACCTCAAAATTTTGCTTGGGGCTTCTCCCAACTCAACAAGCAACTTACCTAGCATTGAGAGGTACCTTCAAACCTTGTCCAAATAGGTTTTAAGTCCATCAACCAAGCTCTTAAACATCAAGGTGCAGCTCATCTCCAAAAGCAAGATAAGGTTCCAATCAGGGAACTCCATCATCAATTTCCATGGGTTTTGAGTCAAACACCATATCTTCTACTGAGATGGCCCACAAAGTCTTCTTCCTTCACTTCGGGACTTTGGATCTACACAAAGGGAGAGGCTGACTTGACTTCCTAGGACCTTCCAAGGATAACAACATTGTACTCAAGGTCCAACTTCAAGGTCAAACATCAAAGAAATTCTAGTTCATCCAAAACAAATAGGGTGTCCAGGTTAGGTTTTGGGCTGGATTTCACATATAGTCTTCCTCTATAAGTCAAAGCACCATCGGTAGACATAAAGAAATCAGGTTCTTCTTGTGGACTAGAATAGGTCTTCTCAATCTTTTCTTTCAATTCCGGGTCCAAATCTTGTAGAGCAATTATTCTATCTCTTAAAGTGGACCTTGCAATCAAAGCTGCAAGCATTACTTCAGATCCTTCGGGAACCATTTCTAGTCCAAACTTTAAGATAGAATACAAAAGTGGTTTGCTCAATGCATTCAAAGCTATTTATTCTCTCTTACTTTTCCTACTGGAGAGTATCGCAACTACATTGGATTTTCCAGGGTGATATTGATATCACAGTCATAATCCTTGAACTAATTCCAACCACCTATGTTGCCGCATGTTCAACTCCTTCTGGGTGAAGAAGTACTTCAAATTCTTATGATCAGCATAGATGGTGATTCTTTCTCTAAACAAATAATGGCGCCAAATCTTCAAAGCAAAAACTGTGAAACCCAGCCCTAACCTTGACCTGGAAACCCTGTTGTTTGTAGGTCCGATGACCTGGAGTAAAGGAAGAAGTCAACTGTGGGCTATCTCAGTGGAAGATATGAAGTTTGACCTTGAACCCATGGATGTTGATGTTGGTGTTCCAATTATGGAAACTTGCTCAGAACTAAAAAGGAAACTACACCTGATTGAAGATGAGATTAATTGAAAGACCTGGAGTATTATTTGACTTGGTTCAAAGGCATTTCTACACCCTAGGTAAGTCATTTGAGATGCGTGTTGAAGCCCTTTAGGTTTGGTGTCCATTTGATCCTCCAAATCCCACCTTTGGCCTTGCTGTCATGCTTGGTCGATTGATTGGTCGATTGGGCCAATCGACCAACCAATCGACCAATGAGATCTATTTTGGCTAATTAGGTCTTGGTTGCTCTATTTAAATGCAAGCTCGTGGTTATTTCGTCTCCTCTACCTCCTAAGCCTCTAGAACGAGTCAAAGCTCCATCCCAAGCCTTCTTTTTGCATCCTAGGTTGGATTCTTGCAAGAACTCTTGCATTTCTCTTCTTCTTGCATCGAAAGGTATGTCTACACTCTCTTCTTCTTCCCCATCTCTGTTTTTCTTTTCATTTTGGACTGAGACAGTAGAGTAGATGCTGCATCCTCTGTTGCAAACATCTCTCCACTCATCTCTCATGGTTTCCTAAGGACTAATGGCTAATATAATGATCTTGATCATGATCATTGCAAGCTTTTGAAGGAACCATGATCTTCTTCTTTGATTCATCCTTTGATTTGAATTCTTTTAGTTTTAGATATGTTTTCTTGATTAGATTAGGGTACAATCGCTATGTTTTCTTTACTAGGTTAGTAATCTATCAATCCCTAGTTTTTCCCTTCATGATCATACCATGTTTTCTTCAAAAACCCTGACTGTTACTTTTATGGTAAGTTTTGTTTCCTTATTTGTATCTTTAGGTTTTGATCAATGATAGTGTTAGACTTGCTCTTTAGTACTAGTACACTGTCATTGTAATTCCCCTCTTGTATGGTAGTGTTTTGGATCGCAAATCTCTGTTTTCGAATAAGAAATCTCTGTTTTTGTCTCTTACTGACTCAGTTGGTCAACTGATTGGTCGACTGGGTCAGTAGACCAATCAATCGACCAATGAAGACAGTAGCTCTTTTCTTGGTCTATTTTGGTTTGTTTGATCTCCTGCCTTTTAGACTTCTTTCCTAATAAGGTATGTATACTTGTTTAGGATCTTCTTGCCAAGTTTAGAAAGATTCTCCTTGATTCTTGGGATTCTCTTCAAAGTTATATAAGGAAGAATGGTTACTTCCATAATTACATAGATTGTGTGATCTTAGTTTCTATATTAGAAGTCATTCGGATTTGTTACCATAAATAGATTCTTTTATGGATATACTACTGATGTACTTACTTCAATTACAGTAGCATTACTTACTTGTATTCTTTAGTTATGAATGTCTTTTATTGTCAATTGTATATGATATGAATCATGTTATTGTATACTTTCTATATGAGGAGTTACAAGAATTGTGTATGATATGATTGACTGATGATTGTGACTGATTAGGTATGGTTCCGGATGGAGAGGTGTCCTTTTGACACTTCTGTCCTTGGACATCAACAGAAATATTATGGGATGTTTTCGGGGGTGCCCATTAACACCTTCCTGAATTGTTGGTTGTCATACCTAGGGTTGTCAAGCAGTGTTTGGCTAGGATGTCCCCGTTGTATCAGACCCTAGTCGGAAGGGTATTGAGACCGAACGACCTATGGTAGCAATGTGGATTCATGGGCGCTCAAGACCGGTAACCAACCCGTGAGAGGGCAGGAATCACATTGTGGGGGCCATTCATTGGTAGGGTTGCATATGGATAGACTTGGGTTCATGGGTGCTCAAGACCGGTAACCAACCCGTGAGAGGACATGAGAGCTTCCCGTTTACCATATGTGGATAACCAATAGGGTTGAGGAGTCCGTAGTCCGGGACTATGAGGACTCTAGTGTCAAGGATACCGGAAAGGTTCCCTAGAGGGGAGGAATGGACGTATCTGGAACTGACTTGATATGACTAAGTAGAAGACTTGCATTTGGCTAGGCTTAACCCTAACATGCACCAATACTTAGACCAATGGTGATGTGAGAGACCAATGACCTATACCCCCAGCCATGGATTGTCTTGAGGAATGGAGGACCCACTACCAACCGGCGTTGTGAGATGAGATCTTCCTAAAGAAGTATGGTGCTATGACTTAAAGCATGTCTACCAATAGAGACCAGCATCCTTAGAGTTAGATTCATGCTTGCATTGTCCACCTCACATCATATTGCATTATGCTTTGCTTTATAATCCTGCCATTTATGTTATTGTGGATTTAACCTGCCTTACTAGGTTTCTTTCGAGACTCACTCCTTTTGTACCATATCTTTTGTTAGACTTCTCTACAGGTTTGGATTACTATGACGGTACATACGAGGAAGCACAGGGTGAAGAGGCATATTTCCCGCAAGGTGATAGTTGTTACAATGATTACTGTGAAGATCCCCTCGGGTGGTCATGCTCCGTACCATGATTAGTCCATCTGTGGAATGGAAGCATCCTTGCCTTATCTTGGAAGTCTACACTTACAAGGAAATTCTTTACAAAATTGGAAACAATTTAGTTACTTTTGTTACTTCTTTTTTGGGATTAGTTGTAATCTCTTTTCTTTCCTTTTTGAGCTTCTTTTCCACTGTTTGGTAGAGTGAGTTTCTGCCTCACTTTACTCCTTGACTTGACATTATCTATTATCTTTTCGCACTTTGATGTTATATGATCTTTTCTTTCGTTATTTGAATCTCTCATTTATATTGGCACATTGATTATTTATGTTCATGATTATGTTATTGCTTATATGGGAGGATGATTTCCTCGGTACTTGTTCTTTGGGACTGTGGATCACACACCCGGGTATGCTAGTTAGGGTACCGGGTGGGGGGATGTGACAAAAACTACTTCCACCAAATCTAGATCATGAGTAGAGTAGTTCCTTTCATAATCCTTCAATTGCCTTGAGGCATACGCCTCTACCTTCCCATGTTGCATCAAAACGCAACCTAAGCCAATCTTTGAAGCATTGGAATAAACTGTCAATCCGTCAGAGTCATTTGGTATAGTCAACACTCGGGCACGTGTTAGTCTACCTTTCAATTCGTAGAAGTTCTTCTCATAAGCATCGTTCAAGATGAATTTCTCCCCTTTTCTAGTAAGCTTATCCATTGGAGCAGCTAATCTAGAAAAGTTCTCAATAAATCTTCGGTAGTAACCTACTGTTCCCAAGAAACTTCTAATCTCAGTCACAGTCCTAGGTCTGTCCCAATTTGTAACTGCTTTGACCTTATCGGATCAACTCGAATTCCTTCTGTTGAAACCACGTGGCCGAGGAAAACTACCTTAGACAACCATAAATCACACTTGCTAAACTTGGCAAAAATTTGCTTTTCTCTCGGTCTTTGCAAAGTGAAATGAAGATGCTCGACATGTTCTTCTTCATTCTTCAAGTAAATCAAGATATCGTTTATGAATACAATCACAAACTTATCCAGAACATCATGAAATACTCGGTTCATCAGATCCATAAATACGGCAGGAGCATTTGTCAAACCGAAAGGCATAACCTTTTGAACTCATAATGACCGTATCAAGTCCTAAATGCTATTTTGCAAATATCATTTAGCTTCACTCTAAGTTGATGATATCTAGATTTCAGATCTATCTTCGAGAACACTGATGCCCATTTCAACTGATCAAAGAGATCATCTATCCTAGGCAGCGGGTACTTATTCTTGTTGGTCAACTTATTTAGCTCCCGATAATCAATGCATAGACGCATGCTACGATCTTTCTTCTTTACAAACAAAAGTGGAGCTCCCCAAATTAAGTATATGTATAGAGGGGCCTAGGAGATGGTAGAGGCACGACTATAGGCATGCCATCTCAAATCCTTCCTCTATGGAATTAAGATAAATAAAGAGTAAAACTAGCCCTTGAATCTTACATCCTTACCTTACTTGGGTTCCCTTTCAGGTTCTTGAAAATAATTAAAAGAGTTAAGAGGAAAAAAGAGAAGCACTTACGATTAAAGAAACTATCTTTATTATATCAAGGAGAGGTTACAAATGAGCCCACACATACAAGAGAAGAGCAACAGTCTTTGGAAAGATTTCTTCAAAAGAGCTAAGGTTCACGTAAGGTGCCTTGGAGTTGGGTAGTCTTGAATTACCTATAATAGGATTTCCTGTAATGTTGGAGGGTAAAATCCAAAAATCCTATTATAGGCAATTCTAATGCCTCATCATCATATTCTCTCGTTACTGGGACTCATATTATGGTTTTCATAAACATCCTTAACTACTATGTTTTTCCATACGGATATTATTGAGTTCCACATTTGGGGATCATGATAAATATTTAATTATTGATTTTATGTTGTTCCATCTTCCATTATTTAGTCTCACTAAGACTTTGGTTTCTAGTAAACTAAGTCAGGCTAGTATAAAACCGGCTAACCCTGAACACGGGTTATAAAACATAGTGTCTGTCTCACTTGAGCATGCTAAGGATAAAAGTATGCCAGGAAAAAACCCTACCTATCCTAGATAATAAATCAGCTATTTTATTGTCATGGCCTTTTATGTGTTCAATTTTGATTTGATATCCTCCACTGTAAAAATGTGTCCTAAATAGAACACCAAATTATTAAAAGTAAGGAAATAAGAGAAAATCAAGACTACCAACAAAAAGAAATTACAGAAATTCATAACAAAATAATAAAATTAAATATTCAAATTTTTTCAAATAAAGAAGATATTATAAGATTTTCATTATTTTTCTTATTTCTGTTATATTTTTCATGGTTTTTCTACTACAAATACTCAGGGTTTTTGGATGCTATATATATATATATATATATATATATATATATATATATATATATATATATATATATATATATATATATATATATATATATATATATATATATATATATATATATAGTAAAGATGAACCATCTTCCATTCTAGAACAATAAAAGTTGTCCTCTTTAATCTTTTGGGAAGCCAGCGGGGAAGAAAATGGCCAACTACCAGTGTTGTGGATCCACCAGAGAAGAGAGGGCAGGCTCATACCAAACAAAGATATGGGAATGTCCCATAAGTCAATGAGCTTGAGAGCCAAATGAATCGAAAGATGTCAACTAGTTTATTGGTTCGGGAAGAGATCATGGAAATAGTTAAATGAATGGGAAGAGTTTCAACTTTCATTAAGTGATTTATTAGATAATCGAAAACAGAGGATCTTGAGTATTATTCGAAATTCAGAAGAACTACGCGGGGTCCATAGAGCAGGGCTGAAAAATGGTTCGCAAAGCGGATCGTTCCCCTTTATGTTGAACGACAAGTTTCACTACCCTCTTGGTCCACGCTGGGTTTGGCGGAGGCACGACTTGGTGGGAAGAGATAGATCCATCTTTTAGGGAAGTAAGGTAAAGGAACGGATAGAAAGAGCTCGTTCAGGTAAGGTAGGTAGGGGGGAAGCGTAATAGCTATGTTGGTTTAATTGGGAAATGGTCGATCATGCTTGTTAGGGTTGAATGCTTAAGGTTTCATTATATACACTATCATATCCCTAAACAAGTGGTACTCCTGTGAATTTCGCCTCAAAAGGTAATCCTGGTGGATTCTAATATGTTGACTGAACAATAAAATTTTAGTCTCATTTGAAAATCCCTAAATACAATAACTCAATAGTAAGGTTTGGTGCTCAAAGGGTGGGTCACATAGTCAAGGTTAAAGTGGTTCACATACTCATCTGATATTTAGCAAAGTCATCATATTCAGAGAATTATAGAGGAACACAACTAAAACATGAAATATTAAATAAGACTAGAGATTTATGTGTCATAACTTCCTTCTTACTCTACTCACTAGACAAGTAAGCTTCAACCACTGATAAAAATTTTTGAAGGGATTTGAAAATTTTTGCTTTTGAACAAAAACTAGTTTTGAAATGAATTTCAGCAGTCTCATCCCATAGATAGGAATCTTAGCCCACCCCCAACTTTAAAATGAGCATTGTCCTCAATGCAACGAAAAAAAACAAAATGTCAATGCACGCAATGGGAAAGAAAAGTAATGAGATGTGAAGTAAGGTGAAGGAGACTCCCCTGATTCATAGCCTTAAGAGTGATGTAGTCCAAATCTACTCTCTTCTCTTCATTCTCCTAAAAAAAATTATGGAAAAAGAAACAAACAGAAAATAAAAACATCAAACCCAAAAAAAAAAATTACAAATGAAAATAGAAAAGAAAAACTTTGGGTTGCCTCCCAAACAACACTTGCGTTATAGTTCACAGCGGACTACCCCCAACTTTAGGTCAAATGTGAAATCTAGCCCTAACCCTAACCCGGAAACCCTGTTGTTTGTAGGACCTAAGACTCGAAGTGAAAGTAGAAGACAACTATGGGCCATGTCAGTAGAAGGCATGGTGTTTGATCCAGAACCCATGGATATTGATGATGGTGCTCTATACTTAGAAACCCTATCTGAGTTGGAGAAGAAGCTGCACATCGATGAAGGAGAGCCTGGTTGTTGGACCTAAAGCCTATCTGGACATGGTTTGAAGGCATCCCTCAATGCTAGGGAAGTTGTATGATGTGTTGTGAGAAGCCCATTCAAAGTTATTGAGGTTTGGACCATCATTTCCCTAAATTGAAGTTGTTGTCATGTTGGTCGACTGATTGGTCAACTGGCCAATTGACCAACCAATCAACCAACAGGGGTCAGTAAGGTTAAAATTGGAAATCCTAGTGATTTTAGGACTTTTTATGCTATTTAAAGGGGGGAACTCCGTGTTTTTCACTCACAATCAATTCCAAGCCTCTGGAGAACGTGGGAAGAACCCTAGAATCTCTCCTCTAAAGCCAAGGAAGATCCTCAAGCATTCGTTCAAGTTTCTTCGTCGATTCTTCTTCTAAAAGGTTAGTAATCAATTTGTTTCTTCTTTAATTTATTCTTTCTTCTATACTTCTGATCTTCTGATTATGAGAAGGGTATTACACTATTGTAATGGCCTCTTCTTTGATTCTCTTAGCCATAGAGTGAACCCCCCATTCACTCATATTCTTGAACCATATGGTGATGTTCTTGTTTCTTAATTTTACTTGAATTCTTGATTACTCCCTTGTATTGTTTTTCCTACAAAGTTTATGATTGTGGGAAATGTCTATTACCATTACCATGACCTTCCCTTGTGTCCTCATGATTGAGGGGTTGATCCCTAATGTTCTTTGGACAATTGGAAACCAAAAGTAGGGAGATTTTAGGAGGAGACCCTTGGGTAACCCTCATGAGAGGGTAACCAATTTGGTTAAAAGTAATGTTTTTGTTAATTGATGTATCCTCCCGAATGTCATTCTTGATTTTGAAATACTACTTCTATGTTTCCCTTACCCTTTGTGAACCTACCTTGGGTCATTTTGTGAGAGTTGATTTTGAGTAACTCTCATGAGAGGTAACCAAATTGGGGAATCCAAATCCACTTATACTTTATTGGGTCCCCCCCAAAGCTTTTCTTGATGTGATTTCTTATTCTTTATTCTCCCTAGCCTTTCCATGAGAGCCATGGACTATATATGATGAAACCCTAAATTTTGATGGCTCAATCAAGATACTATATTTTGACCATGACTTGATGCTTTGACCTTCTTAGATAGTTCTAATTTGTTCTAGGAAGCTCCCCTTCGAATTTCGGAGTAATCAGAGTTCAAACGAAGAAGTTATGACCAAATTAGGGTTTGCAGCCCCGTACTGTTCCATTGGTTGGCTGGTTGTTCGACTGGGCCATAGACCAACCAATCGACCAACAGAGTCAGTAGCCTCAAATCTGCTCTATTTGCTTCCGTTTGACTTCTTAACTTCTAGGTCTTATTCCTAATCATTATTATATGCTTGTTTAGGTTTGAATTGCTAGTATTGGACCTCTTCCTCTTTATTCTATGAAACTCTTTAAAGATTACTTAAGGTAAGGATGGTTGATCCCTAATAACTTAATATGCATGTCTTTGAATCAGATTACATGATCATTACTACTGCTGTATTTAATTTCTTATAATTATATTACTGTTGTAGTTCTTCAACTACAGTAGTAATTGTTCATATAATTCAATTATTATTTCAATTATAAATGATTACTTACTTATGTTGTATCATTAGTTGTGCTTGTGAATGACTGATTTGGGAATGTGATTGCATAGGTTGTGATTTGGGAATGGGGAATGCCCTTTCGGCATTCCTACCTTTGGACACCAGTGGAGGTGGTATGGGACTTTTTCCTACGGTGCCCCTTGGCGATTTCCCTGATTACTGGTTGACATACCTAGGGCATGTCTAGATGCATAATATCTATGAGGAGGACATGAATCACATTGTGGACAATCAATACCGGTGCGTAATATCCGTGAGAGGCCATTCGTTGGTACGGTTGCAGAAATGGAACAAGGGCCCCTGAAATCAAGATTGGTGAAATGATCCGTGAGAGGAAATGGGAACTACCTGTTAACTTGATGTAACTGACAAATAGGGTTGATGAGTCCATAGTCTAACTTGGTGGCTACCATAAAGATACGCTGACTCTAGGGAGAAGGATACCGGAAAGGATCTCGTGATGGGAGGAATGGAAGTATTTGGATCTAAGTTGATATAACTAAGTAGAAGACTTGCATTTGGCTAGGCTTAACCCTGAAATGCGCCAGTACTCAGATCAAACGGAGGTGTGAGAAATTGTTGACCTAAACCCCCAGCCAAGGTTGTCCGAGAAGGTTTCATTACCCATTGCTAACCAGAGAACCCAAGATACCGAGATGGTTGAGGGAGAGTGATTTTGGACCTTACCCATGGGAGTATGGTGCTATGACTTAAAGCATGTCTACCAATAGAGACCAGCATACATAGAGTTAGAAGCATATCTACATTGTCCGTTTCATATCATTTTGCATTCTGTACGATTTGCGATCATGTATTATTATGTTATTATGGATTGAAATGCCTTCTGAGTTCTTTTGAACTCACTCCTTTTTGCAACATCTTTTGTTAGACCTTCCTGCAAGTAATACTACTACTGTTGATTATGGTGGTCAATACTATGAAGACCAGGTTGATGACTCATACAGTACTGGCTATGGTGACTACTTTGGTGAAGACTATCAATACGAGACTGATACTTATCAGGAGTAGTTCGATTTTTGCACTTGTGTGCCAGGGATGGGATATCGTCCCATTCTCTTTTTGATCTTTTATTAAATTCGTTGAGACCATAGTTTAGCTTTGTTCCCCTTTCATTCTGGGAACCGGTTGTAATCTACCTTTTAATCTACTTTTCCGCTGCTACTGTGGAGTGAGTTTTCGCCTCACTTTACATTTTGATTTATTCTATTGGTATCATTTTTCCACACTCTGATTGTATTCTTGAACCTTATCTTGATCTGTTGATTAATAAAGTTAACATTTGATTTAATCTTGTTCTTGATTATATTATTGTGAATGTGAGAGGATGATTTCCTCGAATACTGGATCTTCGGGACTGTGGATCACACACTCGGGTATTCCAGATAGGGTACCGGCTGGGTGGATGTGACATCAAAGATAGGAGTGACTTTTGGGGGTCGAAGCCACTTCCAAAGTAGTGATTAAGTTACTAGCCATGGTCCTCAATAGGAGGTTTGGGTTTAGATCCTTCCTTCACTAGATTTGCAAAGCTAGAAGTTGAAGGCCTAGGCCATGGTTTAGTAGCCTCTAAGTGGTTCACAATTTCTTTGACTTCTAACTCCTCCAAACTTAATTCTTCATCAAAAGCATGAATTAATGCAAGTTCTAATGGATCTTGATCAAACATGTGTCTTTGCATTGATTCCCTTTCATAAAAAAAAAAACATCAATCTTAAAGCATCCAGATAGATCATTAGGATATTTCATGGCTTTGAAGCATTGATTCCCTTTCACACAAAAAAAAACATCAATCTTAAAGCATTCAGATAGATCATTAGGATACTTCATGGCTTTAAAGACATTGAATGTCGCATTTTCCTCCCCCACTCTTAGCATCAACTTTCCTTGTTGCACATCAATCAATGCTTTTCCTGTTGCTAAAAAGGGACAACCAAGGATGATACAAACTTCATAGTCTTCCTCCATATCTAGTACCACAAGTCAGCTCGAAAGATGAATTTATCTACCTTTACTATCACATCTTCAGTAATAACTATAGGGTGCTTGATGGAGCAATCTGCTAGCTATAGGGAGACTGTTGAAAATATGGCATTAAATTTATAAAGGCACCAAGATCACAGACATTTATCAAAAGTTAAACCACCAATTATACAAGGATTTGTAAAACTTCCTAGATCCTTGAGGTGGTAGCTTGTTTTGTAGGATGGCAAAGCATTCTTCATTGAGCATGACTGTTTCATACTCTTCCAACTTCCTCTTGTTTGCTAGGATCCTTTAAAATTTTGGGATAACTTGTCATTTGGGAGATAGCATCTGCAAAAGGGATGTTTATTCGGAGTTTCTTAAAAACTTCTAAAATTTTTAGAAATTGCTTGGCATCCTTTTTCTTTGCTAATCTATCTAGGAAAGGTGGTAGTGGCACAAATATTGGTGCAACATCTTTCTTTTCTTCTAAATCTACCACATTATTTGCAGTATTAGATGGTACTTTGTTGCTCTTATGTGATGTGCTTTCCTCTTTAGTGGTTTCATCCTTGCTGGGGATTTCTCTCACACTCCTTAACATAATTGGTTGTGCTTTCTCCATGGGATTTCTTTCAGTGTTGCTAGGTAGACCACCATAAGGCCGAGCTGAAACTATTGAGATAATTGCCTAATTTGCTTTTCTAGGCTTTTGATCAAAGCTTCTTGATTTTGAAATCTCACCTAAGACACTTTCATAAACTCTTGTGATGACTTTCCCAAAGAAGCCACTATATCTTCTAAATTTGAGGGAGATTTCTGTACCTTTTGATTTGGTCTCTGTCCTTGTTGATTCTGATTTCCCCAAGAAAAGTTAGGGTGGTTCCTCCAACCTGGATTACAGGTATTTGAGTATGGATTTCCAATTGGTTGACCCCTACCAAAATTAGACAAATAATTATCACTTTCAAAAGTTGAAGGAAAATTATTGAACTGACAAAAATTACTGGTGTGACCACTGATGAGAACATTTATGTGTGAAATCTTAGGGCATAAAGCATGCATTTTACACACTTAGAGTGGAGCTACCTTGGGTTTTATGTTGTTTCTGCAGATTTTAGGACTTTTCAATATTTAAGCAGATATTTGGAGTTTTGGGTATCAATCATTCAATTTTGCATGTCAAGAGGTCCATTCAAATTCTCAAATGCGAAAATGGACTTGATCTGGAGCATGATGGGCTAGAGATGTGATTATGGGCCAACTCCGAAATATTTAAGAGATAAAGAAGGCAAATTTGATCTACGGCTGAGATTATAAACTACCAATCAAATCTACAGAGATATTATTGAGAGAGTCCAAATGGAGAAAAGAGTCTTTGCATACCTCAATATCTTATTTCCTATGTGTGATTTGATTAAAGAAATAAAAAGAGGAAAAAGAATTATATTCAGATAAGGAAGAAGTAAAACTCTTGTTTTTTGAATGTCTCTGTTCAATTTCAATCAAGTCCTTCATCGAACGGTCATCCGGTGTCCGATCGAGCTGATTTTTGGAGGAGAGCTTCACGACTTCTTGATCCTCAAATCTAATTGTGGAATTATGCATTTGATCTCTCTAAGTCAGTCCGATTAGTACATCAAAACCCTAATTAGTTGAGTCAGATAGAAACCCTGAGTTTGATTCAAATTCTATCAAGATTCATATCCCATGTAAACTTTATAAAAGGAGAGCATATTCCATCAAGGGAGAACGTGTTTTAGAGCTTAGTAGAAGCACTCTTTCTTTTCTCTTTAGTTTATTTTTGGCTTTCTCTAGTTTTCTTTGCTTACTTTTGTGAGATTTTAATTTCTAGATTGAATGTTTAGGTTTAATTTTTCTATGTAATGTAATGCAATTTCAAGTTCAAGTTTCAAGTTTCAAGATTTGTTTTTCTCTGGGTCAAGCAATTGCAGATCTATATCAAGAATGATTGTAGAGTGTGCGGAAAATCATTCCACATAACACAACGAAATGTAGCTCGAAACTAAAAGGAAGATTACAACCGATTTCCAAAAGAAGCGAAAGAAAAGAAGTAATCAAACTAAACTAAGGTCTCTTCTAACTTATAAATAATGTCTTCATAAACATAGACTTTAGAAATCAAACATGGCAGCTTCCACTCCAAGACAGGGATAATCTTAGTACGTAGCATGATCACACAAGGAATCTTCACCGTAATCTTCGTAACCGCTAGCACCTTGGGAGTAGTATGCATCATCGTCTTGCACTTCATAGTACTGGCCTTCATGCTCGTTAGTACCTGTATGATAATCTAACAAAGATATTTGCACAAAAAGGAGTGAGTTCAAAAGAACTCAGCAAAGCAAGTTATTCCATAGCAACTTATTAAAACATGATAACACAACATAACATGATGCAAAATGAAATGAGATAGACAATGCATGTACGAATCTAACTTTATGTATGCCAGTCTCTATTGGCGGACATGCTTTAAGTCGTAGCGCCATACTTCTTTGGGTAGGTCTCAAATCACTCTTCCCTCAACCATTCTGGTATCTTGGTTTCTTCCGGTGGTAATTGGGTCTTGCATCCCTCGGGACATTCCTTGGCTGGGGTTTAGGTCACTGCTCTCTCACATCACCATTGGTCTAAGTATTGGCGCATGTCAAGGTCAAACCTAGCCAAATGAGTCTTCTACTTGGTTATATCAACTTAGGGTTGGATACTTCCAATCCTCACCCCGGGCGATCCTTTCCAGTACCTTCCCCCCTAGAGTCATCATATCCTATGGCTATGACCAACTCGGACTACAGACTCATCAACCCGATTGGTCATCCACAAATAATAGACTAGAAGCTCTCATGTCTTCTCATGGATATAACTCACCGATCTCGAGTGCCCATGAGCCCAAGTCTACTATTTGCGACCCTACCAACAAATGGCTCCTACAATGTGATCCATGTCCTCTTACGGATATAACTCACCGGTCTTGAGTGCCCACAAACCCACGTTGCTACCATGGGTTATTCGGTCTCAATACCCTTCCAAATCGGGTCTGATATAACAGGGACATCCTAGCCAAACACTGCTAGACAAGCCATAGGTAAGACAATCAATAATCCGGGAAAGCGTCAAAGGGCACCATAGGAAATGTCCCATACCACTTCCACTGATGTCAAAAGGACATTCCCCAATCCCAAATCATATCTAATCAATCACAATCCCAATTCATTCATAACATAAGCAACTATATTCCATTAAATAGAATACATAGCACATGATCAAATGAATAACATCGCATGAATTTGTATCCATACATGATCAAAGCAATAAGAGAAATACATGATTAAGATCCTACTGTACTTAAAGTACTTACAGCATTAGCATCATGATAAGAAACTATAAGAACAGTAGTATTTTCATGAAATTCCCAAATTAGAAACTAAGATCATGCAATCTTGGTTATTATGGAAACAATCGTCCTTACCTTAATTAGCTTCAATGAATATCCGAAGATCAAAGAGAATGGTTCCAAAGTTAGCAAATAAACCCTAAACAAGCATAGATACATCATTAGGAAAAAGACCAAGAAGATTAGAAGTCAAACGGATCAAATCAAATGAAGAACAAAGCTACTGTCAGCCTTGGTCGATTGGGTGGTAGCTTGGTCCAATCAACCAAGCAATCGACCAGATGAACAGTACGCAGCAGAATTCAGAATTTTGATCCGAAACTCATCTTCCGAGATTCAAAACACTTCAAAAATTCAAAGGAACTTAAGGAATAGTAATCTAAGACTAACTAGCATAGATTAGACACCAACAATGGTCAAAAACAATACTTACTAATTTGGAAACATAACTTTCTAATTTGGTAAAAATCATACTTTTCAATGAAAACAAGCTATGAACTCAAGAGAGGAACTAGAGATGATAAGATCTCATCCTAGTAGAACATTAACAGTAGATCATACATGAATCTAACATGCTAGAGAAAACAAATCAAAGAAATGATCATGGCTTTATGAGGAAATCATAAGAATCATGGCTATGATCAAGTATGAAGATCATAGCATCATTGGAATGAATGGAGAATCATTCTCAACATGGAGATTGTATAAGAGATATTTGCAAGGATGCAATACCTTCTTCATAATCATAGTAATAAGAATTAGATCATGCAAGAGTAAATCAATAGAAGTATAAGAGATTACTAACCTTTGATTGAAGAACAAGAGATGAAAACTTGCAAGTAGATCTTCTTCAACACCAAGAGAGGCTTTGAGAGGGGTTCTCCACGTTCTCTAAGGGTTTTAGAAACAAAAGAGGCTAAGAAACACTAAGTTCTAATATATAGAGCACCAAAAGACCTAAACAGAGGATCTTCATAGATTCTGTCGCTTGTTATTTGATTGGTGGTCGACTGGGAGCAAGGCCAAAACAGGGATATCAAGGTCCAAACCTCTTCCAAATCCAATGGGCTTCTTCCAACTCAACATATGACTTACCTAATATAGAGGAATGCCTTCAAATCATGTCCAACTAGGCTTTAGATCCATCAACTAAGCTCATCTTCATCAAGGTGTAGTTTCATTTCCAAATCTGCCAAAGCTTCCAAGTATGGAACACCATCATCAACTTCCATGGGTTCTAGGTCAAACACCATGTCTTCCACTGAGATGGCCCATAGTTGACTTCTTCCTTTATTTCAGGTTTTCGGACCTACAAACATAAGGTTTCGGTGTCAAGGTTAAGGCTGGATTTCACACCACCCGCCAGTCTCGGTTACCCGCCCGATAACCCGTGGGTGCAATCCGTCATAGGATCCATGGTCTTACCCATCAATAATAATAAATGCAAGTGTAGATAAATCAAGAGCACGAGCAAGTTCAAATAATTAATCAAAGGATTATAGGAGTCCAAATACTCCAATAACATAATCAAACAAAAAAAAAATCAATAATCAAAGAAATAACGAGTTTAGTGGAAGCAATCACAATAAACTAAATGAGTTTCTTTCCAATTTCTTTCTCTAAAGCTAAATAATGTGCTTCATGAATAGCAAGAAAGGGGGTTCTCCAGTTCTTCTCCATATGGTCCTCAAAATGTTTGGCAATCTACCTCCTTTGGCCATCAATGGGTGCTATAAGCGCACTCCAAGCATCCACAGGAGGCTTCATGGAAGCTATCTCCATCTCCCATTGACGGTGCCACATCTTCTTCATATGAGAGGGTTCAATCATACGAATTCTCTCCAATTTTTGAGGATGTGTAACCATCTGTACAATTAGTATAACATACAAAGAAAGGAATGAGCTCTGACGAACTCAGTAAGGATAACACATTTCTCATCCATATGTCAACACAATCAGAAATGTATATATGATATGAATGATATGCAATAATATGAATGCTACTAAGATCTAACTATGCAAGTCTCTAGATAGTTGACATGCTTTAAGATATAACACCAGCCCTCCTCTGGGTAGGTCTAGTCACTCTGATCCCTCACGGACTGGTTACCTTTATTGGGATCTCGGGCAAAGGGGTCAAGTCCTCATCAAGCATCCATGGTTGAGGTTTAAGTCAACACTCTATTACCATGACCATTGGAATGAGTACTAGTGCATGTCGGGGTTTCTAATCTAATGCAAGGTCATACTGGTAACACACTATATGGAGTCCAGATACTTCCCCTATGGCACCAACCAACTCGGTTCTGTATCCTTCGCAACCTAGGAATGAGAACCCTCACGAACTGGCTACCACTGTTGGACTCCAGTCCCTAACCCTATGATCATCCACATTATTGGGGAGGAAAGCTCTCATGACTCCTCACGTCACTTGGGCCGCTCCTTGGACATCCATGAGCCCAACCCTACCATTACATGAACAACAGTGGACCACTAAGTCTCTGCACGAACTGGTTACCGCTGTAGAATGAAATACTATCACATCACCATTATCACGGGTCATTCGGCTTCAATTCCCCTACCGAAAGGGTAATAGCATGTAGGGTACCTAGCCATGCAATACTAGACTTCCTAGGTATGTCATCCAGCAGTCATGATAGTGCTACAGGCATCAGTGAGCATGTGTCCCATACCACATCCCTCTGATATCTCAAGCAAAGGTACCCATTTGGATACCCATTCTATCACAACTACACTACATCTGTCACACCCCACCCAGCCGGATCTGGTCATACCCGAATGCCCGTGGGGGTGATACACCGCAAGATCTAGGTTCAGTGACAAATCCATACAAAACATGATATAGTATAATTAAATGGACAAGAATAAATCATGTTCAAGTAATAAATTATCAAAACCGAAATAATGGTTACAGTTATCCATTACTTCAAATCAAAAGATATAACATCAAAGTTTTGACAAGAAAAGAGGATAGTTTTATTCACAGCAAAAAGTAAACCAAACTAATTCTCTAATGGAAACTCACTCCATAATAATAGTCTTGACACTGGCATGACGCTCCATGCACATCCAATTCTTCTTCGGTTACTCCTTCAAGAAGATATGTCAACAACGAATCCTCCATTTGGAAGAAGTCCTCATAACCTGCAATATAATCTAATAGAAAAAGACATAAAAAGGAATGAGTTCAACAGGACTCAGTGAGGTCAACTCAAGATCATATCATGCATTCATTCACAAGATTCCACACCACACATATAACATGAATATCGATAATGCAATTAATGACAATGATATGATATATGAATGATTATGATATTATGCTCCTAACTCTATCATGAAGTCTCTATGGTAGACACACATTAAGTCATACACCAGTCCTCTTTGGGTGATCTCAGTCACTCTTCCCTTATGGCACTCAAGCACGTCTATTGGGTTCCCCGCAGTTTTGGGTAAACCATGGTTGGGGATTAGGTCACCACTCTCTCACATCACCATTGGTATAAGATCTAGCGCATGTCAAGGATAATCCTAGGCCCAATGCAAAGTCATACGATCTCGTACTACATGTGGTATAGATACTTCCCCTATGGCACCAACCAACTCGGTTTAGTATCCAACATCTCCCCTCATGCCTAGTGCCCTGTTGGTTCGATACTTTCCCACCTATCAATGGAATCCTCAACGGGAGGCATATGTTGGACCCCATTCCTTAACCTAGTGGTCATCCACATATAATGGACATGATGCTCTCCATGTCATCTCACGGGTTGGTTACCAGTCTTAAGCGCCCATGACCCCTTATTTATTATATGCAACCTTACCTCTCTTGATGATAGTGGGCATGCTTGATACACAAGAACCAGCCACTAACATCACGGGTTAACCGGCTTCAATACCCCTGCCAAAAGGGTAGTAGTACTTATGAGATCACCTAACCCAACATTGCTTGACATGCCCTAGGTATGTCAACCAATAATCAAGGAAAGCGCCAAGGGCACCATAGGAATGCGTCTCATACAACATCCTCTAATATCTTATGGCAGAAATGCCAAAAGGGCATTCCTCATTCCCCAATCACAACCTAAGCAATCATATAAAATCACTAGAGCAATGGGCAAACCCACAACCCTAGTAAGAAACATAAAATAAAAGGAGTGATTTAATTCAACATCATCCATATATTTTCATATCAATAATTTAGGATTCAACAAGAAAAACTCAATCCATTCAATTTCATCCATCTCATATATTCTCATATCAACATTCAAAGATATTGAAAAATAGAAGACATAATCACAAGATAACACTAAAGTAAGTCAAGATATCAATAATAAAAACTAATTAACATAATTAAACATGCAAGATGAGGTTAAGTATATTCCTTTCTCCAAAGTTCCAGTAATTCCTTCCCACAGCTTGATGACTAAAGATACAAGATACATAAACCTATTTATGCAAAAGAAATAATTATCATAAAATAGAGTCAATTTGGGTTTCAAATGATATCCCAAAATCTTGCCACGAAAACCCAAATCTGAAAAGTAGGTTAAAAATGGTACTTCTCAACCCCACTTGTGAATACGCCACCAATTCGAAGGCTATATCGAAAGAAAACTTTAGGAAAGTATAATTGGCAGCAAAAGGATTCTATGGGCTCCTTCAATTTGATCCAATTTAATTTAGATAAAAAAAATTAAAAAAAAAAAAAAAAAACCCAAATTGGCTCTCCTAAATCGCCCATGGGTGACCCGGAGAGTCAAATTTCGAAATCTTTTGCAAGGGAACATACCATTACTCCCATACTCCAAGGAAACATTAATACAAGAAAACAAAGGCATCCAAGATACCTAACAACCTTCCCTTTCAAGATCTCCAAGAAAGAAGAGAAGATAAAACTCCCACCAACTATAATTAAAGAGAAGGGTTTAAGAATTCTCACTTCCTTGAACGTTCCCGCAATAATCTGAGTCACAAAGCACCTCTGAAAGGATGGAAACCGCTCTTCTCTTTGGTTTCTCCTCTTCCTGCAGTCACAAACTCGTTTTTGCATAAAGGAATATAGTTACGGATGAGTTAAAATATAAAATAGGGCTTAAAACCCGAAATTCCATTTTTGCCCCTATATAGAAAATGGGGTGGGGGGTTGGTTCACCCAACCGGACCAACTTACCATACATAGTTGGACCCTCAAATGGACTCCGATTTCAATGATTTTTGGCTTGTTGGAAAGGTCTTTCGACGATCTTCAATTTGATACCTTATTTGCATCAATCGAATTCTCCATCACCGATCTACAGATGTTCCAAAATCACCATTTTTACACCATCATGATTAATCTTCTCTCTTCACTTAAACTCTAGGACAGTTGTTGAGTCATCACAAGGGTCATCCACCAACATTGGTTCCATTTCCAATCCTTTGGGTTCGACATGAATGGCCCACATTTGTCGCCGGCTCGAGGCCCGGGTTCTCGGTCTTGAAACCACAAGTTAAAAGGGGTAGAAATTCGGGGATTTCACAACATCAATCAAGATCATATCATAACCATTCATTCAATATCATGAAGTAACAAAGTATATAAATATAACACAAACAACAAGTATATAACAATATCAAAGTGAATTAAACAACTATAGCAAGGTATATGATCAATACATAATGATAGAATAACCGATTCAACATATAACATGTCATTGCATATAAACACGATAGTGTGTCCTCACCTGTAATTAAGTAAAAGCTCCAATAGAATGCAACCAAACCAAAATTACAAGACCTTCAGTAGACTCAGAGAACAATTAAACATAAGGTACACGAATGTATTAAGGACATGAGTCAAATCAAAGCAAACACAAATCACAAACAGTCACTGTGACCAAGCCGATCCCTTGGGTCAAGCGACCGCCTTGAGCAACCGCCCCGATTCAGATAGTTTCCAACTCCAAAATTTTGACTTTTGATCATCCAATTTCAATCCGGTTTTGGGATGATCTTAATCCGAATTCCAAACTTAACAAGTCTATAACAAAGGAGCAAGTCAGAAATCTAAAATTGACAAAGATCTAACACCCAAATCTCCTTTGATTAGATCCATCCTTTATTCGAATGCAGGGATTTGTTTTCAGACAGGATATTCTCATGAACATTGAAAAGGGAATAGAACTAATCACAAAAGGTTATCACCAACAAGAGGAGATGGAAACAGACGAGGGAAACAGATCTAGATCTCTAATCACGCTTTCCTCACCTTCTAGCACGTGTCTTCTGCCTCCTAACCGTCCACAACAGCAATCCCGAATATAATAATGAGTTAAAAACACAAAATATGCTATTTATAGAGAACAAGGGGAAAATTAGGGGAAAAATCCCTCAAGTAGACCATGGCGGTTGCTTGGGGCAGTTGATTGGCCCAATCAACCGCCTTAAGCAACAGCCCCCTAGTACATTGCTGCACTTGGGTGCTTTGCTCAAGGGGTTGATTCCCAACCTCAACCTAACCCTAAACAACACATTGGGGAGGTCTTACCTTCAATCCGGACATCTCCAAACACCTCTTGCCTTCTACCAGAGATCCAACTTCCCAGCAAGGTAGGTTCTTCATCAGGAGAATCCAGATCCATGGTTTCAAGGTATGGATCATGGACTTCTATCCGGACACTCCACAACTTAATCCAACTTGACCTTCGGGTTAGCGGACCTGCAATACGGATTTCGGGTTAGAAATATGGGGTTTGTTACACATATTAAGATAGGATACCAACATCCCTTGGGTAGGTCTCGTCACTCTGATCTCTCATGGGTTGGTTACCGGTCTTGAGATCCCGGGTAACGGGTACAATCATCCTTCTCGGACTATCACCAAGGCTGGGGTTTAGGTCACCACTTCTCACCACACTGTTGGTGTCACATCCACCCAGCCGGTACCCTATCTGGCATACCCGAGTGTGTGATCCATAGTCCACAAGATCCAATAGTTAGTAAAGTCAACCTCCCACATTACAACAATATAATCAAGAACAAGACTAAATCAATGTTAACAATATTATTCAAATGAATCAAAGTAAAGTAACAAGATAATCATCAGAGTGCGGAAAAGATACCAATAGATATATAAATCAAAAGTAGAGTGAGGCGGAATCTCACTCCACGAGTACAGCGGAATGTAGTTCGAAAATCAAAGGGATTACAACTGATTCTAAAGACAAGAAAGAAAGTTATAATCTAACTAAACTAGAGTCTTTTCTACTTTATAAAGGATGTCCTCATAAACATAGACTTCATCGATTACGCTCATACGCTCCCACTCCACAGTAGGGCTAATCCTGGTAACAAGAGAGACCACTCGAGGGATCCTCCAGGTAATCTTCGTAGTCGCCAACACTTTGCGTATGGTATGCTTCTTCATCTTGCGCTTCCTCATATTGCACTTCATAGCCATCAAAACCTGTAGAATAGTCTAACAAAAGATATTGTACAAAAGGAGTGAGTTTCAAAAGAAACTTAGCAAGGCAAGTTATTCCATAATAGCATAAATAACATAGTATCACAACAAAGCATAAAGTGATATGATATGAGACAAACAATGCATGTATGAGTCTAATTCTATGTATGTTGGTCTCTATAGGCAGACATGCTTTAAGTCATAGCACCATACTTCTTTGGGTAGGTCTCAATCACACATCATCAGTTGGCAAAGGGTCCTTCATCCATCTCGGACAATCCATGGCTAGGGGTTAAGTCACCTCTCTCTCACATCACCGTTTGGTCTAAGTATTGGCGCATGTCAAGGTAAAGCCTAGCCCAATGCAAGTCTTCTACTTAGTTACATCAACTAAGATCCAGATACGTCCATTCCTCCCCTCTTGGGATCCTTTCCGGTATCCTTCACACTAGAGTCAGCGTATCCGACTCTCTCAAATACGGACTCATCAACCCTATAGGTCATCCACATATAGTAAACGGGAAGCTCTCATGTCCTCTCACGGGTTGGTTACCGGTCTTGAATGCCCATGAGCCCAAATCTATCCATATGCAACTCTACCCATAAATGGTCCCCACAATGTGATTCATGTCCCCTCACGGATATAACTCACCGGTCTTGAGCACCCATGAATCCCCATTGCTACCATAGGTCGTTCGGTCTCAATACCCTTCCGAATCGGGTCTGATATAACAAGGGTGTAACCTAGCCAAACACTACTAGACAAGTCCTAGGTATAAAAACCAATAATCTGGGAAAATGTCAAAGGGCAACATTGGAAATATCCCATACTACTCCCAATGAGGTCCAAGGACAGAAATGTCAAAAGGACATTCCCCAATCCCAAATCATACCCAAACAATCATAATCATAATTCAGTCATATCATCCACGACAGATATCTCATCATATGAAAGAGTATAATAAGACAAGATCAAATAAATAAGAAAACATACATGAGTAAGTATTCGTACATAATCAAGTACATAAAGTAAATAAGGAAATAAGATCCTAATGTACTTGCAGCATTCATATCATAATAGAAACTAACATAACAGTAGCAAATCTAAGTAGTTCCCAAATTAGAAACTAAATCTATGCAATCTATGTTAATATGGTAACAACTTTCCTTACCTTAAATAGATTCGAATGTATTCCGGACGGACAAGAGGATGAATCCAAAGTTAGCAAATAAACCCTAGAATAGCATCACACAATCATTAGGAAGTAGTCCTAAGAGAATAAGCATGAATCGAATCGAATCGAACGAAGAAAACAGATTTTGTTCTTGCGGGTTGATTGGCTGGGTTGAGTGCTCCAGTCGAACCAGGCAATCTGCCCAAGAGAAAATCCGGAAATAAAAAGAGAATCTTGATCCGAAACCTATGCTATACAAACTAGAATGCGACAAAACTTGGAGAGATTGTCTAACATAGTAGTTTAAGACTAAAAAGCATAATTTAGACATCAAACCACCATTAAAACCATTACTTACTATTTAGAATCATAGTTTCTATTTTGGTAAAAATCATAGTTTTCATTGGAAACATGCTATGAATGAAAGAGATGAACTAGAGATGATTAGATCTCATTCTAGTACAAGAACACAATAGATCAGAGGTATGAATAATCATAGAGAAGCATCTATAATGCTAGAATGAATCAAAATAGGAATATTATCATAGTTTAAGAAGAAATCATAAGAATCATGTCAAGAATGAATGAGATGATCATAGCACAAGAGAATGAAAAGAGATTGTAAAGATATGACTACAAGGTTGCAGCATCTTCATCGTAATCTCAGTTCAGAGATGAGAGTGATCATAGAAAGAATAAATCAATAACATAAAAAATAGAATACTAATCTTTAATTGAAGAACAAGAGAGAGAATTTGCAAGATTGCAAGATTAGGTCTTCTTCTTCACTCTTGGAGGCTTGGAGATGGTTTCCCTTCGTTCTCTAAGTGTTATGGAGGCTAGGGATACTAAAATCACGAAGTCATGGGGTATATATAGCAAGATACTCAAAACAGAAGATTTTGTTCGAGTTCAGCATCTCTGGGTTGAGTGGCTGGGTAGCATGGCCCAGTCGACCCAAGCAGTCGACCCAAGCTGTCAGCAAAACCAAAGACAGGGATTTGAGGGTCTTCCACCCCTCGGAATCAAACAAAACTTTAAACACATATTCTTTAACATACCTAGCATGGAAAAATGGCTTTAAATCATATCCCACCAAGCTCTAAGGTCATCAACTAATCTTCTCTTCATCAAGGTGTAGTCTCTTCTCAATATCCAACATTGTCTTCAAGTATGGGGCATCATTTTCAATCTCCATAGGTTCGGAGTCGAACACTATATCTTCTACCAATATGGCCCATAGTTAACTTTCACTTCTACTTTGGGTCTTCGGACCTACAATCAAAGAGTATCCGGGTTAAGGTTAGGGCCGGGTTTCACAGTTGGTTTGAGAACGAGGAACGTGTCATGGATAAGCCTAACCTAATGCAAGTCATCAGCTTAGTCATATCATTCTAGGTCCAAATACCTCCCCTCATGCTTCTTGCCTTCTTGGTTTAGTATCCTTCCCTATCTAGAGTCAACATTTCCTTCTTGGACTATGCCTTCCCTTAACCCTGTTGGTCATCCACATATAATGGGCAAGAAGCCCTTGTGTCCCCTCATGCTTCTCGCCTTCTTGGACGCCGACAAGCCTAAACCTATTATATGCAACTCTACCAATGGATACCCCCCCACACGGCAATGTTGTGTCCCCTCATGCTTCTCGCACTCTTGGACTCCCACCAACCAAATACCGCTGCCACATGTCACTCGACATCAATACCCCGCCAATAGGGTAATGATGTAAAACCCAGCCCTAACCGACCGGAAACCTGTTATTGTAGGTCCGGGACCCGAAGTAAAGTAAGAAGCAGCGGGCCATCCCAGAGAGGACTTGGTGTCGGCTGAACCATGAAAGTTGATGATGAAGTTCTATATGGAAACTGAACTTGATGAAGACGGATTAGTTGATGGACTTGGAGTGCCTCTATCTTGGTTTGAAGGCATTCTACCATTAGGTAAGTCACGACTGTGTGCAAAACCCCTTAGGATTGGATTGATCCGGGCCCAATTCCCGTTGGTCTCGTCAGCATTGGTCGACTGATTGGTCGACGGGCCATCGACCAATCCACCGACCAATAAGTGGTCTTGGCAATTAGGTTGTTCTTGCTCTATTAAGTCCAATCTCGAGTCCACCGATGCGCCTCCAAACCTCGGAATGAACCAAAGACCTCGCAAGTCACTCCCTTGCATCCTTGGTGTTCTTGACGGATCTTCGTCGAAACTCTCTTGCATCAAAAGGATGCTACTCTCTCTCCTCCTCCATCTGTTCTCCTTTTGAGTTGAGACAGAGAAGAGATGCGCATCTCTGTGCAAACATCTCCGAACATGTTCTCATGATCATCCTAAGGATTTGAGGCTAGAACAATGATCTTAACCATGATCATTGCAAGCTTGAAGGAATCATGATCAAACCATGATCTAATCTGTTAAACATCTGATTGAACTGATCTCTTGGATCTCTATGTTGATCATGTTAGTAGTTAGTACCGTGTCCCATGATCCATGATCTATCAATCTCTAGTTGTTCTCCTACCATACTATGTGTTCTCATGAAGCATGGTAGTTACAATATGGTAGGTATTCCTAATTTAGATTTATGCTTCTAAGCCTGTTCCTGAAGATCTAAGTATGTTCATGATACCATACCGAAGCAATGATCCATCCTCCTAGTTCTTGCGATTTAGAATCATCAAGATCCATGGTGATCTAATATGGTAACGCCAATTTGGATCTGATATCTTGATTTGATTGGTGTGAGGTACCCATATGTTGGAAACTGCGATGTAGTTACCCCTGATTAGACCCTGAACCACCAAACGGACAACTAAAACCGCAGGCTACGCTGCATGGTCGAGATGGTGAGGGCCGACGACCAATCCACCGACCAAGAGTACAGAACTCCGAATGGCGGGATGTGATATCTCTGTAGGGATCTCCTAATATGTTGTATATACTGAGGACATCCTCAAGTGCCAAGATCACGATTCTTAGGATTCCTGCGAGTTATAAAAGGTAAGGATGGTATCCTAATTACATAGATAGCATGAATCTAGCTATATTTGAATACATAGATATGATTCCTAAATTAGATCACAATGATATACTACCGTTGCATAACGATTACGAGCAACACAATTGAATGATTCATGTATGATTACACCAATGTATACAAGGATGAATAGACTCCAATATGAAGTTACCAATATGTGATGAATGAAGATGCAGTGATGCAAGATGGGGAAAGGAGAGGTGTCCTGACACCGCCGGACACACGGGAAAATGGGATGTCCGGAGATGCCCCGGGACACCCCCAAACGTGGATGACAATCAGGATGCAGTAGTGTGGCTAGGATGTCGATGGACCCAACGGAGGGGTATTGAGACCGAACGACCCGGGAGCAATGGGGATCATGGGCGCTCAAGACGGAACCAACCCGTGAGAGGCAGGAACACATGTGGGGGCCAAGGTAGGGTTGCAAGGAGACTTGGGCTCACGGGCGCAAGACCGGTAACCAACCCGGAGAGGACGGAGAGCCCGTACAATGTGGATGATCAATAGGGTGATGAGTCCGAGCGGGGACATGAGGACCAGGGAAGGAACCGGAAAGGACGCGGGGACGAGGAAGGAAGACCGGATCGACGAGTAACTAAGAGAAGACGCAGGCTAGGACCGACAGCGCCGACAACCAAATGGTGGAGAGAGGGGACAACCCCGCCAAGGGCCGAGGGATGAAGGACCAACAACGGCTGCCAAGCGGGAAAGACCGGAGAGAACCAAGAACAAAGGTGAGGAGTGAGGGACCCAAAGAAGACGGGCAGACAAAGCAGGCAAAGAGACAGAACATAGAGAGACACACAGGCCAACAAGCAAGATGGGAATCCGCAAGAATGGAAACGCCGAGCGAAACAAGACAAGGAGACACTGCAGGCGAGAAGAGGCCCAGAAGAAGCGCAAGGCGAAGAGGCAACTCCGGAAGGGAGGGACCACAAACACGAAGACCCGAGGGAGCCGACGAGAGCGACCAGAGGGAAGGGGCAAGAGAACACAAAGGAGGCAAAAGGGAGAACAAAGACCCAAGACGGGGATAGATGTCAGTACAGAGCTACCCGCGGTGAAGGGGTGCCTACACGGGACAGAAAAGATATAGATCACTCTATGGATCTATGGTTTACTCCGCTATTAGATGTCATGATATGTATTGTTTATGTGGGAGGTTGTCCTCGATACCGTTTGGGTGTGGTCACACTCTGGGTATGCCAGATAGGGTACCGGCTGGGAGGGCGTGACAAATGATATGATGGGGTACCTAACCATACTCTTCTAGACCTCCTAGTCATGGCAAACAATAACCCTGAAAAGTGTTGGGGGCATCAGAGGATAGCATCCCATACCACCTCTATTGATGTCCCAAGCCAAAACACCCAAATAGGTATTCCCCAATCTACAATCACAACATACATTCACTTTCCACAAAGTAGTAAAATGTTCAATCGCACTCCCAATTCATAAATCAATTTAAGTCCATAATGTCACATGTTGATCCATACATCAAATATCAATAACAAACAACTTATATTCTGTAATTTCAGAATCATAAACATCATTCCTAAATCCTAAAACAACAACATGTATAATAATATACAAGTTTCATATCAACTAAGAAAGTAACAATGGTTATGTGCAAACGAACATCCTCAATTTGCTATTGATTTGAACTTTGAAAAGTAAGTCAAAGAGTATGTTCATGCTTCCTAAAAAGTCCTATTAATGTGTTGGTTTAAAGTTAGAAATAACCCTAGAGGTCCTATATCAAAAAGGGAAACAAAAAACCAACTTTACAAAGGGTGGTTGGTCGAGGTGGTTGCCTGGGGCAACCAAGGTAGGGCTGGTCACCCTAGGCGACCAAGCCAATCAACCACCCTACAAGTACAAACAAAATTGACTCAAATTGTCAGAAGGCTTCCCAATTGGGTTCTAAACTACTCCACAATTACCTAGAACATGTTCTAATCATAGTTTAGACATCAAACAAAGCAAACGGAATGAAAACCTAACGAATCCTATTATAGGTCTTCTTCGAAATCGATCTAGAAGTTGCAGGAATAAGCCAGATCTCTTTTTTGGTCTAGTCCTTCCATGAGGAAAAGGCTCTCATTCATGCCCAGAAGCTCACACACCACAGAAGCGGTGGCCTAACTGAAAAACGGATGTGCACGCTTATTTTCCCTGGTTCCCTATCAATTCCATGTCTTTCCCCCTTGTCTGACTTAGCTTCACAAGGTGACACCATCATAGATCGTGGGGGTAGGTACCATATTCACTTCATTGGGCTTCTATTGAATCGAAAAATAGGTTTGATTGTACATCTTTTGACATATATAAGGTATCCTCCGGATAATCCAAATTGAAGCAATTGGATGCCCGACTCGGGCCTATATGACATGGCCGATAGATAGAAATACTCCAACACTCCACCTTTGTCATATGTTCCATACATCACACTAGATAGATATCATATTCATGAAATACGATTCACTTTCAAGACACCTTGGTGGTGAAATGGTAGACACGCAAGACTCAAAATCTCATGCTAAAGAGCGTGGAGGTTTGACTCCTCTTCAAGGCATAATATTGAGAATGCTTATTGACTGAGCAATTCAATAAGAGATCTCGAATCGAATAGATATTAATATACTGAGTATCTGTTGATACGAAGTATTCCAATGATCCCCACGATTCGAGTCCGACCTGTTGGAATTAGAATAAGTTCGGTAGTGGATCAAGAATCTTGGCAATATTCTCTATCTAATAAATGGAAAGTCCGCTTTGAAATCGTCCGCCCTGCACCCACCCCCAAGTATATGCTTTGACATGAATCAAACAAGGGTAGATTGATACAATAGAAACCTATAGTAAAATGCTCGCCCGTAACCCAATAGATAAAGTAAATTACATAGTCTGTTTTAGGGATTGGTAACTTATCCATTCAATGACTTTGGCACTGGACGTTCCCAAAATGGTGGGTCCGATGAATTCAATACAATGATAGACGTCGTTTGTTGGCATTATAGCCTTCCTTCTCCTTTCAGGGACCTATCCAAAAGAGAGCCGCGACAAGCTTGGAAGGAAAGTAAGAGTGGGGGCTTCTATAACCCACCACAGTTAGGGCTGGAGTTGTCATCCACAGCTTAGACATCAAACAAAGCAAATGGAATGAAAACCTAATGAATCCTATAATAGGTCTTCTCCGAAATTGATCCGAAAGATTTAGGAATAAGCTAGAGTGAATGGGGATTCACTCTATAGTAAAAACGGTAGAAGAATTAGGCTGATACAATAACTAGAAGCCTTCAACAAGGTCTAGGCAATAGAAGGAATCAATCATAGAAGAGAATTAGAAAGAAGAAGATGAATACTAACCTTCAAGTAGGTAAATTATTGTTTGAAAACTGTTTTGGATGACTTCCAAACTATCCTTCACCTTCACGAAGAGTTCTTTGACAAGTTCTAACGTTCTCTGATGACTTTGGATCATAATGACATGTTTTAGAACAAAAAAACTTAAATTGGGCTTCAAAAATCATATTTTCAAAGTTGCCCTTTTTCACCCGGAACTAGGGTGGTCACCTGGGGCAACCAGGCCAATCGACCAGCCCCTGCAACTTTTGTTCTAGGAGCATAATCAAGGCCTTGAAAGCCCCTGCTAAGTCCTAGTTCCTATTCTATACTACAGAAAGGTCTTACTTGATTTTTGCGACCTTCCACATGTGTCATCACAGAATACTTAATCCATCTACCGAATCCATTAACGTTCAAATTAGATCTCCTTCCAAACTCTAATAGAACTCCCAACTCAGCATCATCTTCGTCCACTTCTATTGGTTCAAACTCCAATCCCATGGTCTCTATCTAGATGGGCCACAGTAGCCTTCTACCCACACTCTGAGTTTTCGGACCTATAATATGGATTTTTGGGTTAGGACAGGTGGGGGATTTCACACTGGGGCCCGTGGTAAGGTAGTTGACTCTTTGATACTCTGACTCCTCCTCATCCTGGAGCTCCTCCGTTTGCCCTCTCAAAATCTAGATCTCTAGATGACCTTGTACCCATAGCCCTCTATGTCCTTCTGATCTCATCGAGTCTATAAGACTCCCTACTCATCCTAAGGACTCTCTCCATCTATGGCTCTGGGGATGAGGCATCATCTAGATCCACATTCTGCTTTCTCACCTCCTTTAAGCATGTTGTCTAAAACTCATCTCTCCTTGCCTTCTTTTCTTCCTTCTTCTCTTGCCATCCTCTCACATATTTTGCCATTGCCACTTTAACTTGTAAGGGACATTGGAGCATCCAACCACATTGCGGTCCCCTCCCACTAGATGGATCTTCAGTACCAAGCTATGTCTGACATCGTGTTTCTAAGTCTAACTCAAAAGTTTGTGCTTGATACAAACATACATAATAATCATCGTTAAAACACAAACCCAACATTTTAATTTTAGCCTAAAGACACTAAACACACAATACTTGTAAACTAAGGTATTCACAAATATTTACAATTATTTCTAATTAAAAATAATTTTTATAATTAAAATAATTTTTATAATTAATATAATTTTTATAATTAAAATAATTTTTTGTAATAATTATTAAATACAAGAAGAATCAGAAAACATAGTAAACACTTCAAAAATCAAATTCAATCAATTACATAAGTAAGTCTACCTATTAGAGACAATACTTAATAATTTCAACTCAATCCAATATGCTTTGAGTAGGAAACAAATAAAGAAATGTAAATTTTTAGATATTTTTTAAAATTAGAAAAACAAAAGAATGGTAGAACACTACAAAGATCAAATCCAACAACAACCACTTGTAAATCTACCTACTAAAGACCATGGGAAAAAAATTTCAAAACATTCCAACACTATTTGACCGTGAAAGAGAGGGAAAAATCAAAAATAGGGGAAACTTATGTTACCTTGTAACAAAGCTTAAAAAAAGTGAAATAATTCACCAAGAAGGGTCAAAATCAACAAAGGGGTGCTTAAAAGTGCTCGAAATGATCCAAAACCCTGGGAAAAAATGTTGAAATCTAGGGGGAAAATGAGGTTGAAACCTCCTAGTTCTGTCGGGATATCGCGCTCGATCAAAAAAGAAGACTTATAAAAGTGAACCGGCTGGTTCAGCCCGTTCAATTCATGTTCGACTTGGTTTTGACCCAATGTCGAAATTTTGATAGTTTCAACCCGTGGTCAAGCTGGTTTGGTTCTCTTTTCGACCCAGTTTTCGATCCAATGTCGAAATTTCAATAGTTTCAATCGAAACTTGTGACTTGTTTGGATCGAATTTTGTTCTATGGGGGTGAGGGAATTGGTAAAAGTTATTGGAGAATAAGGCTAATAGAAAAAGGTAGATGAAGTCTTTGCACTTCATTATACACAAGGGTATAATGATCTTTAAGGTCGTACAACTAACCATTCTAATGGAATAGGACCTGTATATTTTTTAAAGATAAAATGGGATGTCAGCATTTTGGTCAAAAAATCAATAAGTTATGAGTGAAGTGATACACCGATTACCAAAAAATTATAATTTTCTTTTTTTCTGGTTCAGAAAACTATAATAATTACAGGCAAAAATATATTATAACGACTGGGGTTTCTTTTAGACAATCAGCCGTTAATATTTGAGAAGTGTTCTTTCCAAAAATTAAGTACATTAGATGGTCGTGACGCAGTTATATAATTCTAACCTATTTCCTTTTAAATATCTAATAATAAAATTGAGAATTTCAAAATCTATGCGTCGGTGGTGTAACGGTCAAATTTTTTTGAATGGCAAACGAAAAGATCCAACGTCTCTTTATCCTTGCCTCTACGTATTCCCCTCCTTCTTGTCCTCTTCACGAAACAACCACTCTCTTGTGCTTTCTCTAAGTTTGTTTTGTTCCCTTTCATCTTCAGCCAAATCCAAATCTTCTCAAAAGGATGTTCTACAGGCCTTGAGATGGTCTAAGCATGGAAGCATGAAAAGTCTGATTTTCAAAATGAAGGCCTCACCTGTTTTTTCTCAACAAAAGCACCAAAAATTAGCAATTACTATACCCTGGAATTACCATGTAGATCAATCCCCCTCCCTCCAATTCTGTTTCAGATTCAAGGAGTTTATCATATTAGATTCGTAACTGGGATTTGGATATTAAGCATTTAATCTCAATGCAACAAATGTCACTTAGGTGAACTATTTGTTTCTAGGAGAGGTTTGACATGAGAAGGGAATTAATTGGTGGCCAGAACTTGTAGATGAGAGAAGGGTTTGGGATGAGGGAAATGAGTGAAAGTAACTAGAGAATAAGTTAATAAAATAAATGTGTCCGTCTTTATGTAAGGGTGTCAATTGCGTATCGAAACCGTTTAACCGTACCGAACCGCGACGTCTAAAACTACACCGTACCGTACCGTTCAAAATTCGATACGGTACTTACCAAAACCAAATTTCTTCGGTACGGTTCCGGTTTTAGGTACTCATACCGTCGGTACGTACCGAAACCATACCGAATTGGTACCGTACCAAATTGGTACCGTACCAAATTAAGAAATATAAATTGTAAATTTACAATTAAAACACGTTACCTTTTCCCAATCCTTAATTCCTTATTTCAATTTTTTGTTTAATCATTCACTCCTCTTCTTAGATTTACTTGTTTTGTCTCTATTAATTAGATTTATTTTCTTTATCTATGTTAATTTCAAAATATATTGATTTGTTGATCACAATTTCATTAGGATCTTAATGAACTAATAACCAAAGTGGCATAAGTTCATTTGTACCAAAATTGTATCGCACTAGATACCGTGTTTAAACCGTTTTCTCGTACCGATTTAATACCGAAACCGTACCGAATTGTTTTTGTAAATACCAAAACCGTACCGTACCATTTAAATTCGATACGATACGGTTCTGGTTTTCGGTATTCAAAGTTGGTACTGTACCGAATTACCGAAACCGTACCGATTGACAACCTTACCTTTGTGGCGTGTCGCCTCTTTGGTAGTTTGTGATGGAGGATAGATATGTCGTATTCCTTGGATTTAGTTGTTGTTATGGTTGTTATAAACATTATTTTAAGGGCTTGGGCTTGACCAATTCCTTAATCAAGATGACCTTATCAATTGCATGTATGACATTTTGTCAATGTCCATTCCTTAGTTTGGATCGAACTTTGTGTTTTCATGCATTTATCTTTTGTTTTTCTGTCTTTCTTTTGATGTGTCTGTATTTCCTTTTAAGTTTATGAATGAAAATTTTCAATTTTGTACCAAAAAAATAATAATAAAAAATAAAAGAAGGGTAGATGAAGTCTTTTCACTCCATTATGTAATTGTATAATGGTCTTTAAGAATGTATAATTAACCATACTAACGAAATAGGACTTGTGTGTTTTTCAAAGATAAAGTGGGGTGTTAGTGTTTTAAGACCCCCATTTTGAGATGTCAGAGCAATTTCCTCAGAATATATAGTAAGTTATGAATTTTTATCCAGATTCTAGCGCTGTCTGTTTCTAGCATGGAAATGGACTCAAGTGTGTTTTTCAAAAATAAAGTGGAATGTTAGTGTATTAAGGCATCCATTTTGAAATGTTAGAGCAATTTGCTTCGAAATATATTGTCAGTTATGAATTTTTGTCGAGATTTTTATCTTGTTCATTTCTAACATTCAAATAGACCATCTATTTTCTACAAATGTCCAAATTTAAATTCAAAGGCTGAAATTAAAGTAAAGTAAAAAATCATCTAAATCTAACCTCAACATTTAGATCTAACCTTGGATACATTAACATTTAGATCTAACCTTGGATACATTGTCACTCATACATTTTTATGTCAGAAATAGACAAGGTCAGAAATGGATTGAATATTTAATTTTTTTTCCTTTCCATTTTGGATTTATGGATGAGCGACATGTGTCCAAAGTGATATAACGATTCAGGCAAGAATTTTATATAATATCCATTAGGGTTTCATTTAAAGAATCAGCCGCTAAATCCATTAGAAGGCCGTGACTCATTTGTATAACACTATAACTCTAACCTATTTCCTTTTAAATATCTAATAATAAAATTTGAATTTCAAAATCGACGCGTCGGCGGGGTAACGGTCAATTTGTTTTTGAACGGACGACAAGTTCCAACGTCTCTTTATCCTTGCCTGTACATATTGTATTCTCTCCACCTCGTCCTCTTCACGAAACGACCACTCTGTTGTGCTTGTCCTAAGTTCGTTCTCTTCTCTCTTTCATCTTCAGCCAAATCCAAGTCTTCTCAAACGTTGGAAATGGATTTCCACAGCCTCACTCGGAGAGAACTCCAAGCTCTCTGCAAGAAGAACAAGATCCCTGCGAACATGACCAACATAGCAATGGCCGATGCATTGAATGCTCTCGACCATGTAAGCCTTTTTCAAATCCTGAAAAACCCTTTGGATTTGTTTCTTCCTTCATTTGTCTAATCGATTCTTTTCGTTTCTGTCTCATTTGCAGGTTGAAGGGTTATCAGATAACCTAGAGACGATTCCCGCCACGCCCAATAGATTAGAGATCCTTTCACCAGCTCTTCCTCGCACCACTCGGAGAGCATCGGCTCGTCCAAAATCAGAGGCCGAGACTGAAACTAAGGGGACGAATAAAGTTTCAGAGACATCTGAAACGCCAGTTAGTCGGATTGGTCGGAGAAGAGGGGCGGTGCCTTTGGTTCTTCCCAAGATGAAGGAAGAGAATAAAGGAGGAGAAGAGGTGGGACAGAAAGAAAACCTAGCTGTTCCAGTTCACAGTGTGAGAAGATCCACGAGGTTTGCTGATAAGAAGACTTCTCAATCAACTCAGAAGAAGGGATCGAGAAGAGCTGAAGCCGTAAAGATACCAGTCTTCTCGGAAGAAGAAGCAGAGAATTTAGAGGGGCAACCGAAAGTTGCTGAAATCCCTGATGTTGAAGAAGACAAAGGTAACCTCAATCTTTTCTAAGCGATATAGATTAGATTTTCAGTTTTTTTCAATATTAAATACTTCGATTAGATATTTTTTCCCCCTTCTTTTTCTGATGATTCTTCTCTTGCAGAAACGAAAAGTATGATTTCTGGTGAGGTTTTAAATGAAATACTTCAGAGACTTCCCTCGCAGAGAGTTCGGTGGTGGAGTCAGGGGACGCCACTCGCGATGATGATGTTTATGTCACTGAACCTAATGATGATGTTCATGACACTGAATCTTTGGTGGCAGAGGTACAGACAAGTCTAACTTTTGCAACCAAGGAGAATGAACAGGATCATCTTCATGGTGAACCAGAGCAGCTCGAGGTTGAAGACGGTTCTGCCCATGTCCAAGAATGCATATCGGGTGGAAAAATCTGCAACTCAACAAGCAAGGACTCTGTTGCAGAGACCTCGTCATCAATGGAATCTGTGTTTGACGATTTAATAGTAAACGAGCAGTATGAAGCAGGTGAAGGGTCTGAAGGTGACGACAAAAACACAATTTTTGTAGTGCAAAACCAAGAAAACCAGTCTGGTGAAGGTTTGGCTGTTGAGGAAGATAAGGTGACATCTGATTGGGGATCAACAGAGGGAGAGAGTTATGAAATCCATCCCTTGGAGTCAACATGTTTGAATCTTTGCTCCAGAGAAGATCCTGAGGTGATTGGGAAGGACGAGTGCAACTGTGGATCCACAGTTGCTGCAATAAATGACCTTGCTGGGGAGATAATTGTTGAGGTTCTGTCTGAAGCAGAAGTAGTTTCTTATCTATCACCAGAGAAAATGGATGTAACTCAGCCCCAGGATAACCCTCAGACTGAATGTGATCAAAGTGCTGGTCAACTAGTAGTACTCCAGCTTGAGGCAGTCGCTAATCATTTTGCCAAGGTTCTTCAATTACAGAATGATGATTTGGCATCTGATCAACAGCAGAAAATGAATGCCGGTAATTTCCCCATTTCCTCTTCTTTTTTCTTTTTATTTATTTATTTTGTGTGTGTGTTTTGCTTTTGTCTTATTGATTTGCTCAAAGAGGTGATAGATATAACAAAAAGGCAAATGCTGATTACTATTTTTTCCTTTTTTTGCAGAAGAGGTAGGTGCAGATGTGGCTGATCATTTTGCAGAGCTTGGTGGCAAATTGACGGATGGTAGTGATGTAGCTGAATCATCAGAGGAAGAAAAATCATGCGAAAACGTTGATGTTTCTTCCTTGTGTTCCGTTGAACAAGATGAGAAGCCAAGCCACGAGGAACATTATAATGTTGCAGCCACAACAGAAGATGTTACTGGTTTAGAGAAAATCCCATTGCTTAATGACCACAATGCTTTTATTTCCAAATTGCATCTTGAAGGTACGATTTCTCTACCAGATCATCCTGCCAACGATGTCGTTACAACCCCAACACCAAGGAAGAGCCAAACACCAAGGAAATCAGGGAACAAGAAACGGACCACCCCTAGACAGCTCATGGTCTTTGAGGACAACAAGGAGAACACTAGTGAAATTAGTGCCACAAAACTGAGCTTCAGTGTTGCCAGCCCCAATGTCTTTGAGGACAACAAGGAGAACACGTGTGAAATTAGTGCCACAAAACTGGGCTTGAGTGTTGCCAGCCCAAAGACTGCTCGGTTGGAAATGGGAAAGAAGAAAGCTATATCCATTCTCTCACCAGAGAGATACCAGGATAAGAGCAGGAGGCAGCTGATTAAGATGATCAAAGAAAAGGTAAGAGAAAAATTAATCTTGGTTGTTTAGTTTGTCTGACACCTGTCTTTGCTTGTTCATAACATCGGGTTTTTGATAATTGGCAGGAAAAACTATTGGAAAATAAAAGACCAGCTCTACAGACCCTGAACGAAAATTGAGGAATGGAAGTCTCACTATGGATGCTTGGCAAGCTTTAGTTTGTTTTGATTGTGGGGTTTAAACCACCTTGGTTTCTCCCCTCTACCCTCTCTCTGTGGGCTAATTACAGATTACGTGTTTCAAACCTGCAAATTTTGGAAATTTTGATGTTCTCTTTGTTGTTTTAGGCTGTTTGATTAATGGCTAAGAACCATTGTCAGCCCATATTAATTAAGCTCAATAATATCACTTGACTCAGTTACTCTTTTATCAGAAAAAACAAAAAAAAGATATGATCAGTTCACCATTGATGTTTTCTCTTTGTTGTTTTAGGCTGTTTAGAATTTCTATTTGCCTCTGAGAGAGAGCTTCGAGTTCCATCCTGATGGGCATGGAATGTGTCTCTCTCCGGCAATCTTCTTTCTTACTTTCCTATTTTATTTATTTATTTATGTAATTTTAAGTTGAACAAACGTGAATTGCCAGCGGGAGTGTCAGAAATTTGCTAGAGATCACTTGGAGTCGAGGAAGTGTGATCTTGGCTGAAGAAGAGGTCATTGGAAACTTCTTTCGGTAGACCTTTTTTGTGTAAAGAGGATTGTTTTGTTTTTACTTGAATTCTTGTACCCAATTTGGAATATGACACTGTGCACCTACACATTTTGGTGGGCAACCGGAATGACCCATTTGCGGAGATCAAAGGGGAGGGCTTAGAACCTGATGTGTCGACCCGTTTACCCGATTGGAGTCTATATATATGTTGTATATTATGTTGGTTTACCACATTAATTGAGAGATTTGGGATTTTCAATAAGGTTTTCTAGCACATTAATTAAGAGATTTGGGATTTTCGATTAAGGTTTTGGTTCGAGAATTCTTATAACATCTTCTCAGCAATATGTGAGATCTCTTTCTATTTTTCTTCATCCGAACATAGCATACCACATCGGTATGTGAGGGATGTAATCCTCTGCGGCCATCTAGCGGGCACTCCTTGGATGCCCGCCACATGTCACCAAGGAAGTAGGAACGTTGATTTAATCCTTTTTTTTTTTGCCTGTTAAACCGGTTAAACAATTCGGTTCAAATGAATGAACCAAATTGGAAACCAAGCCGAGTTACTCATTAAAAAAAACACTCAAAAAACCCTGCAACTTCTTCTTTGTTTCACGATTTTCTAATTTTCCTTTACCTTTCTCTCTCTTTCCCTATCAACACCGATTCTCATCCATGGTTTCCTCTCTCTCTCTCTCTTAATGATAAGATCTGTTGAAGAACATTAGAGATTTTTGTAGCATGGTACATTTTTCTACTATGAGTCATTTGATTGAAAACCTGAATCGCTCAACCTCATCTTATTCTATCTCTGAATCGAAGATCCCACACCGGTCAAAGACGAAGACTTCGGCAAATGATTGCAACCGGCGACAATGCTTGATTATGACGACACGATGGAGAAGACCAAATTCCTGAATCGGTAAGTAGTATTCTCTAGAATCTATCTCCGTAGATGCATTTTTCTTTTGTATTCTTATTGTTTTATTTGATTGCTGAATGAATCAAAAGCCTTGAATTTGCATTACATTCAGTTTGATCGCATCTACACAGCCTAAATCATCAAGTTAGGAAAGTTATTGTAAAATTGTTCGAATACTAGTTTGGATGCCTATGATATGTTTGATGGAATGTTTGTTAGGCCTGTCTCTACAATGTAAAGATATTGATAAAAGTATTTTGTGGAGTTCTTTTTCCTCATTGTTGATAATGAGTCCTTAGCTCAAAATGGAAGAGCACCTGGAGATAAACCAGGGTATGATGGTTCGACTCCATCCAAATTCTTATATGCATTGCCAGTTCGAGTTATGTGTTTGCTCACAAGAAGAAAACAAGAAGCAGATTTGATATCAATATTGCAAAACCTCGATCGTCCACCACTTTCAACACCAGGTGATGGATCTCTAGTGGATCTATGGGTTAACTATCAGTTCAAGTGGGTTTGTTCGTAAAGCAACAAAGAACTAATTATTAAGATATATAATGAGAAGAGCCAATTGCATGACTAATGCATTCCCATGGTGGTTATCTTTAACAATAATCTTTGATCAAGTGTTAAAAACCTTTGAACAACCAATATGTTTTTTCTAATTATGAACAATATAACTGAGGTGGGTTGTTGTTGCTTCAACCAACCCAGTCTTGTGATTGGAGTTTGTATGAAACTTGAGTGTTACATTATGCATTTGTTATGTTTCTACATTCTAAAACAAATTTATTGGAGAACAAATGAATACACCAACTGTTGGGCAAAGAAGAGAAACTTGTAAGATAAAAAATCTAAAATAAAAACAGCAAGTAGAATACAAGCTGGCTATGAGAACATCATGTCACCACATTGTAGTACTGGCAATGCAACAGTAAAACAAAGTTGACCATGATTATATTTTCATAGACAAAGCATTATCTAAGGCCTACTTCATTAACCGATGATACCAATCAAGTTGACAATGTTCTCTACCTTTGCCCTTATATAGAATACCCATTGAGTCTGCATTTTGACTTTGCTCTATAAGAAATTCCTAAAACAATGAGGAAGATTTTATTTAATGATAATGGCTTTTAACATGAATCTAATTACAATGTAGTGACTATTTTATTCCTTGAAAAAAGTAAAACTACCCATTACAGCAATAGATTTAAATTTTCACTCTAGTAATTTTGAGTGACATTTAACATACACTACATGCTACTACACTAATATCCAGATTTGATTGACTTGTATCCTCATAGACAAAATGCAAGGCCTTCTCAAACTCCATAATGATCAAGTACCCACCATAACCAACAGGAGAGGACTAAATAAAGCATACCTATGGCCTAGTTAGCAAGACTTGGTGCATGAATGGAAGACAAGCCCTACACACCATCTGGCTGAGTAAAGGGATTTGCAATCTCTTCAGTACCATCAGTTGGGGATAGAAGCATTACTGTTTTTCCCCTGCAAACCTGCAGAAACAATTTTAAAAAATAAAATAACATTAAATCCATAAGCCTTTGGCTTTGCCTCTTTCTTTCATCAGAGTAAAATACAACAAACCTTTGTCCTCAGATGGTTCAGAGTGCAATAATCCAGAACCTCAATTTCAAGTATAATTAAATTAATACTAGTGACTGAAGGTTCATTTAATTTTCATAAGCCACTGAGGAATCAAGGAATCCATACATGGCACAAGACCTTTGTAACTCACTGCAAGAATGAAGTCATGTGACTCCCAAAATATCATCATCTGCAGAGGGTGGCAGTCTCAAGAACAAGATACACCGTTGCCAATGTCTACAGATACAATTACTTATAGTAACATAATTGAACACGTCAGCAATCTGATGTTCTGCTGGATTCAAGCAGTGAACAGGGGCTGGAAATCAGATTTCTTGGAAAACCTGGTTCACCATGTCAGCCATCTTGGAAATGAGATCTTTTAGAGAGCAAAAGTACATAGTCCCCCAAAAAAATTTGGTAACATGCTTTAAAGAAACTATTTATGAAACACCAGAACTCATAGATATGCAAATACTAAAAGGTTTCCATTCATTCAAAAGAAGATTAAAGTAAAATAAATATATAGGAGAAAGGCATACTATTAGGTCAAGAGTTTGAGTTTGATCAGTTGTCTTCAGTGGGTCATCTGGATCTATATCCCAAGGGCAATAAACATCAGTAATTAATCACTGGTACACAGAAAAAATCCTAGAAACTATCAAGATGTCACAATAATTAAAAAAAAAAATAAACTGAATAAAAGTAGTAAGCATCAGCAAAAGTGTGTGAATCTAAGGGGTTTTTCAACAGACCATTATTGCCCAAAAACAATTTCAGTTCCCAAGAAGGTTGCTACATGCTGTCAAATGTAATCTTAAAAGCATTATTGCAATACAAGGTAATTCAAAAGGTTGTGGTTACTCTACATCTTGATGGTCTTCTTTTTGAAGTTTTCATAAAGTTCAATAATATTTTTTCCACATTTTCCAGAAATTGATTGACATATTGAAACCTAGTTAGAGTTTCTGTTTCATTTCACATAAAACCTCCTCAAACGTTTCATAAAAGAAACTTCTTCAAGTTATGTTCAAACTCTGAACACTTTACATTATATCAGAAGCCATCAAAAGGACTAGTGCTGGAACACTCAACTCTTGTTGTGGATAGAGGTAGGAAGGTTATTTATAGACCCAAATGGGACCATGAACTTTGAAAGACAAACTCAAACACTAAGTCAAAACCTAATTCATCTCAAAAGTAGAGAGCCAATCTATTTAGCCTAAAATTTACCAAAATTTCAATTCTTCTAAACCAACACAATAGATTAATAGATTAACACTTTACTAAAATTTCTAGTTCAATAAAACCTCAAGGAAGGAGAGGGAAAAAAAAGAAACCGTAAATGAAAAGTCACAGAAGGCCATCTAAACTCTAGCTAAACTTGTTGAGTCAATTAGAAACTTGGTGGGGTTGAAGTACCCCGAAGTCTACTTTCAAAATACAAAACTTCAGGATTTTTTTGGAGGAAGCTGATTTACATGTAATTTTTTAACCATGCTAGCTTAGACAACACCTGTCACATCCACCCAGCCGGTACCCCATTTGGAATACCCGGGATGTGATCCACAGTCCAAGGATCAATGATCTGAGGTCCATGCCTCCCACATACACGGTAACACAATCATGAACAATAATAATCAATGGTAAAAACAGCTAATATCAAGTATCATGAATAAGACAAGATTAACTAAATCAGAGTGCGGAACATAGATAATAAATAAGGTATGATCAAAATCATAAAGGGTGAGAAGGTGTGGTAGCCACCCTCTCAGAGCAGCGGAAAAGTATTAAATCAAGTTAGTTACATATCCAAGTGTCACCGGAATAATTCAAAGACAAGTTAATTACAAAATCCAAGGTTCCACAAATACACCAGGGGAATGGGGCACTATGCTAGGGTTTCTTCTATACTAATGGTAGTCTCCTCAACAGTACGGAAGAAGTAAACCCAGCGCTGCCGCTCCCGCACAACTGTGGGGCTAACCCTGGTGCGAATAATAATCCTCCTCGGCTCCAATATACGAATCCTCACCGACGCCACTACCCAGAGGGTAGTATGTGGAATCATAGTCCGCCTCATAGGAGGTGCCATCGTAATCTTCGTACACTGGAATGTAATCTAAAACATTTGCACAAAAGGAATGAGTTCGAAGAACTCAGCAAGGAAGTTATTCCATAATTAGAAATCATACACATTCAGAACATATAATAATGCAATGTGATATGGAACATAAGATGCAGATATGAGCCTAACTCTATGAATGCTGGTCTCTAAGGTAGACATGCTTTAAGTCATAGCACCGTACTTCTCTGGGTCGTCAGTCACTCTCCCATTTCCATATCTTGGGAATGCCCGGGGAAGATCGGTAAAGTCATCAAAACCATGGTAAGGGGATCGGTCACCTCTCTCTCACATCACCATTTGGTCAAGTACTGGCGCATGTCACAGTAAAGCCTAGCCCAATGCAAGTCATCTACTCGATCGGTCAAGTCGATTCAGATACGTCCATTTCCTCGCCCCGGCGATCCTTTTCGGTATCCTTCACACTAGAGTCAGCGAAATCCCGGATTTCGGACTCATCAACCCTATTGGTCATCCACATATAGTAAACGGGAAGCTCTCACGTCCTCTCACGGATTGGTTACCGGTCTTGAGCGCCCGTGAGCCCAAGTCTATCCATATGCAACTCTACCAATAAATGGCCCCTTTCAGGTATCCGTAGCATGGTTTATGTCCCCTACCGGATTGGCTACCGGCCTAGAGCGCCCATCCAACCATACACTACCACGGGTCGTTCGATCTCAATGCCCTTCCGATTCGGGTCTGACACGACAAGGATGAACCTAGCCACACAACTAGACAATCCTATGTATGTCATCCAATAACTCGGGAGAGTGTCGATAGGCACCATCGGAGAACATCCCATACTATTCCCTCCGATGCCCAAGGACAGAAGTGTCAGTAGGACACCCTCCAATCCCAAGTCATACGTAAGCAATCACACATCAAATCTCATCATTTCTCATGCATCCAATGCATATTCATAATAGTAATCAAATCATGATATTGAAACGAATCATTATAAACATAAGCAAATCAAAATGATAAAGTAACACAACCAATGTATAAAGATTTAAATGTTACTGTTCTAACACATATGTAACAGTATAATAATGATTGAAAGAAATTTAGGGATTTCATTCTTTGAATAAAGCACAGTTCAATATTTGATGACTTATATGTTTATGGATATAACCATCCTTACTTTGGATGAGTTGATGATGAATTGAGAATACCAAGAATAGTCCAATAGAATTGTTAAGGTCCTAAACAAACATCAACAATAAGTTAGAAAAGAAGTCGGGAAGATCGGATGTCATTTGAGTCAAAACTGACCAAGGTTGCTGTCAGCAACAACTTTGGTCGATGGTCTTGGTCGATGGTATCGACCAAAATGATCGACCAAAATAGTCCTCGGGCAGGATAGTGGATTTTGGGGATTTTGGTCCGAAATGAGTCTTCCGGTGTTCGGATCAATCTGAAACTTGGAGGCATACTTAACAACAGTAGTAGGACACTATAAATCAAGGAATTAACCCAATCCAATGGTCTAATTAAAAAGCCCCAATTTGAGCTATCAAGTTCAAGTGATAAACATCATGGCATGAGTTGGAATTGATTGCATTGATGAGGAATAGCATGCAATAGCTAGAGGAACTAATAGAAATTCGATTGGAATCATATGGCAATGTTAAACATGAACATAATACACTCTATAGCTCAGTTTGATATCAAATGGTATGATGTTAATAGGTAAATCATGGAATACATATGTTAGGCATGAGATATAAGCATTAGCATCAATGAATGGCTAAGGGAATCATGGATTGAGCATGAGTAGGCACTTGGAGTGGTGGTTGCAAGGTTGCAGCACCATTCCAAATGTCCCATCAACATCAATGATGGTAGGGTAGAGAGTGGAATGAAGAGTCATACCTTAGTGTGGAAGATGAAGACAAGAATCAATGATAAACTAAGTGTCTTTGATGAGATACCCTTCACACTAACCAAGGAGCTGCTTTGGGAAGCTCTCCCCACGTTCCCAGGTGAGAAAAATGATTGCAAAAGGCTCAAGGCTCGAGGTCATATTAAATAGAAAAGGAATATTCCATGGAATCATTAACTTGGCAGACTGGGACATTTTGGTCAATGGTCCTTGGTCGATGGTATCGACCAAAATGATCGACCAAAATGTTTTCAGCAGAAAACTCAGGTTTAGAACAGCAACTTCAAGTAGGGATTTGAAAGGCTATACAAGGTCAAATTGAGTGAGGTTTTCTTCCACAATTCAATCAAGAAGTCTAGTTTCGGGGAATACCTTCGGATTGTGCACAGGAGGTCATTTGGTACATCAACCATATTAATCTTCTCCGATGCGCAGACTTTCCTTAAACACTGACAATGCATTTAAGCAAGGGGTATCATTGTCAATGTCCATGGGCTCGGTCTCCGAATCATGATCATCAATCAGAATGGTCCATAAATCTCTTCTTCCACCGCTTCTGGTCCTCGGACCTGAATACAACAGTGGATCCGGGTCAGGGTCAAGGTTAGAATAGGGCTGGATATTACATTTATAGCTAGTCAAGCGACATGGTTGTTTTATGCTTTCCCTCTTTGGGAGTTTGGACTCAAATTCTAGGTGGGAATTCATTTGTCAAGCTGCCACTTGAAATGTTGGGTTTTGGAGCTTCGAATAAATGTTAGTAAGTTTTGCAAGATGACAGACTCATTTTTCATTAAAAGATTTGTTATGCCTTTCTAGCTTCAATAAGAATTGTTGTCAGTAGGTGTTTGAGTTTATTAACTAAAGTTGATGCAAAAATTTACTGGTAGGATTGGGGTTTAGACCCTTCCTAGTTCTACATGATCAAAATCAGTCAGTAAGACATCACTAGCCATAACCCACTCACCCAGAATGTGTAACATTAATTCAACAATAATTGTAGACCAGATCTTTGGACCAAGAGTCAGAAGTGAGAGATCACAGGATCAAATAATTTCAACCAGTCAATAGTAACTTGAGATTGACCTTAGCCTTGTTTTGGTTACCAAGTTCAACCAATTGGTGTCCCATCCAAGAGATCACTTATCATTGGATGACTCAAATGTAAGAGCTACCTATTGAATTATCAAGAATTATCAATACATGTGGGAGAACATCCCTGATTTGCATTAGAGTAAACGCACGCACCAACAAGGATATGGCCTCCTACTGTTAGTTGTGGATAGGAGAAAAGTGTTGCAAGACCCTAGCATAACTCATAAACAGGTTTGGCTTGAGGATTAGGTTTGCACAGGAACCAAATTGATTTGTTGACTTGACCAACAAGCTGGCTCAACATATAGCTCAGCTATAAGCAGAGAATCTAAGCCACCAGAAACTACCCAGCACAGACATGGAACTGGTGTGATGTAATTGTGGTTGCAATAATTATGCAGATTAACATACAGGAAAGTAAAGCCTGAGACTGTTTCTGGAACATATACATTAATCAATCCAAAAAAACTGCACAAGCTAACATTTACTGAAGGAAATAAGCCATGAACTTGATTGATCATCTTCATTTCTCTTCTTCTTCTATTATTTTTTTTTGGGGGGGGGGGGGTTTGTTGGTATTGATTTAGTAAATAAACGGAAACTTACTTTCAAAGCGACAGTTAACATGACTATAGTTTTTTTATCCTACCCAAAATGGCAGAGAAGGCAACAAATTTAGTTTATAAGCCTAAGAAATATAGTTAATAAGAATAAATCATGCATGCAAACCTATTGACACTACTATCAATAAACCATGTGACTACATAAGTACCTCTTAGAAATTTTATAGTTCCATCCAGCACAAGGTTTAACAGCTGGTCATATCCTTTCAAAAATTCCTGTCACTGTAAGACCAAGATCATATAGAGCAACAATGATTAACCATAGCAATTTTGGAATATTTGCCTAAGAATGATGAAAAGGGTTTAAAAATGCCTAATAAGGACCCTCATATTAGTTTAAATATTAAAGAGAACCTAAATATAAATGCAATGAGGGAATCCTCATCTTTCAATATGATTTAGCAATAAAGGTTCTCACCATATCCTACATCTTCTACAACACAGTATCCATTGCTCACCTACAACTACTGCTGCTACTTCATCATCAACAACTTCACAACTACAGATCAACAAAGTCAAGGTGCCCACGATCTTTAAATTAAAACTTAAGCTTTAGTCTTTAAAAAATGAACCCTGATGGGATCGAACCATTATAACCTAGATAATAACCAGGTGCTCTTCCAGTTGAGCTAAGGATTCACCTAAAAAACAAACATGTTAGATCCATAAAAAAAAGAATGTAATAAAAACCTTGGATTGCATGTCATGTCCAACTCGAGTTTCTAAATCAACACAAGCATTAAACACGACAAATATATGGAATTAAATATGAAAAAACAATGACCATTAAATAGAGTATCAATACAAATGTAATGAAGTATGAGGATGCTATCCTAACAAATCGATATTAATAAAAATCATAAACCCCATCCCCCAACATATATATATATATATATATATATATATATATATATATATATATATATACATACTACTATAATAAAAGCATGTACTCTACTTTTTTCGCAAATCTTTTTCTGTCCTTTGTTGTCCTTAGAATTTTTCTAAATACCAATAATGTTGTACTATTTGTTATTTCTTTAGTTATTTTTACAAGGATAATTTGGACATTGTATCATGAATTATTATGAATTTATTCTTAATTTTAATCCCAATTTCTCTCGTGACCTCTTTCAATCTCTCTCAAACTCTGTCTCTCTATCTCTCTGCCTCTCGAACTCTCTCTGAATCTCTCTTTAAATCACCACTATCTCTCACGACCTCTCTCAATCTCAGTCTCTCGCTCTCTATATCTCTCTCCCTCTCGAACTCGCTCTGAATCCCTATCGATCTCTCTGAATATATGTATATCATACTACTATTATCATATTATCATACTACTATTATAAAAGCATGTACTCCTCTCAAATCTTTTTCTGTCCTTTTCTGTCCTTATCTTCTTCTTTTTTTTTTAAATACCTTCAATGGTTTTCTTTTCTTTACCAATTTTTGTAGGGAAATTTATGACATTTTAATTCTTAATAATAAATAATTTTAATCTCTCTCGATCTCTCTCATCTTTTTTTTGTCCTGTTATGTCCTTATTTCTTTTTCAATACCTTTAATTTTGAACTGTTTTGTTTTACTTTATTTATTTTGTAGGGATATTTATGATATTTTAATTTATAATGATATTCTCGATCTCTCAATCTCCCCTCACGACGAATTGCGAGGGTTTATTTTTAATCTCTCTCGGTCTCTCTCAATCTCTTCTTATGAATCTTTCAATCTCTCTCAATCTCCTCTCACGAATTGGGAAGATGAAGCAAGATTTGTGTCTCTCAATCTCTTTCTATGAATCTCTACCAATCTCTCTCGATCTCTCCCAATCTCCTCCTCTCATTGTTCCATTATGTGGACCTAATGGGGCTTAGTACGTGCAGTATCACCAGTGATGGAGGTACTGATTATACTGCAAGTTCTCTGCCGCATGCAAACAGTTGTGATTCTTGCATCAAATATTAGGCCGTATATCTGGAGTAATGTAGATAAAATAGTCCTGGATCTTGCAAGTGTGCAGTTTTCTTGCACCATGCAATAGGGTTGTTTACTTTGTTCAGTTAGGTTTGTCATTAGCAAAACTGCCTGTTCGGGTTTCATGCCATTGGGTTGGCATGCACCATAGAAATTCCCAATTGTTGACGCAGATAGTTGCAGTTTCTCAGTATTCTCTCACGAAGAAAATGGTGTCGTCTGGCCTCTATGCATCTACTGACCTACTGTGGGCCTCCCCTGTGATTACAATTTCTTTGTTTAGCACCCAATTGCTTTGTCCGGCCTAAGGAGGCTAAAAAGCAGATGAAGTGAAAGCTCGGTTCGGGCACATCGACGGAGACCACCTCACACTTCTAAATGTCTATCATGCTTACAAGCAAAATAGTGAGTACCAAATTTTTTGCTGTTTTAAATTACTTATTTAAGTCTAAATGGACTTTTGCTTTTTAAACCTAACTAAGAATCTGTTGTGTGATGGAATATTGCAAATGAAGATCCTCAGTGGTGTTATGAAAACTTCATCAATCATAGGACCAGGAAGTACTCTCAATCTCCTCTCATGAATTGGGAAGACGAAGCAAAGTATTTCAATCGATCTCTCTCAATCTCCTCCTCTCGCAAATTGCGAATTGGGAAGACGAAGCAAGGTATTTCAATCAATCTCTATCACTCTCTCAATCTCTCTCTTGATCTCTCTCAATCTCCTCCTCTCATGAAGGGAAGACGGAGCACATATCATGTGAATCTCTCTTTGTTTATCTCAATCCCTGATTTTTGGGCAATCGCCCAGTTGTTCCCAATAGTTCTTCTCACTTTGACAGCATGATTTCAAAGACAGTAAAGATGCTAGCTTACTAGAATTTATCTTTTCAAATTTTTTCTGTCTCATGTTTTTTGTCGTTGAATTTCGTTAGGTTGAAAATTGAGGGAATTTATCCTCAGGTTGACCCCCCTACATTGTTCCTATTATGCATTAATCCAAGTTCCAATGGATCAATCTTGCTAAAATCCTGGTTTTGTGTTCAGGGTGTCTCAAGATGTTGTGTCTACAAGTCGGAAGTGCTTCCTTTTGAAATGGGTTTCTGGTAAGTCTTCTTACTTCTGATTTATTTATAAAACTTCTTCAGCGTCCCACGAGTTAGAATTCTAGGGGTTCATTGGAATTATACTAATTTTGTGTAAAATTTATTTCATCACTTCAATTAAGGCTCTCTCTTTTCCTTTCTGGAAACGGTCTCCATATGGCTATTGTATATGTAGGCCGCTACCTTCTTATTTTAGCATGGCCTCTGTGAAGGTTTGCATGAAACTGAATTTTTTTTTTTCCAATCTTTGATAATATTATTGTTATTTTTGCATAACATTCCTATAGTTAGCTGGTTGGCTGTATGATGATAGTGTTCCTGAATTTCATTACGTGAAGGGAAAGTAGGTTGCACACACTCGATGGTGTTCTATTATGTTCCTAACTTTCCCATCCTTAATTTCTACATTTTTGTGATTTTATTGATTTGAGATTAACTTTATTAATTGAATTGTGATTTTATTAATTTTCTTGTGTTTAACTCATATCATACTGAGTTCTTTTGGTGTGGTAATTTTTTATTTTTTTATTTTTGGTGACAGATCATGAATTTAAGTTTCTTCTTGACTTCATAAATCTTTGGCGAAGGACTACTTATTCCGACTTCACAAATCAAAAATAGAAGAACTATTCTACTATTCCTTTTTTCCTCTCAAAAGGTATGAACATCATCTAATATTTGAATTTGAAGAGAATAATATGGCATTCCTATTTATATTTACACCTAAATATTTGTGTTAGCACGATCTTGAAAATCTTGCACTAAGTATATGGGGCTAAATTTTTTAATCCATTCATTCATGTCATTCTTACCAACTTTCTTTATTTCAATTTATTTTTTAGATCCATTTATTGATTTCTATCAGTCCTCTTTGCTAGGATAAAAAGCAAGATTTTTTAATACACTCTTCTGTTTTTCAGGGAGTTGAGACAGTAACATAGGAGTGAAGAACAAAAGGAATAGGAGATGAAGCAGAAGAGAGGTGAGACATGCGGATACCTGTCTATTATAGAGTGCATGAATTTAACCTACTCTTCGTTTTTGGAGGGAGTAATGGTAGGATAACGAAGGTAAGAGAAACATAGAACACAAAGAAGGAGACAGAAGAGGTCTTGTGGTATTTGTTGTTGGATAGTGTGTTTATGTGTTGATCTAAGAACTAAATAGAGAAGACTTGATTTTCTTCTTGGCAATGTGACCACTGATTGAGCCCCCTAGCCAAGCCCTAAAGTGGGCCCCAAGAACCCCCTAATCTTGCTAATTGAATTCATCCTAGGGTTATTAGACCATTTTCCCTGTCCCTTTAGGGGTCAATATGGATCTAGCTGGAATCCCCCTCGATCCAAGGGCTATGGAAATAGTTTTATTTTTACTTTTATATTTGGGTTATTATTTTGAGAATTACAATCCATTTTAGTTTATTGAGTTATGTTTGACTTGGCCAAAGTTGTGGATAAAGTAAGACTCTTTTACAAGAAGGGTTCTTATCTTTTAAGAGTTTGTTTTTTTTTTTTAGAATTTGTGGTTTAGTTAGGTAGGAATCTTTTGTTATCAGTCAGTCTTTTAATTCAAGAAGTCATTGTTGGTAGTTAAGTTGGTTTCCGAGTCTAGATCTTCTGATGACCACTAGCATTGAGTAAATGTTGGTATTTCTAATGAAAATCTCCTAATTTCTTTTGAAGCTAATCCCTCACAACATGAGAAGCAAATGCATGAGAAAGGCAGGGCTTAAGTAGATTAAAATTTGAATTCTTACTTACGATGTATTGATCTTTTCTAATTTAATCAACTATTGAAGTTGAATTTTTAGGACCTATGATCCGACAATTTGACTGGTCCAAACATTGGAGGAAGGAATGCCTAATGATTTTTTTTTGGTAAGGGAATGCCTAATGAGTTAGTGTGAAACCAAAGTAACATCTATAAAACCATGTTAATTTTTGTCCCTCTTACTAATCTGTTTCTCGTCTTCTTCTTACTTGTGTATATACACGTTCAGAAATACTGAGGAAAAATGGTCTGCAAAACAGCTTCTTCACGAAAAGTGATTGATAGGTGCGCTAAATTAGTATTAAGCATCCTTCAAGCTATAGTGCAAATTAAATACGACATTTTAGTTAAATGTGTAATTAATCCAATCACGAGACATAATGTAATCAATGCCAAATATATGTTTGAATTAACTAAAAACAAAAATAAAGGACTAAATGACAAGAGAAATTAGTTGCTAGAGTGTCAAAGCACCCAATTGATTTTTTTTTTTAATGTGGATCTGTCTTTCTACTATTTGCTGATGGATTATGAATTGATCATTTGAAACAATAGGTCGCCAAAATAGAAAGAAGATTACTGTATACGCAATGTACATCAATTGTTTCAAATGAAGTTTTTATTGTTTTTATTGTTGGCTTAATGATTTAAACATGCCCTTTCATTTTAATGCATCAATTAATTAGTTGGGCATCAATTATGGTGTTGAAATTCCGTCAAGTGCAAAAGATGATTACTTGATTGTGCATAAGATGAGAAAGCCAATGCCCATTGACGAACCAGTGACTTAAGGATTGACAAGTTTAAAAAGGTTGTGTTTATTACCGACAATAACAACTAAAACAATAAGCAGCTTCTTTACACCAAACCAAATTCTCTATAGAAAGGTGGTTTGAACTCTAAATTCTCTATGATGAAGTGGATTTCAATCAAAGAAGTGAGAAACCAACATACAATTTAAGAAATTTGATATAGCTAAATTCTCATTTGTTATTCGATATAGCTTTGTAAGTAAAAATTTCTTTATAAAGATTTTTATAGTTTCAAAGCTGAAATTGTCATATATTAAAAAGAGTACTATTGTCAAAAAAGAACATCAAAAAAAATAATATAAAAACAAAGAAGAATTCAGAGGAATATTTAAGCATTAGATGATATAAATGAAACAAAAATTTTAAGTTTATTTGGATTAAGCAAATAAAACATCTATTGTTATAGACATCAATTAATTAATGACCTTGAAGTTTAAGATAAATACGCATTTAAAGTTAGGTTGTATAACATTGATCAAATCCTTGTTCTTTTATCCTCTTTTTCATGTTATATTTCATGAGCAGTCTCTTTCTTTTCTTCCTTATTATTGTCTTTTTTTTCATGTTGATGCGTCCAAAATCTGCTCAGCCCTTGAATCTCCACGTAGTGTCCTGCAAAACAAAAGCGTCAGATGTGGCCCGACCGCTGGGGTCGGGAGTCCACCTCCGAAGGCTAAGTCAGTTGATGAACTTAATCACAAACGGCTCTGCTAGAAGCACAGAGCTAATGAATGAAGAAACGGGAAAGGTGATCTAGATAGCAGGACGCTGATAGTTGAGGTCTATCAGTATGTATCTGAACTTGAGTCTCAGATAGTATTCTCCTTGATCGATTGATCCGTCCCTCACCTTGTATGGTAGTGAGGTTTATATAGAGTGTACCTTCGAATCTCCTTCGTTGGATGCACTCGAGCCTTCTTCGGGTAGTCGTTGGATCTTATCAATGAGATCCGTTGAGCGATAGACTTCTACTAGTTTGGGCTAGTAGAGGACTCCTGAGATAACCCTTAGGTTATGCGATAGTTATCCCTTTGATGATGATTATCCGTAGCCGTCAGTTTGAGTCTGCTGTCATCAGGGTGATTACCCTAATCCATAAGTAAGATTAGGGCACGCTTGCAGCCGAATAATCTTTCTTCTTTAGCAAGCCATCTTCTGGATCCGGTTCGCTCGGGAGCGATTCGGTTTTCTCCGTCTCGACCGGGGTCGAGGGTCGGACCAGGTATGAACCCGGTCTGATCATAAACTCTCCATATCACGAGCCCCACAAACCAAGCGTTCGGTCGATCCCGAGGGCTTGGTTTTTAACTCGGGTTCGTCGTCAGGTGATGATCTCTGCGTGCTTCATTAAATGTCATATCACATTTAATGCGGTGGTCACTTTTCCTCGAGCGTTGTGAGTGTAAGGCCACATGTCTCCGTTGCAGTTGATCTGTCGTGGCTCACGTCATCCAAGCGACGGTTTCCGAACGCCTATTTCGGATTCGTGAGTTCAAACTTTCAAAACGTCTTTCAATCTTGATCGTTGATTTTGAATCAATCTCGATCGTTCAGATTCCCGAACACTCGTGCGGGAGTTTTAAAAGCGGTTCGTTGTCTTCGTAGGTTTCATTCTTCCTGTCTGGAATTTGAACCTTTGTTGTCTGCTTCGCGCCTTCCTGCTCTCAAGCTTCCGTCTCACTAAATCAGTAAGTTTACTGATCTTTTCTTTTTGTAGTTTACTGAAACGAGTAATGGCGGATGATAGGGCTTCTTTAGTACCCCATGTTGGTGATAGCAGTGATGCTTTTGCTTCTCCTACTCCCGAACAGTCGGATAGTGATAACAAAACCCTAACCGTCCTCGGCGGGGAGTTCGCTGAAGTTTCTCAAAAAGGTTTTGAAAGAAAAACCGAAACTTTTCCTGTTCTTGTCGAGTCTAGATCTTCCAAGATCGTCGATTCCTCTAGGCAACCTCAAACCTCCGGGTCCAATGGTGGGCCTAGCTCTGTTCCCTCCATTTATAATGGAGAAACTCTTCTTTCTGCTGTTCAAGATTTTGACCTTCCTTCCTCATATCAGGTTAGGGCTCCCCACCCTGATGAGAGGGTTGATTCATCACTTTCGGGTGAATTTTCTCTGTACATAGATACCTGGAAAGCGGGGTTCGCTTTCCCTTTTTTAATCCTTTATTTTCCGCAGTTTTGAATCACTCGGAACATTTGTCCCGGAATGCTCCTCCCCAATAGCGGCGTCTCATCGTCGGCTTCTTAGGTTTGTGTTTTGAGCTTGGCATCACGCCATCTCTTTCTCTTTTTGTACATTTTCATGTTCTTTCTATCTCCCATCCTCCCGGATGGGTCTTTCTTTCCAAACGCAATAGGGCTGAACTTGATTGGAGGGGCAGCATCCTCGCCAAAGGAACTTGCCCTTCTAACCACAAAAGATGGCGCGAACGATACTTTTTTTGTCGAGCGCCTCCATCAGATCTTAACTTTCCGACCACCTGGAGGAGGTTTACTTCTTCGTCCGAAAGTAACCGGGGCCTTCCCTTATCCAAAGAAGACGAGGCGGCCATCATGAAGATCAAATCCATTCCGTGGTATCAAGAGATACATGGATATGAAATGGAGTATAACTCCATCCTTCAGTACTGGGGCTTGGCTCATTGTGAGCTTCTAACCATCATCCTTTGATTTGACTAAGTGATATGTCTTGAATTCTGATTCTTGTCCTTCTTCTTTGCGGTGCCTCCCCGTAACGAACCCTGAAAGCCTGCGGGTGAAGGCCGCTAGAGCCGTTGTGACAGCCGAACAACGATCGCCCAAGGTCTTGACTGCAGATCAAGAGGCTTCTCTCTTCCCTCTCCCGACCCCTCTTACAGGGGTATCAGGAATATCAGGCATGTAGCTGATGTTTCGGGTAAAGGGAAGAAACCAATGGTGGAGAGGGCCACCGTTTCCTCCTCCGTCCGAACCAAGAGGAGGCATGAAATTATTGATGCTCCCTCCAACAAAAAATCCAAAGCTTCGACGGATGGTGAGGAAGTCTTCCTCCCCCAGTGGACCCTGAAGATGACCGACAGGGTCACTCGGGATCCTGAGAAAGTTGCAGAGTGGAGCTCTCTCAGTCTTGCTCCTTCGATCGCCGGGAGTTTGAAGCCCTGGATGACACCTCCCTTGTGAGTCAATCTACAAGGTAACGGTCTTCTTGCTTATTTATGTTTTCATAATTTCTTATGACTTCTTCTGATATCTTCTGTCTTCCCAGGAATGTTGTGTTGAGCTTTTATCAACACATGGAAGCTTTGAGCCTTGTTGGTCGCACCAGCTCCTTGCTGCAAACTTGTGAAGAGAAATTGGCCAAGGCCAATTCTGAAATAGACCACTGACTGCAGCTCGTAGAGAGCTGCAGAAAAAGCATGAGGAAGAAGTGACCTCCCTCAAGGAAGCCCTTGAAGCTTCAAGAATTCGTGTCTCTCGCTGCCGAGCGCGAGGCCAGGAAGCAAAAGGCAGCTGCCACGTTGTTTGGTGACAGCCTTGAAATTAAGAGTAGGGATCTCGAAGAACATCTGAAGTTGGCAATCCCTAGCAAGCCTGAGCATATAAAGCCAAACCTTCGGAAGGAGTGTATCCGGAAATACCTGGACAGCGTACCTTTCTCCGAATTGCTAGGTTTCTACAATATTCAGGCTTATCACATTGGGCGAACGACGTTTGGGAGCAGATCCTTGGAACGATCCCCGACTTCGACACTTGCTCCTTTTCGTGAGGTATGCCACCCGGAGGTCTTCGGGAAAGTTGGTATGGATCTCCAAGACTGGGCCCAGGGAGTAGATGATCCTTTTCCAGCTGACCCTCAATATGAGGCATATCTAGATGACGAGCCGGCACTTCCAGAGGAGAAATCACAAGCCGAGTCTCAAGTTGTTGCTGTAGAGGATTCAGCCGATGCCATTCTTGAGGAAGGCTCTTCTCAGGATCCTGAGAAAAGTCATCCCGACCAGGGTCCCTCGGGCAACAATGAAGAAAAGGCTTAGGGTGTTGTTCCTTTGTAAAGATGTACCCTCATTTTAATGAATAGACATTTCTTTACTCATGTTGGCCTCAAAATTTCCCCATCTCTTGCCGAAGTATTGCCTTGAATATCAAAGTATTAATGATAAAACTTATCACTTAACTCTTCATTCCTCGCCGAATAATGATCTTGTAGAAATATTGTGAAGATGCGTTTCGGGAAGATGCGTTAATCTTCCCCACTACTTCATTTATTGCAAAGTCCGCACGTTTCCTCTTGCGAAGTTCAAACGTTTTCCTGCTTTTGTGTACCATTCACTGTTTCCAATGAATCGGAAATACCTCCATTATTTTAATGGCAGTGCGACGATTGGAGGTTTCTCTGCATCAGGTGCTCGCTTCCACATGTTTCCATGTGGCATCCCTTCGACCGTTGATCTTGCTTTTTACGTATTTCGAAGCGTCATTTCGATCTGGGTCGTCGGTTGTCCTTAGCCTTCAACCGTCGTCTTATACCTGAGGCTATTTAAAGCCTTCGTGGGTACCCTCCATCTATCCTGACTTCTGCAAGATAGATTTGCTAAAGTGCCAAAGCAACCTTTCGCCCTTCGGCCTGCCTCCGTATTCCTCGTACTTCGACGACAGCTCTATCCATTTCTGAACGAGTGAGTTTTTTGATTTCTCATCTCTCTTTCCCTCTTCCCCCCAAAGTAAACTACACAGTAGTTATACTTGGGGTTTAGTTTGTTGGTCTGTCAGATGCTTTAGAAAACTAGGGTTTCCCCATTGTTGCTGTCGTTTATTTCTGTACTGATATGGCTGTTTGTTTTTTTTTTTTTTTTTGTATAGTGGCTCCCAAGATCAACCCAGACTTTATCAGAGCAAAATCTCGCAAGAATAGCATTCCGTCGGTGGTGATTGGGGCCAGTGCGGTGGTTTCAGCTAGTGAATCCTCCAAGCGTAAGGCGACCACTGGCGGTGAATCTTCAAGTCATATTCCTGCAGCTTCTGTTAATGCCGTCCCTGCGCCTCCTTTGCCCGAAGTGACCGCTCGTCTTTCCCAGGAAGATCTTGATCACTCCGTTGCCGATGGTCCCGGCGGCAATCCCGCTGGTGAGCTTGTTGGTGAGCACTGTCGGTGCACCCCCGAAGGAGACTCTTCGGCATCCGAGGCAATTATGTTGGCGTCCCGATGAAGGCGTGGCCCCAGCAGTGCTGCTCCTATTTCTAACTCCAGTGCTTGTTTGGCATCCTCCTCCTCTCCTTCTGAGTTGGAGGATTTTGCTACCAGGAAGCGTCGTCGGATGACAAGTGATGAAGCTCATCCTTCTCTTGGTGTAGTTCGTCCTTCTCATCCTTTGCCTGAATTAGTGTCAAACGAGTTTGACAGAGCGTTGGAATGGTGTACCGCTGCTCGAATGACTTCGAGAGCGCAGCTTCTTTCCAAACTTCCGGATGAAGTCTTTACGAAGTCACTGGTGATGTAAGTCTTTCTTCATTATCCTCTCGATTTTGAAAAATTACTTTTCTCGCTCCTCGCTAACTCGAAAGTTGTTTGCAGGAGTCTTACGGTAACTTCCACAACCAAGTGGAAGCAGTTACTAGACTCGAGAGGTTGAGCAATGAAGTTTCTAGGCTTCGGGGAATCTCTGAAGCTAAAGATGTTGAGATTGCTCGCCTTCGAAATCTAGCTTGGGAGGTGGCGGGAGAAAAGAATTCGATGATTGGTCGTCTTCGGTCGGATTTGGATGATGCCGGGGAGAAGATCCGGCGATCGGAACGGACAGTTGGAAAGTCGGGAGCTAAAGGATCTGAAACATTACCCGAAAGGCAAGCCGTCGTTCCTTTGCCCGAATCCCTTCCAACCGATGTTCGCAGAGCCTGCGTCTTCAAGTATTTACACAGTAAGCATTTTGTTGATATGCTGAATGCTTATAATTTGCAGGCGTACCGGGATGGTGAGAACGAAGTATGGGAATCAATATTAAGGAAAGGTCCTCATTTTGATACGACTCCCTACAAGTCTTTGTTTGCCATCCTGAAGTATTTACCAACCCGGGTATTCCTCCTCCCGATCGGACCAAGGATAAGATTGATCCTCCACCTTCCGATCCAGATATTATGCAATATCTGGAAGATTCTCCTGTTTATTCTCCGCTGGAAGAAATCAATTATGACGAGCTTGTGCCGAATGCGAGTTTGGTCAAGGACCATTCTTCTCCTGGACAAGCTGGGCAAAGAGTATGAGATTGCAGAGGATTTTCTGAATATTAGAATATTTTTGTAATCCTCATTTCTTCTCTTCTTTTCCTTGACTCCTCTCCAATGGTTGACTCATATGTTTGTTCTAGCAAAGTCGCATCGATCTTGTATAACTTGTTAACAGTCACCTGTAATGACCTTCTTCTTTGATCAGAGATTGTATCCAGCTCTTGTAATTGTTTTGATACTGGCCTCTTTAGATCTTCTGAAGAAATAAGAAATTACTTTATCTTGAACTTTGCTAGCCACTTGAATCGCCGTTGCATTAGGTCTTAGTTGTCTGAAACAATGCCTACACTTAAGGATTTCCGGAGAAATACAATAAGTCTTAGAAGGAACTCACTCGGGTTTTAAACCGATGCCTTATACTTAAGGATTTCCGGAGAAATACAATAAGTCTGAGAAGGAACTCACTCGGGTTTTAAACCGATGCCTTATACTTAAGGATTTCCAGAGAAATACAATAAGTCTAAGGAACTCACTCGGGTTTTAAACCGATGCCTTATACTTAAGGAAGTTCGAAAGATTTTCCATAAGTGTTGAAGTGTTGAAGGACCCACACGAATTTTCATCCGATGCCTTATAGTTGGATCATGTTCTTGAATGTGGTGTATGATGCTCCCCAATCAAAAGATAGTTTGTTGAAAACCAAAAATTGCATTGATTGAGTTGAAAATGATTACATCGCGAACAAAATTGAAATCATCTTCAAGGATAAAACTTTTTGAGATGCCTAGCATTCCACGAACGATCCAATTCTTTCTGGGAATCAATGTTCTTCAGCTTGTAAGCTCTCGAACCGACCGGTTTCACAACCATATAAGGTCCTTCCCAGGAAGGGTCCAATTTTCTTTGGTGACGCGGGTCGGAAGCTAGGGTGTTTCTCAACACCAAATCTCCGGCTAAGTACCAACGATTCTTCACTCGAGTATTATAATGAGACGCTATCCTTCTTTGATAATGTTGAGTTCGTGCTATTGCCTTTGCCCGAACTTCGTCCAACAAATCAAGACTATCCAGTAGTCCTTGTTCATTTGCTTTTTCCTCGAACTCACGATCCCGCAACGTCCCCTCCATTATCTCCACAGGTGCTAATGCTTATGATCCATATGCCAACCTGAATGGAGTTTCTCCTGTAGGTGTTCGAACCGTAGTTCGATAAGCCCACAGTACATTATATAGTTCTTCGACCCAAGAAGCTTTGTCAGCTTCGAGTCTTCTCTTTATTCCTTCCAGTAGCGTTCGGTTAGTAACCTCTACCTGGCCATTGCTTTGGGGGTATGCCACCGAGGACATACGATGCTCGATCATATATGTTCCACGGAATTGCTCAAATTGTGGACGGTCGAACCGAGTACCATGGTCGGTGACAATTATCTTTGGAATCCCAAAGCGATATATGATTGATTCAAGCACAAATTTCTCCACTTTTTTCTTAGTAATTGTCGCCGGTGCAATCGGCTTCTACCCATTTTGTGAAGTAATCAATTGCTACTATCAGATATTCCCGTCCGCCCGATGCCTTGGTGAATTTGCCCATGATATCAATTCCCACATTGCAAAGGGAATGGGATTTAGAATTGAAGTCATAATCTCCGCCGGGAGCTTCGATACTGTAGCATGAATTTGACAGTTACTACATCGACGAACGTAGTCCATAGCAGCTTCTTGGATCTTAGGCCAATATAACCCCAATCTTAGAATTTTGTGGGCCGGGGCTCGCCACCCATGTGAGCGCCACAAATTCCTTCATGAACCTCGACCAAAGCTGAGTTTGCTCCTTCGGGGCCTATACATCTCATAAGTGGTCCAGCATAAGATCTTTTATATAGTCTCCCATTCGAATGACAAATCTAGCTGATCGAATCTTGATCAACCTTGCTTCTACTGGATCCTCGGGTAACTTGTCATCTCTTAGATATTCAATTATTGGATCCATCCAAAGAACGTTCGCTTCAATATAAGAAATTTCTTTCTCATGATAACTTGGAAAAGTTACCTCTTCAATGTAGACCGAAGGGTCTAGATTCTTTTCCTTGGCATTGGCTAGTCGGGATAGCTCATCCGCCACCGAATTTTCATTCCTCAAAATCGAGATATCTTCAAATTCGAAATTGGTTCCGAAATGCCCGCACTATCTCCCGATATTTTTGCAAGCGTGGTTCTTTAATGCCATACTCCCCCTGGACTTGGTTGACTATAAGCCGAGAGTCACTATAAATAGTAACATCTGCAATAGCTAATGCCTTTGACAACCGAAGTCCTGCTATTAGGGCCTCGTACTCCGCTTCGTTATTACTCGCATCAAATGCGAATCTCAAAGCATATCGAATAATGAATCCCGCCGGACTTTTTAATAGAATTCCAGCGCTTGCTCCATCTTTATTACTCGAACCATCGACATATACCTCCCAAGTGGTTGGTATAATGGGATCTTCAATGGTGGGTTCCACTGGTGCAAAGTAGTTTCTACTACAAAGTCGGCTAATGCCCGAGCTTTGATTGCAGTCCTGGGCTTAAAGCTCACTTGGAACTCACTTAGCTCAACCGACCAGGATACCATCCTTCCGGACAAATCAGGTTTGTTAAGAACTTTACTAAGAGGAAAAGTTGTAAATACCTCAATTGGATGAGCCCTGAAAATATGGCCTTAGCTTCCGGCGGCCATCATGAGAGCCGAGCTCGCTTCTCAATCTGCGAATATCTCGTCTCCGCATCCCAGCAACACGTGGCTTACATAGTAAATCGGCCATTGTTTCTTATCTTTCTCCCGAACAAGTACCGCACCGACCACGGAAAGGGATGTCGCTAGATATAGCTGTAATATTTCCCCCTTCTCCGGCTCGGACAAGATCGGTGGTTGTCCAAGTGCTTCTTTTAATTCCTCAAAAGCTTTCCGGCACTCTTCAGTCCACTTTGCTTCCTTATCGCCCTTCAGGTCTTTAAGTGCCTTGAAGAAAGGCAAACATTTTTCTCCGGACTTGGAGATAAATCGATTTAAGGCAAGAACTCCCCCGTCAAACATTGTACATCCCGAACGGTTTTGGGAGCCTCCATATCAATCGAGCTTGTATTTTGGCAAGATTTGCCTCAATTCCCCTCTCGTGATACCATGGAACCCAAGAATTTGCCCGAGGAGACTCCAAAGGCACACTTTTTCGGGGTTCAATTTCATTTGATGTTTCCTCGATCGAGAAAACCTCAGTCAAATCTGCAATGTGATTTGCTTTTGTAAAGCTTTTCACCAAAGATGCCGTCAACATATGCTTCAACGTTCTTTCCTATCGGCTCTTTGAAAATCTTGTTGACGGCCCTCTAATATGTTGCTCCCGCATTCTTCAGGGCCAAAAGGCATGACCTTGTAATAATAGCTTTCACGATCAGTCATAAAAGCCGTATATTTCTCATCTTCCTTATTCATAAGGATCTGATTATACCCCGAGTAGGCATCCATGAAACTTAAAGTTTCATACCCTGCAGATAGCATCTATCAAGAGATCAATCCGAGGCAACGGGTAACAATCTTTTGGGCAAGCTTTGTTTAGATCCGTGTAGTCTCGTACACATCCTCCACTTCCCATTCGCTTTTTTCACCATCACCACGTTGGCCAACCAAGTTGGGCACTCGATTGGTTCTATGAAACCAGAATTCTTAAGTTTTTCAACTTCATTCCAAACGGCTTCATACTTTTCAATAGAGAAATTTCTTCTTTTCTATATCACTGGTTTCGCCTTAGGGTCTATCCAAAGTTTGTGCTCTGCAATGGCCCGATCGATCCCGGTGCATGTCCTCGGCAGACCACGCGAATACATCTTTATTCTCGTTGAAGAAATAACTTCAATTCATCTTTAAACTCTTCCATTGTTCGGACCCGACATAAGTAATCTTTTTCGCATCCTCGGTACACAGCTGGATTTGCTCCGATTTCTCCACTTGGTTCGGGCCTTTGCATCTCTGTCTCTTCCCGATCATCTCGAACTTCTATGGGGAGGGCAGAACCTTCTTCGGACCCTCCTTGTCTTTTAAATAGGCAACATAACAACGCCGAGAGATCTTTCGGGTCGGAGGAGACTTGACCGATTCCCATATCGATCGGGAATTTTATCTTCGGGTGCTTTGTCGAAACAATAGCACCTATCTTGGATAAAGATGGTCGCCCAAGAATCATATTATAGGCTGGTAGTTCTCGAACCACCAGAAAGTTGATTCGGACAGTTGTTTCTTTGGGAAAACTTCCAATGGAAAGATCCAACTAAACCGATCCTTCCGCCACCGCAGATGACCCCGCAAAGCCATATAGGTGTGTTGATGAAGGTTTCATCAAATCTTGATCCACCTTCAATTTTTGATACACTTCGTAAGAAATTAGGTCAGCTGCAGACCTCGTATCAATCAATACTCTATGCACTTCCTGCCGTGCAATCTCTACCTTGATGACTATAGCATCATCATGAGGTAAACAAACATCTCTCTCGTCTTCTTCGCTAAAGGTGATAGAATCTTCACCATTCAGCTTCTTCCGCTTCGCGCCTCTCCGGCTCCAACAAATTTGGATTTGGTTTTTAAACTCCGGAATGATTCAGGCTCTGGACCCCCGAAGATGGTAAGGATCGGTGACCGAGTAGCAGCTTCAATCACCTCCTTGCCTTTTTTGGACTTCGGGGCCTCCCTTGATCGTTCGAACCGACCAAACGATTCCTTTTAGGGGCAGCCGCACGTGGCCCGCGTGGCTCCTCCCTTCTTCTCGCTAACAAACTGAACAGATGTCCTTGAGATATCAATCTCTCAATATCCGCCTTGGGATGACGACGATCATTAGTGTAATGACCATAGTCCTTGTGGAATCGGCAATACTTTTCCCGATCCTGTTTGCTCTCGGGGTTTCAAAAGAATTTTAGGCGGCCACTTCAAAATATTTTTTCTTTTGAGGATATTCGGAATATCGGCCCGAGGAGCATTCAATGGAGTGTACTCACTTCACGGGGGATCTTTGGCGCCAAGGTTGGGATCTTCCAACCCGATCACGAACATTCTTCTTTGGCTTCGCTTCGCTCGGGAGCCTTTTGTTCCTTATTGGAGACTTTATTATCTCCTTGGCGCGCATCTAGAATCTCCATGACTTCAGCCGCTTCCGGCATCTCTGTACCAACTCAGCATAAGTCGTGGGTATATCATGTAGTAATAACTCCAGGAGTTTCCGATTTGTGAGTCCTGTGAATAGAGCGGTTACGGCTACTGTTCATCCAAGTTTTCTATCTCCATCGTCACTTTGTTGAACCTTTTCGGAAACTCTCGATCGATTCTTTCTTTCCCCTGTTTGACAAGTAAACAAGGTTTCTTCCATTTTCTTGACTCGTATCCCACTCGGAATCGCCCTATGAATTGGCGTGCCAATTCGTCAAAGTTTACGATCCTTCCCGAGGGAAGGTTAGAAAACCACTTTTGTGCCGCTCAAGTTAGAGATGAACCAAAAACCCCGCATAAATTTTCATCGAAATTACTCGAAAGCGCCATGGTCTCGTTGGTAATAGCCAATATGAGCTGTTGGATCTCCGGAGCCATCGAATGTTGAGAAGGTAGGCAAACGGAAGTTATGGGGAAACCGATATCCCGCGATTGGCTCAAGCAAAGGAGTCTTCCGAATGACCGAGTAAATATCCTCGATTATTCTTCCCTTAGCCAATTGCCCTAACTTCTCATTGATGTTGGCCAATTCTTGACCAATCTGGGTCGGGTGGTCTTCAGCAATACGATCACGACCTCGATTAACACGATCATCACGTGCTGCTCGTTCATCACGAACAGCCCGTCCTTCACGAACGTTTCTCTCGTCACGAATCGCTCGATCATCACGAACGGTTCTTCGACGGTGGGTGAGTGAGTTCTTACCCAGAATCCAACCTTGTATTTGAATCGGTTGTACTCTCTTGCGGTCTATCGAACCGATCGCCTCGCCTTAGTTGATCATCAATCCTCCGAAGTCCTCGGTCTCCTTCACGGAAATTCTGATCAACATTCCGATCTTCAGCCATTCTTTGGTCACGTGGCAATGCACGTCTCCCTGAGTCGTGTTGATCAGGTTCTTGTGGTAAAACCACTCGTCTGGTGAGCAAGCGGAGTGCTTGGCTCACCTCCAAGAGTTGAATCTTTACCTGATCCAATTGATCTTGGATTGTATCAGGAGGAAGATTACGTCCTCCTTGGCCTTTATCCACTTCTATAGGATTTTGGCTTTCCTGGGGAATATCTGGATTATTCACCCCAGGTATCTGAACACCGGAATTGCGTTGTGCAGCGGCTGCTGCGGCTGCTGATCTAGTCACCATGGCTTTTTCAAGTCTTTCCCATAGACGGCGCCAAATGATGCGTCCAAAATCTGCTCAACCCTTGAATATCCACGTAGTGTCCTGCAAAACAAAAGCGTCAGATGTGGCCCGACCGCTGGGGTCGGGAGTCCACCTCCGAAGGCTAAGTCGGTTGATGAACTTAATCACAAACGGCTCTGCTAGAAGCACGAGCTAATGAATGAAGAAACGGGAAAGGTGATCTAGATAGCAGGACGCTAATAGTTGAGGTCTATCAGTATGTATCTGAACCTAAGTCTCAGATAGTATTCTCCTTGATCGATTGATTCGTCCCTCACCTTGTATGGTAGTGAGGTTTATATAGAGTGTACATTCGAATCTCCTTCGTTGGATGCACTCGAGCCTTCTTCGGGTAGTCGTTGGATCTTATCAATGAGATCCGTTGAGCGATAGACTTCTACTAGTTTGGGCTAGTAGAGGACTCCTGAGATAACCCTTAGGTTATGCGATAGTTATCCCTTTGATGATGATTATCCACAGCCGTCAGTTTGAGTCTGCTGTCATCAGGGTGATTACCCTAATCCATAAGTAAGATTAGGGCACGCTTGCAGCTGAATAATCTTTCTTCTTCAGCAAGCCATCTTCTGGATCCGGTTCGCTCGGGAGCAATTCGGTTTTCTCCGTCTCGACCGAGGTCGAGGGTCGGACTAGGTATGAACCCGGTTTGATCATAAACTCTCCATATCACATGTATAGTCAAGTGCATTTGCACGTTTAATTTTTTACTAGTATATATATATATATATATAAAGAGAGAGAGAGAGAGAGAGAGAGAGAGAGAGAGAGAGAGAAAAGAAAGATTCCCTAACATGACATATATCTATCTCTCAAGACTTCTTGTCCGCCGTATTGAACCTTCATGACCCGAGAGAATTTAAAAAAAGAACCATTGGCCTAAGGGCTTTTGTACTCGTGTACGTCCATGTGATAAGACTCAAGGTCAGTAGAAAATTTACAAATCCTACAAAAAAAAAAGGGCTTTTAGATATAATATCAGATTTTTAAGAAATTTTTATAGACAACATAAGCAAAGAAATTGTCACACATACCATGAAATCATTGAGATGGATGAAGCACATAAGTTGTTGATCCTTGTGAATAAGCAAATGTCTGCATCTGTAAAAATGAAAACATGATATTAATATTAAAAATCTATGTTATATAAAAATAAAAAATAAAAAATCCATAAAATCTAAAGAAGAAATGAATCGTGCTTGAAGCAGCGACATGAACGGTCCCTAATAGTCTTCCATAGCTTGAAGAGTGTCATGCATATTTGAAGTAGCCACTGAAGATGGTTGTTTAGATGTATTTATTTCAACTGAATGTTGACTTTCTACCTGCTCATTACAGTTCACTTTTTTCTTACTTTTGTTCTTCTGACCTATATTTTCAATCCAACCCTTGTGCCGTTTTTTACTACCTTTCTGACTTTCTTTCTTCTTCAATACCAAATTTCTATTTTCGCCAAAGTTGCATCCATCTAAAGCTTCCGTGTTTTGATTATCTTCAACTAAATCTACTAGTTGTACACGTAATTATTCTGCACATTTTTTGGCAATCTTAAAACTTTCTACTGAATTAGAGGCATGACTTGCCAACTTTACAAATGTATGGCAAAGAAACCTGTAACTCTGTGTGTGACTCAAATTAGTATCTTCTACAACTTGTTTTCCTTTATTGTCCTCCACCAACAAACTTTTTGCTCCCCATGTCCATCTTCTTAAAATATACTTCTCAGGAATAAACTTTACTTCTAGTTTATCAAACACTTTCAAAGCATGACAACAAAGAATACCAAATGTCTCAAATTTTCTACAAGTGCATAGTATTGATTGTTCACTATGATTGTATATAACCGTATATTTTCCTTCCATAAGGTTCCCAACTACATCTGTTAAACAAATTGTGTACTCATTCAAGACACCATCTTTATTATAAAGCATTGATGAACAAGCACCCAACCAATTATATTCTTCCTCAAACTCTTCAAATATATTAGGGGTGTAAACTTTTGGTGCTTGTATCACGATTGGTGCTTTTGATTTCAACGTAGGAAATGTATTCCTTGCTTGAAATTCATCATTTAATTCATTGGCACGTTTATCCTCCACTAACCTTTCAAAATGATTAAAATTTTGTACTAGATCCAAATGTGGTTTCAAATACCTCTTCAAATCAGCATTAATACTTTCACTAAGCTGTGTGCTCCTCACACCTAAAGTGAAAGTATTTTTCATGTAACAGGCTGCCCATTTCTTTTTAATTCCATAAAGTCGATCTAAGCATGAATTATTTTGAATTTGATAATCATCTTGTAACTTTTTCCATGCATTTTTAAACTCTTCTTCAACTTATAACCATAAATGGACTTCGTAAAATCCTTGAAAAATGATGATCCCTTCTTCATTAGATTACCAAGGTGTATAACCCCATTTTGCATTATATGTCATGTGCATAATCCATGCCAAGTCTTAGGTATGACTTCACTTATAGCTTTTGACATTGCTGCATCTTGATCAGTAAAAATGGTTATGGGTTGCTTTTGACAATTTGCTTTCAAGAATGTCTCAAACAACCATTTGAAAGACTCAGCTGTTTCATCGTATAACAGTGCAGCTCCAAATATAGTTGCACCTTTATGATGATTGAACCCCGCAAAAATACCAAATGGCCTGCATTCTTTATTAGTGCAAAATGTTGTATCAAATACAACAACATCACCAAATACTGCGTAATCAATGATCATCCTTGGGTCCGCCCAAAATATGTTTGTTATTTGTTCTTCATTATCTAATTGCAAATCATGTATAAATGATGGGTTAAGACTTGCCTGCTTTTGGAAATATGCTAACAAACTCCCAGCTTCACCATAAGCCAAATGTCGTTGGCGTTTAGTTCGAAGATAATTTTGTATATCTACCCTGGTATAACCTAGGTTTTCTCTACCCCCTGCTTGCCTACTCAAAAGATCATAATTTGCTTTGGTCCTAATACCAAAGTCATCAGCCAAACCTATTGCATGTGCAACAACATCTGTGATTTTACGTTGAGATTGCATTAAATGAGTAGTAGCAGGTGTATGGAGCAAATGATTGTGATTATCATTAAAATCTCGACATTCATAAAGCCCATTATTCAACCTAGAAATACACATCTTTGTAGGACATTTAGTTCTAGTTTCTGGACGAGGCTTGATTGTGCATTTATCTCTCTTGTCCTTATCCTGACGTTCTTCTTTATTACATGAAAATCTCCTTTGCTTTACAGTTATTTTATCTTTTTTACTCTTATGTGCATAATCTCTCTTGATACTAAAACCAACTAGTCTTCCATATTGGTTGTAGAATTCGTATACCTCATTCTCTGAAGTAAAAGTCAAACCGATCTGTGGCTTATAATCAACATATTTATCTTCAATGGACAATATCTTTGGATTTTCCATATCCAAAGCAATTCACAAAAGCTACAACAATAACATCTCTTTAGCATTATATAACTAATCTTATAAAGAAAATGAACTATTTTATAAGTTGCTTGGTATAAGTTAGTATAAATAGGGTGTATGCACAAGAAAACTCAAATTATACTTGGATTATCAAAATTGTAAATGACAAGGGCATATTCTACCAAAAACAATGACCAGGATATATGACTAAGTTTTAGTACATATCTAATCAAACACAAATATTGTATCACCAATTCAAATAGCATAGTTAACTACATCACCTATAGATTTTACCATTTAAAAAATAATAAATACTAATATAAAATAAAGACAGCTTTTCCCATTTAATAAAACTCTCTTCTCCACATTGAGGTTACCCAAAACGTTTTCCTAAAATCAAGTCCTCTCTAAAATCTAGTCCTCTGCTCTCTCTTATAGGCTCAATCATGATTATGTTTAACTTACATTCAAACAATCCCACCAAAATTTTGTTTCATCTCTCAACTTCTTTCTAACTCTGTATTTGGTGTGACCCATCAAAAGAGGCAACCATAGATTGAGAGGTAGTTGACTATAAGAAATTGATAGGGCTTTTGAGTGGATGTTTGGGTTCTGTGATCCTAAACTAATGAATTGGAGCTAATTAAGAAGCATGTGTACCAAATGGGCTTCAGTTGAATTTCAAACCATCAATCAATGCTGGTATTCTGGTAAGAACAAAATCCTAAAACATTGATTCCACAAGAGCTATTGAATGAGAAGGCAAAGACTGATTCATATACATGTCATGCCATTAAAACCTTACACCTAATAAATATGCAATTTTCAAATTTAAATAACCAAACAGAATATATCAGTAAACCAAAAAACCATCATTACAGACACAGCTGCCCAACTTAAAACTAAGTTTTTGGAAATCAAAGATCAAGTCATCATCAAAAGGGAAGAAAAAGGAAGCAATTTGGTAATTCGACCATTCTTATCCAGAGTCTATTACAACTTAAGGATCAATCAATAACAAGAAAAAGAAAAAGGAAACAATTTCTTCATACCGAGATGCTTTCTAATCCATACAGTAAAATAAAAGGAATGCAATCCAAAATACAGGAAGGAAACTCTTTCATACCCGAGGATTAAACAAACGATAATGACCTTCACTCCGACAACTGAATGCGACGACGACTCCTCCGGCAACTAAATATGTCTTTGTCGACTTTGGTATGAAAGACTGAGAGGTCGTGGGAGGAGAGTAGAGGTGAGAGCCCTTGAGGAAGATGATGGTTAAAGAAATCGACATCAAACTAGTTATATATAGTACTTGGAACTCTTAATTGGAGTTCGAGTCTGAGTTGGAGTTGGGAATGGGAGTCGGAGTCGAATCGCAGATAGGTTTTAGATAGAATAAGATTGAGGATTGTAGAGATAGAAGAAGATGAGGTCGACCGATTTAGGTTTTTTCCTCCATGGATGAGAATTTATGTTGATAGAGAAAGAGAGAGCAAGAAAGGAAGGAAACACGTTGAGGGAAAGAGAGAGAAGGGTAAAGGAAAATTAGAAAATCGTGAAACAAAGCAGACATTGCAGGGTTTTTGAGTGTTTTTTTTTAATGAGTAAACCCGGCTTGGTTTCCAATTCGGTTCATTCATCTTAACCAAATTGTTTAACCGGTTTAATAGGCAAAAAAAACAGGATTAAATCAATGTTCCTGCTTCCTTAGTGACATGTGGCGGCCATCCAAGGAGCGGCCGCTAGATGGCCGCTCCTTGGTGGCCGTAGAAGATTAAATCCCCGGTATATGAACCACGTTAAATCATTGTATATTTGTTTTTTTTTATTATTTTTTATTCGTTATTTCATAGTATTTGTTCTAACAAAGATCTTGGAGGTTGAGCTTTAGAAAGATACTTTTTGTAGGGCCTTAGTTAATCAACAAATCAACCTTCACTGCCATTATACAATATTCCCTTTTCTGTACAAAATGAAAATTCCCCCAAAAGAGATTACATTCAAGTGAGGTCATGTCAGGTCATTGGAGACTTATTTTGGGAGACCTTTTTTGCGTAACAAGATCATGGGAGGTTTAGCTTTAGAAATATATTTTTTGCAGGGTGTTACTTAATCAACTAACCAACCTTTACCGCGATTATACAATATATCTCTTTTCTGTACAAAATGAAAATTCCCCCAAAAGAGATTACTTCCAAGTGAAGGTTGAAGCTTTAACAATCCTAAAAATTAAAAGGTTTAGGTTGTACAGTATGTTGGGTTTTGTGGGCTTAACTAACACTAATCTCTTTATCTGGGCCCATATTCATTCATGGGTATTACTGACCTTTATTATTGTGGGAGTGGTTAAAGGTTAGGGTTTTACATTATAAATAACTTCTTGGGTCCCTGTAGCCGTCACACGATACATTTGGGTTTGAGGTTGTTTCCACATACACTCAAACGAAGGATTCCAAAGAGTGAAAAACTACGGAAGATTCAAGGAGAGCAAAAGGAGGATCTACAACAAGAATGCCCTACAGGTATTTATTTCTACGCTTCCATGATTATATTTATAACTATGATTTAATTATTATAGGAACCATATAGATCCTGGTGGATCCAACAATTGGCATCAGAGCTATTTTCTATAATAATTATAAAGGTTTTGAATTCTTGATTTCTATTGTGCGATTAGATGGGGTTATGTTGATTTCATTTGGATTGGATCCATTGGGAAATCCAGAGTTTAATTGAAACCCTAGATCAAAAAATTAATTTGATTTTATTTTTGGGATCCAAAAATAAAAGGATCATAATGATATAATTTTTTGTTGAGAGAAGGCAAAGTAGGTGAGAAGATAATTAAAATAAAAAATAAAAAATAAAAAGATTTTTGAATCTATGTGGGCTCCCCCCGCGAGTGCAGCCTGTGCATCTCCCCGCGTGCACAGACGGTTGCGCCAGCGCACGCAGAAAAGTTTTTCACAGAAAAAAAAAGTTTTGGCAGATCTCTGATTCCAAAGACCTGCCGGTCATGTAGGCGGGTGCTTGAAGCCATCCCCCCCCCCCCTTGGTATCACCACAAAAAAAAAGGGGGAAAATATGGGACTGTCAAAGCAGGCAGTGTGCTGGTTGGGAGGTGAGATTGAATGCATGATCAATGAAGGCTTCTTGATGGAATTCCAAAGTCAAGGCGTGGAACACCCAAACTGCCTATGATGAGTATGGTCTATCAATGAACTTAGTCTTACCGGACATGTTGGACAAGTGCATGATCTTGTTGTTAATAATGGGATGCTGTGAAATCCCCCGGATTTCTACCCCTTTAACCCGTGGCTTCAAAATCAAGAAAATTGGGCCTCGAGTTGACGACAAATGTGGGCCATTCAAGTGGAGCTTGAAGGGTTAGGAATGGAACCAATGTTGGTGGATGACCCTTGTGATGACTCATCAACTCTCCTAAAGTTTAATTGAAGAGAGAAGATTAATCATGATGGTGTAAAAAGGGTGATCTTGGAACGACCATAGATCAGTGATGGAGAATCCGATTGATGTGAATAAGGTATCAAAACGAAGAGCGTCGAAAGACCTTTCCAACAAGCCAAAAATCTCCCAATTTGGACTTCATTTGGCCCCTCAACCAAGGCCGGTCGGTCGGGCCGGTTGAATGGCCGGTCGACCGCCCCCAGCCCAGTTCGGGGCAAAATTAGGTTTTACCCTTTGAAACCCTATTTTAAAGCTCTCTTTCACTCATACTCGCATTTTATGTTGCTAGTACAAGGCTGAGGCTCAAAGAGGAGGAGAAACCAAAGGAGAAGAAGGTTCATAACCATTCAGAAGCATGCCGGCATCTGGATCTTTGCAAAATCGTTAGGAAAGGTAAGTTTCATCAAACCATCTTCTTTGGGCTTAGTTTTAGGAGTAGTTCTTCGCAATAAATGTTGGATTTGAGTAGTTGTAACATGATAGGTGTTTTGAATGCTTGCAAATAGTTTCATTTATGTTTCTCTTTGGTTTGTAAGTGGTTTGTGCGAGTCGTTGCAAACGATTTTGCATTTTGGCTCTCAGACCCAGCCAAGAGCACTTGCGAGAGCCAAAATTTAGGAATTTTTGATTGAGATGGAATTAGATCAAATTGAAGGTACCATTAGAACCCTTTTGCTGCCAAATAGGAATTCCCAAAGTTTCGTTTTGATTCGACTTCGAATCGATGGTGAAATTTGATTTTCGCCGAAACTAGGTTGAGAAAGGTGGGTTCGAAACTAGTTGGCAGATTAGGCTTTTGTTGGGTGATTTTGGGAACTTTATTAAAACCCAATTGATTTCTAATTTATTTCTAATGATCCTTTTACATGATTAGGTTTATTTTGATTATAATCACCAACTCGTAAGTGTAACTCTGTGGAATTTTGGAGAGTTTATGCTAACTAAAAAGGTGAGGAATATACTCAACCTTATCTTGCATGTTTAATTATGTAATTAAATTTCATTATTGATATATTGCCTTGCTTTAATATTTATTATCTTATGATTATGTGTGGGACTTTGCACGAATGAAAGGTAAGCAAGTATCTTTGCTTCTATTTTCAATATTCTTTGAAAACAATATGAGAATGTATGAGATGGATGAGAATGAATGGATTGAGTGTTTTCTTTTATTTTCAAATTCTAAATTATTGATATGAAGATATATGTATGATATTGAATTAAATTACTCTTTTTATTTTATGTTTCAAACTAGGGTTGTGGGTTCGCCCATTACCCTAGTGAACTTACATGAGTATGCATCTAGACCTAAGTACATGAATGCTAAGTGTCTAGAAGTGCTTGGCTAGGTAACCTCATGAGTATTACTACCTTTCTGGCAGGGGTATTGAAGCCGGTTAACCCGTGATGTTAGTGGCTGGGTCCTGAACATCAAGCAGACCCACTATCATCATAGAAAGGTAGGGTTGCATATAATAGATAAGGGCTCCTGGGCACTCAAGACCAGTGAAATGATCCGTGAGAGGACATGGAGAGCATCCTGTCCATTATATGTGGATGACCATTGGGTTAAGGAATGAGATCCAACAGATGCCTCCCGTTGAGGATTCCATTCATAAGTGGAAAGGTAATGAACCAAAAGGACACTAGGCATGAGCGGAGATATCCGGACCATATTTAGTACGAGATCGTATGACCTTGCACTGGGCTAGGATTATCCTTGACACGCGCCAATCTCATACCAAACGGTGATGTGAGAGAGTGGTGACCTATACCCCAACCATGGCTTGACAGGACTTTACCCAGCAACCGTGAAGAACCCAATAGACATCTCTTGTTGAGGGAGCGTGACTGAAACCGCCCAAAGGAGACTGGTGTACAAACTTAATGTGTGTCTACCATAGAGACCTCATGATAGAGTTAGGAGCATAATATCATAATCATTCATACATCATATCATTATCATTAATTACATTATCGATACTCAAGCTATATGTGTGGTGTGGGATCTTGTGTACGAATACATGATATGATGTGGAATCTTGTGGACGAATGCATGATATGATGTAGAATCTTGTAGACGAATGTATGATAAGATGTTGAGTTGACCTCACTGAGTTCTGTTGAACTTATTCCTTTTTATATGTCTGTTTCTATTAGAATATTCTGCAGGTTATGAGGACTCCTTCCAAGTGGAGGATTCGTCGCCAGTAGGCTTTCTTGAAGGAGTGACTGAAGAAGATGTAGACTTGTATGGAGCTTCATGCCCGTGCAAAGGTTGTTCTTATGAGGTTGGATTCCATTAGGGAATCAATTTAGTTTAAATTCCGCTATAACAATCTATGCTTCCTTTAAACTCTGATGTCCATTTTGATTAACTTTAGATAATGGATGATTGTAACCTTTTGATAATCCAAATTTAATAACTTATTATTAGAACTTGATTATTCTTGTCCTCATAATTATGTTATATCCTGTGTTGTATTGAATTGTCACTAAACCTAGGTCCTGCAGTGTATCACCCCCACGGGTATTCGGGTATGGCCGGATCCGGCTGGGTGGGGTGTGACAGATGCCTTTTGCTAGAATACATGATGGTAATATATTGGCATGGAAATTTGATTCCCAAGTAATTGCTTTCAACCAGCCGCATCACTTCATGGCCATAGAAATATAGAATTGGTAATGTTTGCGTGTTCTCTTGAAATTCGAGCTTGGACTTGGCATTTGATTTCATCTGTTGAGAAGTGTTTTTAACCGAATTGTAAGATTTGATTCTGGATCTGAAGGATGTACCGTAGTGTGCCTTCGGCCACTCCTCAGTGGAGCGATACCTACGTAACAGAGGTTCTCCTTCGGATATGACAAGGAGGATCCTTCTTATCCTAACTCGTACTTTTCGAATCCTTTAACTTCTTCCGGAGCTAAGGAAAACACATTGACTTATTTCATCTAGTGTTAGCCATGCTCTTTGTACATAAGTTCGGAAAGATTGCAACTGAGGGGTTGATTTTCATCTTGAATTGATACAGTCTAGTTTGTTTTTCAATTCCAGGCATCCCATTTGCTGAACTAGTTGCTTCCTTGTATGATCAGTTTTAGTATGGCATGATTTACAAATCTATTGGTTGAAATACTGGTGTATATAGATAATAAATGGTAAAAGAATATTAGTGATTTTTGTTATGAGACTTAATGTATGCCCGAGCCATGTTGCCTGTCTATCCAACATCAGAATGATCAAATAAGTGGCTGAAAGTACATGAAAGAATATTTGGTACATGCTTGGGTCATGTGTTAGATGGGCCATGGAATTTGCATGCGGCTTATCAAAGGGCAAATGGGGTAAAGAAGTGTCATGGTTACTTAATGGTTGGATTGGCTAAAAGAACCAAATTTCAACCCATGAAATATCACCACATATTAAAATAGAATTGGGTAAGCATGCACGTTTTCTTTAAGGTACCATTACATTAGAACTTGAATCGGTTTGATTAATCCGATAAATTGCTTCTTAATTTGAATTAAATATTTGTTTTAGTTTTCTATTTATGGTAATGGTAAAAAATTATAATTTTATCATAATTGATAACTAAGGTTGTATACGTGTTTATATATTGTGCGTATTTTTGTTTTTTTACTACAAATCTTTGATGGAGATAATAAGAGAAGGAGTGTAATCCACCAAAGTGGCATCACTCCACTTTCCTATTGTCTGTCATAGTAGTCAAAGTTTGGTGATATTTGCTTAAAGGTGATATCATCTATGTAATGATAGTATATGCACACATGTGGGAGGGAATAATAATTTAAGAAATTTCATTTACCCAAAGGGAATGAGATTTTCAAGGATTATTGTTACACTCATTTTTAATATGAGTTAATATATTTGTTTTGTGCCAAAGAAATATTTTTATAAAATGTTTTTGTTTTTTATTGTTGCACTCATTTTTAATGTGGGTTAATATATTTGTTTAGTGCCAAAGAAATATTTCTGTAAAATGTTTTTGCTTTATAAAAGTTTCTAGAATATGGAAACAATCTACGTTGGATGTGCATAGTTGTTTTCTCATTAAAAGAATCTCATTATAAATTATCTTCAAATAGGATTACATAATATTATGATAGAATAATATTGAATCCAACAAAATGGTAAAATATAAATTTATTTTAGTATTTTGTGGTCCAATGTATATATATAATTACTATAGGAAATTGATGGTGTTCACTCAAAGGTGTCATTATCAAAGTATTTTATGCACATGTTTTTAAAGGAATATGATGATTTGGAAGTACCATTAATCCAAAGGTTTTGGCACTTTCAAAGTCATATATCCCACGGTAATTGCAAATTGTAAGGGGACTAGTGCATTCTCAACCCAAAGGTTGAAATTTAGTAACAGTCGACAACTCTTACCAGCATGATGGTAATTTTTTCTTATTTGGTAATGTATATATTTTTTGTCATTATTAATAAATGAATGACTAAGATTGACTTTGATAAGTTATATATGTCATTTAAAGTACTATCAAAATGTTTTCCGCTTACTAAGGCTTTTTCTGTAGGAGTTGTTGTTTGTTTTTATTCAACATTCTTTGACTTCATTATGAAATTTATTAATTAATAAGATGGTTTTCTCGTTTTCATCTTGTGTAACGATTAATAGTAAATAATGTAGATTTATATTTGCTACATTTGATGTTCTAGTGACAATGGCAGTATTTAGCCAATGTTTTAATGACAATGACGGTATTTAGCCAAAGTTCTGATTTATGACGGTATTTAGTCAATGTTCAGATTTATGACGGTATTTAGATTAAATCCTGGTCAGGTTTTGATTTATGGCGGTATTTAGCCAATGTTCTGATTTATGACGGTATTTAGCCTAAATCCTAGTTAACAATTTTGCCACAGGCGGTTATGCCAATAGGCGGTTTTTGCTAATGGGCGGTTATGCCAATTGGCGATTTTGCTAAAGTCAGATATTAATGTTAGATGGATCAATAATGGTTTGCCAAATTATAATATCTAAGTATTCTACCTATGAGGTAATCTAAGGTAGGCTGATCATTGATCAGGAAATGACCCACAAGAGGGAATGCTTTTGTGATCACATAAGGTTTTGCATTATTTACCTCTTGTATACACCCCAAGGATTCATATCAGCAAGTTGTTAAAGACTGTAATGATAGATAGTTGTGTTTCGTATATTGAGGAGCATCTCTTGTTGTCGTTCACATTAATTGTTTGTTGGTTGAACAAGGTTTTTGAGTGATGAAGGATTATGGGCATTATGACCAAATACTTAGGTAAATGTACTTGTGTTAATGTAGCCCAAGTGGGAGATTGTTGGGTTTTGTGGGTGGTCCCTTTATTTGGGCCCATATTCATTCAAGGGTATTATTGACCTTTATTATTGTGAAAGTGGTTAAAGGTTAGGTTTTATATTATAGATAACTTCTTGGGTCCCTGTAGCCGTCACACGATACATTTGGGTTTGAGGTTGTTTCCACATACACTCAAACGAAGGATTCTAAAGAGTGAAAGGCTACGGAAGATTCAAGGAGAGCAAAATGAGGATCTACAACAAGAACGCACTACAAGTATTTATTTCTACACTTTCATGATTATATTCATAACTATGATTTAATTATTATAGGAACCATATAGATCCTAGTGGATTCAACACAGTACACCTATCAAAGGCATTTGTAGTCACCACCAAAAACTGTTTTAGCTTTCCAACAGTTGAAATTTCATAAAAGGCTGGCTAGATACCCACCATTTTCTTCAGCAGAGTTGGAGAGAAGTGGAACAATATATAGAAGTTACTTCTATATTCCTTATGGTTCAAGCCATTGAACTGGAGCAAACCATTCGAATCAAACCAAGCGCACAAATCTGGTCTAAGATGGTTCACCTGATGCTTGTATCTGGAGCACTATCAGTATCGTATGAGATGGGATCGGTATGTGAGTTTGTTGGGGGAGCATCAATAGAGATAGTCTAAGTCATAGGAGTTCAATCCACCTAGGCACAATACTTGGAATTGAGAGTTCGAGATTTTATATGGTTGAATGACTCTATGTACTTGTACAATGAATTGTAGATTTTAGATGATTTGGTTTTTATGAGTTTTTAGATTTCTACTTTCGCAACTTTCGCCCGCATACAGTAAGACATGGGTCGATTAAAAACATTAGTTTAGGTGATGTTTTAGGTCAAAATAACACTCCTAATGTGTTTATTGGCCTCAAATTAGGCTACATGTCAAATTTCAGGTCAAAATGACTCCAAACACCCTTTGGAATAGGGGGTCGATTTTTCATCGAACCCCTGCACAAAATCGGGCGACATGTCGGTCCATGGTTGCACCACAACTCAATCCAACCCTAAGAGGAAGCAAATCAACCAACAGATAAGAGATTGAGCTAGGAGCTCGAGAACCAAAAGGAAAGAATAGATCATTGCCTAGGCCAAAGGAAAGCTGATTGGGACAAAAAGCAAGAGGGGAAGCAAACTTGAGGGAATTAATCGAAACTCAAGAGAAGAATAGAGATATGCTTTGACAGTCCAAAGCGTGTCCTCAAACCTCATAATTGGAATTTGGAAATTCAAGATAAAAAACAACAGTGCACACTAACGAGGGTTGGTCCAAGTGGTAAGCAGCTTGGTCCGCTTAAGCAAGGTTCCGGTATCGAAACCTTGTGGATGCAAAAAATCCCTGCTGGGAGACTCACCCACCACAATCAGGTGTGTGACCCGGGTCGAACACCGGATTAGTCAGGGTAAAGCCTTGGAAACCGGGGTTGGCAAACCAAAAAAATAGCGGCGCACGACCATCCAATCCTGGAGGGGGGAGAGTTTTGGATAAGAAAGCTAACCCTTAAAAAGCAGCATTCAAATTTATTAGATCTAGATATCTTGATTAATAGCAACCAATTAAAAAAATAAAAACATTAAAAGGCACATATTCAACCATAGGTCTACATAAAATAAATGCCAAATATGCAAATCTCAGATCATAATAAATGAAGCTAAATATTTAGGGAATTTCAAAAGCATCAATTCTATTATGCGAACTTACAACTAACCTGATATATTGACCACACTGACACATTAATACAAGCCTGACAAGGTAATGCATGCGATTTTTGCCAACTAATAATGCTTAAAACCATCATAAGCTTATTAGAAACATACAACAATTAGCAGCACAAGAGAAAAATAGAAGTAGATTATGACAAACAAAATAATATCTCATCAACTCCCGATACTATATCTCTGAACGATCTTCATAAACCAGACTAAACCATAGAGAACTTGCAGCAAACTAGGAGCGAAGCTAATGTCGGAAGTTTTCACCCTTTTTGGGAGTCTAGTTCTCTTTTGATTTGAAAGAGGAATGTATGTCATGAACAACTCCCATAGTTGCTTTCGGTCGTGCCTCTTGGGAGTTGGGTGTTTGTACTTGGGGGAAAGACTTCTTCTTCCTTGCTATAGCTTCGGCGGGTGTTCAAGACTTCCGTGGTCTTATTATCTCTACATAGAAGGTTACCACCGATGTATTGTATTGAATTTGAGATTTACCCCTTCACTGTTGCATCCTCCTTGCTGCCCTCTTAACATTCAAACATGCTTGGTTGGCACTATTTCTTGTTATGCTCTTCTCTTAAATAGTTTGTGGGGGAGATCTTGGAAGGGACTTGAGATCTTGTCATCATTTTAATAATAGCAAAGGTATTACTCTAAGTTAACAAATAGGAGTATTTTGAGATTTTCACTAGATGAGAGGGGGTGTAATTGTTATTATCCAACTAAGAATGAATTTGAATGTCATTAACTAAATAAGAGAGGAGGTACTATCATTTACCCCAGGAATTTTCTCCCCATGCACGTGAAGAATCCGAAATTGTGATGGGCATGGGCTCTAGGTTCTAGCGCTGCAACGCAGGTTTGGAGGCTATAAAGGATGGTGATCGTAATTTTCGCAGTGTAAATAACCTTAATCTTCCTGGCATAATTGTAATTTAACTGGCTGTAAAATGTAAAAACCCTAAATCCAACCATCTTTCTCCAATTTTTCATATTTTCTGTTCTCCGGAGGGCTACTGGCCTACTGCCAATTCTATACGGCGGAAGTTCCATGAATCCCCTAAGCAGCATCAACCAGTACGTAGCTTCGAGGCCTGTGACTGCTTAGAGCTCCCCCACACTCGCGAAATTTGTTAGATTCTTAAAGCACTCATTCCTTCAGATTGTGACTACACTGCTACAGATACCTTCAGGTTTGTGGTTTGTAGTTTGTACTTCCAGATTGTCGCTTAAGTATTATTGTTCATCTTCGGATCATCATAGACATCCTTTCAGCATTTGCCTAACGTTTCAAATTTCTGAATATTCTAGTTTTGCCTGGTTTTACAAGCCAAAAACCTAAATAAAATTCTAAACTGAATATCCACAACCACTCTATCCCCCATTTCTGTAACTTCGGAATTTTGACATGGGAATTTGATTAAACTTCTGTTGGCGTGCTTTGATCTTTGTGTACGAAGTTCATCAAAATTTTGGATTTCGAGGGCCTGCGGGCCTTTTCTAAGTCTGTTGTCTGTGGGAGTCTACTCCTGCGTTGCATATCGTTCCATCGACTGAAAAATCTGGACAACATCTGCCTTCTTTTTGGTAGTTTTAGTTGTTTTAAAATGTGGATGCAGGAAATTAGATCGAATTTATAGATTTATGTTGTCTTTTTGGTCACCTATTGTTCGTATTTGAACGTCTAAGACTCTTTAACTGTCCGTTTTCAGCTTTTAGCTTTTTTGCTACTCTCAATTAGCTACAACCCATTTTTGACCATCCCCTTTCATTTTTTATCATTTAGAACATGCCCATACCGAACAACATTTGTATGCCGTTTTGTTAGTCCTAGCTGTTAAATGATCTTGCCTGACGGAATTCTGTAGGGGAATCTTTTGTGTTTAAGTCAAGGGAAAATGAATAGACAATGCCTTATTTGCTCATAAGACTAGAATGACCTGTAATTTCCTTTAATCCTGTGTTGGACTTATTCATGTGTCATTTAGAGCCCCACAATAGGTTGCTAAGCTGGTTTCCTTTTTGTTATCTTACATTCCATCTTGCCAATGTGTCCTTGCACCTTGAAGATTACCACGTGGCGTTGATCATAACTGTAACATTAGAAGTGGGTCCATATATCAAAGAAGGCTACATGCAGGAAGGAGTCCATTGGAAGGGCAAAATATCCATGTTTATGCTCAACAGTTGATCCTCTGAGACTTGTCTGAGTTTCATATGTTAGCATAAGATTCAACCCTTATACTATAATTGAGGTTCCAAAAGTTATCCTGTAATATTTCTCTTGCAGATATTGTATGGTGAGCACCCGTGAAACCAAACCCTTCACTTAATTGGTTCATCCAAGTTATTGTTGATATGGAGTTCCCAATAGAAAAATCTGCATCTACTCTATTGCCTTATAATGGAAAGGTGATTTTTCTTATTAAAGAGATTATAAATCATTGCTCCATCTAGTGATTTCAGTGTCATACTGTCATGCATGAAAGTGATAGTCTTCTTTCCATCTCAGCTTAATGATGACATCGAGGGTGTACAAACATATCGGATTAATGATTTACCAGGAGACTTAAAGGTTTGTCTATTCCTTTGCATGCAATTAATGAATTTTAAATTGAAATTTATATACTCTCTCTCTCTCTCTCTCTCTCTTCCCTCTCTCCATATGTGCATACACACACGCATATATTTACTGTCTGTCTATCCATCTATTGATGTGCATGAACAAACTGGGAACAGTTGATGTGCTTGTTGCAGATATTTCATAATTGTTTGCAAAACCTTTAGCAGAATTCCTGATGAAATTGGTTGGAATAAATTAGAAATTTGAAAATGAATAAAAAGTAGAAGATATAGTAGAAAATTAACCAGGACTGAGTTTCTTATTTCTTTCTTGGGCCTTTCAACCTCAACGTTGGTGGTTTCAACTTCAACCGAATTGATTCTTTTTTCTCAAACTTAAGTTGGCTGGTTATTGACTGGTTGTTGGCCTGTTCCTTGATCTATAGATTCCACTTTTGAATCATAGGTTCTGAAAATATTTCATAACAAAAATACTAGGGATGTAAACGAATTGATTGAGATTGGATGGTGGCAATACCATATTCGCCTTCTATTATACTTGTACGAATTCAAATGATATCCTATCAGTTTTCCTAAATGGGTTTGAACATAGTTTGGATGGATTTTCAACTACCAATTGACATTTTACCATTTTATTGGTGAGGATTAGGATTGACATTTGAGAATTTAGAAAATTTTCTTCTGCTCTTCTTAGTCTTTAATTTTCTAATGTTTTTACTGGTATTTTCTTCTATCATTGTATTAAATGAAAATCCCAAAAAATAGTCACATAATCTTAAATTAAAAATTTATAGAAGGGTTACTTAATGGATAATTAATTGGTCAGAGAAATCGATCATAAAGGGTAATTACCATGTCCCTTGGACTAAAACTCTTCAACAACTTGACCATGACATAATCAATTCAAAAAAGGAAAGTAGATCTAGACTCCTGATAGGACAAAAGATCTTACTGTTTTTTCATGAGACACCAAAGAGGGGTGTAAAATGACCAAAATACCCCTTAGGGCATTTGGCTAGTTCTTTGGTGCGCCAATTGCGCTTCGTTCTAGGGCCCATCTGCAGTGGTTCTTTGGGGGGTGGGGGTGGGTTGGGACTGGGCCTGGGTACATCATTGGCGCCGTTAAAACCAGATTATCATTGTTATTTTACTTGTTGATATTAATTCTTGCATTGGATTAGCGGGTTTTTATTATTCTCCCTCTAAACATGACTGGCCAGTGGCTTTTCTAGATTAGAATACAGGATGGGAAACTGGAACTAAAGTACCCTATAATATGTGCCAATGTACAATTCTGCATCAGTATACACTGTGGTACCTAATCCCTTGTTTGCATTCCTACATATTTCCCCTCTCCCATGTGCTCAATTCCTCTACCTTCTCTTGTAAGCCATTGCTCTCCCTCTCAATCTCTCCTTCTGAAATATCTGAAGTCCTGCTGTACTCAATCTGTGTTATTTCTCTTCGACCTCTATTTCTCTCTCAATTTTGCACAAAAGATAGGCACTAGATATTCTTATGTGTTGGTAGTCCATTGAGTAAGCCTACCCCAATTAGAGCAAAAAGGGAACCTGACACATCGATGTGTGCTTTTTTGCCGCTATATGATATTGCTCGTATTTGGTGTTAGTGTTCAAATTAGCTTCTCCTAGTTATTCATGTGAACTGTTTTTCCATGGAAGTATTCATTTGCCTTATTATGAAGTCTCATAACGTAGAGTTCACAATGGAGAGATTATAATATGAAGTTATGCTATAGCAGTCGTGCATGTGGTGGGGATATTGTGCATGCATAAATGTTCCAAGAGATTCAAAATTCATATGTCATTACAAGTAATAAAGTTTATTCAAACTGAATTAATACATAAATGTTAGCCATTGTTATTTTGGTGACAACTAAGCTTGAATTGAATAAGTGGGTAGGTTATGCCAAATGGAGAAGATGGTGCCTGGCTTATTAAATGGTTGGCTAAATTACTGATTTAGGAAGAAAATAAATGCTTGTAATACAAGCAATGCTGGTTGTACCCTCATCTCCTTTAATAGCTCTTCATCAAATTGGTGAAAAGCTAGTTGTGATGGTAGTTCAATGTTAGGATCCCCAGATAATGTTGGGCGTGGTTTGGGATGACAAATGAGGATTAGGAGGATGTCGGCTTAAGTTTTTTCAGAGGATTGGTGCTTGATGGTGTTACGAGGAGGTAGGAGGCTTAGAATTGTAAAATGCATTGATTTTATGATGAATATAACATGGTTAGAAGGGTCCCTTCTTTAAAGTTGTAAATTAACTCTCAATTTTAGGGGTGGAGTTGTACTACTTTTAGAATGTGGAAGTGACATGATAGTAAGGTACTACGGGGGATACTTGTTATTGACTCATAGAAATATAAAGTCAAATTGCCTCAGGTTAAGGTGGTGGAGCTTAAGTGGAGATTTCTAAAAACCTTCACTACCGAAGTAGTGAAACTAGGAAAGTGGTAGTTTGAGGGGGACACTAATATGAAGTGGAAGGTCACTTCTTGTATTAGGAAATATAAAGGTTGCTAAAGATGTATTAGGTGAATCGAAAGGAAAATACCATTCCATAGAGGGGCAGAGTGGTGGGATGACGAGGTTTAGACAACCATTAAGATTGAGAAAGCTAGTTTTAAGAAATGGCAAAAGACTAAGGATGAAGAGGATTTATAGAGGTATAAGTTCACCAAAAATGAAGTTAAGAAAGTTGTGGGAGAAGCAATGGAGAACAATAAATAGGAAGATCATTATAATAAGCTAGGACAAGGGAAAGGGGTAAACACTATTTATATGATAGCTAAAATGACAGTTCTAAAAGGTAAATAGTAAATGATCTAGAATTGCTTTGCAAAGTGAGCAATCGGTAATTAGTCTGATGGTGTTGTTGTTGACGATGTGATGCTGTTTTGTTGTTAACGGCGTTGAAGAATGAGGAGCAACAGAGGAGCAGGCTCTCTTTCTATGCTAGGGCTTGTTCAGGTTACACATCCCTTTCACCGTTAATATTATCTACCTTGCCCACATCATCATGCCATTTCCTCGCCGAGTTTGAACTTTGAAATGTCCAAAATATGTAAATCCCATATGTCCACTCCTTTATTTGAAAGTAATTTCTCAATCCACATAAAATTGTCATAGGGTTGGGTCAGGCCTACTTAACCCTGGCCCAACCCTTGGGATGTTTACCTAATCGAAGACCAACCCAGTCGGGGACCTGATATACTCTCAACCTATCCTTGGTTTGATCAAGTGTATTCTTACCCTAACTTAGTTGTGATTGGTGTTGATTGGGTTAGGTAAGATTGGGTTGGCCTTTACTAACATTGTCTCATCCCAAGCATCCAAACACATTTGCAGAATACTTAATTTCTGTTGACTTTTCCAAGTGGATCTGTTGATGAGATAAGATTCTAAGTATATGTTTGGTAATGTTTCCATTCTAGGGTACCAATTAAAGTATTGTTCGACTTGGTGTAAGATTAAGTCACACCCAACCTTAGCCAAGGGCAAGGAGTTACTAAAATCAATTCTGGAAAATCCGATAGAGGCAGGATTGGACTGAGAGTGGGTATGGGCAAGTTTTGGTCAAGTTAGGCTTGTTTGACACCATATATCTGGACTGGTATAATATTTGGATGGGAAGATGCTAGTTTGAATGACTTGACTATGTATTTAGTCATTGAATTTGAAAGGATGACGTTTAGAACAATTATTTAATAAAGGATATTTGGGAATGTCATGCACTTGTGATGTAACCCAATTATAGGGTTAAGAATTCTTCAAAATAATACCCTAGAATTTAGGGTTGGCCCTGAATCTTCTTTATGGAACCACCAAATAATTATAAAATCCGAAGGAATGGAGAATTTGCTATGGGTAGGTTTTGGGATGTCAAAGGTTTAACAAGAATCTAATGGGATGATGTAAGGTCACAAGGAACCTAGGGAAGGGTTAGGGTAGTGCTTGTGAGATGTTAGGGTTTTGACAATCTCCCATGGGATGATTTTGAGATGCCAAAACTCACCCTAGGATTGAAAGAGAATAGTGGGGATTGATCTTGGGAGGAAAAGGATTTAACAGAAGTGGTATTGGAGTGATCGGGGGAGGTTTTAGGGATGATGAAAAGGGACGGGAGGAGTTTCTTAGGTTTCTTGAATGGATCTTGGGCAGTCTTCTTGAATCTTTCTTTTCCTTTCTTTCTTCTCTTCTGTTTTCTGTTTTCAGACTTGCTGCAAGTCAGGGAAGGGGAAAGAGAGGGGGCCAAGAGAGCAATGAAAGGTAGAGGGGTGGGGAAGGGGCTTAGGGATGATCGCAGGGGGTTTCTTGGAGGCTGTGATAGGTGGGGGAGGTCTTCTAGGGGCTGCAATGGTGGCAGGGGGTTTCCTAGGGTTGTGATGGTAGGGCAGGGGTGGGGGAGGTCTGCAAGTGAGAGAGAGGAGGAAGGGAAGGGGGATGGCATGCTGTACTTACTTGAGAAGGGTGCTGTGACTGAAAGAATTCTGCTGGAACATGAGTGTTGACTTGTTTTGCACAAGAGTCAATTCTTTATTCAATTCAGTCTATCCTTAGAATGAGATGAGTGGCTTATTTGTAGCCTTTACTCAAGGAAAAAAGACTTAAACTCTAACAAGGAAATAAAAACTGACTCAACTGGGGTTTCCTTTATAGGCTAGGATCTGCCCTACACTTAAGTCAATAACAACGACACAATTTAAGGAATTTAACTTGTACTAAAAGACCTAATTATTCACAAGGAATCTTTAAAATAGATTCCTAGTGGCACTAGAACTCACTTAACTGACTCAAACAAGGAAGTAAAAACAGTATTGGACTCCAAAAATCGATATTAAGAAGAGTAGATTGCATTGGCACCCCAAAATGGAGGCCTTAAAGCACTGACACCCCACTTTATGTTTAAAAAGCATAGAGACCCTAAAATTGGATTTTCATTGGATATATTTGTCAAATTTATCATTGAAAACTGTTAAATCATTGTTTATTTTAAAAAATATCTCTATAATAAACAGTGTCTTAAATATTTTCAGTGATAAATTGGACAAATATATCCAATGAAAATCCAATTTTGGGGTCTCTGTGCTTTTTAAACATAAAGTGGGGGTGTCGGTGCAATTTGGTATGATAAAAATTATGAAACTAAAATATTTAACTAACTAAATGGGGAAAATGACCAAATTGCCCCTATTGCACCATCTCGGTTGGGCTTTGGGTCCATATTAGGATTTCGGCCGGGGGAGATTTTGTTTTTTCATCAACATGTGCACAGTGATGGGCTATGGCATGCAACTTTACCCAAACACAACTTAGTGTGTGTTTTCCTTGCTGTGTCCATGAAAATGCATGGGTAGGGCAGTAAACTTGTGTACAAATGTGTTCACACATATTCACGTGCCACAAGCCTATCACTGGTGGCATTCTTTTCTTCTTTAATCAAATATTCTGCTTAATCTCAATTGTTCACATATCCACATCTTAAGAGTTCATGGATATTTGAATTTTTCTGTAGGAATGTAAAAGGTGGATGAATGAGTTATGTTAGAAAAGACAAGAGGACAAGGAAATTTGAGGTCTCCTTTATTGCCAAATTTTAATTCAGTGACTTGAGTCAACAAACTCTTGAGCTAATCACAGTGGTGGTCTCACGTCTCTCACCTGCAATGTTTATTTGAAAAGTGTATATAGATTTTTTTGTGCAACCAACATAGAGATACATGAAAATAGTACATCAAAGACCATCATACATTGGAAGGCAATATAACCGTTTTCTTTGTAAAGAGGTTCTTGACTACTTAGTCCAACTCAACCCCCCCCCCCCCCCCCCCTTTTCAATTGATCATTTTAATCAGTTGACAAGACTAGCATTTAATAGGATCATCTATACCCCTTGAGGGGGGTTTAACTATATGTAGTAACACCTCTATTTTGAGAAACATCATTTCTAAGATCTGAATTATGGTTAAAATTCATGAAATGAAAACTTGACCAACGTGCAAAGGACATGCTACTAATGTACTGGGTGTTAGCACCATATGGGTTATTGATTCTCATAATTATGTGCCTAATATGAAGAAGTTTGACTTGACTAAAAAAAAATTTAAGAAAATTTCCTTAACGTTTCACCACCACTAAGACCCTTTTTAAGGAATTTTCAAGAAAAATGACATTAAAAATCGGCGATTTAATTGGATGCAACTAACAGAGTATCTATTCCTCTCGAGAAACACTAAATAGAAGTTTTTTAAAGGCTATGAGAGTTTTATATGGTTGAAATGTCTGCTGACCATAGTTGTCAAAGCGGCAAGACGACTAAACCGTTTGGGGCTCCTCCTAGGCAATTAGGCGACAAAGCGGCAATAAGGCAACCGAAGCAGTTGGGTCAAATTTTTTCAATATAACTGCTTTTAATTTACTTTTCAATACAACTACTTTCTATAATAAGCTAAACAAATATTCAATAGTCACATTCATCCAAAAAAAAGCATTCAAGAATCATAATTATGAAAAATTATTCAAAAAAAGAACATAAACATAAGTTCATCTCATCAAACCATGCTTGTCAAAATGTTTGCCTAGGGATTTATTGATTCATTGATTCTTGATGTTGAGTATGGCTTATGCTTCACATTCTGTTGCCGACGGGCACGAGGTCTCGCTCCTGGAGGGGGTGTGGGGGCAGCGCCCTAGAGCAAAAAATAGGTTCTATGTCACTTTGGGCCTTGGAGTTCCTTTGCAGATTGGTCGTCAATTAAGCAATTAAAAAAAAAAAAACCGGTTGAAAAACCGCTTTGCCGCCTAGGTGGACGCTTTGACAACTATGCTGCTGACAAGCTTGCTCAGAGGTGTACAAAAGCAAAATAGGAGAAACGTGTTTCTTGGAGTGTGAAATTCTTTTCTATACAAGAATGATAGTGAGAAGGTCAGAACGAGTAATTGCCAAAAAATGAGAGTGAGAGTGAAAGGGATGTAATAGTCCTTACGTATAAGGGGGGGGGAGGATCTGGGTGTGAGGGCGGAGGTGTAGACAATGTTGGAGTCTCAGATTGAGTGCTCCGTGAGATACCTTATTATTATTAGATTGTGAGGTTGGAAAACATTTCTTTGTTTTTCATATAGTTTCGTTTTTCTTTGTGCAATTTCAAGTTGTGATTTGTTTTGAGCTCTCAAGGTTTTTGTTAGTTTTCACTTTGATGAAAATGGAAATCTGTTTTTTGCTTTTTCCCCTGTTATACATCCTGTGTAGTTTGGATTTCATCCCATTCATCAAAATGGAGAACATGGCTTTATCTTTTTTGGTTCAATTATTATTTGGCTTTGGATTTGCTCTTATGCAATAATCTTATATATTAACCTCAGCTGAAGCAAACAACTTTCATGCTGCATTGTGGCACAAATGTGCTCGCCCCAGCATGTCAATTCCTTGCATTGGGGAGAAGGTCGTTTACTTTCCCCAAGGACATAACGAACAGGTTCTGTTCCCCCCTACAATTTCTTTCTTTCCTTCTTTTGTTTTTATTTATATTTTTATTGAATATTTGATCAAAAGGATTTCTTCAATAGTTAATTTGGTTTGTTTCAAATAGCAGATTTCTGATTTAATGTACTTTCTACATAATTTGTTTCTACCTGCTGAAATTGGATTTCTTATAGGTTAGTGCATCCACATGGAATTTGTGCCTTTAGCGAACCGCCGAAGATGCAGTGCAAAGTCGTTCACATCCAGCGAAAGGTATCCTTCGTTGTGGTTTCACTGAGGTTCCGAATCTTGTTTAATAGGCTTGAAAGTGCGGCCTGCCAGAACATGTTCTGTGTTTTCAACACTGGGTTTAGCCAGCCTCAAACTGAGACAACTTCAGGCTTGTGTATGTGTGTGTGCATGCTCCTGAATGTGTGTTTAAATTTAAATTGGTTTTTGTTAATGTATTAGAATCAGGTTTTTGTGTGCATGTATCTGCTATCCAGTCTGTTAAATCCAAATCTGATCTTACTCCAAATTTATATGATTTTGCAGGCCAGTTTTCAAAATGGATGTATTGCCTTCAGCATTATTGAGATTGGTTTAGTGTGTTTTAGCTGTATTTGTTATGCGTTTATGTTATTAATATTATGGATCCTTCAGCAAAAGGCACCTAATCTGGAAGTTTTGGCTAGTCCTCTACCTTGAAGAACCAAATTATACTCCTGCAAAAAATTGACTGCATCAGTTACTAGCATACATGGCGGATCATCTATTCCAAAGAAATATGCTGTGGAATGCCATCTCTGGTCAGTATTTAGGTATTCCTCTGTGGATATGAATTGACAAGTTTTAGTGAATAAACACTTGTTTTATTTTCTGTATAAGCTGCACCAGATTCTCCATTGTTGTCATTCCATAGTTCCATTCCAGTTGCGTTGCCCCTTAATTGTGTTCTTGTTTGATTGATGATAACAACAGTGAACCCAATGGGGCAGTGGAATGAACTCACTGATACAATGCTCTTATTGTTGCAGGTGTGCCTCATAAATCCTGGAAGGTGGATTTTTTGCCTTGTACATAAAAGGATCGTGCCATTCGATTCAGATGGAAAGTGCGCAGTTAGATGTTCAAATCACAACACGTTATCAGGGGCTCCAGATTGCATCCATGTTACAGCTCGATGTCCATTGTGTAGTGTTGGACTTCCCCCACTGGAATCAGTTACTTCCTAGACCATCTCTGAGGATCGTCTGTTACCTTTTGGTGATTATCCCAAGTATGCAAGTTATATAAAACGAACATAACTCACAGCCGGTTGTCTCCCTAGAATTTCAAACTCTGGACATTTTGTATGATGGTTTATTTCACTTCAATTGTCAAATGTTTTTTTGGGACTCATTTTAACTACACCTCCTTATCATTGTCATCCTTGCTGTTCGCTTCTGTTGTTCCATGTCCTAAATTGAAGCTGCCCATCCCAAGGGGTTGTAGTTCGCTTGGAGCAATAAAGGTTGGTATTTAGTCAACAAATTTAGTATTTGATATTTTCATCTTCAATATAAAAATTGCTTGGGTTTGAGTAACATTTCTTTGATATCAAATGGGTGCTACAAACTATACTTCAAATGTTTCTTTGCATTTCTGGAACTGTCGGTGTACATGTTCTCAAACTAAACTTCAATTCATATCATGGAGAGTAATTCCATTTTGAAGCACACACCAAACATGTATGTATGGAAGGTTTGGCTTCAGTCCTTTGCCATGTAAGCTTTGCATGTATCTGAGTTTTAACCTGCCTCCATAATCAGAAGATTTCAGAACTAAAAGAACTTAGTAACCATTGAGTGTGGTCAGATACTCGCAGCTAACTTCCGTATTGATAATCCCTTCCGACGGAACTCACCTGCTCCGGCAACAATCTGAACCCAGAATAGAGAAATGGTAGCAGCATGATCGCACACCATCTTTGCAGTCAACTAGAGCTCGGACATGAATTCTTAGTTCATCGGGAGCCCATGAGTCCCAACTTCGAACCCACCTGCTCCGGCAACAATCTGGTAAAGTTCTGAACTTCCTAGAGTCTTATTCGGCTGCATGTGTGGCGATGACTGCTCTGAACTGCTTAGTTTTACCGTATCACCAAGAGAGTAACTGAGTAAGGCTTTTGCTGGGTTTCCATGGATTTGATTCCCAAAAAAGGAATTAGTTTCCGCTTCTGTAACTTGGTGGCCTACGATCGGATCTTATGAGCTGTTCTTTTGGGCTATCTGTTTCCTTTTGTTTGTCTTTGTTTTCTCTTTTGTGTGTATCTGTAAAGAAGTGACTCCTCATTGGCCATGGTTTAAAATCCGATTGCCCAGCGGTCTGTCCGGCTACCTCCTACTCCATCTGTATGGTGTGATTTAAATGCTCTTTACCAACCCCACTGTTTCTTAACCAATTCCAAAGAACCACCTACCAACCATTAATGCCTCAACGTCTGAACATTAAAACTTAAACTTTTTTTTTTTTTGGTAATCACATTAAAACTTAAACCTAAAGGCTATCTTTACCCAACTAGAATTTGCAAAATCACCCGTTAACTCAAATTCTGACCGAACCGATCAATTTGTAAATAGTCCATGGCCCATCAAGCCCATTTGAACCAACCTTCATGAATTCACAGCAAAGCCCACAAATGTCCAACATGACCCAAAAATCTCTAACCCATAACCCTTCAAGTCCATAACCTATTCACCCTCATATTATATCAACTGAGATAACCCAAGCTTATTACCCACCTAGCCCATCTGCCATGTATGAGGAGAGCCCCAGTCTACAGCACCACGGGATACAATGAGAGCTCTCAGCTGGAACTCCCAAGGTTTGGGAAATCCCTCGACAGTTCGAGAGCTTAAGAACATTTCCAAGAATTTAAGGCCTGACCTGCTTTTTTTGATGGAGACCTAGTGTACAGATAAAAAACTTGTTAAGCTTTGCAGAAGGATAAAAATCAATTCTTTCTTTAGTATTCCTCCTGTAGGCAAAGCTGGTGGCTTATTGATGTGCTGGAGTGATAATGTTAATGTACATGTTGAACTCAGTGATAAAAGAATAATCGGTTGCAAAGTTAAAAGGGGAAAGGAAGAACCTTTTTGGGTGACATTTGTATATGGAGACCCTGGCAAGTCAAAAAGAGAAAGAGTATGGAAAAAACTTATTGAGACTGGAAGAAACAGAGATGCACCATGGCTCTGTATGGGAGATTTCAACTCACATCTCGGGTGGTTTGAGAAGGCTGGTGGCTCGAATAGAGGATCTTATGATGCCCGACAATTTAGAGACATGCTTGATAACTGCGGTTTCATGGACTTAGGGGCTTAGGGTCCTCTGTTTACCTGGAACAATAGGAGGAAAAGGCCATGCAAACATTAGAGTCCGCCTTGACCGAGCTCTGGCTAATGCACAATGGCGATGTAGATTTGAAAATGCTATTAATTTTGTCCAACCTGTAGTGGGATCTAACCACAACCCAATTTTGGTGGATACAAATGGTGGGAGATGTAGAGGCCCAAAACCCTTCAGCTTCGAAGCCATGTGGATGACCCATCCACAATGTCATGAAATTGCTCACAAAGCATGGCATACCCTTGCTTGTGGTTCAGCCAGTTTTCAGATTACCGAGAGAACTCAAAGCTGCCAAAAACAGTTCAAGAATTGGAACCAACAGGTGTTCGGAAACATAAAGAAAAAAAATCAAAGATCTAAGGAAGACACTCGAGGCCTTGCAATCCCAAGACCAGAGAGATTTCTCGATGGAAGTAGTCATAAGTGTGGAACATGAGCTAGCAGTTGAGCTAGAGGGGGAAATCTTCTGGGCTAAAAATCTTGGTTGGAATGGCTGAAATGGGGTGACAAGAATACAAAGTACTTCCATTCAACTACATTACAGAGGCGGATGTCGAACAAGATCCTTGCCATGAAGGACAGCAATGGCACCTGGATAAATTCTGAATATGAGGTGAAGTCTCTTATTGAAGCACATTTTCTAATCTTTTGTACTGGATCAAGTAGACCCTATCGTGTCAAATGACATGAATAATATCCTCTGTGCCACCCCTACCCTAGATGAAATTCACTCTACCATTAAAGCCATGGCCCCTTGGAAAAGCCCAGGCCCAGATGGGCTTCCCCTAGCCTTTTATTAGAAGTATTGGAACTCGGTCAAAGATGATGTGCTGCATTTTGTCTTAGAATTTTTCCACACAAGTGCTATGCCAAGGGATCTTAATGGGACCTTGATTTGTCTGATCCCAAAAGTCCCTGGACCTGAATCAGCGGACCAATTGAGACCCATCAGCCTCTGTGATGTTGTTTTCAGAATTGTAACCAAGATCATGGCTAATAGGTTACAGAAGGTTATGGATGAGATAGTTGGTATCACCCAGTCAGCCTTCATTCCTGGCTGACTCATAACTGATAATGCTCTAATTGCTCATGAGCTTTTCCATTACTTAAAGAAAAAGAAAAAAGGTAAACAAAAGTTTGTTGGTCTTAAAGTGGATATGAAAAAAGCATATGACAGACTTGACTGGGTATTTGTGGAAGGAATGCTTAAGAGATTGGGTTTCCATGAAAAGTGGGTCTCTCTCATCATGGCATGCATCACCTCAGCACATTACAAAATTCTTATTAATGGTGTTGCAGGAGACACAATCATCCCATCCAGAGGTATCCGACAAGGAGATCCTCTCTCCCCAGCCCTCTTTATTTTGTGCTCACAAGCTCTATCTTCTGTGATCATTAAGGCTGAAGAAGTAGGCTTGGTCCAAGGAGTGTCGATCCGAAACCGTGGCCCATCTATCACTCACCTTATGTTCACAGATGACTGCCTCTTGTTCTCAAAGTTGAAGCTAGACTCTGTGAGTAACTTGAAGGCATGCATTGATATTTATTGTCAGGCTAGTGGTCAAGTTGTAAATCTCAAGAAATCAACCTTGGTCTTTAGCTCAACCACTCACCAAAAATTCTGAAGGTGGTTTGGTAGAGTCCTAAAGATACCCTATGGTGAAGGTCCATCTAAGTACCTTGGACTTCCTACGAAATTTGGCATATCAAAGAAAAAAATATTTAAAGAAGTGGTGGACCGAGTTGAGAAGAAATTTCAAGGCTAGAAGAATGCTTTATTATCTCAGGAAGGCCGAGAAGTCCTACTAAAGTCAGTGGCTTTTTCTATACCAAGCTACCAAAGCTCACATTTCAAACTTCCAGTAGGAACTCATGATGAGATAAGAAAGAAAGCTGCATATTTTTATTGGGGTAAAAAGGAATTGGGGTAAAAAGGAAAATGGATCTAAGATCCATTGGATCTCCTGGGAGAGATTGAGCAAACCAAAATCAAAAGGGGGTTGGCCTTCAAAGATTCTTAAATCCAAAACAAAGCTCTCCTATGTAAGGTTGGGTGGAGGATTCTATCGCAGCCCAAAAGTCTTTGGGCCCAGGTAATCAAGAATACGTATTTCCCAAAGAATAGTTTTCTTGAAGCAAAGTTGGGTTAGCATCCATCATGGGCTTGGTGTAGTGTGATTGAGGGTAGAAATCATTTGATGACTGGGATTTGTTACAAAGTAGGTGATGGATCCAATATTCGAATATGGGATGATCCATGGATACCTTCAATTCTTGGTTTCAAATGACATACCTCGAAGCCTCTCAACTGTAATACTCTACTTGTAGCAGAACTGATAGACAAAGAAAACATCTACTGGAACTACCAAATCATTGAAGCCATGTTTGAGGAGAAAGATGTAATAGAAATTTAGAAGATCCAGCTTAGCCTTTTCAGCAAAGAGGATACTTTTTTTTGGGCTGCAGCCAAGAATGGAAACTTCTCAATGAGGTCATCCTACAATCTGATTCTGGGAGAAGAAGAACAAAAGAAAAAAAACAAGCCGTCATCCTCAAAAGTGCACACTTGGAATGTAGTCCCTGATAGTACATGGAAGAGTATTTGGGGCTGTTCGACCTTGCCAAAAATTCAGCAATTCTAATGGCGAGCTTGTGCGCGTGGATTGCCTACAACCCAAGCTTTGCAGCACCGAAATATCCCAGTGGATTTGATTTGTCTGAGATGTGGGAAGGGTCCAGAATCGGTTGAACATATTCTTCTTGAGTGTGAATTTGCAAGAATAGTCTGGTTCGGATCTGAATTAAGCCATAAGGCAAATCAAGAGCAGATGATACATGAGTTCATTGATTCGTGGGGTGTCTTCAAAGAAGAGAGTAGAGAAAGTTACAACTGGGTCGCTGGAAAGGCCTCTTTCTTGCTATGGTACCTCTGGATAGCTAGAAATGACCTCATCTTCAACAATAATACTTGGCAGACTATTGAAGTAATCACTAATGCAGAGAGAGCTCATCAGGAATTTGTGGATGCCCAACCAACCTCCACTCTCAGAGACTCTAATCCTCCCCATCGCAGGAATGAATGGGCAGCACCATATGAAATGTTGGGTTAAAATTAACTCCGATGCTGCAACCAAAAGAGGCTCGAATTCGGGTGGAATTGGTGTTGTTATTAGAGACCACATGGGTATTTGCAAGCTAGCTGTCTCCCTCCCAACCCAATTCACCTGTTCCTTTATTGGTGAAGCTTTGGGCCTTAGACATGGAGTGCTCCATGCCCTCGGTGAAGGCTATGATGCAGTAGTCGCTGAATCGGACTGTTTGGAGCTCATCACCTGCCTTAGGAACCAAGGAAGAGGTTGTAGAGCTGAAGCTCAAGTGATTATTGATGATATTTTGTACCTTGCATCTAAGTTCGTTAGATGCTCTTTCTCTTTTATTTATAGAGAGTCCAACTCAGTTGCGGATTTCCTCGCTAGGAAGGCTATTTCTCTCTCGAGCGAGTTGATTTGGCCGATTTCCACTTCTTGGCTCCAAGACGCTTGTGTCTTGGATGCCTTGGCTCTCGTTCTGTTTTATGAATGCATGTTTGTTTACCAAAAAAAAAAATAAACATGGGTGCTGCAATTTTACCCAAAAAAAAGAGGGAGCTACAAGCAATTTTACAAGCAATTTTAAAAGTTTAATTGATAGAAGTTTGAGAAACATCATACCTTTTAGGAGGTATGTGTATATTTTTCATTTCAAAGAAGGCTACAAAACCCCAAGTTGTCCTTGGGGAAGTTGTATTTTAAGTTCTAACCTTTTTATGAGGAGAGCTTTTTGACTTTCGTGGTATTAGACTATAAAGACCGGTTCGGGGCTTTTGAATAAACATTTTTACTTTTTCCATTCGGTGGGAATACAATTATGCTAGGGGAGTGGTGTGGGATATCATCCTTTTTTATTTCCAATTTGACTCACATAACGAGTCTCAATTCAAATGACTCACAATTGTCCTCTAATATAATTTCGAATTTTTGGATATACAAGTAAGATTTTGAGTTAGAATCTTAGAGGATTTTACAGTTTTATGTGAAAAGTCGATTTTTAATATTCCTAGTTACATCATAGGGAGCATCTACAATTTTAAGTAGTGCCAGATGATATGACTTAGCACAACCTAGTTTTTTATTTCTGTCCCAAATTTTCAGAAGGTAATTTAACAGACGATATACAAAACCGAGGTTAACTTGAATATTTAATTCTTTAGGTGGAGGGACTACTAAAAATATAAGGTTTGTGGGCTTTGTTACTTAAACCCACATCCGGAGCCCTGAATAGTCTGGAAATATATGCCAAAATAAGAATGAGGTTAGTAATTATTCAATGATGCTTTATTGGAATGTATGGGATTTAATTTTAATATTTAATAATTTTGCACCCAGGTTGGAACCTTGGAGGATGGTAGAAGATCTCGCTCTCGAGCTAGATTTCTCTATCTTGAAAACCAAGATTTCGACCATCTCAGTGAGATCTCGGTCGAGATATACAATTTTTTGGCGTCAATTCGGTGGCTCATCTCGGTGGGTTTTAGGGTTTCATTTAGGTTGAAACTTGATATTTAGCCTATGTAAGGCCTTTTGAATATATTGACGACCTTGGATTTGTCAGAAAACAACCCTAAATATGATTTCTAAATCTACCCACAGTGTGAAACCAAAATGTTATAGGATTAGGGAATGCAAAGTTATACAGCATGTAATATAGAACTTCTAAGGCATATAAATGAAAAGCAAATGTATCAAATGCATCAAGTAACTTAAATGTTATCAAAAATCCATCCATAAGATATCACAATCTCAATTTTCAAGAATAGAATAATAAAATTTTACAACCATTAGAAGTTCTATATATATCATTAAATCATAAGTTCACAAAACAAGTAGAGAATGATTAATCTTCCTTTGATGATGTAGATGTGTTAAGAGTAGTTGCAAGTGAAAATCTAGCCGAAATCCACAAAAAAAAGGCAAAAATTAAGAATTCCAGCGAAATTCATGGCGAAATATGACGAGATATAGAGAGGTATGGCGAGATCTCAAGTGAGATATCCCAACTCTCTGCTCTCGATCTCCATCTCGTCTTTGCCTATTTGAAAAAACGAGATATCTCGCTAGATCTCCCACCATGCCCTGGAGTGGGCTTGAGTGTTAATTCGGCCTGTTATAATGATTCTTAAATATTTAGTAATTAAATAAATGAAAATAAATAATAGTTAGAGTGGGAAGAAATAAAAATGAATATTAAAAAATTGATACTCCAGTTATACCCATGTCGGTGCAATACTCGCCGTACGAGCCATAACCCGACAAACCCTGATACATGGGACAATAATTCATAAATTGAACCAAGTCCACGTAATATTAATATCGTGTTGAATTGATAGATCCTGGCCAGTCCAATTAGGAACCTTGACTTAAGAAGTGTAAAATAGTCAGTTTGGCGCTAAGTGGACCTTGGGACCCAATTTTAACCTATAAATACTCACTCAAAGATGCCACTCACACATTTGAATGCAGGAGAAGGAGGAATGAAGAAGGAGGAGAAGCCCTAAGAGAGAGAAAGCTAAGTTTTTCAAGTATTTCAGATGTAGATAAACTCTAACCACATTTGGAAACCTTAGGTTAGGTAATTTCAAACTGAACTCCACGAATCAAGCCCTAGTTAATTCAAATCTCGTACTGGAAACCTGCAGATTTTTTTTTAAACCAAGATTTTCTTCAACTTCAAAAATCCACTCCAACTGGTTCCTTCTAAAAGATCGTCATCTTGTAGGCAATCAATAAAAAGAGAAACTTTTAACCCTGCCTGGATGTGTTTTAGTTCGATCAAGGTTTCGACTGAACCGTACTAATGCTCGACGGCCTCCTCATGTCTAGAGACGATGAGACCTGCAAGAAAGGTTAGATGCGGGCCGGCTAGGATGCCGGGCAGCCGCCTCCGATTGCAAAGTAAGTCGATGATCATAGTAAGGTCTTGTGCGAGTGTGACAGGAATTTGCTAAGAAGTGGTCATCTCTTACCAAAGGGGTGAGTCCTTTAAATGGTATGCAGATTACCTTTTTTGGTTATAGGTAGGCTTCCTTGATGGTGGTTCCACCCAATCAGCCTTGGACAGGCTCCCTCGATGGTTGTTCGGCATAATCAGCCCTAGAGTTGACCCATTTACGGTGATGTTGCCATATAGGTTTAGCATGAGTGGAGCCTTCCATATGTGCGGTCGGCTAAGATCCGGACTGTGTTGTCCATGTGTTGGTCTAGACCCAGTTGTCCATGTTTGGGTCCGGACCATTTTGCCCATGTTCAGGTTCAGACCAGGTTACCCATGTTTGAGTCTAGATCCATTTGGGTATGATCTTTCCGTGTCACTAGCCCCCAACCCGAGTGTTCGGGATAAGCCCCCAGACCGAATGTTTGGTTTGTTTCTCAGTCTCGATCAGATGAAACGTCTGCGTTGCTTTATTGGGTCTTACTTGTAAAGTCCGAGGCCCAATCTCTTACGTCTTAGTCGGTCGGAACCGAAGCCTTGTTGGAAGGTCTTAGTCGATCGGAACCATAGCCTTGTAGGAAAGTCTCATTCAGGAAGCCCAAAGCCTTAAAAATGTCATTTGAGAAATCCGAAGCCTTTATGGGGTCTCATTCTGTGAAACCCGGCCCTAACCTTAACTCAGATACTCTATTGTTTGTAGGTCTGAAGACCCGAAGTAGAAGTGAAAGTCAACTATGGGCCATATCAGTAGAAGACATGGTGTTCGACTCCGAACCCATGAAGATTGACGATGATGGCCCATATTTGAAGACCTTGATGGATTTGGAAAAGAGACTACACCTTGATGAAGAGAAGATTGGTTGATGACCTTAAACCTTAGTGGGACATGATTCGAAGGCATTTCCCCATGCTAGGTGAGTTATAGTTCATGTTGTGAAAAGATCGTTTGATTCCGATAAGAGATAGGCCCTCAATTCCTTGATTCAGGCTTTCCTTGTCGCCTGGGTCGACTGGGCCAATCGACCCAGCCAATTGACCTAAGGAGACAGAATTTGTGCAAGATCTCCTGTTTGGTCTGTGTTGCTACATTTATATAGGATTTCATATTTTTAGTTTCCTTTGCCTCCAAAACACTTAGAGAACGAAAGGAACTCCTCTTCAAGCCTCCAATAGTGTGGAAGAAGATCAACTCTTGCAATTTTCAAGTTTCCTCTCTTGTTCTTCAATCAAAGGTTAGTAATCACTCTTGTATGGTATTGATCTACTCTTAATATGATTTATTCTCTATACTGAGATTAGGAAAAAGATGTTGCATACTTGCAATCATATCTTCTACAATTTCCATTTATTCCTTCATGCCATGATCTTCATATTCAATCTCAACCATGATTCTTATGATGTTCTTCATGAATCTATGATCATACTCTTATTATGATTTCTCTAGCATTATAGATGCATCTTCATGATTGTTCATACTCTTTATTTACTGTGTTAATCTACTAGAATGAGATCTCATCATCTCTAGTTCTTCTCTTGAATTCATAGCTTGTTTTCATTGAAAACAAGGTTTTCTACCAAATTAGAAAGTATGATTCTAAAGTAGTAAGTATTAGTTTTTATCGTCGTTTGATGTCTAATTTGTGCTAGATAGTCTTAGATTATTGTGTTAGACATTCCCTCCAAGTTTCGTAACATTTCGGATCATGTAGAATAGGTTTCGGATAAAAAATCAGATTTTAGATGCGTACTATTCACTGGGTCGAATGCCAACCAAGCCAATCTTCCCAGCATGACAGTATGGGATTTCTTCGTCCGTTTCGATTCGTTTGATGCTTATTCTTTTAGGACTACTTCCTAATGATTGTATGATGCTTATCTAGGGTTTGTTTGCTAACTTTGGATCCATTCTCTTGTCCATCCGAAATATCTTCTAATCTATTTAAGGTAAGGACAATTGTTACCATATTAACATAGATTGTGTGAATCTTAGTTTCTAAATTGGGAATCACCTAGATTTACTACTGATGTTGTAGTTTCTATTATGATATGAATGCTCTAAGTACAATAGGATCTTATTTTCATATTTCCGTTATGTACTTGATCATGTATGAATACTTACTCATGTATGTTGCTTATCCAATTGATCTTGTCTTTCTGTATCCTTTCATATGATGTGATATCAGTTGTGCATGTTATGACTGAATTGGGATTGTGATTGATTAGGTATGATTTGGGATTGGGGAATGTCCTTCTGTCCTTGAACCTTAGTGGGAATAGTATGGGATATTTTCGATGGTGCCCTTTGACGCTTTCTCGGATTAGTGGTTGTCATACCTAGGACTATCTAGTGGTGTATGGCTAGGATGTCCTTGTTATATCAGACCCAATTCGGAAGGGTATTGAGACCGAACGACCCGTGGTAGCAATGGGAATGCATGAGCGCTCAAGACTAGTAACCAACCCGTGAGAGGACATGAATCACATTGTGGGGGGCCATTCATTGGTAGGGTTGCATTTAGTAGACTTGGGCTTATGGGCGCTCAAGACCGGTAGCCAATCTGTGAGAGGACATGAGAGCTTCCCATTTATTATTTGTTGATGACCAATAGGGTTGATGACTCCGTAGTCCGGGACTATGCTGACTCTAGTGTGAAGGATACCTGAAAGGATCGCCCGGGGCAAGGAATGGACGTATCTAGATTTGAGTTGATATAACAAAGTAGATGACTTGCATTTGGCTAGGCTTTACCCTAACATGCGCCAATACTTAGACCAATGGTGATGTGAGAGAGAGGTGACCAAAACCCCAACCATAGAATGTCTAAGAGGGATGCAAGACCCAACTACCACCGGCAGAGCCCAAGATACCAAGATGGTTGAGGGAGAGTGAATGACCTTCCCAAAGAAGTATGGTGCTATGATTTAAAGCATGTCTACCTTTAGAGACCAGCATACATAGAGTTAGACTCATACATGCATTGTCTATCTCATATCATATCACATCATGCTATGTTTCTGCTATCATGTTATTTATGTTGTTATGGAATAACTTGCCTTGCTGAGTTCTCTTGAACTCACTCCTTTTGTACAAATATCTTTTGTTAGATTACCCTATAGGTATAGATGACTATGAAGGCCAATATGAGGAAGCGCAAGTTGAAGAAGGGTACTACACGCAAGGTGTTGGCAGTTATGAAGATCTCGGTGATGATCCCTCGAGTGATCATGCTATGTACCATGATTAGCCCTACCATGGAGTGGGAGTGTCCGAGCTTAATTTCTGAAGTCTATGTCTATGAAGACGTTCTTTATAAAGTAGAATAAATTCTAGCTTAGTTTAATTATTTCTTCTATCTTTTCTTTTGGAACCGGTTGTAATCTTCTTTTGACTTTCAAACTACATTCCACTGTACTCGTGGAGTGAGATTCTTCCTCACTCTACATTTTAATCATATATATATATATATATTGGTATCATTTCCACACTCTAATGTAATTTCGTTACTTTAGTTTGATCTATTAATTAATATTGATAACCTTGATTTAGTCTTGTTATTGATTATATTATTGTGAATGTGGGAGGTTGATTTCCTCGATACTGATCTTTGGGGCTGTGGATCACACAATCGGGTATGCCAGGTAGGGTACCGGCTGGGTGGATGTGACAAAAGATATCTCACAATCATCCCACAAAAACCCAATCTATCAAATGGGTTCAAACCCATCGTTCTTAACCTAGTTTCCACGAAAAGTCAATATTTCGCCACTGATTCGAAGTCGAATCGAAACAAAACTTTGAGAATGTCTAATCGACAGCAATAAAGGTACCATCAATTTGACCCAATTCATTCTAAATAAGAAAGGCCTAAATTTGGCTCTCGCGAGTGACCGCAGGCGTCTCAGAGAACCAAAACGTGAAATTGTTTGCAATGATTCGCACAAACTACTCACAAACTATAGGGAAGCATAAATACAACTATTTATGAGCTTTCAATATACCTAATATGCTTTAACTACCAAAATCCCACATTCAAAGTGAAGAACCCCACAAACCTATGTTTAAAGAAGAGGGTTTGAAGTATTCTTACCTTTTTCAATGTTCTCGCGACGATCCGGGTCACAAAGTACCTTTGGATGGATGGGATCTACTCTTCTCCTTGGCTTCTCCTCTTCCCCAAGCCTTAGCCCCACTCTAGCATTAGAAAATGCGTTTAGAGATGAGTTGCAACATAAAATAGGGTTTTAAAACCCAAAATCCAGATTTTGCCACGTCACTGGGGAGGGGCTGGCGGTTGAGTCACCCAACTGACCACTCAACCGGTCCATGCTTGGACGCCCATCCAGGGTCTAATTTTGGAGATTTTTGTCTTGAGAGAAAGGTCTTTCGATTATCTAAGTTTGGATATATTTACCTCGTCAATCGGACTCTTCATCGTCGGTCTACGGACGTGCCAAAATCTACTTTTAATGCCGTCGTGATTGACCTTCTCTCTCCTCTTAAACTCTAGGAGAGATGTCGAGTTATCACTAGGGTCATCCACCATCATTGGGTCCACTTCTGAACCTTTGGGCTCTACTCGAATGGCCCACAGTTGTTGCAGACTCAAGGCCCGGGTTTGTGGTCCTAAAACTATGGGTTTAATGGTTAGAAATCTGGGGGATTCCATAGATACTCTTAGATAGAAGGGGTTGATTATAGTGAGGTATTTTCATCTATTGCAAAATCAAATTCCATAAGACTTGTTCTATCTGTAGCAACTGCATATGTGAAATCCCTCGGATTTCTAACCCGTTAACCCATAATTTCAAGACAGCAAACCCGGGCCTCAAGTTGGCGACAACTGTGGGAAATTCGAGTCGAGCCTGAAGGTTTGGAAGTAGATCCAATGATTGTGGATGACCCTTGTGATGACTCGACAACTCTCCCAGAGTTTAAAAGAAGAGAGAAGATTAATCACGATGGTGTTAAAGGGCAATTTTGGCAAGTCCGTAGATCGGCAATGGAGAGCCCGATTGACGACGTTAGGTATCCAAATGAAGATCATCGAAAGCCTTTCCAACAAACCAAAAATCACCGCAATCGGAGTTTGGATGGGGGTCCAACTTGGACCGGTTGGTTGGACCGATCGACCACCCAAACCCCCATCCCTTTTCGAGCTCCGGGACAGAATAAGGATTTTGGGTTTTTAAACCCTATTTTATGTTTTAACTCACCTTTAAACTCATTTTTTTAATGCTAGAACGAGGTTGAGGCTTTGGGAAGAGGAGAAACCAAGGAGAAGAGTGAATCTCATCCAATCGAAGATGCTTTGTGACTCGGATCTTTGCAGGAACGTTAAGAAAGGTTAGAATTCTTAAACTGTTCTCTTAGATAGTTTTGTGGGAGCTTCTCTTCTCTCTAATGGTGAGATTGTGGTAGTGGGAGCATGTTAGGTTTATTGGTTTCTCTTGATTTCTTGTTTTGAGGTTGCTCTTTTGTATAAGTGATAATGGTACGAATCCTTGCGAAAGATTTCACATTTTGACTCTCTGAGACACTCACGGACGATTTAGGAGAGCCAATTGGAGGTACCCTTAGGATCCTTTTTCTGCCAATTAGACTTTCCAAAGTTTCGTTTCGATTCGACCTCGAATCGGTGGTGAAATAGTGACCATTTACGATTGAGGTTGATAACTACCTTTTTTAAACCTAGTTTTTAGATTGGGTTTTGTGGGAAGATTTTTGAGATATCCCTCGAACCCCAAATTGACTCTAATTTATGACTATTAATTCTCTTGCATGAATAGGTTTATTTACCTTTTAGTCACCAACTTGCGAGAGTGAATTTTGGGCTTTAAAGAAAAGAATCAAGTGAAAGGTGAGGAATGACTAACCATGTTTTATATAATTAATTGTTGGTATTTTAAATTCTATTGTTGATAGAATTTTTTGTAAATTTCTATCTACCATGATATGCTTGTGTGCGACTTTGAGCGAATGGAAGGTAGGATTTATTGTTTCAGTATTTCTCTTTGCTTTTGAATCCTCGATTATTGATATGAAGATGGTATGGCAATGTATGAAATGAAAGAGGAAGGATGATATTATTCTCCTTACCTTGTATTATCAACTAGAGTTGTGGGTTCTCCCATTACCCTAGTGACCTTATGTGGTTGAATTTAGACCCAAATTACATGATTGATAGGTGTTTAGATGTGTTAGGCTAGGAATCTCTATGAGTACTACTACCCTTCTGGTAGGGGTATTGAAGCCGGTTAACCCGTGATGCTAGTGGCTGAGTCATGGATGTTGAATAGGCCCACTAACATCATAAAGAGGTAGGGTTACATATAATAGATAAGGGCTCCTGGGTGCTCAAGATTGGTAACCAACCCGTGAGAGGACATGGAGAGCATCATGTCCATTATATGTGGATGACTGCTGGATTAAGGAATGGGGTCCAACAGATGCCTACCGTTGAGGATTCCATTCATAGGTGGGAAGGTATTGAACCAAAAGGACACTAGGCATGAGGGGAGATATCCAGACCATATGTAGTACAAGACCGTATAATCTTGCACCGGGATTAAGATTATCGTTGACACGCGCCAAATCACATACCTAATGGTGATGTGAGAGAGTGATGACCTATACTCCAACCACGGTTCGATAGGAATTTACCCAACAACCACAGAGAACCCAATAGACGTCTCTTGTTGAGGGAGAGTGACTGAGACCACCCATAGGAGATTGGTGTTTACATATAATGTGTCTACCTTAGAGACTACATGATAGAGTTAGGAACATCATATCATCATCATGCATTTGTCTATTTATATTACAATTATAGGGTTGTCTTATGAATTAATGTGGAAATGAGATGAATGTGTGACAGGGATGTTAGTTAACCTCAATGATTTTTGTCAATTCATTCCTTTATTTTGTGTATGTTTCTTAGATTTTCCTACAGATTATGCAACCCCTTTTCAAGTGGAGGATTCGTTGCAAGGAAGCTTTTTGGAAAGTACAAATGAGGAGGAGGTGGAAGCATGAAGCTACATGTCATGCCTCGACTACTCCTACGGAGCCGACTTTTATTGGTAAAGACCTTTTGTCACATCCATACTATTTTGTCACATCCACCTAGCCAGTACCCTATTTGGAATACCCAAGTGTGTGATCCATCGCCCCGAAGATCAAGTTTAGGAATGATCATATCCACTTAGCACAATAATATAATAAAAGCAAGAACAAATCATTGTATTCAAGAAATTTAATAATAGAAGTCAAGAAAGGATCTCAGAAGGATCACAAAAGAATATAAGAGTGCAGATAACAAGATACCAATCAAAAAATAACAGTAGAGTATAGCGGAAATATACTCCACAAACAAAGTGGAAGGTAGATCAGAAATCTACAGCAAGTTCTATGCTATCACAACTGAAGGAAAAGGAAAGGAAATTAAGAGTCATTCTAATACTAAACAAAATAATAAAGCTTCAAGATCCGGCTAATTCCGATGCGCTCCATCATCACACGAGTATGCTTCACTGCATTGCTCGTAGTCACCAACATCTTGGAAACCCAACAAGTCACCCACCGAGGCTTCATAGTTTTGGTTCTCAAAGTCATTGGTACTTGCAATAACATCTAAAAACATGTTCCCTGGAGGGTAAGCTCAAAAAGAACTTAGCAAGTAATCCAATCACAATAAACATCTTCACACACAATCAAAGGCAAATATAAATGCAATGATATGAAACAATATATGCAAGTATGCTTCTAACTCTATATATGTATGCTAGTCTCTATTGGTAGACACACTTTAAGTCATAGCACCATACTCCTCTGGGTGAGTCTCAAATCACTCTCCCTCAGCCTTCCCTGCATCTTGGGTTCTCCGTTTGGTAAATGGGTCTTGAAACCTTCTCGAAAATCCTTGGCTAGGGTTTAGGTCAACACTCTCTCACATCACCATTTGGCCTGAGTATTGGCGTATACAGGGATAATCTTAGCCCAATGCAAGTCATCTACTGAGTCACATCTACTTAGGGTTAGATATGTCCATTCTTCGCTTCCCGCAATCCTTTCCGGTACCTTTCCCACTAAAGTCACCGTCTCCTTCCTGGCTAAGTAGACTCTTAACCCTATTGTTATCCACATAGTAAACAGGAAGCTCTCATGTCTTCTCATGCTTCCCGCGATCTCGAGCGCCCACGAGCCTAAGTCTACCACATGCAACCCTACCAATGAATGGCCCCCACAATGTGATTCATGTTGTCACATCCACCCAGCCGTTACCCTACCTGGCATACCCGGGTTTGTGATCCACAGTCCAAGGATCAAGCATCGAGGGACCATGCCTCCCACATACGCGATAACACAATCATGAACAATGATAATCAAGGTAAAAGCAATAAATAACAAATATCATGAATAAGATACGAACAGATAATCAAAGTGCGGAAATAAATGATACCAAGTGTATAAGTATAATCAAAAGAAAGAGAAAATGAGTGGAAGTCACTCTCTCAGTGGCAGCAGAAAAGTAGTAAAAATCAAGTTAAGTTACAATCCAACATCTAAAGAGTAACTCAGTGAAAGTTAATTACATATCCTAGTGTTTAACAAAAATCCAGGGGGTGGGGGACTAGACTAGGGTTTCTTCTACTCTAATAAGCACATCCTCATAAGTGTGGACGAAGAAAGCCCAACACGGCCGCTCCCTCACCACAGAGGGGCTAACCTTGGTACGCAGTGTAATCCTCCTCGGCACCATAACCCTGATCTTCATAGTAGCTACCACCCGGAGGGTAGTATGTGGAATCATAGTCCGTCTTGTAGGTTGCACCATCGGAGTCTTCAACACCTGCGGGATAATCTAACAAACATTTGTACAACAGGAATGAGTTCAAAAGAACTCAGCAAGGCAGTTATTCTATAATTCATAACCATATAAGTACAAATCATAACATGATGCAATATGATATGAAACACATGATGCAAGTATGATTCTAACTCTATGAATGCCGGTCTCTAGGGTAGACATGCTTTAAGTCATAGCACCATACTTCTTTAGGTAAGTCTCAGTCACTCAATACCGGGGGGAATTGGGTCCTACATCCCTCTCGGACAATCCATGGCTGGGGTTTCGGTCACCGCTCTCTCACATCACCATTTGGTCTAAGTATTGGCGCATGTCAAGGTAAAACCTAGCCCAATGCAAGTCATCTACTCAGTTGTATCAAGTCAGATCCAGATACTTCCATTTCTCCCATCCCGGGATCCTTTCCGGTATCCTTTTGTTGCTTGTGTATCAAGATGTTACGCAAGTGCACGTGTCGCAATCAAGTAATAAATGATAAGTAGAGTATCGATCCCATGGAGAATTCTATCATTAACTTTCAATGTAAAAGTAAAATTGATTTAAACGAGATTAACAAGGTTGATTTGTCATTGACTAACTAAATAACCAAATGACAGGTAATAAAACTAAGGAACTAAAATGGAGATTAAGCAATAGAGGGAACTTAGTGAGTGAAAAGAATGTTGGGAATCAAGTTTCCCCTCCCTTGAATTTTAAAATGCAAATTCTAAAGTAATATTACAACCCCAACATATATCAAGAACTTGGAATGAATGGCAATATGGTATTTTTCAATACACATAAGCTAGCATCCTAAATCAACATCTGCATATTCCTATGAAGAATTGAAATATGAATGCCATTTAAACCCAATCCCAATCATGGCCATGTGAGGTAAATGGATATTCCTACCCAACCTACTAATTAACACAAACTAATTAAAGATTATGCTAACTCACACAATTCAACAAACATCTAGGCTGCATTAACTTTCCAGTTAACTAAATCATAGCATTCGTTCATGAAAGATCATTCAAGAACCGAAATCAATCAATATATATCATGCTGAATTCATTGACAAAAGGTTGTATTGTAGTAAGACTAAAGAACACATGATAAGTACATCTCAAAATTCAGATTTAGGTACTACTATCATCCCAACACAACACAAGTTTAGCCCATAACAGACATTAAAAACACAACAGTAGTTATAGTTAACATTAAGCTAGAAGATGAGAAAATAAGTTTATAAAAATGAAAAGAACTAAAGCTTCAATGCTTCCACAAGAGCTCCAACCTTCTTCTTGCTTCAGATCAATTTCTCCAGCAGCCTTCCCTAGCTTCCGTAATCAGTCTAGCTCTGGTTCTTCCTCTCCTTGCTTCAGCCGTGTCCTCTATTCCCCTTAGCCGTGTGTTGCAATCTTTTTTGCTCCCCTTTTGTCTCTCTTTCCTCTATAGATGTATTCAATCATTAGGGTAGAACCTGGCCGTGGGATTAGAACATGCCTCTTGAGATCAAGGGTTGAGAACCATCATGTATTTACAAGAATATTGTCCACTTAAGTTAGCCCTTTCTGGTCATTTCCATTTGAATTGGATCTAAGAATATTCTACTCCGTTGTTGTAGCAATGCTGCAGCAATTCTACAACAAAGTTAGAGGACAGGTTCTTCTTCTATTATGGATCTTCACCTACATTTTCAAGGGAAAGAGGATTAATCAAATTCATCCATTAATCTGAAGAAAAAATCATGTAAGAGTGACAATAATGACCTTCATAAGATGCAACATGTTAAGACTCAATAAAACAAAATCTAATTACTACTAACACTAAAACAAAGATAAAACTACTCCTAAATCAAGCCATCTCAAGTATAAAGTTATCAATCTTAACTTTATTTCATAGAGTTATCACATTCACACTAGAGTCACGGATATTACCCACCGGAATCACCAACCCTATTGGTCATCCACAAATAGTAGACGGGAAGCTCTCACGTCCTCTCACGGATATGACTCACTGATCTTCGAGCGCCCGTGAGCCCAAGTCTAGCTATTTGCAACCCTACCAATAAATGGCCCATTTCGGGTATCTGTAGGATGGTTTATGTCCTCTCACGAGTTGGTTACTGGTCTTGAGCACCCATCAAACCATACACTACCACGGGTCGTTCGGTCTCAATGCCCTTCCGATTCGGGTCTGACACGACAAGGACATCCTAGCCACACAACTAGACAATCCTATGTATGTCATCCAATAACCCGGGAAAGTGTTGATAGGCACCTTCAGAGAACATCCCATACTATTCCCTCTGATGCTCAAGGACAGAAGAGTCAGTAGGACACTCCCCGATCCCAAGTTATACCAAAGCAATCACATGCTCAAGTCCATCATACCATAAACAAATGATACGTCATCATAACAGAACTTAAGTCATAACATTGAAATGATTCATCATATATATAAGTAACAAGAATAACTAATCATTATAACAAGAGTATATGAAATCACAATACTACTGTTCTAAAACATGTATAGCAGTCCTATGATATTCAAAAGCAAATAAGAGACTATGTTCACTAACTTATGAACATCAAGACATAAGCACATAGCCTATGTAATTATGGCAATAACCATCCTTACCTTAAGTTGAGTTGATAATGATCCAAGAGTCACAAATGAATGATCCAATAATAGTGTTAAGACCCTAAACAAACATAAATGAAAGATTAGAGAAGAAATCGGGAAAATCGGAGGTCGAACGGGTCAAAACTTGGTGAAGTTGCAGTCAGCAACATCTTTGGTCGATGCTCTTGGTTGATTTCATCGACCAAAGAGGATCGACCAAGACAGTCTCGGGGCTGCATAGTGGATTTTGGGATTTTGGTCCGAAATCGGTCTTCCGGGGCTCGGATCGATCTGGAACTTGGAGGGATGCTTAAGAACAGTATAAGAACACTACTAATCAAGGAATTAACACAATCTAAAGGTCTAAATAGAAAGCCCCAAATTGGACTACTAAGTTCTATAGACATGAATCATAGCATGGATTGAAATCAATTGCATTTGCATTGGAAAGGCATGAATTGGCTAGGGGACTAATAGGAATTTGGTTAGAATCATATGCTAGTAATAAACATATACATAGCATACTATATACCTCAGTTTAGGACAAGAATGCATGAAGTTAAGAAGAGAATCAAAGGAATGCATATGCAAGGCTTGAAATGAGAGCATAGCATCAATGGACATGGGAGAGGATCATAGGTTAAGCAAGAGTGAACACTTGGAGTGATGGTTGCAAGGTTGCAGCATCAACTCCAAGGTTTCAACAGCAAGAAAAATGAATAGAAAAGAATAGAATAGAGAGTGGGAGTGATGAATCATACCTTGTAGTTGGTGATGGAGATAAAGAACAATGATTGACAATGATTTGGGTGGAATCTTCTTCACCAATGTCAAGGAGGAGCTTTGGGGAACCTTCTCCACGTTCTCAGGTGTGGTAATGATTAGAATAGGGCTCAAAACATGAGGCTAGCATAAATAGGGTAGGGAATGTTCCAAAGAATCATTAGCTTCGAGTTTGGGAAACTTTGGTCGATGCTCTTGGTTGATGGCATCGACCAAGGAGGATCAACCAAAGGCAGTTCAGCAGAAAAATCTAAAAATAGTTCAGCAACTTCGGATAGGGATTCAGAGGGCTATAAGGGTCAAATTGAGTGGGGTTTTCTTCTACAAGTCAATCAAGAAGTCTAGTTTCGGGAAATACCTTTGGATTGTGCACAGGAGTCCATTAGGTACTTCAACTAATTCACTCTTCTTCGATGCGCAGGTTCTCACTAAACACCGACAATGTACTCAAGTAAGGGGTATCATCGTCAATGTCCATGGGCTCAGACTTCGACTCAAAATTATCAATCAAAAGGGTCCACAAGTCTCTTCTACCACCGCTTCGGGTCTTCGGACCTATAAACAACAATGGATCTCGATCAGGGTAAGGATAGGGCTAGATTTTACACATGTCCTCTCATGGGTTGGTTACCAGTCTTAAGCGCCCACAAATCCCCATTGCTGCCACGGGCCACTTGGTCTCAATTCCCCTTCTGATGGGGTCAAATATGATAAGGGTTTCCTAGCCAAATACTTTTAGACCAATCCTAGATATGTCACCCAATAGTTAGGGAAAGCGCCAAGGGGCACCATAGGAAAGCGTCCCATACCACCTCCACTGGTGTCCAAAGACAGAAACGCCGAAAGGTAATTCCCCATTCCACAACTACAACCTAGGGATTCACATCACATCATGCATTCATACATATCAGAATCAAGTCCAAATCACATTCAACATCATTTATGATTCATTCCAATATGTAAATCACAATATAAGTAACCTATAGTAATTGCAGAAGTAATGTAATGTAAAGAAAGTAAAACAACAGTAGTTAAATCACGCATTTGAATCATATCATAACAAGGTATGTAAATATGCATATTGTTAGTGGAGTACTCCCCTCATATTCGACTTCGTAAATTTCGAGAAAGAGATCAATGGGCAAGTCCAAGATCACCAAAATAACCCTAAATAAACATGTATTGAACATAAGGAACAAACCCTAACGATTGGAGACAAAACGGAAGCAAAACAAAGCAAAAATGTGGTCACTAATTGTGTGGGTTGATTGGTTGGCAGCTTGGCCCAGTCGACCAACCAGTTGACCCAAGGAACAATACGGGGCAGAAAACCCTAAATCGGTCATAACTTCTTCGTTTAAAGTCCGATTGTTCCGAAATTCGAAGGGAGAGTTCCCCAAAAACATACTAAGACTATCTAAAAAGGTCTAAGCATCAAATATGGTCAAAAAGATCGAATCCTAATTGAACCATGAAATTAGGGTTTTACCGCAGACAATCCGTGTATCCCACGGAGAGACTAGAGAGAATGGGGATTCACTCTAGGGAAAGAGAGAATAGTATTTCAAAATCAAGGAAAGGAATTGGGTAGGGTCTAACACTGAGAGAAAACAAGGTTTTCAATTGGATACCCTTTCCTGAAGGTTACCCTAAAATTTCCTTAAAAAAAAAAAAAAAACCTAGGGTAGATTCACAAAGTAGAAAGGGAAAAGGAATTCACCCACAAATTATGGGGAACAAATAAAAATAAGTCTTTTGTAGGAATAAAAAAAAGAGTAAATCTAACATGCTTTGAAATCAGAAACAATTAGAAGGGTTAACAAATCATGAAGATCACACTTTATTTCCCTTTAAAATCATCATGTGGAGAATTGACAAAGTTATAGAGTGTATGGAGATCCACTCTAGAACAACATGGATAGAAGGATCAGTCATGGGAATGACTTAAGATCACCCTCCTATCAAAGGGAAAAGGCACTGGAAGGAATAGGAGAGAGAATAGATGTTGCTTGTGTACCAAGATGTTACGCAAGGCACACCCAAACAAAAAAAAAAAAAAAAACCAGAAGGAATAGGAGAGAGAATAGATGTTGCATTGTGTGGTACAACCAACGTAACTAAGACGGGGGGGCAGGGCTGTGAGTGCAAGAGTGTTGGGCAAGTCATTTCCCCCATTAAAAAAAAACCCAATCATGTCAGCCGGAATGAAATGGCACAAAGGTATTTTCCAATACACATATGCTTAGAATTCTTATTCAACATTTGCATATTCCTATGAAGAGATGAAATACAAATGCAGTTTAAACCCAATCCCAATCATGGAAATGTGAGGTAATTGAGTATTCCTATCCAACCTACTAATTAACACAATCTAATTAAAGATTAAGCTAACTCACACAATTCAGCAAGCATCTAGACTCCATTAACTTTCCAGTTAACTAAATCATAACAATCGTTCATGAAAGATCAATCAAGAACCAAAATTAATCAATATATAAATGCTAAATTCATTGACAATAAATTGTATTGCAACAAAACTAAAGAACACATGATAGTTACATCTCAAAATTCAGGTTTAGGTACTATTATCATCCCAACACAACACAAGTTTAGCCCATAACAAAAATCAAATACAAAGAGATAGATATAGTTATCATTAAGCTAGAAGATAAGAAGATAGAGTTATAAAATTGAAAAGAAACTAAGAGCTTCAATGCTTCCACAAGAGCTCCAGCCTTCTTCTCCAGCATATAGTCTTCTTCAGCAACTCTCCCACGAGTTCAGCTCCAGCCCTCTCCTCCTCCTCCGTTCTCTTCCTTTTCTCCTCTTTATTCCCTTCTTTTCCCCCAAAGTCCTAGGTTAAAAGTGGCTTGTAGGATTAGAACATTTTCTTTTGATATCAACAACTGAGATCTTTCATGGAATGACAAGAAGAAAGTCCATTAAGTTAGCCCTTTTTAGTCATTTCATTTTATGATGCTACGTGTGTCCAATCTAGGAGTATTTTGCGCTGGATGCTGCAGCATCCTTTACACAAAAGTTATGGTTCTTCACCTACAATGCCAAGAGAAAGAGGGCTGATCAAAATAATCCATTAATTGAAGAGAAATTCATGCAAGAATGACATAAAGGACCTTTACAAGATGCAACATGTTAAGACTTAATAAAACAACATCTAATGACTACTAACACTAAAACAAAGATAAAAATACTCCTAAATCAAGCCATCTCAAGTATACAGTTACCAATCTTAACTCTATTTCATAGAGTTATCACACCCCCAAACTTAAGACATTGCTTGACCTCGAGCAATAAAGAAAAATGAAAACACCAACTAACTACTAATGAAAGCATTAAGAGAACAAAAGAAAAGAAAAGCAAATAACCTGGCTTAATCATGCAATAGGATGGGTGTTAGACAGAAGTTGCCTCTTAATCTTTTTCTAATTTTTCAGATCCAACACGTCTGGCCAATAACACTTAGATGCCATACTTTACTCATAAGGATGCCCTCAAGTGTGTGTGTGAAAGTTAAGAATCTTGCCCCATATTACCCTAGTTGTGAAACCCGACCCTAACCTTAACCCGAATACTCTTTGACTGTAGGTCCGAAGACCCGAAGTAACAGTGAAAGTCAACTATGGGCCATATTGTAGAAGACATAGTGTTCGACTCCGAACCTATGGAGATTGAAGATGATGCTCATACTTGAAGACATTGTTGGATATAGAGAAGAGACTACGCCTTGATGAAGAGAAGATTAGTTGATGACCTTAGAGCTTGGTGGGATATGATTTAAAGCCATTTTTTCCATGCTAGGTATGTTAAAGTATATGTGTTTAATGTTTCGTTTGATTTCGAGTAGTGGAAGACCCTCAAATCCCTGTCTTTGGATTTGCTGTCTGCCTGGGTCGACTGCTTGGGTCGACTGGGCCAGGCTACCCAGCCAATCGACCTAGAGATGCTGAACTTGAGCAGAATCTTCTGTTTAGGTTATGTTGCTATATATACCCCATGACTTCGTGATTTTAGTATCCCTAGCCTCCAAAGCACTTAGAGAATGAAGGGAAACCATCTCCAAGCCTCCAAAAGTGTAGAAGAAGATCTAACCTTGCAAACTTGCAAGTTCTCTCTCTTGTTCTTCAATCAAAGGTTAGTATTCAATCTTTTGTGTTCTTGATTTATTCTTTCCATGATCACTCTCATCTTTGAACTGAGATTATGATGAAAATGCTGCAACCTTGTAGTCATATCTTTACAATCTCTTTTCATTCTCTTATGCCAAGATCATCTCAGTCATTCTTAACATGATTTTTATGATTTTCTTCTTAAACTATGATCATATTCTTATTTCGATTTATTCTAGCATTATAGATGCTTCTCTATGATTAATCATACCTCTGATCTACTGTGTTCTTGTACTAGAATGAGATCTTATCATCTCTAGTTCATCTCTTTCATTCATAGCATGTTTCCAATGAAAACCATGATTTTTACCAAAATAGAAACTATGATTTCAAATTAGTAAGTAATGGTTTTAATGGTTGTTTGATGTCTAAATTATGCTTTTTAGTCTTAGACTACTGTGTTAGACATTCTCTCCAAGTTTCGTCACATTTCGAATTGTGTAACATAGGTTTTGGATCAAGATTCTCTTTTTATTTTCGGATTTGCTCTTGGGCAGACTGCCTGGGTCGACTGGCTCAATCAACCCAGCCAATCAACCCGCAAGAATGGAATCTGATTTCTTTGTCCGATTCGATTTGATTGATGCTTATTCTTTTAGGACTACTTCCTAATGATTGTGTGATGCTACTCTAGGGTTTGTTTGCTAACTTTGGATTCATCCTCTTGTCCATCCGGAATATACTCGAATCTATTTAAGGTAAGGAAAGTTGTTACCATATTAACGTAGATTGCATAGATTTAGTTTCTAATTTGGGAACTACTTAGATTTGCTATTGTTATGTTAGTTTCTATTATGATATGAATGCTGCAAGTACATTAGGATCTTATTTCCTTATTTACTTTATGTACTTGATCATGTATGAATACTTATTCATGTATGTTTCTTATTTATTTGATCTTGTCTTATTATACTCTTTCATATGATGAGATATCTATCATGGATGATATGACTGAATTATGATTGTGATTGTTTATGTATGATTTGGGATTGGGGAATGTCCTTTTGACATTTCTGTCCTTGGACTTCATTGGGAGTAGTATGGGATATTTCCAATGTTGCCCTTTGACACTTTCCCGGATTATTGGTTGTCATACCTAGGACTTGTCTAGCAGTGTTTGGCTAGGTTATACCCCTGTTATATCAGACCCGATTCGGAAGGGTATTGAGACTGAACGACCCGTGGTAGCAATGGGGATTCATGGGTGCTCAAGACCAGTGAGTTATATTCATGAGGGGACATAAATCACATTGTGGGGGCCATTTATGAGTAGAGTTGTATATGGATAGACTTAGGCTCATGGGCGTTCAAGACCGGTAACCAACCCGTGAGAGGACATGAGAGCTTCCTGTTTACTATATGTGGATGACCTATAGGGTTGATGAGTCCGTATTTGAGAGAGTTGGATACGCTAACTCTAGTGTGAAGGATACTGGAAAGGATCCCGAGAGGGGAGGAATGGACGTATTCGGATCTGAGTTGATGTAACTAAGTAGAAGACTTGCATTGGGCTAGGCTTTACCCTGACATGCGCCAATACTTAGACCGAATGGTGATGTGAGAGAGAGGTGACTTAACCCCCAGCCATGGATTGTCCAAGATGGATGAAGGACCCTTTGCCAACCGAGGATGAGTGAATTGAGACCTTCCCAAAGAAGTATGGTGCTATAACTTAAAGCATGTTTGCCTATAGAGACCAGCATATATAGAGTTAGATTCATACATGCATTGTCTGTCTCATATCATATCACATTATCTTTGTTTATGTTACTATGTTATTTATGCTATTATGGAATAATTTGCCTTGCTGAGTTTCTTTTGAAACTCACTCCTTTTTGTACAACATCTTTTGTTAGATTATTCTACAGGTCTTGATGGCTATGAAGCGCAATATGAGGAAGCGCAAGATGAAGAAGCGTACCATACGCAAGGTGTTGGCGACTATGAAGATTACTTTGAGGATTCCTTGAGTGGTCTCACTGGCTACCAAGATTAGCTCTACTGTGGAGTGGGAGCGTCTGAGCGTAATTGATGAAGTCTATGTTTATGAAGACGTTCTTTATAAAGTAGAAAAGACTCTAGCTTAGTTAGATTATATCTTTCTTTCTTGTCTTTAGAATTAGTTGTAATCTCCTTTGATTTTCGAACTACATTCCGCTGTACTCGTGGAGTGAGATTCCGCCTAACTCTATATTTGATTTTATATATCTATTGGTATCTTTTCTGCCACTCGATGATTATCCCGTTACTTTACTTTGATTCATTTGAATAATATTGTTAACCTTGATTTAGTCTTGTTCTTGATTATATTATTGTGAATGTGGGAGGTTGATTTCACTAACTACTGGATCTTGTGGACTGTGGATCACACACTTGGGTATGCCAGATAGGGTACCGGCTGGGTGGATGTGACACTAGTCCAGCTGAATCATGGTCCTCAAGTTTAGTTCGTTGATCTCATATGTTGACCAAATGATTACCTCTCCACTAATTAGGGACCCATATCTATTTACACCCCAAAAACTTGTTTCACACTATTTTGAGCATTTGACCCCCAAACTTATTCTTTATGAACCAATTTTTTTTTTCTTCTATATATGCTGCTATTGTCATCCTGCCTTTTTACACGAATATCACGCATTTGTGATGAAGATACCCAGTTACTCAACAATATCACAATCAATAGTGCCTTTGCATGCTCATATTCCGGGCCACTGTTGACGTAAAAAATACACATGGGTTACATGCATAGTCCTGGTTACTAGGCAGCCCAAATTAGCGGAGCATTATTCTTTCTTTCTTTCTCTCATCTTTTTTTTAATTTATTTATTTTTAAATATGCTCATATTCCAGGCCCTATTGACGTAAAAAATACACATGGGTTACATGCATATTTCTGGTTACTAGGCAACCTAAATCAGCGGAGCATTATTCTTGTGGGGGAAGGGAAGGGGTCAAATCTCAGCCAACTTACAATGCACAAAAATTCTTGGAAACACCCAAATGGGGACCCCTAATGTGTAAGTCTCAAGGCTCTCATTCAACCAATTCTAAAATCCTAAACTTTCACATTGGTTCAATTGTTCTCAGGTTCTCCAGAGCTTGAAACCTCACTTGATGTTCAATGATATGACACCACAAAAATGAGTAAATGCAGACATCATAACAATATAGCAGACTTGTGCTAAGATCTCCAACAAAATCAGATTAAGAAGCACTAACATTCTCATTAACTAACAACCATCCAAATTAAATGACAACCCAGATTGACTACACAAAACATTTACCCAAAACATCTATTAATATTGTTTTCAGCATCAAACAGGAAAAATATAGCAGAATAGAATGACCCAACAATAAACAAAATCCTAACTCTAAAATGCTGGACAACAACTCACAAATTAGCAACTAGAACAACATATGCAACATTTAAAGTAAACCACAAAAGAAAGTTAAAGAAAATTAAGCAACTAAGAACATCTATAAAATAATGATGACAAGATGACACATGCAATGATTGGAACAGGGCAAAGCTTACCCCCAAACTTAAAATAAGCAGTGTCCTCACAGCGAGAAAATAATGGAAAAACAAGGAAGAAGAAAGAGTAGAATAGGACTTCCCTGAACCAGTGACATATTGGCTGCATCATTTGGATTGGTGTCTGCTGTGTTGTAGCTAGGCTAGATTGCAACTCGAGCAACCCTAATATGTAAAAACAACCTGGAATGGAAGATCGTTCCAGCAAGGATGAACCACAGAGAAAGAAATCGAAATGGGAATGTGGGAGGAATTTAGGGGTTTGGTTAGGTAGGCAGTTATGTGAAGAAGGCAGCACAAGGGTGGGCGAAGGTGGGTAACGATGCAAATGGAGGTAGAATTGAGGTTGAGAGCAGATGATGGAGGAAGAAATGCAGAGGAATCGCAGTGGAGAACTCGAAGGTTCCGTTAGGTTTTGGTTTTTTGGTGGGTTTTGGTTTTGAAAAAGATGGGTTTAATGGGTTTGGGTCAGTATTGGTTTAAGATGGTTGAAAAATGGGTTTGAGTCACTATGGGTCAGCAATGGTTTGAGATGGTTTTAGAGGTATGGGAATTATGGGTTGGTTGGGTTTGAGGTTAAACCAAGTCGGGTTAATGGTTTTATCCTTGTTGCGGTGCTATAGCAATTGCTGCAGCAACGAACACAAAATGCTATTTGTAACAGAGAATGCATGACCCGTAGCTAGCTGAAAAAACTTTGTTGTGGCGTTGCTGCAGCAATGCTGTGACAACAAACACAAAACACAATTTGTAGCAGAGGATGCGAAACCCATAGCTATTGAACAAAACTTATTGCAGCAAAGCTGTGACAAAGATAGTGAATTCTCCTGGGTACTGACACATGCTCTGTTCAACAGTTGGGTTTACTGCCCAATTTGGCAAAACAACCACTCAATCTCTTTATTTTCCCCACACTCCCTGCACATAAAAAATATATGTCATCAAGTCATCTTCTAATTTTATTATCAAGAGAAGATTAACAAAATTGGAAACTACCCACTAACTTTATTAAACAACTACTTAACTAATGACCAAAAACATAACTAAAAACAATTAAATTGGGTTCCCTCCCTTTTTAGGCATCTTGAAGGATGATTGAAGATTTGTCACGCTCCAATGGTGCACCCCAATAATGTTGGATTCACTGCATGCTCTAGTTCCCAAGGACATTTAATGATGTCTCCTTGCGCACCTTCCATAATTGGACTCAAACTCCTTTACTGCTTCACATACCTGTTGCAACATTTCTCCAACCAAATTTTAAGCTTGTACAATGAAGGGTTGATCCCTTTGATCTCTATTATATTCCATCCCAATGCTCTTCTACACTTCTTCAGCACTTCAAATAGCATATCTTCCTGCTCCTTTGTTAGCAATGCTAAAACAATAACATGGAGTGTCATGGATGCATCCAAATAGGCATACTGAAGGTGTTTTGAAAGAGGTGTGAACTCTAACACAGGTGGCTCTTCAACTGATGGTTTAGGGGGTTTACTTTCACATTTAGCTAACCCAAGAGGCTCGAATGCACTCCCTCTAAATGCCTTAGTTGGTCTTGGCTCTAACCAAGCCATATATCTACTTGCTTCATCATCCACTTGTTCAATTTTTATTGCTAATGAAAGCTCTATTGGGTTTTTAATACACTCTTTCTCCAACTCTTCTAAAACCAGCTCTTCAATGAATCCACAACAAAGCACTCTTCTATTGCATATGGAGATCTCATTGTCTTCAAAACATTGAATGTGACTTGTTCTTCATTAACCCTCATTGTCAATTCTCCTCTCTCTACATCAATTAATATTCTCCCAGTTGCTAAGAATGGCCTTTCTAGAATTATGGGCACATCTCTATCCGCTTCAAAGTCCAAAACAATGAAATCAGCTGGAAAGATAAATTTATCTACTTTTACCAAAACATTTTCAAATTTTCCTTCTGGGTAAGCAAGAGATCTATCAGCTAATTGTAAGGTCACTGTTGTTGGCCATGCTTCTTCAACTCCAAGCTTCTTGAAAATTGACATTGACATAAGGTTGATACTTGCTCCAAGATCACAAAGGGCTCTTCCAATGTAATTATCTCCAATAGCACAAGGAATGGTGAAACTTCCAGGATCTTTTAATTTTGGAGGAAACTTGTTCAGCAAGAAGGCACTACTCTCTTGTGTCATGGCCACTGTCTCAAACTCTCCGAATCTCTTTTTCTTTGAAAGGATGTCTTTCATGAATTTCACATAATTTGGCATTTGTTCAAGTGCTTCTACCAATGGTATATTGATGTGAAGCTGCATCAGAACATCTAAGAATTTCTTGAATTGATGGTTTTGCTGCTGCTTATGAAATCTTTGAGGAAAAGGAGGTGGTTTATAACTCTGTTTTGTTGAAGAACTCTGTTGCATTGGTGCTGTAACCATGGGTGTAGCACTATGTTTTGCAGAATCAGAGTGTTCCTTTTGAATAGCAACTGAATCTTCCTTCTCCCCTTCTTCTTGGATAGAAATAGGTCCCTTCTGTTGGCTAGACTTTGAATGAGGTGGCTCTAGAGGTTTTCTGCTCCTTAATGAAATAACTTTGCAATGCTCTTTGCTTTCATGCCTAGGATTTTCTGTATCACTTGGCAATGATCCTTGAGGTCGATTACTTAAAGCACTAGCCAACTGTCCTACTTGATTTTCCAGATTCCTCAATGAAGATGCTTGACTCCTAATAATTGCATCATTCTTTGCCATATACTCCTTCAATAGAAGCTCTATTGATGAAGAGGGTTCCATAGAATGAATCTTCACTTGCTATTGAGCACTTGGAAGCTGATGAGGTCGAGTTGGGATAGAAGATGGGCCTACATTCTGTCCTTGAGCATTCCAGGAGAAGTTAGGGTGCTGCATCCAACCAAGATTATAGGTGTTGGAATATGGGTTATTGGCATTGCTGAAATTACCAACATAGTAAGCAGATTCTGGGTTAGATGGACAATTATCAAAGACATGCTCCCCACCACAATATGTACACGAGACTGCTGTTTTTTGTTGAGTTTGTACAACTGCAGCCAAGTTTACAGATTTTAGCACACTAGTTAGGGATGACATTTGTGCAGTTAAAGCTGTCACTGCATCCAACTCATAAATCCCTGCCACTCTCTTATTTGCAGAACCTCTTTCAGCTGGCCATTGATAGTTGTTGTTGGCCATTCTCTCTAAAATCTCATAAGCTTCATTGTAAGACTTTTCCAATATAGCCCCATTTGCTGATGCATCCACTATGGACCGAGTTTGTCCACTTAAGCCATTGTAGAAAGTCTCCATTTGAATCCAATGAGGACTGCCATGATGAGGACATTTACGCAAGAGCTCCTTAAATCTTTCCCATGCCTCATGCAAAGATTCACTATCCATTTGTTGAAAACCAGTGATATCATTTCTGAGTTTGGCATTCTTTGTTGGAGGGAAGTACTTCATCAAGAACTTCTCTACTAAATCATTCAATATGGCTACTAATTGTGGAGGTAAGGAGTTCAACCATGCTCTTGCTCTATCCCGCAATGAGTAAGGGAATAGCTTCAATCTCAAGGCCTCTTCAATTGCTCCAGGTATCTTGAAAGAATCACTTACTTCCATGAAGAGTCTAAGATGGAGATGAGGATCTTCTGTTGGCATCCCACTGAACTGTCCTACAATTTGAAGCATTTGGAACATCACAGGCTTAAGTTCAAAATGTAATGCTTGGATTTCTGGACTTACTATACTTGGATTCAGCTCATGCAACATTGGGACAACATATGCTCTAATGGCCCTATCTCTATCATCATCCTCAGCTGCCATATTATTCTCATTATTATTCAACCCATTTCTCACTGCTTCAGCCATTGTTTGACTTGCTGCTAAACCTCGTTGCTCCTTTCTTCTAGCCCGAAATGTCCTTTCAATTTCAAAGTCAAAGGGTATCAACTCTCGATCAGGCAGTGGACTCATACAAGGGTAAAAGCACATGAGAATAAAAGAAAACTAATATCAAAGTAAAGAAATTTCAGTAGATAAAACAAAAACTTACTTCTACACTAATTATCAATGACAAAACTCCCCGGCAACGGCGCCAAAAATTTGTTGCTTGTGTACCAAGATGTTTACGCAAGTGCACATGTCGCAATCAAGTAATAAATGATAAGTAGAGTATGGATCCCACGGAGAATTCTATCCTTGACTTTCATTGTAAAAGTAAAACTGAACTAAACAAGATTAACAAGATTGATTTGTGATTGACTAACTAAATAATCAAATAACAGGTAATTAAATTAAAGAACCGAAATGGAGGATGAGCAATAGAAGGAACTTAGTGAGTGAAAAGAGTGTTGGGAATCAATTTCCCTTCCCCTGAATTTTATAATGCAAATACTAAAGTAATACTATAGCCCAAAATATATCAAGAACCTGGAATGAAATGGCACAAAGGGCACAAAGGTATTTTCCAATACACATATGCTTAGCATTCTAATTCAACATCTGCATATTCCTATGAAGAGATGAAATACGAATGCAATTTAAACCCAATCCCAATCATGGAAATGTGAGGTAATTGAGTATTCCTACCCAACCTACTAATTAACACAATCTAATTAAATATTAAGCTAACTCACACAATTCAGCAAGCATCTAGACTCCATTAACTTTCCAGTTAATTAAATCATAACAATCGTTCATGAAAGATCAATCAAGAACCAAAATTAATCAATATATAAATGCTAAATTCATTGACAATAAATTGTATTGCAATAAAACTAAAGAACACATGATAGTTACATCTCAAAATTCAGGTTTAGGTACTATTATCATCCCAATACAACACAAGTTTAGCCCATAACAGAAATCAAATACAAAGAGATAGATAGAGTTATCATTAAGCTAGAAGATAAGAAGATAGAGTTATAAAATTGAAAAGAAACTAAGAGCTTCAATGCTTCCACAAGAGCTCCAACCTTCTTCTCCAGCATATAGTCTTCTCCAGCAACTCTCCCACGAGTTCAGCTTCAGCCCTCTCCTCCTCCTCCGTTCTCTTCCTTTTCTCCTCTTTATTCCCTTCTTTTCCCCCAAAGTCCTAGGTTAAAAGTGGCTTGTAGGATTAGAACATTTTCTTTTGATATCAACAACTGAGATCTTTCATGGAATGACAAGAAGAAAGTCCATTAAGTTAGCCCTTTTAGTTATTTCACTTTATGATGCTACGTGTGTCCAATCTAGGAGTATTCTGTGCCGGGATGCTACAGCATCGTTACAGCAAAGTTATGGTTCTTCACCTACAATGCCAAGAGAAAGAGGGCTGATCAAAATCATCCATTAATTGAAGAGAAATTCATGCAAGAATGACATAAAGGACCTTTACAAGATGCAACATGTTAAGACTTAATAAAACAACATCTAATGACTACTAACACTAAATCAAAGATAAAAATTCTCCTAAATCAAGCCATTAAAGTATAAAGTTACCAATCTTAACTCTATTTCATAGAGTTATCAATAGACCAAAGAAGAAACAGATCGATTTATTAACCTTGTAGAAGAAGATTCGATGGAGAAACTCTAACGGATGCTTGGGGATCTTCCTTGGCTTCAAAGAGGAGGTTCTAAGGTCCTTCCCACGTTCTCTAGAGGCTTAGGAACATAATGGGTCTGATAACCATGAAATTCCAATAAATAGAGCTTCAAAACCCTAAAAAAATAGAGTTTTACCAAACTATCCTTGCCTGGGCGGCTTGCCCAAAAATAGGGATTTCAAGCTCTAAACTTCAAAATTTTCAATGGGGCTTCTCCCAACTCAACAAGAAACTTACCTAGCATAGAGGGACCTTCCAAAACATGTTCAACTAGGCCTCAAGTCCATCAACCAAGCTCTTCAACATCAAGATGCAGTTCAACTCCCAAACAAATAAGGTTTCCAAAAGGGAACTCCATCATCAAAATCCATGAGTTTTGGGTCAAACACCATGTCTTCTACTGAGATGGCCGACAAAGACTTCTTCCTTCACTTTGGGACTTCGGATCTACACTAAGGGAGAGGTCTGACTTGACTTCCTAGGACCTTCGAAGGATAACAACATTGTATTTAAGGTCCAACTTCAAGGTCAAACATCAAACAAGCCCTTCTTCACCCAAAACAAACAGGGTGTCCAGGTTAGGGAAAGGTTTGACCTGACTTCCTAGGACCTTCCAAAGATGACAACATTGAACTCAAGGTCCACTTTCCAGGTCAAACATCATTCAAGTCACTTCTTCATCCAAAACAAATAGGGTCTTTAGGGTGGGGTTAGGTGGGGTTTCATAATTACTAGGTGGAGAAAGATACGATACCAAAATGGCATTAGACATGAGGAAAGGTATCAGGACCACATATAGCACGAGATGTAGTTGACATTGCATTTGGGTTAGACTTATCCTTGACACATGCCAGTTCTCAAACCAAATGTCGTTGGAGAGAGAGTGGTGACCTAATCCCCAGCCACGGTATGATGTGACTTAATCCCATTGCCGCAATCCAAAAGACGGCTTGAGTGCCGTGAGGGAGAGTGATGAGACTGCCTAGAGGAAGCTGGTGTTGTAACTTAATGCGTGCTACCATAGAGACTACATTTGCTAGAGTTTAGGAACATAACTGCATATTCATTTGTTATCATATATTTATATATTGTTTTCTGATGTGTGTGATAGATGCACGATATATGATTATGTTGATCTCACTATATATATATATATATATATATATATATATATATATATATATATATATATATATATATTCCTCTTAGATTCTATTGCAAGTTATGAGGACTCTTTCGACCTAGAGAGTTCATTGCCGACAGAGTCCTATGAGGGACCGGTGGGAGAGGACATGGAGGTACATGGAGGTCATGTCCCTAATCGTACTACACTTATAGAGTCCAGCCCTTCCGAGGCTTTGGAGACATCATTGGAGAAAGTAGTTGCCTTAGTCATGATTAGTTACATCCTCTATTTGTTTGTTAGGTAAGGGTGCTACTTAAATTCTTAACTTTCTTTGATAACAATACTTAGACTTCCAGTATTAAACAATTTCTTCCTTTCATACTCTAATTTGGAATTCATTGACTTTGATAATGAATTAAGGATGACTATCATAACTTAATTATTTGATACTTTTAATTCCTTTGCTCTTAGATTATGATATGTGGTATCGTGAAATCTAGCCCTAACCCGAAAACTCTGTTGTTTGTAGATCTGAAGACCCGAAGTGAAGGTAGAAGGAAACTATGGGCCATCTCAATGGAAAACATGGTGTTTGACCCAGAACCCATGGAAATTGATGATGGTGTTCCATACTTGGAAACTTTGTCTGAGTTGGAGAAGAAAATGCACATTAATGAAGGAGAGCCTGGTTGTTGGACCTAACGCCTATTTAGACATGGTTTGAAGGCATCCCTCCATGCTAAGTAAGTTGTTTGATGAGTTGTGAGAAGCCAATCCAAAGATATTGAGGTTTGGACCTTGATTTCCATAAATTGGACTTGTTGACAGCATTGGTCGACCGTCCAGTCGACCAACCAATCGACCAACAGTGACAATAAGGTCAAAAGTGTAAAAACTCTTATTTTTTTAAGGGTTTTTGATCTATTTAAAGGGGAACTCCATGTTTTTCACTTATTATCAATTCTAAACCTCTGGAGACTGTAGGAAGAACCCTAGAACCTCTTCTTTGAAGGCAAGGAAGATCCCCAAGCATCCGTTCGAATTTCTTCATCGAATCTTCTTCTAAAAAGGTTAGTAATCGATTTGTTTCTTCTTTGATCTATTCTCTCTTCTATTATTCTGATCTCTTGACTATGAGAAAGGTATTACACTACTATAATGGCCTCTTCTCTGATTCTATTAGCCCTAGAGTGAATCCCCCAATTCACTCTATGTTATTGAAGCCATTTGGTGATGTTCTTGAAATTGATCTTACTTGAGATCTTGATTACTCCCTCATTATTTTTCTACCTATCATGGTGATTGTGGGAAAGGTCTCACACCATTGTTACAACCTTTCCTTGTATCCCAATGATTGTTGGGTGGTTTTCTTTTCCCTTTCAACCTTGGAAATCTGTTAGTGGTTGATTTGGGAGGAAACTCTTGGGTAACCCTCATGAGAGGGTAATTGGGAACCATGATTTATCTTGTATTTGTTGGATCCTCCCTAACACCTTTCTTGATTTTGAATTTATATTATTCTTTCCCTAGAGTGAATCATTATTCTCTCTAGTCTTTCCATGAGATCCATGGATTGTCTATGATGAAACCCTAATTTTATGGTTCAACTAGAACTCTGTATTTTTTACCATGCTTAGACCTTTTTAGATAGTCTTAGTATGTTTCTAGGGAACTTCCCTTCGAATTTCGGAGCAATCGGACTTCAAACGAAGAAGTTATGATCAATTTAGGGTTTTATACCCCGTGGTTGGTTGACTGACCCAATCGACCAACCAAACTGCCAATACTGACAGCAGCTTGTTTCTTCGTCCGATTTGATCCATTTGACTTCTAATCTTTTAGAGCTTATTCCTAATGATTGTTATATGCTTGTTTAGGGTTTATTTGCTACTTGGACCTCTCCTCTTATTTCTCCGGAATTCTTCGAAGATTGTTTAAGGTAAGGACGGTTGATCCCTAATAATCTAATATACATATTTACTTGTAATTGATTGGATTACATGATCATACTATTGTTGTATTAGTTTTCTTATAATTCTATTATTGCTATAGTTTCTCAACTATAGTAGTTCTTGTTTATGTGATTCAATTATTGTTTCAGTTATGTATGAATGATCTTACTTATGTTTTGTATTATCATTTGTGCTTGTGAATGACTGATTTGGGATTGTGATTACTTATGTTGTGATTGGGGAATGGGGAATGCCCTTTTGGCATTTCTGTTGTTGGACACCATTGGAGGTGGTATGAGACATTTTCCTATGGTGCCCCTTGGCGCTTTTCCTGATTACTGGTTGACATACCTAGGGCATGTCTAGAAGTGTTTGGCTAGGATGTCCCTATTATATCAAACCTGATCGGAAGGGTATTGAGACTGAGCAACCCGTGGTAGCAATGGGGATTTGTGGGTGCTCAAGACCGGTAACCAACCTATGAGAGGACATGGATTACATTGTGAGGGGCCATTCATCGATAGGGTTGCAGTGGTAGACGTGGGCTCATGGGTGCTCAAGACTGGTATCCAACCCATGAGAGGACGTGAGAGCTACCTGTTTACTATTTTTGGATGACCAATAGGGTTGATGAGTCTGTAGTCCGAGTTGGTTGTAGCCATAAGATATGCTGACTTTAGGGTGAAGGATATCGGAAAGAATCCCGAGAGGGGAGGAATGTAAGTATCTGGATTTAAGTTGATATAACTAAGTAGAAGACTTGCACTTGGATTGGCTTAACCTTGACATGCGCCAGTACTCAGACCAAACGGAGGCATGAGAGAGTGTTGACCTAAACCCCAGCCATGGAATGTTCGAGAGGGATGCATGACCCATTACCAACTGGAGAACTCAAGATACCGAAATGGTTGAGGGAGAGTGATTTAGACCCTACCCAGAGGAGTATGGTGCTATGACTTAAAGCATGTCTGCCAATAGAGACCAGCATACATAGAGTTAGAAGCATATATGCATTGTCTATTTCATATCATATTGCATTCTGTATGATTTGCTATCATGTGTTATTATGTTATTATGGAATGAACTGCCTTGCTGAGTTCTTTTGAACTCACTCCTTTTTGCAACATCTTTGTTAGACTTATCTGCAGGAACTGATGATTATGATGGTCAATACTATGAAGACCAAGTTGATGAATCATACGGTACCCAAGGTACTGGCGACGGCGACTACGACGGTGAAGACTACCAGTACGAGACTGATAAGTCCGACTCTAGCACTTGGGTGCCAACGATGGGACATCATCTCTTTCTCTTTTGGATATTTTACTTGATAGATTTGATGAGACCTTAGTTTAGTTTAGTTTTCCCTTTCATTTTGGGAGCCAATTGTAATCTTTCTTTTACTTTTGATCTACTTTTCTATTGCTACTGTAGAGTATATTTTCCGCTACACTCTACATTTGATTTATTCAATTAGTATCAATTTTCCACACTCTGATTGTATTCTTGAACCTTATCTTGATCTCTTGATTAATACAGTTAATTTTGATTTAATGTTGTTCTCGATTATATTATTGCAAATGTGAGAGGTTGATTTCCTCGATCATGTAGTGTTATCACCCCACGGATATTCGAGTGTGTCCGGAACCAGTTGGGTGGGGTGTTACATTAGTTCTCCAATGCTCCAAGACTGAAGAGAAAGAAGAAGTGATGGCATCAATTCCCTATGCAAGTGTAGTTGGGAGTTTGATGTACGCCATGATTTATACTCGTCCAGATATTGCCCAAGCACTAGGAGTATTGAGAAGATATATGTCCAAGCAAAGAGCATTGGATGGCAGCAAAGCATGTATTTTGCTATCTTCATGGTACATCTGATTTTGAATCATGATATGAAGGCATGAAGAGCTTAATGGGTTAGCCACCATTAGAACTACAGTGTTCTATGGATGCTGAGTAGGTAGGTGACATTGCTAGTAGAAGATCTACCAATGGATATGTTGTTTCCTTATTTGGCAAAGCAGTCAGTTGGACAAGCAAGACGTAAAGCACAGTTGCCTTATCTACTACAGAGGTAGAATACAACAAACAAACAAACTCTTATCTTAGATCTTCCAAACACAATGGCAGAGACAAAATATATACTAAACATATTCATAGAAACAATCACCAGATAAATTAGATACCAATCCAAAGCACAGCACTTGAATTAGAAGATAAGAGAACCACAAACAAGACTCAATAGTATCAACACTACAAATGAACAAACGTAATCCAATTTAGAACTAAGAGAATTATGTACACAACGATGGATGATTCAAATCATACAAGACTCACACAACCACATCTGGGATTGGGTAAGTGTGCCAAAAAGAGGGCACCAAAGTAGACTGAAGACATCATAAAGTCCAACAATTTCGACAAAAGCCAGTTAACAAAAGAGGACAAAAGACATTATGCGTCCAAGGAAGAGGATAGCAACAAAGGTACATAGGATATGAGTTGGCCTAACTCTGCGTTGAACAAAAGGGATAAAGAGCCATCTAAGAGCCTTCTTTTTTTACCTGGTGGAGGAAGCAAAGGGGTTGAAGGGTACTTGGACCTCCAATCAAAGTATTCATCGACAACATATCAAAACTAAACTCCACTTTTGCCTTTGATGAAAAGGAGGGAGCACACATTCTGAAACGTGGTTTTCTAGAGGGTTGTGGTTAGAAGAAAAAAGCACTCCAAACAAATCCATTGCAAAGTGAAGCAGTTCCTTCATGGACAATGTTGATATGAAATCCTGCTCATCCTTCCCTGTCACGTTCCTGCAAAACACTTGCTCGACCTTGGGTGGTCGAGGTACGTCTCCGATGAGCAAGTCAGTACCAATGAGATATGATCACAACTACACAATCGAGAATTTAAGTAATTGATCACACAGAATATGAATACTTACTTTCTTATGCCATCTTGTGGTGTTTATATAATTCTAGATATCAGAGTTAGATTTTGAATATTACTCTAAGAAGAGTTGTATTAGAAAGGTTGTATTAGAAAGGTAACTCTAGGAAGAATTATTTTACCAAACTTAGTCTTCTAGGTAGTTGATAGGTATAGAAGAAGTTCACCTTGGTCGGGGTGCTTGATTTGATGGTTGAACCAATAATTGACACACTGGTCATATCGACCACATTCACCGTAATGATCAGACCAGTTAGGGTAGGATGATTATTTTAGTCATCAACATAAGCCCCCCAGTCCATTGGAGTCGAGATATATGTTCAGCCCAATGGTTTAATATCCCTGTGCAACAAATATTTGGTCAGTTCAACCAGGCCCTTTCATTGGAAAACGTAACGTCCTCATCATGATTAGCCGTCACTGGCACACGAATATCAATGCATGTTTTACAAAATCCACGTGGGAACTGCCTCGTGTCTCTCTCATCATGTCACATTTAATAGTTGCTGTGAATTCGAAAAGTTGCTCTTTTGATCACCGTCCATTTGTAGTTTTGAAGGACGTTGGATCAAAATGTGATGCTGTTTATTTCAAGACCATTGATGTTGATCCCGTAGATGTCTTTGGTTTGGAATCTTATTTGTCTATAAATATTTTCCATATCTTCTTCTTCGCTTTTCACTTTGCTTCATTTCTTCTCTGGAACATCCTCTTTTCTACAATTTGTGAAGAACAGACGTTTGTATTGCCTTTGAAGTGTTCTTCATTCTTCTTTTCATATCGTCATTCTCTTCAGGAGGTCTTGGAACAAGTAAGTCACTGTTACTTATCTTTTCTTTCATGTATTTTTTTATACGATTTGCAGAATCTTATTTTTGTCTTTACTTCTGCCTGCATTTTTCCTTCTTATTTTTCCTTCACATTTTCCCATTATTAGAGAGCTATGGTAGTGGTGAAGAGAAACCTTGAAGCTAGAAATCCCAGTAGGAACGTAGATGAGAATCCTGCTGATTTTGGGTCTATGTCTTGTCATGATACTGACCAAACTAAAAATCTCAGCCATAGTTCCAGTGGTCGAACCGATGATGTTTCCGAGACCCACTCTAGTCGTGATCCTTCTAGTAATGATGGTGAGGAAATCACTGTTGAGTCCAGACCTAGAGTGGCCGTTTTAAGTGCCCGACCTCGTTTTAAGGCTGAAAGAAAGAGATGGAAAGATAGTCTGACCTTAGAAGAATATACCCTTGAGAAGAACAAAGACCTCACTCCCGACCATATAGATTATGATATGTATTCTACTGGTCCAGATTTCTTGCCTTCCCAAATGAGTGAGGACCGACTAGATTACCTTCGGCAGAAATATGAGGTACCCTCCGATCATATTCTTTGAGTACCGACCCCGGATGAAAGGGCTAACTCTCCTCATCCCAAGGTGTTCGCTCTTTACGAGGATGCTTTAAAAGTGGCTTTCGTCTTCCCGTTCATCCCCTCTTCCGTGAAATAATGTTTCATTTTCGAATGTGTCCGGGTATGTTTGTATCGAACAGTTGGAGGAATGTTATATGTTTCTGGGGGTTTTGTCAAGGGAAAAACTTTAAGGCCCGGCCATCTTTAGCTTTATTTCTTCACTTTTTCATGGCGAAAAAGCAAGAATAGGATAGGTGGTTTTATTTGTCCAAAAGAACAACTTCTCAATGTTGTTGGGGCGAAAATTTTGTCGGGACTAGGATGCTCCAGTCCAATACGATTGGGTGGCGTCCCAAATTTTTCTTTGTCCAACCACCTTCCTAACCGTCTTTCCCGGTGTATTGAGTGCGTGGTCCAGCTCCAAGATCCAACGACTTTCCCATTTTGACTGAGGTCGAGGAGTGTGCAAAGGAGTGGATACTATGACTCCCTACCAAGGATAAGAATATGTTTGCCATACATGGGCATTGTCCGGAATACCCCAATGTACTGAGTTATTGGGGGTTCCTTCCCGGTGAGTCAACCACGTCTTTGATTTTTTCTTTCTTTTGTGTCCATATACTCTTGGTCGGTTATTCATAGTTTTGACTAGTGAAGCTTAGACCCGAAGACTATGCTCATGCGGTTGATGAAGAAACTGAAGATGCCGAGGCAAGAGTTCCTACCAAACCGGAACGTGTTCGTTCTGAAAAGAGTAAAGCACCATCCTCGTCAGGCTCAAAGAGAACAAAAGACATTTTTGATTTGCCTCCTCGGGTACCAAAAAAGAAAGCATCGATCACTTTTTCTGAGGGCTCAAGGGTGGATGTGGACGCCTCTGCTTCTTTTCTTCCCAAGGTTAAGTCGACCAGCTCTTCACCGAACACACAATTTTTGGTACATCATCCTTCTTGGTCGCTCTATTCTGATTCGCATGTGATAAACAATCAAGTTGATGGTACTGCAGTGGCCAAGGAATGGTTGCCGGGAGTTTTACTACCAGCCAATTAGAAATTTCTCTAGGGCATTGGTTCTAGTAAGACCCAAGATTTGATGACCAGGTATGTTTTTAACAGGAGACCAATTTTGGGTGTAGTTGATATTTTTCCCGACTAACTTTCTTCTTCTTAGGCTTCTTTGTGCTCTGACTCAAGCTTGGGGAGGCAATGTGGAAGCTGCTCGGAGAGATGAGTTTTCCATCCATCACCTTGAGGACCGACTTAAAGACATGGGTGCCCGGATGGAAAACCTGATTTGTGAGAAAGCCATTTCTGATGCTCAAGCAAATTATGCCGAAGAGCTTGCTTCTAAACTTAGATCTGAAATAGAAGAGCTTAAGAAGTCGTCGAAAGAAAAAGATCTGGCTATTTCAACTGCCGAGCAAGAGAAGATAGAGAAAGATCGTTTTATTAAGGACTTAACTGATTAGTTGGCTCAGGCATGTCCGACCACATTTGAAAATCTTTCCAACGATTTGCGCCATGAAGTGATTAGAAAATGCGTTCGGACACATGGGTGCCGCGAGTTTATGGCTAAAGTTGCTACTCCGAGCTTCAAATATGGTCATCGGTATGCTTTTGCTAGTGTGATCGGAGAGGACTTGATCTTCAGAAGTTGGAGAAGTTTATTGATCCTGGTACTTATGACAATCTCAAAATTCCAAGGCCGACGTGGGCGGTTGGTAAGAAGCCATTCCCAATACCAAAAGAAGTGGACGTTCAGGATTTTCTTGACTCCGACTGGGAGCCGGCCCTTGAGGAGGAAGACGATGCCGGTCCTTCATCCAAAGCTGTGGCTACCAATCATATATCCGACCAAAAAGCTTATGAGGATTAATTACCGGTCATTCTTTTGAATTTTCTGCTTGTGGCATGTGAAAACAATTATCTTTATTTTTTTATATTTCTCTGTTCGGTAGCTTTGCTACAAGGACCAACTTTGTTCGGTAGTACCATATCCTCGATATTCAAGTAACCTTGTTCTATATCCTTAACAAGTAACTTTGCTCGGTATTTGCTACATGAAGTATCTTTGATCGGGATCATATTTAATATAGTTTTCAAATATACTCGATTGACATTGTATAAATTGTGTATGTTGGTCGGTTTCATCGGGAGTCTCGACCCTTGTCTTTGTTGATACCGAACATGTGAAGTATTTTTCAGTGTTTGTTATTGAGTACTTTGTTCATCATTCAAGCCATACTGTTTGATAAGGGTTTTATCCGATCATATGCCCAAATAACTGTTCGTCAACAATTGTTAGGTTATAACCAGCTACCCCCCCCGGGCATGAGAACTTGAGTATGATGACAGTCATCAAAGTTTTTATGCCTAAGGATCTTAGGTCTTTTTTGCCTAAGAATCTTAGGTATTTTCTGCCTAAGTATCTTAGGTCTTTCTGCCTAAGTATCTTAGGTCTTTTCTGCCTAACTATCTTAGGTCTTTTCCACAAACGGCGCCAATTGTTGATATGAAATCTTGCTTGTCCTTCCCTGTCATGTTCCTGCAAAACACATGCTCGACCTTGGGTGGTCGAGGTACGTCTCCAACGAGCAAGTCAGTACCAATGAGATATGATCACAACTACTCAATCGAGAATTCAAGTAATTGATCACACAGAATATGAATACTTACTTTCTTATGCCAGCTTGTGGTGTTTATACAATTCTAGATATCAGAGTGAGACTCTGAATATTACTCTAAGAAGAGTTGTATTAGAAAGGTAACTATAGGAAGAGTTGTTTTACCTGACTTATTCTTCTAGGTAGTTGCTAGGTATAGAAGAAGTTCACCCTGGTTGGGGTGCCTGATATGATGGTCGAACCGATAACTGACACACTGATCATATCGACCACATTCACCGTAATGGTCGGACCGGTTAGGGTAGGAAGACTATTTTAGTCATCAACAAACAAAGATTTTAGAAGACCTCCATTGGGCCAGGCCCAATAGAAATAGGATCAAGAACTAAATTGTTCTCAAGAACCTGATCGAGAAAACCTTATTTTCATTGAAGCCTTCCCATTCTTTAAAGTCCATGACATCACTTGTGAAGCCTATAGGCTCCTGCAATATTCCCATTCATACTTGCCTTCTATCCGAAGTTATTTGATCCAAATCCACTAGAATATCTAGCATTCTTCTTTAACCAACTCCTGATTTTAAGCCACCTATTCAACCATAATCTCTTTTATTCCTTCAACTTACACTCCATTTAACATGGGAAGAGTATCAATTATTCCATTAACTTCACCAATTTCATGGGAAGAAATATCCATGTCCATTGCCTCCTTCATTAAAATCTAAATTAACCAAGGATGAAATATCTGCAAGGAAGATTTCAGCCACTCTAGCTGCCACCATAAAGGGAGCATTAATGAAGATCGGCTCAATCACAATATCCGAGAATGCAAAATCAACTTCTTTCTTTTCCATGTTCTCCTCCAGATTATTCTTTTTCTTTTTGAGTGATCAACATCTATGAGTTTGATGAAAAATTCTATAAGGCAGAGTTCATATTTGATGTGGATGGGGAATAACTTGCCCTCAGAGTTTTGAATGGAGGTGGCTAGTATAATTGGTGTTTTGCTTTTGAATATAACTTCAAAATCTGGCAGCTTCTATAGGAAAATCCTTGCCAATGGGGTGAAACTGAATTTCCAATACTTGACCCAAACACGAAGCAACTTGCAAGATAAAAGTAGTAAATAAACATTCAAAAGGGAACCCAAGCAACTGAATTCAAATAGGAAGCCTATTATCAAAGTCAAAGAAGTTCAGGTTGTTTAGAAGAGAAGCCATAAGATAAAGGAGGACATTCCCACACCACCAAGGCCCAAGCTAGACAAGACGATTGAGCTAGTCTTGATTTTTAATTGAGCAAAGAAGGACCCTTATCAAAACATACGATATTAATGGCACCCATCCCGCCCCAACTAACCGACAACATGGAACTCTACTAAGTCTGTCAATGTTCAAGTTAGATCTTCCTCCAAATTCTGACAAAACTCCCAACTCACCAATGCTCCATCTAATTCCATTGGTTTGGAAACCAATATAATGTTCTCTACCTGGATGGCCCACAGTTTCCTTCTTCCTGCACTTCGGGTTTTCAGACCTACAATATGGATTTCTAGGTTAGGATATTGAGGGATTTCACATCATCCCCCCCCCCTAAAAGAAATTTGTTTCCAAAATTGGAAGCAGGGTTTACAAAAAGATATGGATACTTCGATCTCATCTCATCTCATCTTCTTTCTCCCAAGAAGCTTCATCGGGGGTATGGTATGGTTCTTCCACTTGATCTTTACAAAAGGTATGTTCCTGTTACGCAACTATTTGTCTTTCTTATCCAAAATCTCGGCTGGTTCTTCGTTATAGATAAGATCAGCACCTAGACCTTCTGGTTCCTACTAGAGGAGATGCTCAGTATTTTCCACACATTGACGTAGCATCGATACATGGAACACATTATGGACATGAGGGTAAGGCTAATTAGTATGCAAGCGGTCCAGCCTTTTCAACGATCTGGTAAGGTCCGATGTACCGAGGGCTAAGTTGTCCTTTGATGTTGAACATCATTACTCCATTCATAGGTGATACGTTCAGAAAAGCTCTTTCCCTAACCTACAACTCCAGATCAGTCCTTCTTATGTCTGCATAAGACTTCTGCCTTAATTGTGTTGTTTTGATTCTTTCTCTGATCATATCAGCCATTGCACTTCTAGCTTCTATCATCTCTGGACCTAGAATTCCTCTTTCATCAGTTTCAATCCAATACAATGGAGTTCTACAAGTATGTCCATACAATGCTTTGAAAGGAGCCATGCCTATCGATGATTGGTAATTGTTGTTATAGGAAAATTCTACCAAAGCTAAATCTCATCCCAATTTCCTCCATATCCATTACACAAGATCTGAGCATGTCTTCTAAGATCTAAATTGTTTGCTCAAACTATCCGTTGGTTTGTGGATGATAAGCTACAGTTAAATTCAACTGAGTTCCCAAAGCTTTCTGCAGACTATTCAAGAATCTATAAGTAAATCTTGGATCTCTGTCCAATACTATACTTCTTGGAACTCCGTGCAGATGCACTAAATTGTCCAAATACAACCTTGCCAGCTTATTCATAGTGTACGTGATCTTCATGGGAATAAAATGTGTTGATTTAGTCAATCTATCAATGATCACCCATACAATATCATTCCCTTTGCTGGTAGGAGGTAAGCCAGTGACAAAGTCCATAGTGATGTCTTCCCACTTCCAATTGGGAACGGGAAGTGGCGGTAGAAGTCCTATCGACGGTTGTTGGATAGCTTTAACTCGCTGAAAAGTGTCACACTTGGCCACAACTCTTCCACATCATTCTTTAGTCCAATCCACCAATAGTGTTCCTTCAGATCCCTATACATCTTGGTGCTTCTGGGATGTATAGTGAATATTGATCAATGTGCTTCTCTCAGGATTTCTTCTTTAAGTTCTTCAACTGCTTGAAACACAAGTCTTCCTTTATAAGTCAAAGCACCATCAGTAGACATAAGGAAATCGGACTTTTCATGGACTAGAAGCAATCTTCTCAATCTTTTCCTTCAATTCAGGGTCCAAAACTTGTAGGACAATTATCCTATCTCTCAAGGTTGACCGTGTTGTTATAGCTGCAAGTATTACTTCAGATCCTTTTGAAATAATCTTGAGTCCAAACATTAAGATGGAGTATAGAAGTGATTTGTTGAGAGCATTCAAATCCACTTCTTCCCGCTTACTCTTCCTACTCAGGGCTTTTGCAACTACATTGGCTTTCCTAGGGTGATATTGAATATCATAGTCATAATCTTTTACCAATTCCAAGCACCTACATTGCCTCATGCTCAACTCCTTTTGGGTGAAGAAGTACTTTAAACTCTTATGATTAGTGTAGATGGCAATTCGTTCTCCGAATAAATTGTGACGCCAAATCTGTAAGGCTAAGACCATTGCTGCTAACTCCAGATCGTGAGTATAGTATTTTCACTCATAATCTTTCAATTGCCTCGAGTCATATGCCGCTACCTTTCTGTGTTGCATCAAAACAAAACCTAAACCAATCTTCGAAGCATTAGTGTAGAATGTCAATCCTCTAGAGTCATCTGGTATGGTCAACACTGGGGCACATCTTAATCTCTCCTTCAATTCCTGGAAATTCTTCTCACAAGCATCATTCTAGATGAACTTCTCACCTTTTCTATTAAGCTTAGTCATTGGAGAAGCTAATCTATAAAAGTTCTCTATGAAACTTTTATAGTATCCTACCATTGCCACAAAGTTTTTGATCTAGGTCACAATCTTAGGTCTATCCCATTTTGTGACTACCTTAACCTTATCAGGATCAACTCGGATTCCTTCAATTTAAAATAACATGGCCGAGGAAAACTACTTTAGACAACCATAAATTGCATTTACTGAATTTAGCAAAAAGCTTCTTCTCCCTTAGTCTCTGTAAAGTAAAATGAAGATGTTCAACATGCTCTTCTTCATTCTTTGAGTAAATCAGGATATCATCTATGAATACAATAACAAACTTATCCAATACATCATGGAATACTCGATTCATCAGATCGTAAACATCATAGGAGCATTCTTCAAGCCAAAAGGCATTACTCTTAACTCGTAGTGTCCATACCGAGTCCTGAATGATGTCTTGCATATATCACTTGCCTTCACTCTAAGTTGATGATACCCTGATCTCAAATCTATCTTTGAGAATTTTGTTGTTCCCTTCAACTGATCAAAGAGATCATCTATCCTTGGCAACGGGTACTTATTCTTAATGGTCAACTTATTCAGCCTCCAGTAGTCAATGCGTAGATATATGCTACCATCCTTATTCTTCCCAAACAGAACTGGAGCTCCCCAAGGGGAAACACTTGGTTGGATAAATCCCTTCTCTAGGAGCTCGTTCAGTTGGTTATGCAGTTCTTTTAACTCAGTGGGTGCCATCCTATACAGTGCCTTTAACAGAGGAGCCGCTCCTGGAATTAATTCTATCGTGAATTCTAATTCTCTTATTAGTGGCAAACCCGATAAGTCTTCTAGAAAGACGTCCACGAAGTCTCTTAATAATTTAACTTCTTCAATTCTCTTCTCTTACTTGCTTCCGTTCCTCGATGAAGTATTGAGTGATGCACTTTCCACCAATGCCTTTACTTGCATAACTGCAGTCAAGGTCTTTGAACTACGCCTTCCTTGATCACCTTAAATTTCAAAAGATAAAATTCCATCAAGTTGGAACTGCACCCTTCTCAAGCAGTAGAGAAAAACTGCTTTGTGTGCAATAAGCCAATCCATTCCCAAGATTACATCAAAATCATTCATATCAAGGATCACAAAATCAACTTCCAAGTTTCTTCTATTTATGGTAATAGGCAAGCTTCTATTACTTAATCTAGTTGAACTACCAATCTAGTGGGTGTACTAATCACTAGACACTTAGGCAACTTATTTGATATTACCATAGTTCTCCTGAAGAATGCAGATGATATGAAGGAATGAGATGCACCAGTATCAAACAAAATGAAAGTGGGAACTGAAGCTACGAGTAGCATACCTGTCACGACATTGTGACTCTGATCTTGCTCAGTCCTAGTGATACTGTACATTTTTCCAACTGGAGGGGCTTGTGCTAGCTTAGCCACAGTTGTTGTCGGCTGACTAGTCCTTCAAGGGCAAGTACAAGCATAGTGTCATGTCGGATGGCAGAAGAAACAAATAGGTTCTTTCTATCCCACAGTAGTTACTGGCGTCGGAGGTCTTTGATTCACTGGCCTTAGATTAGCATAAAATGGCCTTGGGGCTTGAGTAGCACCAACTGGCGATTGATACCACTAGGACCATACTATCCATTATGTGCATTCCCACATCCATGTCCCATACTCCTAAGTTGAAATGATGGAGTAGGGTATAGAGCCGCAATGTGGTTGTGTCCTCTCACAGGTTGGTTACCGGTCTTGAGCGCCCACCACCCCACATTGCTGCCACGAGTCACTCAGCATCAATACCCACGCCGATAGGGTGTGATATGACGGGGTTTCTAACCAAACTCCACTAGACTTCGTAGTTATAGCATCTGGTAATCGTGAAAAGTGACGAGGAGTATCATAGGATTGTGTCCCATACCACCTCCACTGATGTCCCAACATAGAAACACCCATATAGGTATTCTCCAATTCACAATCATGACTTGCATTCACATAACAAGAGGATTCAATCACATTCTCAATTCTCAAGTCAATCAAAGTCCATATAGTCACATGTTGATCCATATATCAAGAACATCATTAATCACTTATATACTGAAATTTCATAGTCATAATAATCATTCATAAACCCTAACACAAAAACACGTAAACATACAAGCACGTTTCATAACAATCAATAATGTAACAGTGATTATGTGCAAGTGAACGTCCTCACCTTGTTATTGATTTGTAAGCTCGTAAAATAGGTCAAAGAGTATTTCACACTTACCAAAAAGCTATTAATATGTTGGTTCAAAGTTAGAAATAACCCTAGAAGTATGAGATTTAAAAGAAAAAAAAATGACTAACACAACAGGGTGTGGTTCGTCGGGCTGATTGCCTAGGTCAACCAGGGCAAGCAATCAGCCAGAGCATGGGTTGGTCGCCCAGGGCGACCCGGCCATTCAACCAGCCTCTGTGTATGGACAAATTTGACTCAAATCGTCAGAAAGCTTCTCGTTTGGGTTCTAAACTACTCCCAAAATACTTAGAAATTCTGAAATCATACTAGAACATGATCTATCATAGTTTAGAGAACAAAAAAAGATTCACGGATGGGCCAAAGTGAATGGGGATTCACTATAGAGTAAAGAAAATAGAAGAATTAGGTCGATACAACAACTAGAAACCTTCAACTGGGTCTTGGCAGTTGGAAGAATCAATCATAGAAGATAACTAGAACAGAGAAGATGAATACTAACATTTAAGAAAGCAAATCGCCATTCGAAAACCTTGACAGTTGCTCTGCACATAGTCTTTCACCTTGGGGAGTGTTCTCTGATGAGCTCTAACGTTCTCTAACGACTTTAGAACATAATAACACATTTTAGAAAGAAAACACATTAAATAGGCTTCAAAATCACTTTTTCCAAAATTGCCCTTTTTCCATGAAACCAGGCTGGTCACCTGGGCAACGAGAGCAAGCAACCAGCCCCTACAACTTTTGTTCCAAGAGTAAAGTTAAGGCCCTAAATGCCCTAGCTCTGCCTTAGTTCTTATTATATGCTATAGAATAGTCCTACTTGATTTTTTCGAGACTTTCTACATGTGTCATCACCTTATACTTGATTCATCTACCAAGTGTGTCAATGCCCGAGTTAGATCTTCTTCCAAATTTTGACAGAACTCCCAACTCAGCATCATCTACATTTAATTCCATTGGTTTGGAAACCAATCCAATAGCCTCTACCTGGATGGCCCACAATTGTCTTCTTCCCGCACTTGGAGTTTTTGGACTTACAATATGGATTTTTAGGTTAGGATTTTGGTGGATTTCACAGGAATAACTTGAGCAACTTTCGTCTTCCCTTTATCAATGGAACCTGGCTTCAATTTGCTTGATATACCCTCTGTTGTGGGCTGATTCAAAGAAATAGAGAGTAGTGTCATTCTCAAAAAATCAAGAAGAGAAGACCTAGCAAGAGTATTCATGCTAGTTGCCCCAAAACTCAATCTAGCCTTGAGAGGAAGCAAATTGTAGGTAATAACTCCATTTATCTCATTTCGATTAATTGATGGAAAGATCCTTACCTGGATTCGCTTTCCTAAATTATGGAGTATCTGCAGCGGAAGTAAATTGGATCCACATCCTCGTTCCTCCACCAAAGCTCCACCGGGGTGATTCCACAATCACTAGGAAAGAGAACAAGTTCCACAACCCAAATGTCGTGTGGAAAGGATGGAAGAGTGATCTAAAGCAAGGAACTCTTTCCAGCGTTTCTAGGAAAGAGGGAGAGAGATGGGAGCCACCGTTTTTGGAAAACTTACGTTATGCAATCACTTTCTATCTCGTGCGGTGGTTACCAAAATATATAACCTTATTTTGTACCGCCCTAATAGTGAGTTTCCAATATTGCCCTTGGGCATATAATTAAATTAATAATTATAAAATCCCAGCATCTCCCACTTGCACAAGGGCAAGTATTAATCTTTCTTTCATAGTGTGTCTCAGACACAGCTGTATATCCCAGATATACACATTCAATCTATCTGCTATGTATCCCAGATACATAGACCTCTTGTGTCCCAGACACATGTATATCCCAGATATACATATATATTGATCTCTTCACTATGTATCCCAGATGCATAGATCTCTTGTGTCCCAGACACAAACATCCACAAGTCATACTGGCAAAATGGGTTGTGTGACCGGTGATATACCTACACGCGTGAGCCCCAAACTAAAAACTTTCCCAAAAGGCCAAAATGGCTCATCACTCAAAGAAACATATCAAATAAGCATTAGTATAACACAGTGTCCTAGGTTTATTCAAACTCACCAGACTAAAGGTATCTCGATCCCTCTGGGAGATCACCTTCTTGTCCTTAAAATGTTCACTACTGTAACACATATAGTTGGCGCCAGCAAACACTTTTAGGGTGCAGTTGAATCAAACCTTTCCTTTCACCCCAGACCATCACTACATTTAGGATTGACTCCTTTCCTGGTAGTGCCCCTTTAGGTCGAATCTATCATGACCATAGGTAACACCCCAAAGTTGCCACATCAACCCTTCATTTCATGATGTCGTCGAAAGTCACTAAGAACACTAAAGAACCATAAAGTCCAGGACTCACACAATGAGAGGAGCAGGGATCCATCCTCTCATTTCCAATGATCACTAAGCACACATAGTATGATATACGTGCTATGGTGGAGCATTCTATATACAATAGAATGTATGTCCATCTCAACACCATTCAGGTCTTAGTCTAGTCGCAACCTCTTGCACCTAACCCGAGTTTCTTTATTGTCTCCACCCTAGCGCCACATAAAGTACTCGCACTGGCTCCTATAAGCAACATGAATAGTGGGAACATTCATGTCGATTCTCTTCACAATAGAGAAACTCATCTTGATTCCAAATCAAGGCAACATCATGATTATGAATTGACCTACACAAAGTCATTCACAATCCATCTCATCTCTGCTCGCCTCCAAGGCGCCAGAGGCGAATGCTCGTGTGAGTGAGCCATTCTCTTGCCTATTGACATATCTTGTTTTATGCTAGAAGAAACACAATCACATAGAAAGTGAATAAAATAAATGATGGAATGAACTCATATTACTCAATAATAAGAAAGTTTCAGTACAAAAGTAAGTCACAATCTATGCAAGCCCAATGATTTTACATGAGAAATAAAAACATCCTTGGCTATAGATTTGGTAAGAGGGTCAGCTACCATCTAACTAGTAGATATGTGCTTAAGTACAACTTTCTTCCTTGATATAATGTCTCTAACAAAGTGATATCTCAACTGTATATGTTTGGTCTTCCCATGATACTTGGGGTCCTTGACATAGAGAGCTGCCGTACTATCATAATAGACAAGGGCAGCCTCTTTGGATGTCATCACAATTCCAGTATGTCGAAGGAATCTCCTCAACTAAACAGCCTCTTATACCGCAGCAAAGCATGCCACATACTTTGCTTCCATGGTCGAGAGGGATATACAAGTCTGCTTCTTGCTACACCACGAAATGGCCCCGCCATTCAACAAGAAAGCATATCTAGAGGTTGATTTGCGCTCATCAATCTCTCTAGCCCAGTCGGCATCGCTATAGCCAACTACCGCAAATCCGATCCTTGGTAACACAACATGTAGTTACTCATTCCTCTGAGATATCTCAATATCCTCTTGACTGCTTTCCAGTGCTCTATGCCTGGGTATGATTGGTATCGACTAACCAAACCCACTACATAACAAATATCCGGCCTAGTACTGTCACACCCCACCCGCCGGTCTTGGTTACCTGCTCGACAACCCGTGGGAGTGATCCGTCACAAGATCCACGGTTTTAGTCTATCAACAATAATAAATACAAATAAAGACAATCAATAGCAATAATAGTTCAATTAATGAATTAAAGGATTACAGGAGTCCAAATACTCCAATAAAATAATCAATGAAAGAATAATAAATCAAAAGAATATGAGTTCAGCGGAAGCAATCAAAAAGAGTTAAATTATTTTCTTTCCAGTTTCTTTTTCTAAAGCTAAAAACTTAGACTCAAGTTTATCAAGATGAGGTGTCCTCCAATTATCCTCTATACGGTGAGCAAACTGTTCGGCAACTTGTCTCCTCCACCCATCAATGGGTGCGATAAGCGCATTCCATGCACTCATAGGAGCTCCCGCAGAGGCTATCTCCATTTCCCATTATCGGTGCCACATTTTCTTCATACGGGAAGGTTCCTTCATAGGAAACCAATCCATCTTCCGACACATTTCCTCCATCTGCGCAGACTAATAAAACATATACAAATAAATGAAAGAGTTATGGAGAACTCAGTAAGAACAATAACAATTCCCATCCATATGTCCAAATAAATAAGAAATGCATATATGATATGTATGAGTGCGGTATGAATCCTGCTAAGATCTAACTATGCAAGTCTCTAACAGTTGACATGCTTTAAGATATAACACCAGCCCTCCTCTGGGTAGGTCTAGTCACTCTGATCCGGCAAGGACTAGTTACCTCTGTAGGGATCCTGGGTAGAATGGAAAGTCCACACCTGGTTCTCAAACCATGGCTGGGGTTAAGTCAACACTCTCTCACCACGACCATTGGCAATGAGTACTGGCGCATGTCGGGGTTTCTAATCCAATGCAAGGTCATATAGGTAACATACTACATGAAATCTAGATACATCCCCTATGGCACCAACCAACTCGGTTCAGTATCCTTCGCAACCTAGGAATGAGAATCCTCACGAACTGGCTACCGCTATTGGACTTCATTCCATAACCCTATGGTCATTCACATATTGTTGGGGCGGAATGCTCTCATGACTCCTCACAACACCCAGTCCGTTCCTTGGACGTCCATGAGCCCAACCCTAGCATATGCAAACCTACCATTTATATGACTAACAGTGAACCATCGTCACATCACTGTCATCATGGGTCATCCGGTTTCAATTCCCCTACTGAAAGAGTAGTAGCATGTGGTGTGAAATCCCCCGGATTTCTACCCCTTTAACCCATGGTTTTAAGACCGAGAACCTGGGCCTTGATTCGGCGACAATCGTGGACCATTCAATTCGAGCCCGAAGGTTTGGAAATTGAACAAATGTTGGTAGATGACCCTTATAATGACTCAAAAACTCTCTTAGAGTTTAAGTGAAGAGAGAAGATTAGTCTCGATAGTGTAAAAAGGGTAATTTTGGAATATCTGTAGATCAGTGATGGAGAATCCGATTGACGCAAATAAGGTATCAAATTGAAGATCGTTGAAAGACCTTTCCAACGAGCCAAAAATCATCAAAATCGGAGTTCGTTTGGGAGTCCAACCATGGACTAGAAGTTTTGACCATTTAGGTGAACCAACCCTCACCCCATTTTCTATTTAGGGGCAAAATTGGAAATTCGGATTTTTAAACCCTATTTATGTTTTATCTCAGCCGTAAACGCATTTTTGGAGGCTAGAAAGAGGCGGAGGCTTTGGGAAGAGGAGAAAGGAAGGAGAAAAGTATTTCTCATCCAATCAAAGGTGTTCTGCAACTCGAATCATTGCGGGAATTTTATGAAAGGTTAGTTTTCTTTAATCCTTCTCTTATACATGGTTTTGGGAGCAATTTCTCTTCTTTCCTTTTGAGAGATCTTAAAGGAATGCATGTTTGGTATATTGGATGATCCTCTTTTATTGTATTAAGGTTCCCCTTGAGTTTGGGAGTAATGGTTTATTCCCTTGCAAAAGATTTTAGACTTTGACTCCCCGGGTCACCCACGGGTGATTTATGAGAGCCAAATTTGGGGCATTTTGATTTTGGTCAAATTGGATAAAATTGAAGGTACCCGTAAGATCCTTTTGTTGTCAATTAGCTTTCCCCAAAATTTCGTTTCGTTTAGACTTCGAATTGGTGACGAATTAAAGACCATTCACTAGTGAGGTTGAGAACTACCCTTTTTAACCTAGTTTTCAGATTTGGGTTTTTGTGGGAAGATTTTAGAATATCTTTTGAAATCCAAATGGGCTCTAATTTGTGATAATTATTTCTTTTGCATAAATAGGTTAATATATCTTTAATCACTAATTTGTGGGAGTGGATTCTTGGATTTGGAGGAAGAACAAAGTAAAAGGGGAGGAATATACTTAACTTTATATTACATGTGTAATGATGTTAGTTACTTTTCATTATTGATATATTGTATTGCTTTAGTATTATCTTGTGGTTATTTTATGTCTTTTGTTAAATATGAATTGTTATAATTTATGTTTATTATTACTTCTGATGTTGCTCCTTGCTTTGAAATCTATTATTGTTGTTATGAAATGGAATGTAATTGTATGAGAGGAGAAATATTATTATTTCTTCTACCTTGTATTTTCTACTAGGGTTGTGGGTTCACCCATTGCCCTAGTAATATTATATGATTGTTTATATTGTGGTTGGGAATGGGGAATGCCCTTTTGGCATTTCTGCCATAGGATACCAGAGGAGGCGGTATGGGAAGCATTCTTATGGTGTCCTTGGCTCTTTCCTGATTACTAATTTACATATTTAGGGCATGTCTAGAAGTGTTTGGTTAGGTGACCTCATGAGTACTACTACCCTTTCGGCAGGGATATTGAAGCCAGTTAACCAGTGATGTTAGTGGTTGAGTCCTGTATGTCAAGATGGCCCACTATCATCATAGAGAGGTAGGGTTGCATATAATAGATAAGGGCTCATGGACGCTCAAGACCGGTGAAATGACCCGTGAGAGGACATGGAGATCATCCTGTCCATTATATGTGGATGACCACTTGGTTAATGAATGGGGTCCAACAGATGCCTCCATTGAGGATTCCATTCATAGGTGGGAAGGTATTGAACCAACAGAGCACTAGGCGTGAGGGGAAATATCCGGACCATATGTAGTACGAGACCATATGACTTTGCATTGGGCCTAAGATTATCCTTGACACATGCCAGATCTTATACCAATGGTGATGTGAGAGAGTGGTGACCTAATCCCCGACCATGGCTTGACAGGACTTTACACAACAACCACGGAGAACCCAACAGACATGCTTGAGTTCCGTGAGGGAAGAGTGCTGAGACCGCCCAAAGAAGACTGGTGTGTGACTTAATGCGTGTCTACCATAGAGACTTCATGATAGAGTTATGAGCATAATCATTCATATATCATATCATTGTCATTAATCACATTATCGATATTCATGTTGTATGTGTGGTGTGGAATCTTGTGAATGAATGCATGATATGATGTTGAGTTGACCTCACTGAGTTCTGTTGAACTCATTCCTTTTATATGTCTTTTTCTATTAGATTATACTGCAGGTTATGAGAACTTTCAAATGGAGGATTCGTTGCTAGTATATCTTCTTGAAGGAGTGACCAAAGAAGAAGTGGATGCACATGGAGCTTCACGCAAGTGTTAAGACTATTCTTTTGGGTGGGATTCCATTAGAGAACTAGTTTAATTTATTTTTCCGCTACGAATAAAATTACTCTCTTTTCATTTCAAAACTCTGATCTTATACTTTTATTTTGAAGTAATGGATGATTGTAACCATTATTTCGGTTTTGATAACTTAATATGATAAACTTGATTTATTCTTGTCCATTTAATTATGCTATATCATGCTTTGTATGGATTTGTCACTGAACCTAGATCTTGCTATGTATCACCCCCATGGGCATTTGGGTAATGACCGGATCCGGCTGGGTGGGGTGTGACATGTGGGGTACCTAACCATGCAACTCTAAACTCTACCTAAAAATGTTATCCAATAGTTATGACAGTGCTGGAGACATCAGCAGGAAAGTGTCCCATACCACAGCCTTCTGATATCCCAAGCTAAGATATCCAATTAGAATATCTATTCCATCAGAACCACGTACTATCAACCAACATCATATCACATTCATAATCAACAAAGTGCATGTATAAACAATACAAACAGCAGTTATATAACAAGATCAGCAGATGAAACATGGTTATAGCCTCATATGAAAAGAATGATTAATCATAACAGACACTAGCATGTTCAAGTCAATTCATAAAGACAGGATTGTATGCCCTTGCCTGCATATAAGTAATTTGTCCGTGAAAAGTAATCCGTAAACAATTATAAAACTTTCTCTTCAAACAGAGGACACCTATACACAGGGTTACAATAAGGTATAAGTCAAATGAATCAAATCGGATCAAAACCAAAAGCCATTTGGTCACTGGAAATCAGCCGGTCGCTTGAGCCAGTCGCTTAGGTTAAGCGACCACCACTAGTGACCGCCCCAAAAATAGAGAGTTTCAATCCGAAACTCAGGGCTTCGATCATCCGTTTTCAATCCGAATTTTGAATGATCATAGTCCAAATTTCAGATCTATTACTCCCATAACCACGGGTGATACTAAACCTAAACAAAGACATCAAATTGGTTATCTAGAAACCTCCCTCTTGATTAGATCAGCCCTTTTTGCAAAAGCAGGGTTTCGTTTTCGGATCTGATCTCACCAAGATTAACAAAAAGGTAGGCGGTGCAATAGAAGGATCAAGAACAACCAAAGGGAAATACTAATCTACTTCTATCATAGCAAGTGGTGAAGCATGAGTGAACAGGGAATCACTTACCTCAACCAGATCAACTATGAATGACAGTAGAACCTTTTGGGACTCTAACAGCACTCCAGATCTGCTTTCAGCACTTCTCCACAGCCGTCTAACCTCCAAAAACGGTAACCATGAATAAAATATTCGTAAAATAGGCGAGGGTTACTATTTATAGAAGTCAAGGGGCAAAATAGGGCAAAATCTCGCAACCAGAACTAGGTGGTCGCTTGGTTCAATCGACCGCCACTAGCAACTGCCCCCATGTATTTTGCTATACAAGGGTGCTTTGCTAGGGGGGTTGATGTCCAAGTTCAACCTAGCCCTAAAGAAGACATGGGGGAGATCTTACCTTCATTTCGGACATCTCCAGACATCACTTGCCTTCCAGAAGTCCAACTACCAAGCAAGGCAGGCTCTTCAGTCAGAGAATCCAGATCCATGGGTTAAGGGTATGGATCATGGACTTCTATCCGGACACTCCACAAATTTACCCGACTAGACCTTTGGGTTCTCAGACCTGCAATATGGATCCCGGGTTAGAAATACGGGGGTTGTTACAAGTACACATCATAGCGTACATAAGGCTACCCACTACACTGGAATATGGAACTCTTTCCATCTTGGTTTTCTCCTCTAGAGTCTTAGGACCCATATCAAGGCTCAAATGCAAACCCTTCTCCACTGGAGTATCAATTGGTTTGCAGTTGTGCATCTGGTATCTCGTTAAGACATTATCAATATAGGTCTCCTGAGATAAACCCAATAATCTCTTTTGCCTATTTCTAACAATCTTGACACCAAGCACATAGCTTGCTTCACCCATGTCCTTCATATCATATACGGAGGACAACCATTTCTTAATGGTTTCCAATAGCTCCTTGCTATTGCTAGCCATAAGTATGTCATCTACATACAGTGTCAGAATGACATAATTATCATCAAATCTCTTGGTGTAAACACAATGGTCTTCCTCAAGCATGGAAAAACCATTTTCCATCATAGCTTGGTGGAAGCGCACATTCCACTGTCTAGATGCTTGTTGTGAAACCCAGCCCAAACCTAGCCAGGACACCCTATTTGTTTTGGGTGAAGAAAGACTTGTTTGATGCTAGACCTTGATGTTGGACCTTAACTTCAATGTTACTATCTTTGAAAGTCTTAGGAAGTCATGTCAGACATTTCCCTTAAGGTGGATCCATGTCCTGAAGTGAAGGAAGAGGTCTCTATGGGCCCTCTTTGTAGAAGACATGGTATTTGACCCGAAACCCATGGATATGGTTGATGGTGCTCCATACTTGGATGCATTGTCAGTGATTGTTTTGAATCTGCAGCCTGAAGAAGATGACCTTAGTTGGTGGTCCTAATGAACTCTCGTGCTCAATCCGAAGATATTTCCGGAAACTAGACTTGTTGATTGACTTGTAGGAGAAAACCCCACTCAATTTGACCCCGTATAGCCCTTTGAATCCCTGTCCGAAGTTGTTGAACTGCATTGGTCGACTGCCTTGGTCGACTGGGCCAGTCAACCAATGCCAGTCGACCAAAGGAATTATAAGCCCGAGAAAACCTGGTTTTTTGGTCATTTTGGGTTCTATTTATGTGGATCTTCAGGGTTTTAACCCCATTCTACTGCTAGGACTCTCTTGGAACGTGGAGAGAGCCTCTTGAGACCGTTCCTTGGCTTTGGTGAAGGTCTTCTTCAAGAAGCATAGTCTCTCCTCTCAAATTTCTCCCCCAAGGTATGGATTCTCTTTCTCTTACTCTCTAATCTACTCTCACCTCTTCTCTTTATTGCTGTTGAGGCCATGAAGATGGTGCTGCACCTTGCAACCACCTCTTCATGTGTTTTAGGGGTGTCAACGGGGCGGTTTCGGGCGGTTTCGGGTTGGGCCTAATAGTTTCGGGCTGAAAAACACCTAGCCCAAACACGGCCCATTAGGAAAATAATGGTTTCGGGCCAGTTTTGGTTTGGTGCCGTTTGGGTTCGGGCTAACTAACGGTTTAGATTCGGGTTGACTAATGGTTTATGGTGTGTAAGAAAAAAAAACAAGAAGAAACAATTGAGCATCCTACAACAAAAGCGAAATTTATATGGAAAGCAAAGTTGCTATTGATCAATTTCCATTAAAAAAAACCCACCCATTCTATAGAAATCAAGAACCTAGATATTAAGTAGTAAAATGACTATTTGATCTTTGAGTTCATGCTGAATTTTTTTAATTGTCTATACCAACTACCTAATGGTAATATATTGATTCAAATACTATTTAATGTAAAATTACAAAACGGGTTGCGGTTCGATTTTGGGTTGGTGTGGGCTCCACAACCCTCAGCCCAATTATGGCCCATTAAGGTTCAGTTCGGGCCGGTTCGAGTTATGATGGGCTGATGCGGTTCGGTTTTAACAGTTCAGGCTATAAATTGACACCTCTTCATGTGTTTCCCCCTTTTCATTTGCTTAAACTCCTCTCACCCCATTAATGCTACGCTCCCATTCGATTCTTATCATTGCATTACCATGATTTCCTTCCTAGCATCATGATTTTATCACCTAATCTGATTTCTATTGTATGCCAAGTCTGATTTTAGGTTAGTAATTGATCCTAATCTATTGTCCATCATTTCATTACTTGAATTTCCTAATGTTCTTTGCATTTACATTTGATTTCAATTGATGCAATGATTCTTGTCTTTAGAACTTAGGGTTTCATTTGGGGGTTTTCAATTAGGCCATTGGATCATGCTAATTCTTATTGTATAGTGTTCTTATACTATTACAATGAATCCCTCCAAGTTTCGTATTGATCCGAGCCTTGGAAGATCGATTTTGAGCCAAAAATCACTATTTGGCTTCGGGCACTATTCACTTGGTCAACTGGGTCAGTCGACCAATCAGTTAACCAATGGACTATTGAATTGTGTGCTTTTCCGATTTGATCCGTTCAACCTCCGATTTTCCCAATTTCTTTTCTAATCTTTCATTTATGTTTGTCTAGGGTTTTAATACCATATTTGGATCATTCTTTTGTGGCCTTTGGATTATCATCATCGCGGCTTAAGGTAAGGACGGTTATACCCATATGACATAGACTATGTGATTAATACATTGATGTTGACAACTTAGTAGACTTGGCTTATTAATTGTATTTAGACATCATATGACTACTGTAGTTACCTCATAACAGTAGCACCATGTTTATTACTTTGTTTATTATGTCTATTCATTCTTGTCATTTACTTATACACTTGATCATGTGATGTTATGACGTATTTTTCAATATGATGATGTATCATGTATGTATGATATAATGAACTGAGAATGTGATTGGATAAGTATGATTTGGGATTGAGAATGTCCTTTTGACATTTATGTCCTTGGACATCGAAGGGAATAGTATGGGATGTTCTCCGAAGATGCCCATCGACGCTTACCCGGATCATTGGATGACATCATAGGACTTGTCTAGATGTGTTGGCTAGGACATCCCTATTGTATCAGACCAGAATCGGAAGGGCATTGAGACCGAACGACCCGTGGTAGTAGTATGGTTTGATGGGCGCTCAAGACCGGTAACCACCCCGTGAGAGGACATAAAGCATACTACGGATACCCAAGAGGGGCCATTTATTGGTAGGGTTGCAAATAGCTAGGCTTGGGCTCACGGGCGCTCAAGACCGGTAGCCAACCCGTGAGAGGACATGAGAGTTTCCCATTTACTATTTGTGGATGACCAATATGGTTGGTGAGGCCGTAGTCCGGGACTATGCTGACTCTTGTGTAAAATCCAGCTGTTACCTAACCTTGACCCGACCCAGTCATTGTTGTGTTCGTAGGTCTGAAGACCTGAAGTGGTGGTAGGAGGGACTTGTGGGCCCTGCTGGTTGAGGACGTGGTGTCGGAACTCCAGTACATGGACATTGATGATGTTGCTCCTTCCTTGAGCACATTATCAGTGTTAAGTTAGAATCTGCGCACTGATGAAGAGTGAGACAATTGAGATATCAAACGGACTCCTGTGCATAATCAAAAGGTACTCCCTAAAACTAGACCTCTTGAGTGAACTGTAGGAGAAAACCCCATGCAATTTGACCTTGTATAGCCCCCCAAGTCCACACCTAAAGTTGCTGAACTATTCTATTAAATTCTGCAGAAACATGTTTTGGTCGATACTATTGGTCGATACTATCGACCAAATGTATCGACCAACAGGTTTGCTGAACCCAGGTTTAAAGATTCTCTGGAATATTCTTTTCTATTTATTTATTCCTCGAGACTGGAGCCCTATTCTAGCGTTTTCAACATCTAGGAATGTGGGAGAGCCTCTCAAGAACTTCTCCTTGGTAATGGTGAAGCACCTTCTCCATTAATCATTGCCAACCACTCATTCTCACTTTCTTGTTTCCACTCTCAAGGTATGACTCTCTCTCCTATTCACTTTCTCACTCCTCATTTCTCTATTTTACTGTTGGGACCATGGCCAAGGTGCTACAACCTTGCAAACACCTTGCCATGAGCCTTCTATACCTCATATATTGATGTTTTCACCGATATGACTATGATTTATTCACCTCATGATCATTAACTACACACTTCTATAATTTATTGCTCACCAACTTGCTTTATTTAGCAAACCGAGATGAAGCTTTGTGATTAACCTAATCTTCACCTTGCATATGAGTTCAATGTTGCTTCTAAGTGATTCCCTATCTAATCCCCTATGTTTTCCCCCAATTTGCATTAAGATATAGCCAATGCCATGTTTCACAACTCTTGACCTTGATGAATCAATTTGGGGATTTCTAAATGGACCATTGGATTATGTTAAATTCTTGATATTTAGTGTCTCTATGTTGTGCTTAGACTATTCCCCAAGTTTTGTATTGATCCGAGACCCGGAAGACCAAATCTGGGCCAAAACCCAAAAAGCCAGCTTGCTGTCCGAAATCTTTTTGGTCGATGCTTGTTGGTCGATACTATCGACCAAATGTATCGACCAACAGAGTTGCTGTCAGCAAGTTTTGCCTAGTTCTGATTCGTTTGATCTCCGGTTGTTCTGAATTCTTTTCTAACCTTTCATATATGCTTGTTTAGGGTTTTAAGACTATTTGGGCCACTTGCTTGTGATCTTGGACCATTCTCTTCTCCAATTCAAGGTAAGGATAGTTATCGGTATAATTACCTAGGACATGAAATTTTGACTTGGTATTCCTAACCTGGTGAACATGGTTTCTATTTCATATTCTTATCATGTTAGACTTGCTACATATGTCTTTCAACAGTAGCTTTGTGTTTACATTAATTTTATCTCAATGTCTTATCATATTTATCAATTTCAATATATGATGAATTATGTCAATGTCATAAATCAAATGTTTACTATGATGGTTGTATTTTATGAATTGATATGATGGACTTGGGCATGTGATTGCTTAAGTATAACTTGGGATTGAGGAGTATCCTACTGGTGCTTCTGCCCTTGGACATCGGAGGGAATAGTATGGGATGTTCTCCGAAGGTGTCCATCGACGCTTTCCCTAGTTATTGGATGGCATACATAGGACTTGTCTAGATGTATGGCTAGGATGTCCCGATCATATCAGACCCGATTCGGAAGGGCATTGAGACCGAACAACCCGTGGTAGTAGTGTGGATTTGTGGGCGCTCAAGACCGGTATCCACTCCGTGAGAGGACATAAATTGCATTACGGTTACCCGAAAGGGGCCATTTATTGGTAGGGTTGCAAATGGCTAGACTTGGGCTCACGGGCACTCAAGACCGGTGAAATGATCCGTGAGAGGGACATGAGAGCTTCCCGTCTACCAGTTGTGGATGACCAATAGGGTTGATGAGTCCGGTGGGTAATATCCGTGACTCTAGTGTGAAGGAACCGAAAAGGACCCAAGGGGGGGGGGGGGGGGGGACCGCGGGGGGCGAGAAAAGAAAAAGGGGGAGGCGGGGGGGGGGGGGCGCCCCCCCCCCCCCCCCCCCCCCCCCCACCAAAAGGGGGGGGGGGGGGGGGGGAACCACCCCCCAACCACGGAGGGGCGGGGGGGGGGCGGGGGCCCCCCCCCCCCCGGGGGGGGGCCGGCGCCAACCAAAAACAAAGCCCCACCCAACACACCACCCACACCCCACACAAACAAAAAAAAAAAAAAAAAAAAACCACAAAACAAACCCCCCCCCCCCCCCCCCCCCCCCCCCCCCCCCCCCAGACGAGTGTGATCCACAGCCCGAAGATCGGGTATCGAGTGATCAACCTCCCACATAAACAATAACATAATCATGAACAATCATAACAAGAGTGCGAAGATAAATCATAGATCCAATAAAGAAAGAATGAATCATAAATGAACGGAATAATAGATATAATCGAGTATCAAACAGATAAGTAAAGTGAGGCAAAATCCCACTTACAACCAGCGGAAAAGTAGCCTAAAGAATAAACTAGACAAAACCTAATCCCGTAGCTAGTACATTGGGTAACTAAATGTCTCCACTTATAGACAACATCCTTGTAAGTGTAAACTCATAAATGGCACAAGGACGCTTCCACTCAATGGTCGGACTAAGCATCATACGGAGCATAACCACTCGCGGGATCTTCGAGTAATTGTGGTAACCGCAATCACCTTCCCGAAGATATGCCTCTTCGCCTTGCGCTTCTTCATAGGGACCGCATAGTACTCGGACTGCGGGATAGTCTAACAACATTGTACAATAAAGGAATGAGTTTCAAAGAAACTCGGTAAAGCGATTAAAATCCATAATAACATAAATGGCGGGATTCGAACAAACATAAATGCAATATGATATGAGACAAACAATGAATGAATGACTCTAACTCTATGTATGCTGGTCTCTATTGGCGAGACATGCTTTAAGTCATAGCACCCTACTTCTTTAGGAAAGTCCACTCACATCCTCAACCATTTAAGATATCTTGGATTCTCTCACGGATCATTTCACCGGTCTTGAGCAGCCGATTGGTAATGGGTCCTTCATCCCTCGGGACAAACCTTGGCGGGGGTTAAGTCAACACACTCTCTCACAACCATTTGGTATAAATCGGCGCATGTCGGGGTAAAACCTAGCCAAATGCAAGTCTTCTACTCAGTTACATCAAGTCGATCCGGATACGTCCATTCCTCGTCCCCGACGATCCTTTCAGTATCCTTCACACTAGAGTCCTCATAGTCCACGACTACGGACTCATCAACCCTATTGATCATCCACATATGGTAAACGGGAAGCTCTCACGTCCTCTCACGGGTTGGTTACCGGTCTTAAGCGCCCGTGAGCCCAAGTCTAACCATATGCAACCCTACCAATAAATGGCCCCCACAATGTGATTCCGTCCTCTCACGGGTTGGTTACCGGTCTTGAGCGCCCATGAATCCCCATTGCTACCACGGGTCGTTCGGTCTCAATACCCCTCCGATTAGGGTCGACATAACAGGACATCCTAGCCAAACACTACTAGACAATCCTAGATATGTCATCCAACGGTTTAGGAAGGTGTCCGGAGGGCATCTCAGGAAACATCCCATAATATTCCCGTAGTAGTCCAAGAACAGAAGTGTCAAAAGGACACCTCTCCTTTCCAAACCATACGTAAGCATACACATGCATCAATTCATATCATCACATATATGGTAACTTCATATATGGAAAGAAATCAATAATTACAATCACTTTTATAACATTGGTAAGTAAATCATACATGAATCAATTTAATATGAATAAGTAAGTAGCTACTGTAATCAAAGTTATGCAACAGTAGTATATCATTGTAAGAATCTAATTTAGGAATCATATCTATGATATTCAAATATAGAAACTAGATTCATGCTATCTATGTAATTAAGGAAATAACCATCCTTACCTTTATAACTCGCAAAGGAATCCTAAGAAATCAAGTAAGATCTCGGCAAACTTGAGAAGAAGGTCCTAAACAAGTATATACAACATATTAGGAAAGATCCCTAAGGGAAAAGATACCAAAACATCCAACATAGACCAATTCCGGAGTTCTTTGTACTCATTGGTCGAGTGGATTGGTCGGCTAGTCGATCGACCAATCGATCGACCAATGCGAGACGATAGCCTAAAAAACAGAGTTTTAAGATATGAAATCCGAATTTGGTGGTTCAAAAGGGTACTAATCAAGGGTAGACTACATCAGTAGTATTCTAACATATAGGGGACCTCAAAACACTAATCCAATCAAGATATCAAGATCCAAATTAGGAAACAAAAAGTTACCATAATTAAATCAACCATGGATCTTGATGAATTTGAAATAGAAAACAAAGACAAGAACAATAGGAGGATGGATCATTGCTTCAGGTAAAGGTATCATGAAAACATACTTAGATCTTCATGGAATAAGGCTTAGAAGCATAAATCTAAATAAGGAAATAAAACCTACCATATATGTAACTACCATGCATCATGAAGAACACATAGTATGGTAGAAGAGAACAACTAGAAATTGATAGATTATGGATCATGGAAGGAAAACACAGTAATTAACTACTAACATGATCAACATAGAAGATCCAAAGAGATCAGAATTCAGATTAGAAGTTTAACAAAGATTAGATCATGGTTTGATCATGATTCCTTCAAAAGCTTGCAATGATCATGGTTAAGATCATTGTTCTAGCCTCAAATCCTTAGGATGATCATGAGAACATGTTCGGAGATGTTTGCAACAGAGAATGCAGCATCTCTTCTACTGTCTCAACTCAAAAAGGAAAGAAAAACAAAGATGGAGGAGAAGAAGAGAGAGTAGACATACCTTTTGATGCAAAAGAAGAGTTTCGACGAAGATCCGTCAAGAAAACACCAAGGATGCAAGAGAGATGACTTGCAGAGGTCTTTGGTTCGCTCCAGAGAGTTTGGAGGCAGCAAATACGAAGTGGACTCGAGATTGGACTTAAATAGAGCAAGAACAACCTAATTGCCAAAAGACACTCATTGGTCGAGTGGATTGGTCGACGGTCCAGTCGACCAATGACATGCGACAACAAGACCAAAACAGGGAATTGAAGGTCCAGATCAAATCCAATCCTAAAGGGGTTTTGCACACAAGTCAAGTGACTTACCTAATAGGTAGAAATGCCTTCAAACCAAGATAGAGAGCACTCCAAGTCCATCAACTATTCAGATCTTCATCAGGATTCAGGTTCCATAAATAGAACCTCATCATCAACTTTCATGGATTCAAAGCTGACACCAGCTGGGATGGCCCAAAGCTGACTTCTTACTTTACTTCGGGTCATCGGACCTACAAATAACAAGGTTTCCGGGTCAAGGTTAGGGCTGGGTTTTACATGCTTCATATCATCTGCATCATGTTATGATTTTCTTGTGGCTTATGTGTTGTGGGATAACTTCCTTGCTGAGTTCTTTTGAACTCATTCCTTTTCTGTTGCAATATTTTGTGGCTACTCTACAGGTGATTACTCTGATGGCACACTCCCTGAGGCGGACCCGGATACCTCATACTACTATCCGGAGGCTAGCTACAATGAAGACTTCGATGATGGTATCGAAGCAGATCCTTCGACGTATCAGGGTTAGCCCTGAGATAGTATGGGAGCAGGCATGTGGGGTCTCCATGGTCTTCACCCTTGAAGAGGACATATATATCTTGGAGGAGACTTATGAGTAGTTACCCACCCCCTCTTTTGTGACAATTAAACTTTGGAAAATTGTAATAACTTATATTTTTACTTCATGACTTGTAAGTTTAGGTTATCAGTGTTGATCTCTTTCCCACTTATCTGAAGGAGTGGATTCCACCCATGGCCTTCTTAATTTATCAAATCTGATATTTACTTCCGCACTCTGATTATGTCTGGTATCTCATTTTTGAATTTTATGATTATCCATTGTTAGTTTATTATTATTATTTGTTCATGATTGTATTATCGTCGATGTGGATGATGTGGTCCCTGAACTATGGATCTTCGAGGCTGTGGATCACATCCCGGGTATGCCAGATAGGGTACCGGCTGGGTGGATGTGACACTTGTGTGAAGGATACCGGAAAGGATCACCCGGGACGAGGAACGGACGTATCTAGATCTGACATGATATGACTAAGTAGAAGACTTGCATTGGGCTAGGCTTCACCTTGACATGCACCACTACTTAGACCAATGGTGATGTGAGAGAGCGGTGACTTAAACCCCACCATGGATAGTCCGGAAGGTTTCATGACCCATTTACCCGGCTTGAGTGATTGAGACCCACCTAAAGAAGTATGGTGCTATGACTTAAAGCATGTCTACCATAAAGACTAGCATGTGTAGAGTTAGTATCATATTTGCATCATGTGTTTCATATCATCTTGCATCATGTTATGACTTGTATCATATGGTTTATGTATTATGGATTAACTGCCTTGCTGAGTTCTTTTGAATTCACTCCTTTTTGCAACATCTTTTGTTAGACTCTACTACTGTTGACTATGATGGTCAACACTACGAAGACTAAGTTGATGACTCTTACACTACTAATTATGGTGACTACATTGGTGAAGACTAGCAGTCTGAGATTGTTACTTATATGGAGCAGTTCGGCCTTTGCACTTGTGTGCTAGTGTTGGGATATCGTCCCATTTTCTTTTTAACCTTTTATTTGATTCGTTGAGACCGTAGTTTAGTTTGTTCCCCTTCTATTTAGGAACTGGTTGTAACCTTTATTTCTATTCGATCTACCTTCCACTGTTGTTGTAGAATGGTTTCCCCCCCCTTCATTTTGCACTTTGACTACTTATTTTATTAGTATCATTTTCACACTCTGATGTTCTTTTGTGATCCTTCTGTTCCTTTCTGGACTTTTATTATTAAATTACTTAAATACAAAGATTTGTTCTTGCTTTTGATTATATTATTGTGCTAAGTGGATATGATCGTTCCTAAACTTGATCTTTTGGGCTGTGGATCACTCCCTTGAATAATCCAGATAGGGTATACCCTGGGTGGATTTTGCGGGATGTGACACTTGCTTTAAGCCATATATGGACTTCTTAAGCTTGCACACTTTGCGCTCAAGTCCATTAGCTTCAAAGCCTTGAGGTTAATCCATATAGATCTCTTTCTCAAGTTCTCCATTGAGAAAAAAGTAGTTTTTACATCCATCTGATAAAGCTCCAAGTCCAACTGAGCAACAATGGCTAGTATGAGGCGGATTGAGGCAAAGCTAACCACAGGGGGAAAAGTTTCCTCATAATCAACGCCCTCTCGCTAGGTGTAGCCCTTAGCCACTAAACAAGCCTTGAATCTCTCAATAGATCCATCCACCTTACTCTTGATCTTGAGAACCCACTTGTTCCCAATTGCCTTTCGGCTCGGCAGCAAGTCAACCAAGTCCCAAACATGATTAACTTTCATCGACTCCAACTCTTCCTCTATTGCTTTCAACCATTCCTTTGAGCTTGACCCCACAAGAGCTTCCTTTACGCTCTTCGGTTCATGCTCATTGACTGAAGTCATCTCACAGTCGATCTCTTCAAGAGTTACCATGTAGGCTTCATCCTCTATGTCGAAACGTCGACAAGGAACTAGCCTGCGCCCACTACGGCGCAAGTGCATGTCACATTGCTTACCCTCTGAGGTAGCTATCACATCTGCACTCCCACTCCCACTAGGATCTTCTGGATGAACCTCAGGTTCATTATCCAGAATCTGAATCCCTGGAGTGACCAGACCACTATCTTGTATTTCAAAGAATTTCGATGATTCTTTGTTAACTCCTGAAAGAGATGGAAAATCATTCTCCAAGAATGTTGCATCCCTAGACTCAAGTTTCGTTCTCCTCTCACTCTCATCTAGTGCAATGAAGACATGGCCCTTTGAGGGTTCAGAATATCTCACAAAGATACACTTTCTTCCTCTGGGTCCAAGCTTTCCATATTGGTGAGAAGTTGAGTGAACATATGCTACACATCCCCATGCGCACAAGTAACTCAAATCTGGCTTCCTTCTAGTCCACAGCTCATATGGTGTGGAAGGAATCGATTTGGTTGGAACTCTGTTGAGAATATAGACCCCGGTCAGCAAAGCATCTCCCCAATAAGAGATGGGTAGATTTTCCTGCGCCATCATGGATCTCACCATGTCTAGCAAGGTTCTATTCCTCCTCTCAGCAACCCCATTTTGCTGTGGAGTCCCTGGAATAGTAAGTTGTCTAGATATCCCATTTTCATCACACAACCCTTTGAACATATTGGAGAGATACTCTCTACCTCTATCCGTTCTAAGAGTTTTAATCTTTTTATCTAACTGATTCTCAACTAAGCTCATGAATTTCTTAAAACATTTTAGAGCTTCTGACTTATGAGAGATTAGATAAATGTGACCATACCGTGTATAGTCATCTATGAATGTGATGGAATAAGTCTGTCTTTTCTAGTATGCACATTCATGGGTCTACACATGTTTGAATGGATAAGTTCTAAAGGAAGAGAGGCTCTCAAAGCCTTTTTAAATGGTTTTCTAGTTGCTTTTCCTACTAGACATGACTCACAAGTTGACAAATTAGATAGTGAACCTTGGCCTAAGAGACCTTCTCTTGCCAACCTGTTCATCCTATCTAAGCCAATATGTCCTAGTCTAGCATGCCACAAATTAGAATCAATACACACAGTATTTTGGCAAACAAAAGCACTACTAGAATTAAATGAATAATCAATTGTATCCAATACAATGAAACCATTCTGAAGAAAACCATAACCATAATTGTATCACCTAGATACAAAACCAAAGAATTGTTTTCAAATACAACTCTAAAAACCATGTCTCATAAACCACTCTTGTTTCTGCTCCCACCTTGGTTACTTTGCCTGGACCGCTGAGGTTGAGCTTTCTCCCTCTTGCGCTTAGAGCTTGCACCCTTACTAGTGCTAGCTTCAGCGGCAAGTACTTCAGTGTGAGGGGCATCGGCCAACATCCGATCCTCCTCTAGCTCAAGGTGCTTGGCAGCTTGATCAAAAGACTTGACATCATCAGTATGAGTCAAGAAGATCTCATATGCTCCCAAGTCTTTGGCAGTGACCTGATGACTGCGGAGACTTGCTCCTCATCAATCTTTGGCGCCCACATGCGCTCAATTCACTAATCATGTTAGACATGATGGTTATATGCTGCCTCATGGTGTGACCCTGGCGCATTTTATAACCGTCAAAGGTGAGTCCAAGCTGGCAGCTTCTTGTGGTGGAAGTCCCTCCGTACTGGAACTTCACAGCCTCCCACAAAGACTTTGCAGTCCTATGCTTCTCAAACCGAAGCATCAGGTTGTGTGAACCACCTCATAGCATAAACATGATTGAACATTTTATTTTATTATAATTGTTTTTAATTATGGGTCTATTAATCATGTTTCTTGCACAAAATGAAATTAGTATATAACTCTATGTGGGTTTGCATGAGAATTTGATTGAATGTTTTTTAGCATCTCTTTTGGTTTAAATGCTTATCCCATAGGTTGGTTATGCTAGTGTGATTAGCTGTTGCTTTAGTTGTGTTTTATGCTAGAATAGTTGAACTCATCCTTGTATGTAATGTCTCTAGAATAAATGGTTGCTACAAAGAGCATAATTGCTCACTTCACTAAAGGAGATAAGCTGAATGAGAGGAACTATGACCTCTGGCACCGAAATGTGCAATATCTCCTGGAAGAGCAGGATATGCTGGAAACCATAAAAAAGACCATGAACCCACCTGAGGAAGGTACCCACGCACAGCATCGCAGGGACCTTGAGTCATACAATGCTTGGAAGAGAAAAGACCGGGTAGCCAAGATTACAATCCTGAGCTCCATGAGGGACGACCGCTTCTACCTCACTAGGCCCCATTAGGCCCTTAATGCCCAAACATCACACAGATTGTCGGGCCATTGGTATCCAGTAAGTTAGAAACACATTCTGAACTGGATGGACCAATATTAAAAAAAAAAAAAACTATCTCCTAAACGGACTGTCGTCTGCCCAAACGGTTGTCCGTCTGCCTTTTATGCCCAGACGAAAATTTCGTCTGGGTCACTGTGATTAGACTAATCAATAGACGGACGTCCCTCTGGTCCACAGTGACAAAAAAGGGTCTTTTTTCAATTTTTTTCTTCAACGAATTTTTTTCTCCCAAAAAATCATCCAAAAATACATGAAAAAATCCAGCAATAAATATTAAACAAAAATAATTATCATGGATTATCAATTCATGCAAAAATTCATAAGGGAAATTCACAAGGATCCTCCCACTCGGATCCGAATCAAAACATAAGGGTTTTTAAAAAAACCCTATCAATTTCCTATGGGTTTCCTACTAAACCTCGGATTCTCCGTGGGTTTCCATAAACCCTTGATCCTCCCATTGGATCCATACAATGAAAATAAACAATGGGGAGGAACCGATAATCGTGAGAACCATTGTGAAACCCAGCCCTAACCCTAATCCAGAAACTCTGTTTATTGTAGGTCCAGTGACCCGAAGTAAGGCAAGAAGTCATCTTTGGGCCATTTCTGTTGAAGACTTGATGGCTGGATTGGAATCCATGAGTGTTGATGCTAGTGTCCCAATGGTGGAAACTGCACCCGGATGAAGATTGGATTAGTTGATGGTCTTGGAGTGGTCTCTGTATTGATTCAAAGGAATTTCTAACTCCTAGGTATGTCACTCTAGAAGTGTGCAAAACCCCTTGATGTTTGGACTTGATCTGAGCCTTCAATTCCCTGTTTTGAAGTTGTTGTCTTGATTGGTCGACTCATTGGTCGATTGGACCAATCGACCAATCAATCGACCAATTGATTCTGTTTTTGAAATTTGAATCCTGTCTCTTCTATTTAAGTCTAACCTCGGGAATACTCCGCCTCCTCTGCCTCCTAAGCCTCTGGAACGAGTTAGAACCCTAATCTAACCCATTCCCTTGCATTCTTTGGTGATCTCTTACAAAGACTTGAAGAATTCTTCATCTTTCTACGGCAAAGGTATGATCTCACTTACTCTCTCCTCTATCTCTGATTTTCTTTCTTTTTTTCTATTTTCATTGAGATCAGAAAGGTGATGAAGCATTCTTATAATCATCAATTCTCTGATCTCACCATATTCTTTAAGACTCATGATCATCATCATGTTCTTAAACCCTACTTATTGAATTCTTGAAAACCTAACCCTAATCCTTTGAAAACCCTAACCTGTGTGATTGTCTGAAAAACTTTTGGTAACCTACCTTGTGAAAGGGAAATCCTTTTTGGGTGACCTTGTGTTAACCTAAAACTTAATCATCTATATTTTCCTGTTTTAATTTGTCTTTGTTCATTCAGATCTTACAATTATTTGTCCAGGGAGCCAAAAGGGTGAAACCCTAATTCTCTTGGATTAAACCCAAGAATCCCCTAGTTGATCATGTTAACCCAATTATTATGTTTTCTTTACTAGATCTGAATTCTTTCATATCCTAGTTCATTATCTTTAATCTTTCTATTTTTCCCTCCTAACCTATGTTCAACCTAATTAGGTTAACCTCATGATTTCTAGGTTGTAACTTGGGAACTTGTTTTGAGTTATGATTTGATATCCTCTATACCCTAAAATACTACCATGATAATTCCCCTCTTAATTGTACCCTTTTGAACCATCGAATTCGGTTCTGGATTCTCAAAATTCGGATTCTTGCAGGCCACTATCTGCATTGGTCGACTCATTGGTCGACTAGTCCAGCAGACCAATCAATCGACCAATGAGTACAGCAACCTCAATCTTGGTCTGTTTCGATTGATTTATGATCTTTTCCTTTATGCATCTTTCCTAACATGTTGTGTGCACTTGTTTAGGACTGTCTTCTCAGGTTTAGTCAAGATCATACTTGATTCTTTAAGATTCCATTCAAGTTAGAAGGTAAGGACAGTTGATTCCTTAACTACATAGATTGCTTGTTCTCTGGTTTCTACTTTGTGGAACTATGAGATTACTTACTGTTATTATAATTTAATTCTGATCTCCTACTGTGGGAACAGTAGCACTTGTTTATATCATCTTTTTCATTATTTATGTTATATGAATTACTTATTACTGCTTAATCCGATGTTGCTTTTACATTCTCTTGTATATGATGAACTATTGGTTGTATATGTTATGACTGATCTGAGAATGTGTTTGCTTAAGTTTGGTTTGGGATTGGGAAGTATCCTTTTGATACTTCTGTCCTTGGACATCGGAGGGAATAGTATGGAATGTTCTCCGAAGATGCCCATCGACGCTTTCCCGAATCAATGATTGTCATACCTAGGGATGTCTAGTAGTGTTTGGCTAGGATACACCCCTGTTATATCAGACCCGATTCGGAAGGGTATTGAGACCGAACGACCCGTGGTAGCAATGGGGATTCACGGGCGCTCAAGACCGGTGAAATGATCCGTGAGGGGACATGAGAACTTCCCGTTTACAATATGTGGATAACCAATAGGGTTGATGAGTCCGGTGAGTAATATCCGTGACTCTAGTGGAAAGGATACCTGGAAAGGATCGCCCGGGGCGAGGAATGGAAGTATCTGGACCTGAGTTGATGTAACTGAGTAGATGACTTGCATTGGGCTAGGCTCTTCCTTGACATGCGCCAGTACTTATGCCAAATGGTTGTGAGAGAGTGTGTTGACTTAACCCCCTGCCATGGTTTGTCCTGAGGGATGAAGGACCCATTACCAACTGGCTGCCCAAGATACCTTAAATGGGTGAGGGAACCCAAGATATATCTTATATGGTTTAGGGTGTGAGCGGACTTTCCCAAAGAAGTACGGTGCTATGACTTAAAGCATGTCTGCCATAGAGACCAACATACATAGAGTTAGATGCATATATACATTACTTGTTTCATACTGCATTGCATCATGTTATGTTTTGCCACATGTTATCTATGATGTTATGGATTAACTACCTTACTGAGTTTCTTCGAAACTCATTCCCGTTGTATATTTCTTTTTGTTAGATTATCCTACATGTACAGAATATTATGACGAGCAGTACAGCGAAGCACAAGCTGATGAAGCGTATTACACGCAAAGTGCTGGCAACGATCAAGATTACTTTGATGATCCCCCGGCAGATCAAGCTGCGTACTACTTTTGAGAACAGCATAGAGTTAGAACGGATTCATTGGATTGATGAAGTCCATACTTATGAAGACGTTATCTATAAACTTGAAGACGCTTGATCTTAGTTTATTTCTTAGCACATTTGTTTCAGTTGTAATCCCTTTTGATTTTCATACTACGTTCCGCTATTTTGGTAAAGTGAGTTTCCGCCTCACTTCACTCCTTTTTGATATCATTGGATATCTGGTATCTTCCGCACTCTGATTATACTGATTGTTCATTTCTTATTTTGAACCTTGTTTATAATATTAAACCTTGATTTATTTCTGTTTATGATTATGTTATTGCATATGTGGGAGGATGATTTCCTCGATACTTGATCTTCGGGGCTGTGGATCACACTCTCAGGTATGCCAATTAGGGTACCGCCTGGGAGGATGTGACAGAATGGTATCAGAGCCCAAAGTTCAAGGAAATCCTAACCACAGAAAACAGTAACAGAACATTCCTAAGTCATAGATCTAGAAGTGACTCATCTACTCTTAGAAGTGAATAATAGAACACTTGGACTAGAAACTATTAATGAAGCATAACTGGATACTTCTGAATAATGCACAATAATTATATTTAAACAATTGTCACTTAATGCAATAAAAGAAAAGTGCATAATACACAATAATAAAGTGAAACAAAGAGAACTTCATTAACCTTAAGAAAAGTTTTACAACTATTACATCTGAAAAGCATAAATGAAAATCCTAGTACAGTCTATCTAGGTGACCTCCTTTGATCTCTGTAAGCTCGGAACTCCTCTAAAAGCTGAGTCACCTGATACTCTATCCTATCCTGTCGTGACTCCATCCTCTCATATAGCTGCTCCTGTCTGACCTCCATCCTCTCCAGCATGGAAGTCATCGATCTCATCTGTGCACTGAGATCCGAAGTCTCTGGAACCGCATGAGAAGGACCACCTGTCTCGAAGTGCTAGGAAGGGAAATCATGATGCTCCGGCACTGTCTTGTGCATCTCAGTATCATCTCCGACCTGATCATCATCACTATCAGGACCGATATCCTCTCCACCATCCTCTGACTCCTGCTCATCCTCTGTCTCATCATCCTCCTCACCCTCTAGACCAGGAGATCTCACTGTCTATGTCAGTCCCATCTGACGTACCATCCTAGTCCCCATTGTCACGCCCTCCCAGCCGGTACCCTATCTGGCATACCCGAGAGTGTGATCCACAGCCCGAAGATCAGGTATCGAGTGATCAACCTCCCACATAAACAATAACATAATCATGAACAATCATAATAAAAGTGCGGAAGATAAATCATAGATCCAATAAAGAAGAATGAATCATAAATGAATCAGAATAATAGATATAATCAGAGTGTCAAACAGATAAGTAAAGTGAGGCAAATATCCCACTCTACAACCAGCGGAAAAGTAGCTCTAAAAGAATAAACTAGACAAAATCTAATCCCAATAGCAAGTACAATGGGTAACTAAATTGTTCTCCACTTTATAGACAACATCCTTATAAGTGTAAATCTCATAAATGGCACAAGGACGCTTCCACTCAATGGTCGGACTAAGCATCGTACGGAGCATAACCACTCGCGGAATCTTCAGAGTAATTGTGGTAACCGCAATCACCTTCCTGGAGATATGCCTCTTCGCCTTGTGCTTCTTCATAGGGACCGTCATAGTACTCGGTACTGCAGGATAGTCTAACAACATTGTACAATAAAGGAATGAGTTTCAAAGAAACTCGGTAAAGGTAGTTAAAATCCATAATAACATAAATGGCGGGATTCAGAACAATCATAAATGCAATATGATATGAGACAAGCAATGAATGAATGAATCTAACTCTATGTATGCTGGTCTCTATTGGCAGACATGCTTTAAGTCATAGCACCCTACTTCTTTAGGAAAGTCCACTCACATCCTCAACCATTTAAGATATCTTGGATTCTCTCAAGGATCATTTCACCGGTCTTGAGCAGCCGATTGGTAATGGGTCCTTCATCCCTCGGGACAAGCCTTGGCAGGGGGTTAAGTCAACATACTCTCTCACAACCATTTGGTATAAGTGCGGCGCATGTCGGGGTAAAACCTAGCCAAATGCAAGTCTTCTACTTAGTTACATCAAGTCGGATCCAGATACTTCCATTCCTCGTCCCCGACGATCCTTTCCGGTATCCTTCACACTAGAGTCCTCATAGTCCCCGACTACGGACTCATCAACCCTATTGGTTATCCACATATGGTAAACGGGAAGCTCTCACGTCCTCTCACGGGTTGGTTACCGGTCTTAAGCGCCCGTGAGCCCAAGTCTAACCATATGCAACCCTACCAATAAATGGCCCCCACAATGTGATTCCTGTCCTCTCACGGGTTGGTTACCGGTCTTGAGCGCCCATGAATCCCCATTGCTACCACGGGTCGTTCGGTCTCAATACCCCTCCGATTAGGGTCGACATAACAGGACATCCTAGCCAAACACTACTAGACAATCCTAGATATGTCATCCAACGGTTTAGGAAGGTGTCCAGAGGGCATCTCCGGAAACATCCCATAATATTCCCGTAGTAGTCCAAGGACAGAAGTGTCAAAAGGACACCTCTCCTTTCCAAACCATACTTAAGCATACACATGCATCAATTCATATCATCACATATATGGTAACTTCATATATGGAAAGAAATCAATAATTACAATCACTTGTATAACATTGGTAAGTAAATCATACATGAATCAATTTAATATGAATAAGTAATGCTACCGTAATCAAAGTTATGCAACAGTAGTATATCATTGTAAGAATCTAATTTAGGAATCATATCAATGATATTCAAATATAGAAACTAGATTCATGCTATCTATGTAATTAAGGAAATAACCATCCTTACCTTTTATAACTCGCAAAGGAATCCTAAGAAATCAAGTAAGATCTTGGCAAACTTGAGAAGAAGGTCCTAAACAAGTGTATACAACATATTAGGAAAGATCCCTAACGGAAAAGATACCAAAACATCCAACACGGACCAATTCTGGAGTTGCTTGTACTCATTGGTCGAGTGGATTGGTCGATTGGTCCAGTCGACCAATCGTCGACCAATGCGAACGATAGCCTAAAAAAACAGAGTTTTAAGATATGAAATCCGAATTTGGTGGTTCAAAAGGGTACTAATCAAGGGGTAAACTACATCAGTAGTATTCTAACATATAGGGGACCTCAAAACACCAATCAAATCAAGATATCAAGATCCAAATTAGGAAACAAAAAGTTACCATAATTAGATCAACCATGGATCTTGATGAATTCGAAATAGAAATCAAAGACAAGAACAATAGGAGGATGGATCATTGCTTCAGCTAAAGGTTTCATGAAAACATACTTAGATCTTCAAGGAACAAGGCTTAGAAGCATAAATCTAAATAAGGAAATAAAACCTACCATATATGTAACTACCATGCTTCATGAAGAACACATAGTATGGTAGAAGAGAACAATTAGAGATTGATAGATCATAGATCATGGAAAGAAAACACAGTAATTAACTACTAACATGATCAACATAGAAGATCCAAAGAGATCAGAATTCAAATCAGATGTTTAACAAGATTAGATCATGGTTTGATCATGATTCCTTCAAAAGCTTGCAATGATCATGGTTAAGATCATTGTTCTAGCCTCAAATCCTTAGGATGATCATGAGAACATGTTCGGAGATGTTTGCAACGAGAGAATGCAGCATCTCTTCTACTGTCTCAACTCAAAAAGGAAAGAAAAACAAAGATGGAGGAGAAGAAGAGAGAGTAGACATACCTTTTGATGCAAAAAGAAGAGTTTCGACGAAGATCCGTCAAGAAAACACCAAGGATGCAAGGGAGATGACTTGCAGAGGTCTTTGGTTCGTTCCAGAGAGTTTGGAGGCAGCAAATACGAAGTGGACTCGAGATTGGACTTAAATAGAGCAAGAACAACCTAATTGCCAAAGACAGCACTCATTGGTCGAGTGGATTGGTCGAGTGGCCCAGTCGACCAATCAGTCGACCAATGCTGACAGCAAGACCAAAACAGGGAATTGAAGGCCCAGATAAAATCCAATCCTAAAGGGGTTTTGCACACAAGTCAAATGACTTACCTAATAGGTAGAAATGCCTTCAAACCAAGATAGAGAGCACTCCAAGTCCATCAACTAATCAGATCTTCATCAGGATTCGGTTTCCATAAATAGAACTTCATCATCAACTTTCATGGATTCAAAGCCAGACACCAAGTCCTCCACTGGGATGGCCCAAAGCTGACTTCTTACTTTACTTCGGGTCACTGGACCTACAAATAACAAGGTTTCCGGGTCAAGGTTAGGGCTGGGTTTTACACCCATGACGTATCCTCGTGGACCAGTGTCCACTGGTGTATCCTCGAAACTGACCCCGAAATGCCTGAAGATCAAAGTCAGTGACCTCCCATAGCAAAGATTCCGCATGCTAGGCCGCAGAAGTAGATCCAGCATGACTTGCTGTATGATGTAGGAAAGGTCAATCTCGAAGCCCATGTAAATCCGATAGATGACTATGGCCTCCATCACTGTAATCCTATGGTGATGTCCAGCCTTCGGCATGATGTTTCGACCGACAATGCGACCGATAACTTGTGCAGAATCTGTCATCTGTCCGCTGTTCCTTGGAGTGAAGCACCGGCGGCTGTCCCACATTGTGTTGCATATCTCGCTCAACTCGTATGGCATCAAGTAGCTATCTATAGCTGCCCCTGCAGGTATCCATACGCATTGATCTGGGTAGTGAGGTACCTGCAAAATCTCGGCTAACGATCTGGTGGAAAAGCGAATCTGAGTCTGAAGGACCCTGCTCTTGAGGACAAGTCTAAGTGGATGCCCTGGACCTCTAGCCTCCTCGGTGTAAGTAAGGTTGCTGAAGAACAACCTCACTAGCTCAGGATATACAGGCAGATCATCTGTGAAGAGATGAGTCCATTGCAAAGTGTCGAGCCTCTGCTGTATCCTAAAGACTCGGAGCTAGCGAAGGTGTAATAGACGTCCTAGCTCGATCTGGCAATAGCTGAAGTAGGCCTTATACAGGAACTCGGCCTGTGGAGTGTCGAAGCGATCTGGTCTCAGGACATACTATCTAGGCTCTAAAGGAACCTGACCTCTACCTTTGAGTGCCCCTACTATGCGACCTCTACCTTGTCCGCGTACCCCTCTCGGCATAGTGAATATCTGTAAAAGAGACAATGACATTGCTGGTTAAGTGCTATTTCAAGATTTAAGCCAAAAGGGTATTTTCGTAATTTTTTGAAAATTTTCAAATTTGGGGGAAATTTGATTTGAAGATACAAGCATGTGCATAATACTTGGAATTGCATGTCTGAAATTCATTTGATGAAATTCGATCAAAAACTTGATCTAAAGCAAAAATTTCAGCAAGAAAGAATTTGGGGATTTTGCATTCTAGGTCAAAATTGATTTTTTGAAAAGTTGAAATTGGTTAAATCAAACTATATGGACATATCTACAGTATCATTTTGAGCATGTAGCAATTGATTTCATGCGAAAACTCCAAGCGGTTTGTGAGAAATCAAAATTTTTCTAAAGATAACGATTTCGGAACGAAAACTTTGCGAGAAGTGCAAGAAGGTGTTAGAACTTGTTGTCTATTCATGGCATTGTGTTTAAAACCTAGGGAATATGTTTCTAAGTGATGCGTCCAAAATCTGCTCAGCCCTTAGATCTCCTCGTGATGACCTGCAAAACGAAAGCGTCAGATGTGGCCCGACCGCTGGGGTCGGGAGTCCACCTCCGAAGGCTAAGTCAGTTGATGAACTTAATCACAAACGGCTCTGCTAGAAGCACAGAGCTAAGGAACAAAGAACTGGGAAAGGTGATCTAGATAGCAGAGCGCTGATAGTTTAAGTCTATCAGTATGTATCTGAACCTGAGTCTCAGATCGTGTGTTTTTGGTCCCCTCACCTCGTATGGTAGTGAGGTTTATATAGAGTGTACCTTCGAATCTCCTTTGTTGGATGCACTTGAGCCTTCTTCGGGTAGTCGTTGGATCTTAATAGTTAGATCCATTCAGCAATAGACTTCTACTAGTTTGGACTAGTAGAGGACTCCTGAGATAACCTTTAGGTTATGTGATGATTATCCCTTCGATAATGATTATCCGCAGCCGTCAATTCGAGTCTGCCATCATTAGGGTAACTACCCTAATCCATAAGTAGGATTAGGGCACGCTTGTAGCCAAATAAGCTTTCTTCTTCAGCAAGCCATCTTCTGGATCCGGTTCGCTCAGGAGCGAGTCGGTTCCCTCCGTCTCGACCGGGGTCGAGGGTCGGACCAGGTATGAACCCGGTCTGATCATAATTTCTCCGTATCAAGAGCCCCCAGACCAAGCGTTCGGTCAATCCCGAGGGCTTGGTTTTTAACTGGGTTCTTCGTCAGGCGATAATCTCTGCGTGCTTCATTAAATGTCATATCACATTTAATGCGGTGGTCACTTTTCCTTGAGCGTTGTGAGTGTAAGGCCACATGTCTCCTTGCAGTCGATCTGTCGTGGCTCACGTCATCCAAGCGACGGTTTCCGAACGCTTATTTCGGATTCGTGAGTTCAAACTTTCAAAACGTCTTTCAATCTCGATCGTTGATTTTGAATCAATCTCGATCGTTCAGATTCCCGAACACTCGTGCCGGGGTTTTAAAAGCGGTTCGTTGTCTTCATAGGTTTCATTCTTCCTGTCTGGAATTTGAACCTTTGTTGTCTGCTTCGTGCCTTCTTGCTCTCAAGCTTCACGCCTCCTTGAATCAGTAAGTTTACTGGTCTTTTTCTTTTTGTAGTTTACTGAAACAAGTAATGGTGGACGACGGGGCTTCTCTGGTACCCAGTGTTGGTAATAGCAGTGAGGCTTTTGCTTCTCCTGCTCCCGAACAATCGGATAGTGATAATAAAACCCTAACTGTCCTCTGGCGCGAGTTTGCTGAAGTTTCTCAAAAAGGTTTAGAGAGAAAAACCGAAACTCCTCCTGCCCTCCTCGAGTCTGGATCTTCCAAGATTGTCGAGTCTTCTAAGCAGCCTCAAACTTCCAGGTCCGATGGTGGACCTGGCTCTATTCCCTCCATTTATAATGAGGAAACCCTTCTTTCAGCCATCCAAGATTTTGATTTTCCTTCCTCTTATCAGGTTAGGGCTCCCCACCCTGATGAGAGGGTTGATTCAAACCTCTCGGGTGAATTTTCTCTGTTTATAGATGCACTGGAAAGCGGGGTTCGCTTTCCCTTTTTTAATCCTTTGTTCTCCGCAGTTCTGAATCATTGGGACATTTGTCCCGGAATGCTCCTTCCCAATAGCTGGCGTCTCATCGTCGGCTTCTTGGGTTTGTGTTTTGAACTTGGCATTACGCCATCTCTTTCTCTCTTTGTACATTTTCATGTTGTTTCTATCTCCCATCCTCCCAGATGGGTTTTTCTGTCCAAACGCAATAAGGCTGAACTTGATTGGAGGGGCAGCATCCTTGTTAAAGGAACTTGCCCTTCTAACCACAAAAGATGGCGCGAACGATACTTTTTCTGTCGAGCGCCTCCATCAGATCTTAACTTCCCAACCGCCTGGAGGAGGTGTACTTCTTCTTCCGAGAATAACCGAGGTCTTCCCTTATCCAGAGAAGATGAGGCGGCCGTCAGGAAGATCAAATCCATTCCATGGTATCAAGAGATACATGGACTTGAAGTGGAGTATAACTCCATTCTTCAGTACTGGGGCTTGGCTCATTGTGAGCTTCTAACCACCATCCTTTAATTTTCTTGAAGTGATATGTCTTTAATTCGACTCTTGTCGATCTTCTTTGCAATGCCTCCAAGAATGAACCCACGAGAACCTGCGAGTGAAGGCCGCTAGGGCCGTTGTGACAGCCGAGCAACGATCACCCAGAGCCTTGACCGTAGATCAAGAGGCTTTTGTTCCCTCTCCCGACCCCTCTTATAGGGGTATCAGGAATATCAGGCCCGTGGCTGATGCTTCGGGTAAAGGGAAGAAACCGATGGTGGAGAGGTCTAATGTCTCTTCCTCCACCCGAACCAAAAGGAGGCATGACACAATTGATGCTTCCTCCCATAAAAAATCCAAAGCTTCAACGGATTGTGAGGAGGTCTTCACCCCCCAGTGGACCCTAAAGCTGACCAACAGGGTGACTCGGGATCCTGAGAAAGCTGCAGAGTGGAGCTCTCTCAGTCTTGCTCCTTCTGACCGCCAGGAATTTGAAGCCCTGGATGACATTTCCCTTGTTAGTCAATCCACAAGGTACCAGTCTTCTTGCTTACTTATTTTTTTCATAATTTCTTATGACTTCTTCTAATATTTTCCGCCTTCCTAGGAATGTTGTGTTGTGCTTTTATCAACGCATGGAAGCATTGAGCCGGGTTGGTCGCACCAGCTCCTTGCTGCAAACCTGTGAAGAGAATTTGGCCAAGGCCAATTCTGAAATAGACCGGCTGATTGCAGCTACTGAGGAGCTGCAGAAAAAGCATGAGGAAGAAGTGATCTCCCTCAAGGAAGCCCTCGATGCTTCGAAGATTCGTGCCGCTGCTGCCGAGCCCGAGGCCAGGAAGCAAAAAGCAAGCTGCCACGTTGTTTGGTGACAGGCTTGAATTCCGATGTAGGGAGAACGAAGAATATCTGAAGTTGGCAATCCCTAGCAAGCCCGAGCATATAAAGCCAGAGCTTTGGAAGGAGTGTGTTCGGAAATACCTGAACAGCGTACCTTTCTCCGAGCTGCTAAGTGCCTACAACATTCAAGCTTATCGCTTGGGGTAGAATGACGTTTGGGAGCGAATTCTCGCATCAATCCCTTCCTTCGATACTGCTCCCGTATTCCTCGTACTTCAACAACAGCTCTATCAACTTCTGAACAAGTGAGTTTTTTGATTACTCATCTCTTTCCCCACTTCCCCCCTTGAGTAAATGACACAGCAATAATACTTGGGGTTTATTTAATCGGGTTTTTCAGAAGTGTTAGAGAACTAGGGTTTTCCCTCTTTATTGTCGTCGTTGGTATTCTATACTGATACGGCTTTTCTTTTTGCATAGTGGCTCCCAAGATCAACCCGAACTTTATCAGAGCGAAATCTAGCAAGAAAATCGTTCCGTCGGCGGTGGTTGGGGCCAGTGAGGTGGTTTCAGCTAGTGAATCCTCCAAGCGTAAGGCGATTGCTGTTGGTGAATCTTCAAGTAAGGTTCCCACAGTTTCTATTGATGCCGTCCCTGCGCCTCTTTTGCCCGAAGTGATCGCTCGTCTTTCCCAGGAAGATCTTGATCACTCCGTTGTTGATGGCGCTGCCGACACCCCTACTGGTGAGACTATTGGTGCACCCCCGAAGGAGACTCTTCGGGCACCTGAGGCAACTATGTTGGCGTCTGATGAAGGTGTGGTCCCAGCAGGCGCTGCTCCTATTTCCAATTCTAGTGCTTGTTTGGCATCCTCCTCCTCTCCTTCCGAGTTGGAGGATTTTGCCACCAGGAAGCGCCGTCGGGTGACAAGTGATGCAGCTCATCCTTCTCATCCTTCGCCTGAATTAGTGTCAAACGAGTTTGATAGAGCGTTGGAATGGTGTACTGCTGCTCGAATGACTTCTGAGAGCGCAGTTCTTTCCAAACTTCCAGATGAAGTCTTTACGAAGTCACTGGTGATGTAAGTCTTTCTTCATTATCTTTCGATTCTGAAAAATTACTCTTCTGCTCCTTTTTAACTCGGAAGTTGTTTGCGGGGAGTCTATCGGTAACTTCCACAACCAAGTGGAAGCAGTTTCTAGGCTCGATGAGGTTGAGCAATGAAGTTTCCAGGCTCGGGAAATCTCTAAAGCTAAAGATGCCGAGATTGCTCGCCTTCGAAACTAGCTTGGGAGGTGGCGGGGAGAAAAGAATTTGATGATCGGTCGTCTTCAGTCGGACTTGGATGATGCCAGGGAGAAGATCCGGCGACTGGAGCGAACAGTTGGAAAGTCAGGAGCCAAAGGATCTGAGACATTACCTCCAAGGCAAGTTGTCGTTCCTTTGCCCGAATCCCTTCCAACTGATGTTCGCAGAGCTTGCGTCTTCAAGTATTTACACAGTAAGCCCTTTGTTGATATGCTGAATGCTTATAACTTGCAGGCGTTCCGGGATGGTGAGAACGAAGTATGGGAATCAATATTAAGGAAGGATCCTCATTTTGATACAACTCCCTACAGTGTTGTTTGCCATCCTGAAGTATTTACCGACCTGGGTATTCCTCCTCCTGACTGGACCAAAGATAAGATTGATCCTCCACCTTCCGATCCAGATATTATGCATTATCTGGAAGATTCTCTTGTTTATTCTACCCTGGAAGAAGTCAATTATGACGAGCTCGTCTTGAATGCAAGTTTGGTCGAGGACCATACTTCTCCTGGATAAGCTGGACAAAGAGTATGAAATTGCGGAGGATTTTATGCATACCGAAATATTTTTTTGTAATCCTCATTTCTTCTCTTCTTTTCCTTGAACCCACACCAATGGTTGACTCATATGTTTGTTTTAGCAAAGTCGCGTCGATCTTGTATAACTTCTTAACAGTCACCTATGATGACTTTCTTTTTTGACCGAAGATTGTATCCAGCTTTTGTAATTGTTTTGATATTGGCCTCTTTCGATCTTTTGAAGAAATAAGAAATTAACTTCATCTTGAGCTTTGCTAGTCACTTGAATTGCTGTTGAATTAGGTCTTAGTTGTTTGAAACAATGCCTTTACTTAAAGATTTTCGGAGAAATACAATAAGTCTGAGAAGGAACTCACTCGGGTTTTAAACCGATGCCTTTACTTAAGGATTTCTGGAGAAATACAATAAGTCTGAGAAGGAACTCACTCGGGTTTTAAACCGATGCCTTTACTTAAGGATAATTCAAAAATTCAATAAGTCTTGAAGGAACTTACTCGGGTTTCAAACCGACGCCTTGCAAAAGGAACTCACTCGGATTTTCATCCGATGCCTCGACTTAAGAAAGTCCGAAAAAATTCCATAAGTGTTGAAGGACCCACACGAATTTTCATCCGATGCCTTATAGTTGGATCTTGTTCTTGAATGTGGTGTATGATGCCCCCCAATCAAAAGATAGTTTGTTGAAAGCCAAAAATTGCATTGATTGAGTTGAAAATGATTACATCGCGAACAAAATTGAAATCATCATCAAGGATAAAACTTTTTGAGATGCCTAGCATTCCACGAACGATCCAACTCTTTCTGGGTGTTGATGTTCTTCAGCCCGTAAGCTCCTGAACCGACCGGTTTCACAACCATATAAGGTCCTTCCCAGGAAGGGTCCAATTTTCTTTGGTGACGTGGGTCGGGAGCTAGGGTGTTTCTCAACACCAAATCTCCGGCTAAGTACCGACGATTCTTCACTCGAGTATTATAATGAGAAGCTATCCTTCTTTGATAATGTTGAGTTCGTGCTATTGTTTTTGCTTGAACTTCGTCCAACAGATCAAGACCATCAAGCAGTCCTTGTTCATTTGCTTTTTCCTCGAACTCACGATCCCGTAATGTCCCCGCCATTATCTCCACTGGTGCCAATGCTTCGGATCCATATGCCAACCTGAATGGAGTTTCTCCCGTGGGTGTTCGAACCGTAGTTCTATAAGCCCACAAGACATTATGAAGTTCTTCGACCCAAGAAGCTTTGTCGGCTTCGAGTCTTCTCTTTATTCCTTCCCAAGTAGCGTTCGGTTAGTAACCTCTACCTGTCCATTGCTCGGGGGGTATGCCACGAGGACATACGATGCTCGATCATATATGTTCCGCAAAATTGCTCAAATTGCGGACAGTCGAACTGAGTACCATGGTCAGTGACGATAATCTTTGGAATCCCAAAGCGATATATGATTGATTCAAGAGCGAATTTCTCCACTTTTTTCTCAGTAATTGCTGCCAGTGCACTGGCTTCAACCCATTTTGTGAAGTAATCAATTGCTACTATCAGATATTCCCGTCCGCCTGACGCCTTGATGAATTTGCCCATGATATCAATTCCCCACATCGCAAAGGGAATGGGATCAAGAATTGAAGTCATGGTTTCCGCCGGGCGCTTCGATACTGTAGCGTGAATTTGCCAGTTACCTCACCGACGAACATATTCCATAGCAGCCTCTTGGACCTTAGGCCAATATAACCCAAGTCTCAGAATTTTGTGAGCCAGGGCTCGTCCACCCATGTGAGCTCCACAAATTCCTTCATGAACCTCAACCAAAGCTGATTTTGCTCCTTCGGGGCCTATACATCTCATAAGGGGTCCAGAATAAGATCTTTTGTATAGTCTCCCATTCTGAATGACAAATCTAGCTGATCGAATCTTGATCAACTTTGCCTCTTTGGGATCCTCAGGTAATTTGTCATCTCTTAGATACTCGATTATCGGATCCATCCAGCAACGTTCAGCTTCAATATAAGAAATTTCTTTCTCATGATAACTTGGAAAAGTTATCTCTTCAATATAGACCGAAGGGTCTAGATTCTTTTCTTTGGCATTGGCTAGTCGGGATAGCTCATCTGCCACTGAATTTTCATTCCTCGAAATCTGAGATATCTTCAAATTCCGAAATTGGTTTTGAAATGCCCGCACTATCTCTTGATATTTCTGCAAGCGTGGTTCTTTAATACCATACTCCCCCTGGACTTGGTTGACTATAAGTTGAGAGTCACTATAAATAGTAACATCTGCAATAGACAATGCTTTTGACAACCGAAGTCCAGCTATCGTAGCCTCATATATTCGCTTCGTTATTACTTGCTTCAAATGCAAATCTCAAAGCATATCGAATAATAAATCCTGCTGGTCTTTTTAATAGAATTCCAGCTCCTGCTCCATCTTTATTACTCGAACCATCCACATATACCTCCCAAGCGGTTGGTATAATGGGATCCTCAATGGTGGATTCCACCGGTGCAGTAGTTTCTACTACAAAATCGGCTAATGCCTGAGCCTTAATTGCAGTTCTGGGCTTAAAGCTCACTTGGAACTCACTGAGTTCAACTGACCAGGACACCATCCTTCCAGACAAATCAGGTTTATTAAGAACTTTACTAAGAGGAAAAGTTGTAAATACCTCAATTGGATGAGCCTGAAAATATGGCCTTAGCTTCCTGGCGGCCATCATGAGAGCCAGAGCCTGCTTCTCAATCTGTGAATATCTTGGCTCCGCATCTAGCAACACGTGGCTTACATAGTAAATCGGCCACTGTTTTTTATCTTTTTCACGAACTGTTTTTTATCTTTTGCACTGACCGCTAAAAGGGACGTCGCTAGATATAGCTGTAATATTTCCCCCTTCTCTGGTCTGGACAAAATCGGTGGTTGTCCAAGTGCTTCTTTTAACTCCTCGAAAGCTTTCTGGCACTCTTCAGTCCATTTTGCTTCCTTGCTGCCCTTCAGGTCTTTAAGTGCCTTGAAGAAAGGCAAACATTTTTCTCCAGACTTGGAGATGAATCGATTCAAAGCAGCAACTCTCCCTGTTAAACACTGCACATCACGAATAGTTTTGGGAGCCTCCATATCAACCAGAGCTTGTATTTTGGCAGGATTAGCCTCAATTCCCCTCTGTGATACCATGAAGCCCAAAAATTTGCCCGAGGAGACTCCAAAGGCACACTTTTCTGGGTTTAGCTTCATTTGATATTTTCGCAATACTGAGAATATCTCAGTCAAATCCGCAATATGATTTGCTTTTGTAAAGCTTTTCACTAGCATGTCGTCAACATAAGCTTCAACATTCTTTCTTATCACCCCTAAGATCTTGTTGACGGCCCCCGATATGTTGCCGCTCGCCAAAAGGCATGACCATAATAATAGCCCCGTCATACACCACCGTAAACTCCTCATCCTCCTTATTCATAAGGATCCGATTATACCCGAGTAGGCATCCATGAAACTTAAAGTTTCATATCCCGCCGCATCTATCAAGAGGTCAATCCGAGGCAACGGATAGCAATCTTTGGGGCAGCCTTGTTAAGATCTATGGGCTGTACACATCCTCCACTTCCCATTCGCCTTTTTTACCATTACCACGTTGGCCAACCAAGTTGGGCATTCAATTGGTTCTATGAAACCAGAATTCTTGAGTTTTTCAACTTCGCTACGAACGGCTTCATATTTTTCAATGGAGAAATTTCTTCTTTTCTGTATCACTGGTTTTGCCTTAGGATCTATCCAGAGTGTGTGCTCTGCGACGGCCCGATCGATTCCTGGCATGTCCTCAGCAGACCATGCAAATACATCTTTATTCTGTTGAAGAAATAACTTCAACTCATCTTTAAATTCCTCCAGCTGTTCAAACCCGATATAAGTAATCTTTTTCTCATCCTCGGTACACAGCTGGATTTGTTCCAACTTCTCCACTGGTTCGTCTTTGCATCTCTGCCTCTTCCCGATCATCTCGAACTTCTATAGGTAGGGCAGTTACCTTCCTCAGGCCCTCCTTGTCTTTTAAATAGGCAACGTAACACTACCGAGAGATCTTCTGGTTAGAGGAGACTTGACCAATTCCCATATCAGTCGGGAATTTTATCTTCAGGTGCTTTGTCGAAACAATAGCACCTATCTTGGATAAAGATGGTCGCCCGAGGATCATATTATAAGCTGGCAGTTCCCGAACCACCAAAAAATTGATTCGGACGATTGTTTCCTTAGGAAAACTTCCAATAGATAAGTCCAACTGGACCGATCCTTCCGCCACTGCAGATGACCCTGCAAAACCATATAGATGTGTGGATGAAGGTTTCATCAAGTCCTGATCCACCTTCAATTTTTGATACACTTCATAAGAAATTAGGTCAGCTGTAGACCCTGTATCAATCAAAACTCTATGCACTTCCCGACATGCAATCTCTACCTTGATGACTATGGCATCATCATGAGGTAAACAAACATCTCTTTCGTCCTCCTCGCTAAAGGTGATAGAATCTTCACCATTCAGCATCTTCCGCTTCAGCGTCTCTCCGGTTCCAACAAATTTGGATTTTGTTTTCAGACTCCAGAGTGACTCGGGCTCTGGTCCCCCGAAGATGGTAAGGATCGGTGACCGAGTAGCTTCAATCACCTCCTTGCCCTTCTTAGACTTCGGGGCCTCCCTTGATCGTTCCGAACTAACCGAACGATCCCTTTTAGGAGCAGCCGTACGTGGCTCACGTGGCTCCTCCCTCCTTCTGCTAACAAAACTGGATAGATGTCCCTGAGATATTAATCTCTCAATATTAGCTTTCAAATGACGACAGTCATTAGTATAATGACCATAGTCCTTGTGGAATCGGCAATACTTTTCTCGATCCTGCTGCTCTCCGGGTTTCAAAAGAATTTTAGGCGGCCACTTCAAAATATTTTTTCTTTTGATGATATTTAAAATATCAACCCGAGGAACATTCAATGGAGTGTACTCACTTTTACCGGGGGACCTTTGGCGCCAAGCCTGAGATTTTCCAACCCGATCACGGACATTTTTCTTTGGCTTCTGCTTCTGCTCAGGAGCCTTCTGTTCCTTATTGGAGACTTTATTATCTCCTTGGCACGCGTTTAGAATCTCCATGACTTCAGTCTGCTTCTGGCATCTCTGTACCAACTCAACATAAGTCGCAGGCATATCCTGTAGTAATAACTCCAGGAGTTTCCGATTAGTGAGTCCCATGAATAGAGCAGTTTTGGCTACTTGCTCATCCAAATTTTCTATCTCCATCGTTACTTTGTTGAATCTTTTCAGAAACTCTCTGATTGATTCGCTCTTTCCTTGTCTGACAGTAAACAAGGTTTCTTCCGTTTTCTTGACCTGTATTCCACTCTGAAATCGCCCTATGAATTTGCGCGCCAATTCGTCAAAGTTTACGATCCTTCCAAAGGGGAGGTTTGAAAACCACTTTTGTGCTGCTCCAGTTAGAGATGAACCAAAAACCCTGCATAAAATTTCATCAGAATTACCTGAAACTGCCATGGTCTGTTGGTAATAGCCGATGTGAGCTGTTGGATCTCCGGAGCCATCGAATGTTGAAAAGGTAGGTAAACGGAAGTTACGGGGGAACTGATATCCCGCAATTGGCTCGGCAAAGGGAGTCTTCCAAATGACTGAGTAAATATCCTCAGTTATTCTTCCCTTAGCCAACTGCCCTAATTTCTCATTGATGTTGGCCAATTCCCGACCAACTGGGTCGGGTGATCTTCAAAGCAATATGATCACGACCTCGATTAACACGATCATCCCGTGCTACTCTATCATCACGAACAGCCCGTCCTTCCCGAGCATTCCGCTCGTCTCGAACTGCTCGATCATCACGAACGGTTCTTCTGACAGTGGGTGAGTGAGTTCTTACCCCTGTATCCAACCTTGTATTTGAGTCAATTGTACTCTCTTGCGGTCTGTCGAACCGACCGTCTCGCCTAGGTTGATCATCAATCCTCCTAAGTCCTCGGTCTCCTTCCCGAAAATTCTGACCGATATTCCGGTCTTCAGCCAATCTCTGATCACGTGGCAATGCACGTCTCCCTGAATCGCGCTGATCAGGTTCTTGTGGTAAAACCACTCGTCTGGTGAGCATGCGGAGTGCTTGACTCACCTCCAAGAGTTGAATCTTTACCTGATCCAATTGATCTTGGAGTGTATTTGGAGGAGGATTACGTCCTCCCACGCCACCATCTACCTCGATAGGATTTTGGCTTCCCTGGGGAATATCTGGATTATTCGCTCCAGGGATCTGAACACCGGAATTGCGCTGTGCAACGGTTGATCTAGTCACCATGGCTTTTAAAGTCGTTTCCCACAGACGGCGCCAAATGATGCGTCCAAAATCTGCTCAGCCCTTAGATCTCCTCGTGATGACCTGCAAAACGAAAGCGTCAGATGTGGCCCGACCGCTGGGGTCGGGAGTCCACCTCCGAAGGCTAACTCAGTTGATGAACTTAATCACAAACGGTTCTGCTAGAAGCACAGAGCTAAGGAACGAAGAACTGGGAAAGGTGATCTAGATAGCAGAGCGCTGATAGTTTAAGTCTATCAGTATGTATCTGAACCTGAGTCTCAGATCGTGTGTTTTTGGTCCCCTCACCTCCTATGGTAGTGAAGTTTATATAGAGTGTACCTTCGAATCTCCTTTGTTGGATGCACTTGAGCCTTCTTCGGGTAGTCGTTGGATCTTAATAGTTAGATCCGTTCAGCAATAGACTTCTACTAGTTTGGACTAGTAGAGGACTCCTGAGATAACCTTTAGGTTATGTGATGATTATCCCTTCGATAATGATTATCCGCAGCCGTCAATTCGAGTCTGCCATCATTAGGGTAATTACCCTAATCCATAAGTAGGATTAGGGCACTCTTGTAGCCGAATAAGCTTTATTCTTCAGCAAGCCATCTTCTGGATCGGGTTCGCTCGGGAGCGAGTCGGTTCCCTCCGTCTCGACTGGGGTCGAGGGTCGGACCAGGTATGAACCCGGTCTGATCATAATTTCTCCGTATCACTAGGCATTCCTAAACATGATTTCTAACAATGGTTACAAGTAAAACATGGATTTGATTGAAATGCAAGCATGAGAAGAAGAAAGTAAAAGAGAAAATGATAGTCTTACCTTGTGTTTGATGAATGTGAGTTGTGGTGTTGTTGCTAAAACACTTGAATCACCCAAAGATGCTTGGAAGAACCTTAGAAGATGTTTCCCTAGAGCTCACTCACTTGTGGAAGAAGTTAAAATGAAGTTTGAATGTGAAAATGAGGCTTATAATGCGAATTTTCGTATTTTGTGAGCATTGGTCGACTCATTGGTCAATTGGGTCAATCGACCAATCAACCGACCAATGGACCCAGTAGCTCCAATTTTGGTTGAAATGTTGGAAAACGTGATTTTTGTCCTATGAATTGTTGTTGGATGACTAAATGGATGTGTTTGAGCATGATTTAAATTTTCAAATCATTTGGACATATTGATTTCATTGAAACTTCGAAATTTGGTATTTTGACGTTTCCGGTTCTTGCAAAATGGTTACTCTGAGAAGTGGGCGTGGTGAATCCAGTGGTCATGGAAGTGGTCGTGGTGAAATACCTGAAGGCGGTCATGATCAGCAGACTGGTGACCAAGGTACCCAGGACATACCAGGTGCCCCGAATGTCGGAAGTTTTCATGATATTGCCAACATCATGGGCAATATGATGCAACAGCAAGTAGCTCAGTTTAATCAGATGTTGACGGGTTTCATGACACTGCATAATGAGACTCATGTTGGTGTTAATGTGAATCCTCATGCCGCAGTTCCGAATGCGGGTGGCCTTCTTTGGAACTCCTCATACTACTTTGATGGAGAGTTTTCTGAAGATGCAGGTGCCCAACTTTACTGGTGCTACCAAGGATCTCTTGTTCCCTAACAAGTGGATTCATGAGTTGGAAAAGACTTTTCGTCATCTGCAATGCTCCGAAGCTCAAAAGATTTTGTTTGCTGAGCATAAATTGCAGCATGAAGCCGATGCTTGGTGGACTTCCACTCGGCCTGTTTTGGAAGGTTTGCATGCAGGTGTTGTAACTTGGGATTTATTCAAAGAGGCTTTTTGCATGAATTATTTCCCTGAGGCGGTAAAGGATGCGAAGGAAGCTGAGTTCATGGTTCTCGCACAAGGATCCTTGTCTGTGTTAGAGTACCAACAGAAGTTTGAGGAACTTCATTTCTTTGCTCCGGATTCTCTGAAGCCTAATATTGCTAAGGCGAAGAAGTTCTTTAAGGGATTGCGCCCTGCCATTAAAGGCTATCTCACTGTCCAGCCTATAGAGTGCTATGCCCAAGTGGTGCAGAACTCGAAGAAGTTGGAAGAAAATGAAAAGGAGAATGCTCGCGTGCAGAGGCCTTGGCAGTCTAGAAACCCTGGTTTGGTGGATCGTAATGATCGGCGCTTTGTGAGACCTACACCCTATCCCACTCCGGCTTTTCAGCCTAGGAGTATAGGTCAAAGCCCTGGTCTTCGACAGCCTGGTCAGTTTCAGTATGGCGGGAATCGACCACCAATGAATGCAAGTGCTAGGCCAGTGAATGCGAATCCTAAGCCTTTTGTTCAGAAGCCTCCTGTTGCAGCTGTTCCGGTAGGACCGAGCAATCCTAGTTGCTTCTACTGTAAGCAGTCCGGTCATTTTGCTCGCGATTGTCCGAAGAAGCTTGTCCAGCAACCTATTCCAGTGGTGAAGAGTGCTCCTACTCCTCCCTCTGGTAGAGTGTTCAGTATCTCTAGTACTGAGCAAGATGGAAGCCATGATGTGATCACAGGTACATTGTCTGTCGCTTCTTTTCCTGCATTTGTTTTATTTGATACGGGTGCATCTCATTCGTTCATATCATCTGCATTCATTAAGAAGACTGACCCAATCCCTGAGAAATTGTCTAGTTGTTTATTGATTAGTACACCTACTGGTCCTATTGTGAAACTAGATAAAGGATTCGTTAAATGTCCAGTGTTGGTTGGTAAGATAAACTTGGAAGCTAATTTGGTACTTCTTGATATGAAAGACTTCGATGTTATTTTGGGAATTGACTGGTTAACAGCCCATAAAGCTGTATTTCTTTGCTCCTCGAGAAAGATTCAATTCAATACTTGCGTAGGTTCAGTTTTTGAATTTCAAGGTGAGAAAAGACGGGTTTGTCAAAAGATATTGTCCGCACTGATGCAAATCTACACCATAGTAGATGATGCTTCTTCTGAAGGCAAGAGAAAAGTGGAGAAAAGAGTTGACGAAGTCAAGGTTGTCTGTGACTTTGTTGATGTCTTCCCTGATGATCTATCGGGAGTGCCTCCAAATAGGGCTGTTGAGTTTTCTATTGATCTCGTCACTGGTGCCGCTCCGATATCTAAGGCTCCGTATAGGATGGCTCCTACTGAGTTAAAAGAGTTGCAAAATCAGTTAAATGAGCTCATTGAAAGAGATTTCATACAACCTAGTGTGTCACCTTGGGGAGCTCCGGTCTTGTTCGTCAAGAAGAAAGATGGTAGTATGCGTCTGTGCATTGACTACCGTGAGTTGAATAAGTTGACTATCAAGAATAGATATCCACTGCCCCGGATTGACGATCTTTTTGATCAATTGAAGGGTGCAGCTGTGTTCTCAAAGATTGACTTAAGGTCTGGATATCACCAGTTGAAAGTGAAGTCAAGTGATGTCTTCAAGACAGCTTTCCGAACAAGGTACGGCCATTATGAGTTTAGAGTCATGCCTTTTGGTTTGACTAATGCTCTCTTTGTGTTCATGGACCTCATGAACCGAGTCTTCCATGATGTGCTCGATAAGTTTGTAATTGTCTTCATTGATGATATTCTGATTTATTCAAAAAGTGAAGAAGAGCATGAAAGGCATTTAGATTTCACTTTGCAAAGACTACGAGAATAGAAACTTTATGCTAAGTTTAGCAAGTGTGATTTCTGGCTAAAGAGTGTAGTATTCCTCGGCCATGTGATTTCTGCTGAAGGTATTCGTGTTGATCCTGAGAAAGTCCAAGCAGTTGCTGATTGGGAAAGACCGAAGATCGTAACGGAAATAAGAAGTTTCCTTGGTCCGCGGAGTTACTACAGAAGGTTTATTGAGAACTTTTCTCGGTTAGCTGCCCCTATGACTAAGTTGACCCGGAAAGAAGAGAAGTTTTTTTGGTCTGACGCTTGTGAGAAGAATTTCCAAGAATTGAAGGATAGACTAACAAGTGCCCCGGTTTTGACTATACCTGATAGTTCTGGTGGTATGACGGTCTATACTGATGCGTCGAAGATTGGTTTGGGTTGTGTACTGATGCAGCACGGTAAGGTTGTAGCCTATGCCTCTCGGCAATTGAAGGATTATGAGCGGAATTACCTCACTCATGATTTAGAGCTTGCCGCTGTTGTTTTTGCTTTGAAGATTTGGAGACATTACCTCTATGGTGAGAAAATTGCCATATTCACGGACCATAAGAGTTTGAAATACTTCTTTACTCAAAAAGAGTTGAACATGAGGCAAAGAAGATGGTTGGAACTAGTCTCTAATTATGATTGTGATATTCAGTATCACCCTGGTAAGGCAAACGTTGTTGCTGATGCTCTTAGTAGGAAGATTCAAAAGAAGGTTTTGGATTTGAATGCTTTGAGTCTACCCTTGTTGTCTTCTATTGAGAGTTTTGATTTGGAAGTTGTTCCTGAGAATTCTGCTATGACGGCAAGGTCTGGTCTTAGAGATAAGATTGTTGCTTTGCAGAGTTCTGATCTAGAACTTAAGGACAAAGTTGAGAAGATTTCTTTGAATCCTGAGTCGGATCCCGACTTTGGTATATCTTTGGATGGTGCTTTATTGTTTAGAGGTAGATTGTGTGTGCCAGCAAATGAAGATCTTAAGAAGGAAATATTGAAGGAAGCACACCAATCAATCTTTACAGTACACCCTGGAAGCACCAAGATGTACAAGGACTTGAAGGAACATTTTTGGTGGATTGGTTTGAAGGCCGATGTTGACGACTTTGTTGCCAAGTGTGAGACTTGCCAGCGTGTGAAAGCCGTTCATCAACCTCCATCTGGATTGCTTCAGCCCCTTCCTGTTCCTAACTGGAAGTGGGAAGATATCTCTATGGACTTCGTGACTAGCTTGCCTAGGACAAGTAAAGGCAATGACACTGTGTGGGTGATTGTTGATAGGTTGACCAAATCAGCCCATTTTATTCCTATGAAGATCACTCATACTTTGGATAAGCTAGCTAGACTTTATGTGGATAATGTGGTTCGTCTACATGGTGTGCCGATGAGTATTGTGTCCGATCGTGATCCTAGGTTCACCTCAAGGTTTTGGAACAGTCTAGAGAAAGCCTTGAGAACCCAATTGAACTTGAGTACAGCTCATCATCCATAGTCAGATGGACAATCTGAGCGGACAATTCAAACTTTGGAAGACATGCTCAGATCTTGCGTGGTGGATATGGGTGGAAATTGGGATGAACACTTAGCTTTGGTTGAGTTTGCCTATAATAACAGTTATCAAGCAACGATAGGCATGGCTCTGTTTAAGGTTTTGTATGGTTGCACTTGTAGAACACCATTGTATTGGACTGAGACGGGTGAAAGAAAAGTCTTAGGTCCTGATTTGATTGAAGCTACGAGCGCAATGGTGGATATGATAAGAGAAAGGATTAAGTCTGCTCAGTCAAGACAGAAATCCTATGCTGACAAGAGAAGGACTGATCTGGAATTTCAAGTTGGAGAGAAAGTTTTCTTGAAGATTTCACCAATGAAGGGCGTGATGAGATTTAATGTTAAAGGGAAGCTTAGCCCTCATTTCATTGGACCTTTTGAGATTTTGGAAAAGGTTGGACCCGTTGCTTATTGATTGGCATTACCTCCGGCTATTGCTGTTGTGCATAATGTGTTCCACATTTCGATGCTCCGGAAATATGTTGAAAATCCGGAACATGTCTTACAACAGGCACCTAAAGGACTTAGTGCTGATCTTACCTATGATGAAGAGCCAGCTGAAATTTTGGATAAGAAGGACAAGCAATTGCGGAATCGCACCATCCCTTTGGTAAAGATTCGTTGGAAGGACCATACCCCTGAAGAAGCTTCTTGGGAGAAAGAAGAAGATATGAAGGAGAAGTTTCCTCATCTCTTTGGAAGCACAGGTACGCTTTCAATTTCGGGGACGAAATTTTTTTAAGGGGGGGAGAATGTGAAACCCAGCCCTGACCCTAATCCGAAAACTCTGTTTATTGTAGGTCCAGTGACCCGAAGTAAGGCAAGAAGTCATCTTTGGGCCATTTATGTTGAAGACTTGATGGCTGGATTGGAATCCATGAGTGTTGATGCTAGTGTCCCAATGGTGGAAACCGCACCCGGATGAAGATTGGATTAGTTGATGGTCTTGGAGTGGTCTCTGTATTGATTCAAAGGCATTTCTAACTCCTAGGTATGTCACTCTAGAGGTGTGCAAAACCCCTTGATGTTTGGACTTGATCTGAGCCTTCAATTCCCTGTTTTGAAGTTGTTGTCTTGATTGGTCGACTCATTGGTCGATTGGACCAATCGACCAATCAATCGACCAATTGATTCTGTTTTTGAAATTTGAATCCTGTCTCTTCTATTTAAGTCTAATCTCGGGAATACTCCGCCTCCTCTGCCTCCTAAGCCTCTGGAACGAGTTAGAACCCTAATCTAACCCATTCCCTTGCATTCTTTGGTGATCTCTTACAAAGACTTGAAGAATTCTTCATCTTTCTAGGGCAAAGGTATGATCTCACTCACTCTCTCTTCTATCTCTAATTTTCTTTCTTTTATTCTGTTTTCATTGAGATCAGAAAGGTGATGAAGCATTCTTGTAATCATCAATTCTCTGATCTCACCATATTCTTTAAGACTCATGATCATCATCATGTTCTTAAACCCTACTTATTGAATTCTTGAAAACCTAACCCTAATCCTTTGAAAACCCTAACTTGTGTGATTGTCTGGAGAACTTTTGGTAACCTACCTTGTGAAAGGGAAATCCTTTTTGGGTGACCTTGTGTTAACCTAAAACTTAATCATCTATATTTTCCTGTTTTAATTTGTCTTTGTTCATTCAGATCTCACAATTATTTGTCCAGGGAGCCAAAAGGGTGAAACCCTAATTCTCTTGGATTAAACCCAAGAATCCCCTAGTTGATCATGTTAACCCAATTATTATGTTTTCTTTACTAGATCTGAATTCTTTCATATCCTAGTTCATTATCTTTAATCTTTCTATTTTTCCCTCCTAACCTATGTTCAACCTAATTAGGTTAACCTCATGATTTCTAGGTTGTAACTTGGGAACTTGTTTTGAGTTATGATTTGATATCCTCTATACCCTAAAATACTACCATGATAATTCCCCTCTTAATTGTACCCTTTTGAACCATCGAATTCGGTTATGGATTCCCAAAATTCGGATTCTTGCAGGCCACTGTCTGCATTGGTCGACTCATTGGTCGACTAGTCCAGCAAACCAATCAATCGACCAATGAGTACAGCAACCTCAATCTTGGTCTGTTTCGATTAATTTATGATCTTTTCCTTTATGCATCTTTCCTAACATGTTGTGTGCACTTGTTTAGGACTGTCTTCTCAGGTTTAGTCAAGATCATACTTGATTCTTTAAGATTCCATTCAAGTTAGAAGGTAAGGACAGTTGATTCCTTAACTACATAGATTGCTTGTTCTATGGTTTCTACTTTGTGGAACTATGAGATTACTTACTGTTATTATAATTTAATTTTGATCTCCTACTGTGGGAACAGTAGCACTTGTTTATATCATCTTTTTCATTATTTATGTTATATGAATTACTTATTACTGCTTAATCCGATGTTGCTTTTACATTCTCTTGTATATGATGAACTATTGGTTGTATATGTTATGACTGATCTGAGAATGTGTTTGCTTAAGTTTGGTTTGGGATTGGGAAGTATCCTTTTGACACTTCTGTCCTTGGACATCGGAGGGAATAGTATGGGATGTTCTCCGAAGATGCCCATCGACGCTTTCCCGAATCAATGATTGTCATACCTAGGGATGTCTAGTAGTGTTTGGCTAGGATACACCCCTGTTATATCAGACCCGATTCGGAAGGGTATTGAGACCAAACGACCCGTGGTAGCAATGGGGATTCACGGGCGCTCAAGACCGGTGAAATGATCCGTGAGAGGACGGGAATCACATTGTGGGGGCCATTTATTGGAGGGTTGCATATGGCTAGACTTGGGCTCATGGGCGTTCAAGACCGGTGAAATGATCCGTGAGGGGACATGAGAGCTTCCCGTTTACCATATGTGGATAACCAATAGGGTTGATGAGTCCGGTGAGTAATATCCGTGACTCTAGTGGAAAGGATACCGGAAAGGATCGCCCGGGGCGAGGAATGGAAGTATCTGGACTCGAGTTGATGTAACCGAGTAGATGACTTGCATTGGGCTAGGCTCTTCCTTGACATGCGCCAGTACTTATGCCAAATGGTTGTGAGAGAGTGTGTTGACTTAACCCCCTGCCATGGTTTGTCCTGAGGGATGAAGGACCCATTACCAACCGGCTGCCCAAGATACCTTAAATGGGTGAGGGAACCCAAGATATCTTATATGGTTGAGGGTGTGAGCGGACTTTCCCAAAGAAGTACGGTGCTATGACTTAAAGCATGTCTGCCATAGAGACCAGCATACATAGAGTTAGATGCATATATACATTACTTGTTTCATACTGCATTGCATCATGTTATGTTTTGCCACATGTTATCTATGATGTTATGGATTAACTACCTTACTGAGTTTCTTCGAAACTCATTCCTGTTGTATATTTCTTTTTGTTAGATTATCCTACATGTACAGAATATTATGACGAGCGAAGACAAATGAAGCACAAGCTGATGAAGCGTATTACACGCAAAGTGCTGGCAACGATCAAGATTACTTTGATGATCCCCCGACGGATCAAGCTGCGTACTACTTTTGAGAACGGCATAGAGTTAGAACGGATTCATTGGATTGATGAAGTCCATACTTATGAAGACGTTATCTATAAACTTGAAGACGCTTGGATCTTAGTTTATTTCTTAGCACATTTGTTTTAGTTGTAATCCCTTTTGATTTTCATACTACGTTCCGCTATTTTGGTAAAGTGAGTTTCCGCCTCACTTCACTCCTTTTTGATATCATTGGATATTTGGTATCTTCCGCACTCTGATTATACTGATTGTTCATTTTTTATTTTGAACCTTGTTTATAATATTAAACCTTGATTTATTTCTGTTTATGATTATGTTATTGCATATGTGGGAGGATGATTTCCTCGATACTTGATCTTCGGGGTTGTGGATCACACTCTCGGGTATGCCAGTTAGTGTACCAGCTGGGAGGATGTGACAACCATGGCTCTGATACCAATGTGGGTAATAACTTCATTTATCTCATTTTGATAAATTGATGGAAAGATCCTTACCTGGATTCGCTTTCCTAAATTATGGAGTATCTGCAGCGGAAGTAAATTGGATCTATGTCCTTGTTCCTCCACCAAAGTTCCATCGGGGTGATTTCACAATCACTAGGAAAGGGAACAAGTTCCACAACCCAAATGCCATGTGGAAAGGATGGAAGAGTGATCTAAAGCAAGGAACTCGTTCTTGCGTTTCTAGGAAAGAAGGAGAGAGAGATGGGAGCCGCCGTTTCTGGAAAACTTACGTAATGCAATCATTTACTATCTCGTGCGGTGGTTACCAAAATATATAACCCTATTTTGTAACCGCCTTAATAGTGAGTTTCCAATATTGCCCTTGGGCATATAATTAAATTAATAATTATAAAATCCTAACACAAATCAATCAGCAAATAAGAGATTGAGCTAGGAGATTAGTAACCAAAATGAAAGAATACATTGCTGCCTAGGCCAAATGAAAGCTAATAGGATAGAAAGTAGTAGGGGGAGCTAGCTTAAGGGAATTAATCGAAACTCAAGAGAAGAATAGAATATGCTATGACAATCCAAAGCATGGCCTCAAACTTCATGATTGGAAACCCATGATCTAAAATAGCAGTGCAAGATCACCCAATCCCAGAGGGAGAGAGTCCTGGGAAAGAAAACTAACACTTAATAGGCAGCTATAGGCATGATTCAAAATTATTAAATATAGATGTCTTGATTAGTGGGAAGCAATTGAAAATAAGAACATTAAAAGACATTTTCAACAACAGAGTTTAGAGAAAATAAAAGCCATATATGCAAATCTGAGATCATAATAAATAAAGCTAAATATTAGGGACAAATTTCAAAAGCATCAATTCCATTATGCCAACTTACAACCTAATCCTCAAGAGATAATTGATAAAGCATTTAATGCTTATTCTGAATATGCAGTGGTGTGGAGATCAAATTCCTTCCCAGATACGCCTCCACCCACTAGAGAGTGGTTTCCGTCTGAGGAGGGCTGGCTGAAGATAAATTCTGATGCTGCTTTTTTAGTCTCTGAATCTCGTGATGGCATTGGCATTATTGGAAGAACTAGCAACAGAGACATTACTTTTGTGTTCTCAGAGGAAATTCTGATGAACTCATGCTTAATCGGAGAGCAAGAAGCAATAAAAGCTGGTATACAATGGGCTATAGATGCTGGATTTCAGAGAATCATTCTTGAATCAGATTGTCTGACTGCTGTTCAAGCTCTTAATGCTGAAGCTGATGCTCCCTTGGTTGCCTCCCCTGTGGTGGATGACATATTAGAACTTGTCTCTTCAGCCTGCATCATATTTTCTTATATTCCCCACTCTTCCAATTTTGTAGCGGATTGTTTGGCCCATCATGGCATTTCACTTGGTTCCAAGTGTTTCTGGCCTGTGAACGCTCCCTAGTTGCAAGACTTGATTGCTCTGTTGTTTCTCCATTTCCTTCTTATGAATAAAATCACCTTCCACCAAAAAAAAAAAAAACTTACAACCTAACCTGATAAATTAACAACACTAACCCATTAATACAAGCTTGACAAGGTAATGCATTCAAATTTAGCCAACTAATAATACTCTAAACCATCATAAGCTTATTGGAAACATGCAATCGTTAGCATAGCAAGTGCAAGAGAAAAAAATAGAAGTATATTTATGACACACAAAATAAGATCTCATCAAATCCCAATATTGCATCTCTGAACGATCTTCATAAACCAGACTAAACCCTAGAAAACCTGCATGAAACTAGAAGGAAGTTATTGGAGGAAGTTTTCTCTATTTCTAGGAGTATAGTTTTCTTTTGATTTGAAATAGGAATGGATGTCTTGAACAATGCCCATAGTTGCTTCTATTCGTGCCTCTTGGGAGTTGGATGAAAGACTTCTTCTTCCTTGCTATAACTTCAGTGGGTGTTCAAGATCTCCTTGGTCTTATTATCTCTACATAGAAGTTACTACTATTGTACTGTATTAGATTTGAGACTTACCCCTTCACTGTTACATCTTCCTTGCTGCCCTCTTAGCATTCAAACTTGCTTGGTCAGCCTTATTTCTTGCTATGAGAAGTCTTAAACAATTTGTGGGGGAGATATTGGAAAGGATTCAAGATCTTATCATCATTTTAATAATAGCAAACGGGTCATTTTGAGAAAGTTAACAATAGGAGTAAACGATATTTTCACCAGGTGAGAGGGGGTTTAATTGCTATTATCCAACTAAGAATGGATTTGAATGTCATTAACTAAGTAAGAGAGGAGGTTCCTATCATTCTCCCCAAGAATTTTCTTCCCCATGCAGGTGGAGGATCTGAAATTGTGATGGGTGCTAGCGTTGCAGTGCAGGTGTGGAGGCTGTGAAGGATACTCATCGTAATTTTCTCAATGTAAGTACCCTTAATCTGCCTGGCATATTTGTATTTCCCTGGCGTAAAAAGTAAAAACCTGCCAATGGAGGAGTAGTAGGATGGTTAGGAACCTGATTCTCAGTGGAGAGGTCATGGGTTCAACTTCTACCGGCGGCATATGTAATATTCTTATCCCCATATATAAAAAGCGCATTTTGTATCAAAATAAAAAAAAAAAAAAAAAAGTAAAAACCCTAAATCCAACCATCCGTCAGCTGTATTTCATATTTTCTGCTCTCCGGGAGAAAGACTCCCAATTCTATACGGCGCACGAATCCCCTGATCAGCACCAACCAGTAAGTAGCTTCAAGGCTTGTGACTGCTTAGAGCTGCAGCCACACTCGCTAAATTGGTTAGATTCTTAAAGCCCTCATTCCCTCAGATTGTGACTACACTGCTACAGATACCTGCAGGTTTGTAGTTTGTACTTCCAATCGTCGTTCTAAGTATTATTATTCATCTTCGGATCATCGTACGCATCCCTTTAGCGTTTGTCTAACCTTTCAAATTTCTTAATGTTCAAATTTTGCCCGATTTACGAGCCAAAAACCTAAAGGATTATTCAAAACCACCCTATCCCTATGACTTTGGAATTTGATTAAATTTATGTTGGCGTGCTTTGATCTTTGTGTGAATACAAAGGCGTGCGGGCCTTTCTATGATATGCTCCCTCCGGTTCTAATAAATAATGCAAAAGAACAATTCGTTTGTTGTCTGTGGGAGTCTACTCCTGGGTTGCATATCGTTCCATGGACTGAAGAATCTTGATGACATCTGCCTTCGTTTTGGTAGTTTTAGTTGTTTTAAAATGTGGTTGCAGGAAATTAGATCGAATTTATGGATTTATGTTTTTTATCCATTTAGAACATGCCCATACCGAACAACATTTGTATGCCGTTTTGTTGTTAATCTTAGCTGTTAAATAATCTAGCCTGACGGAATTCTGTAGGGGAATCTTTTGTGTATGAGTCGAGGGAAAATGAATTGACAATGCCTTATTTGCTTGTAGGACTAGAATGACCTGTTATTTCCTTTAATGCAACGTGTTGGACTTATTCATGTGTGTCATTTAGAGTCCCACATGTTAATCTTCATATCCATCTTACCAATGTGTCCTTCCACCTTGAAGATTACCTTGTGGCGTTGATCATTACCGTAACATTAGAAGTGGGTCCATGTACCAAAGAAGGTTACATGCAGGAAGAAGTCCATTGGAAGGGCAAAATATCCATGTTTATGCTCCACAGTTAATCCTCTGAAGCGTGTTTGAGTTTCATATGTGAGCATAATATTTGACCTTTATATTATAGTTGAGGTTCCAAAAATTATCATGTAATTGTTCTCTTGCAGATATTGTATGGCGAGCACCCATGAAGCCAAACCCTTCTATTAATTGGTTCATCCGAGTTACTGCTGATATGGAGTTCCCAATAGAACAATCTGCTCTGTTGCCTTGCAATGTAAAGGTGATTTTTCTTACTAAATCATTGCTCCATCTAGTGATTTTGTGGTGTCATGCATGGAAGTGATAATCATCTTTCCTACTCAGCTAATTAATGACATCGAGGGTGTATGCACATATCGGATTAATGATTTACCAGGAGATCTAAAGGTTTGTTTATTCCTATTTCCTTTGCATGCAATTAATGAATTTAAATTAGAATTTGTATATACTCTCTCTCCTCTCTCTCTCTCTCTCTCTCTATATGTATATGCATGCACGTACACACACACACATGTCTGTCTGTCTATCTGTCTATTTATTTATCTATTGTGTGCGCGAACATTAAGATGAGATTCCATAACCCTAGAAGCAACAAGTGGTAATGCATTTATACTTCAAAAGAAAAACAGCCCCATAACAGTTACAAGATTACCAACATTTAATCAATTGAAGCAAAATTTCCTACCAAATAAACTAAATCAATTTTTTGAGTCTCAAGAATGGTTTCTTTTTGCCCAGAAAAAAAGAATGGTTTCAAGAATGGATGTTGGATTAGGCCCATTGGCAGATCTATGATGGAATTGGTTCTAGAAATATCAGTCATATGGTTACATTCCTAGTCATAGTGGTTTCAGGAATCCTTATGTGACCGGGCCCATTGGCAGATCTCAATGGTAATGATTTAGAAACATCATTTATATGGTCACTTTCCTGGCTCCAGGCAGAATATTCTTGAACAAATTTTAATTTTGGTTTGGTCCTGGAAAACTGCGAACAGTTGATGTTCTTGTTGCAGATATTTCACAATTGTTTGCAGAACCTTTCGCAGATTGCACATTGAAATTGGTTGGAATAAATTTGAAAATGAATAGAAGTAGAAGACAAAGTACAAAATTAATCAGGATTGAGTTTCTTATTTCTCTTATGGGTTATTAACCTTAGTTTTGGTGCTTTCAATGGAATTGATTCTTTTCTCTCAAACATAAGTTGGCTGGTTATTGGCCTTTTACTTGATCTATATATTCAACTTTTGAATCATAGGTTCACAAAATATTTCATAACAAGATACTAGGGATGTAAACGAATTGGATTCAGATTGGGTAGTGGCAATACCATATTCGCATCCTATTATACTTGGATGATTTTAAATGATATCCTATTAGTTTTCCTGAATGAGTATGAACATAGTTTGGATGAATTTTCAACTTCCAGTTGACATTTTACCATTTTATTATGAGGATTAGGGTTGAGATTTGAGAATTTAGCAACTTTCCTTCTGCTCTTCTTAGTTTTTAATTTTCTAACGTTTTTACTATTATTTTCTTCTATATTTGTATTCAATGAAAATCGAGAAATATAGTCACATAATCTTAAGTTAAAAATCTATAGAAGGGTAACTTAATTGGATAATTAACTGGTTGGACAATAATCGATCAGAAAGGGTTATTATGATATGCTTGTCCTATTAGTTTTCAGACGGATTCAGATTCCTCTAAATGGATGTGAATGTGGATTGGAATCGGATTTTGGTTATCTATTTACATTCCTATGGAAAACTTAGAAAAACTCCCATTCCTAATCTGTAGAATAACTAAAATAATAAACTTCTAAAACCTCATTTAAGGTTTCAACTTCCTTGGATTTAAATAAGCTGTCATGGCCCACTAAATGTGAGTGGAATACCTTCTTTTTAGGCTTTATTGCTATAAAGAAAATAGCCCTAGATTTTCTTTAACTCTAATTACATCAAATAACTAAACAATAATCTAATATGAATTAAGGACTACCCTATCTAACAGCCTCCTGTGCAATTAGATTAGCCTATAATGGTAGCTGGCCATGGGGCTCAAAGATATTGTCAATCATATATAATCTAGCTTGCTGTGGTCCCCTGTGGCCTGGTCACTATCTCCTTAACCGTGGGTTGGTTTCCCCTCTTAATTAGTCAAGGTCGATGTCCTAGAGATCCAAAAAATATTTCTCCAAATAAAACTGTTCAATCTGAGACTAATTCCCCCTTTGAATCAATGAGATCCATAGTATGTTCTCTTTAGGGCCCTGGGGTCACGCCACGTGGAAGAGAGAATAGGAACCAAGTACTGGTTGGTGGGTTGTAAAGGGGGAGGGGAATATGTGAGGAAAGATATAGAATGTAGTTGAGTGGTTTTTGGTGGAGCTGTAAATGGATAGTTGAATCCGCCTCCAAATTAGCATTCGTTTTCGTTTAAGGGTGTTTGAGTATGGAATTTTTCTTACCGGAAAATATCATTCCATATTCGTCCGGTAAACAACCGGATTCGAATTCAGATAATTGCTTATCGGATCAGATAATAGCCGGACAAAAATTTACGAGTGGAGTAGAGAGAGGGAACCAACTGCTGGTTGGCGGGTTATAATTTTTTTCTCTTTTTTTTTTGGGGGGGGGGGGATGAGGGAAGATGTGAGAAAGTATATGGAATGTTTATGAGTGGTTTTTGGATGGCCTGTGATTGGTTGATGTAACCCAGGTTTTGGGCTAGTCTTTAGGATCCTCTCAAAGTGAACCAGCTATCAGTTGGGCTGTCTCGCTGTCTCTAAGGTTAGGGTTTTATCAATGGGTTCATTTTGGGTGAAGAAAGTGAGCAATTTTAGAATAACTAAGATCCTAAGGTGGTCGATCTATTTGGGAAATTGTGTCTTGTGTATGGAGAGGATTAGGGGAGGTTTAGGGTTTAACAATCAAATAGAGTGGATGGTTTATTTGGTGACTCACTCAAAGTAGGGGTGGGTTAGGGTAATTGATGGGGAAAGAAAAGTAAGTGTGGGAGCTAGTAATTAGGAAAAAGGGGAATAGGTAAGCTTGTTGTTAGGGGGAAAGGGTATGGAAACTTGTGGGTAGGCTAGGAGGTTTTCTTGGTAGGTTCTTGATTTTTCCTTCCTTGATCTTGGTTTCTTCTTTCTTAATGCTGCTGCAAGAATCAAGAAAAGGGAAGAAGCTGGTAAGGAGAAAAGGAGGGCTGGTGAAGGTTTCTGCTAGTGCCTTAAGAGAGGGAAGGGGGGTAGGGGTGGTTGCACAAGGTTAGGGATGGAAGGAGGGTAGGGCTCACTCGCTGTTGGAGAGGACAGGTACACTTCCAGGTTGCTGCATGCTTCAAGAGAGAGGGAGGTTGAAGAAGAAGATGAAATTACTCACACTCAGCCGTGGGAACCCCATGACTTGAATTCCTTCAATGCTCTACAGTTTTTGTTAATCCAATCTAAGGTTTACATGAGGCAGTGGCTCTCTTTTATAGCCAATTACAAAGAAAGGACGCTTGGACTCAAACTACTTGATTGACAAACTTGGACTCAAATTGGAAATCTAATTTAGATTGGAAATCCCTTAACAACTCACAATTAAATAACCATGCCATGACTAACAACCCAAAAGAGGCGTCTCTTATAAAAGAGTGAACCCGGTGCCTGAGGCTTCTGCGCAAGCTGAGTCCGGGGGCAGCTTCCCTATGCAGTCTTGCCCCAACAAATTTTGCTGGGAGGCTGTTTTGATGCCTTTAGCTTGGGACCAGCCGTCACTTCGAAGCCTGCCCCTAGAAGTGGGGTCTCTTATGGACCACAAAAATTAGCAAATAAATTAGCAATTATCTAGAATGAAAATAATTTCCAACTTGGACTCTCACTTGGACTAAAACTCTTCGACATGACCATACATAATCAATTCAAGAAAGAAAGTAGATCTTGACTATTGATAGGACACGAAATCTTTTCCTTTTTTCATGAGACACCAAAGAGAGGTGTAAAATGACCAAAATATCCCTTAGGGCATTTCGGCCAGCTCTTTGGTGCGCCAATTGGGCTTGGTCCTTGGTCCCATCTTCAGTGGTTCTTTGGCATTGGGGGGAGGGGGAGTAGGCCTGGTTACATCACTAGCACCATTAAAACTAGATTATCCTTGTTATTTACTTGTTTTTTATATTAATTCTTGTATTGGATTGGCGGGTTCCTATCATTCTCCCTCTAAATATGTCAGGCTGATAGTTTTTTTGAGCTAGAATATAGAATGGAAAATTGGACCTGAATTATCCTAAATTTGTGGTTCCTAATCCCTTTTTCGCATTCCTACATATTTCCCTTCTCCTGTGTGCTCAATTCCTCTGCCTTCTCTTGTAATCCTATTGCTGTCCCTCTCAATCTCTCCTACTGAAATTTCTAAAATTCTGCTGTTCTCAATTTCAGTGAATCCTCTTTGATATCTTTTCCTCTCTCAAATTTGTACAAAAGATAGGCATTGGATATTCTTCTATGTTGGTAATCCATTGAGTAAAGCTAATATTACCTCAATTAGAGCAAAAAGGGAACCCGACACATCAATGTGTGCTTTTTTGCCACTTATTTGATTTTGCATGTATCTGGTGCAACTGATTGAATTAACTTCTCCTATTTATTCATGTGAACTGGTTTTTTTATGGGAGTACTCATTTGCCTTATTATGAAGTCTCATAATGCAGAGTTCACAAGGGAGAGATTACGATACGAAGTTTGCCATAGCGGTTGTGCATGTGGTAGGGATATTGTGCATGCATAAAATTTCCTAGAGGTTTAGAATTCATGTCACTTTAAGTGATAAAATTATTCAAACCAAGTTGATACATAAGCGTTAGCCATTGTTATTTTGATGACAACTAAGCTTGAATTGAATAAGTGGGTAGGTTATGCCAAATGGAGAAGGTAGTGCCTGGCTTATTAAATGTTTCGCTAAATTACTGAATTAGGGAGCAAATAAATACTTGTTATGGTTACAAGAGTGGGTATGGATGAGTTTGGGCCAAGTTCGGCTTTTTTGACACCATATATCTGGATTGGTTTCGAATTTGGATTGAAAAATGCTAGTTTGAATGACTTGACTATGTGCTTTGTCATTATAATTTGGAATGATGACGTTTAGAACAATCGTTTAATCAAGGATAATTGGGCAAGTCATGCACTTTTCATGTAACCCAATTATAGGGTTAAGGATTCTTTAAAATAATTCCCTAGAATTTAGTGTTAGCCCAGAATCTTCTTTATGGAACCAGCAAATAACTATCAAATCAGAAGGGAATGGATAATTTGCTTTGGGTAGGTTTGCGATGTCAAAGGTTTAACACAAATCTAATGGGATGATGCAAGGTCACAGGGATCCTAGGGTAGGGCTAGGGTATTAGGGTTTTAACAATCTCTCATGGGATGATTTTGAGATGACAAAAATCACCCTAGGATTGAAAGACAATAGTGGGGATTTATCTTGAGAGGAAAAGGGCTTTAACAAAAGTAGTATTGGAGTGATTAGGGGAGGTTTTAGGGATGATGATGTAGGGATGGATCAAGGGATAGGAGGGTTTCTCAGGTTTCTTGAATGGATCTTGGGCAGTCTTCTTGAATCTTTCTTTTCTTTTCTATTCTTTCTTCTCTTCTGGTTTCTGTTTTTAGACTTGCTGCAACTCAGAGAAGGGGAAAGAGAGGGGGCTGAGAGAGCAGAGAAAGGGGGAGGGGTGGGAAAGAGGCTTAGGAACGATCTCAAGGGGTGGGAGGGGTTTCTTGGAGGCTGTGGTAGGTGGGGGAGAGTCTTCTAGGGGCTGCAATGGTGGGGAGAGGGTTTCCTAGTGCTGAGATGGTAGGGGAGGAGTAGGGGAGATCTGTGAGTGAGTGGGAGAGGAGGAAGGGGGATTGAGAAAGCTGCTGTGATTGTAAGAATGCTGCTGGTTGATGATATGCTGCTGAAATTGAAGAAAGAAGCTTCTAACTCTACCATGGTCATCCCAAGAAAGCCATGACTTGTTTTGCACGAGAGTCAATTCTTTATTCAATTCAGTCTACCCTTGAGAGGAGTGGGTAAATTGTTATTTTTTTTTGGGGGGGGGGGGTGAAGGGGGAATTGAGACTGAGACTCTAACTAGTAAATAAAAACTGACTCAACTGGGTTCCTTTATAGACTAGGATCCCCCTCACACAATGACGACACGATTTAAGGAATTTAACTTGTACTAGAAGACTTAATTATTCACAAAGAATCTTTATTTAAAATAGATTCCTAGTGGCACCAGAACTCAGTTAACTGACTCAAACAAGGAAGTAAAACATGATATGGACTTCAAAAGTTATACTAAAAAATTATGAAACTAAAATATTTAACTAACTAAAAGGGGAAAATGACCAAATTGCCCCTACAGGGGTTCGGCCAGCCCTAGTTGCGCAGTGTTGGTTGGGCTTTTGGTCTGAAATTAGGATTTTGGCGAGGAGGAGATTTTGTGTTTTACATCAACAAGTAGTGCACAATGATGGGTTATGGCATGCACCTTTACCCAAACACAACTTAGTGTGTATTTTCCTTGCTGCATCCGTGAAAGTACATTGGAAAATGCATGTATAGGGTGGTAAACTCATGTACAATTGTGTTCACACATGCACATGCCGCAAGCCTATGACTGGATAGTATTCTTTTCTTCTTTAATCAAATATCCTGCATAATCTCAATTGTTCACATATCAACAACTTAGAGGTCATGGTTATTTGAATGTCTGTAGGAATGTAAAAAGTGGATGAATGAATTACCATAAAAAAAGACAGAGGACAAGGAAATATGTGGTCTTCATTATTTTCAAATTTTAATTCTGTGACTTAAGTCAACAAACTCTTGAGCTAATCACAGTAGTGGTCCTCATGTCTCTCACATAGTGATACATGAAAATAGTACAACAGAATACCATCATACATGGGAAGGCAATGTAACCATTTTCTTTGTAGAGAGAGTTGAACAAAGAGGTTCGTGACTACTTATTCCAGCTGAAGATTTTTTTTTCTTCAATTGATCATATTTAAGTAATTGACAAGACTCTAGCATTTAGTAGGATCATCTATACCCCTTGAGGGGGTTAAATATATGCAATAACACCTCTATTTTGAGAAACATAATTTCTAAGATTTGAATCATGATTAAACATTTAGAAAATATAAACTTGACCAACATGCAAGCATACACTCTAATGTATTGGGTGTTGGCACCATATGGGTTATTGATTCTCATAATTGCATGCTCAATTTAAAGAAATTTGACTTTACCAATAAAAATTTAAAGAAATTTGCCTTTCCATTTTACCACCAAAAAGTCTTTTTTAAGGAATTTTTCAAGAAAAATGAAATAAAAAATTGGGCGATTTAATTGGATGCAAATAATGGAGTTTCTATTGCCGTCAATAAACAGTAAATAGAAGTTTTTTAATTGATTGCAAACCTGGGGGGGGGGGATATGTAATTTACTCAAAAAATAAACAGTAAATAAAGGCTATGAGTGAGTTTTGTATGGTTGGAGTGTCTGCAAACAAGCTTGAGCAGGTGTAAAAAAGAAAAACGTGTTTCTTGGAGTGTGAAAAGCTTTTTGCTTTTCTTTTTTCGTTTTTCGTGGTACAATGAAAATGTTATCTTTACAAGAATGCTAGTGAGTATGAGAACGAGTAATTGACGAAAAATGAAGAGTGAGAGTGAAAGAGATGTAACAGTCCTCGGGTTTAAGGGGGGAACTGGGTGTGAGAGTGGTGATGTAGATGATGGTGGAGTCCCACATTGATTGCTCTGTGAGATGCCTGATTATTATAAGACTCTTGAGGGTGGAATACATTTCTGTGTTTTTCATTTAATTTCCTTTTTCTTTGTGGAACTTCAAGTTATGATTTGTGTAATCTATTTGAGCTCTCTGGGTTTTTGTTGTTTTTCACATTGATGAAATTTGGAAATCATTTTTTAATTTTTTTCCCCAGTTATACATCCTGTGTAAACTTGATTTCATGCCATTTATCAATGAAGAAAATGGCCATCTCTTTCTTGTTTCGATCATTGTTTGGCTTTGGATTTGCTCTTATGCAATTATTTTATATATTAACTTCAGCGGAAGCAGACAAATTCCATGCTGCATTGTGGCACAAATGAGCTTGCCCCAGCATGTCAATTCCTCGCATTGGGGAGAAGGTCGTTTACTTTCCCCAAGGACATAATGATCAGGTTATGTTCTCCCCTATTATTTTTTTTTGGGGAATATTTGATCAATAGTATGTCTTCAATAATTAATTTTGTTTGTTTCAAATAGCAGTTTTCTGATTTAAGTAACTTTCTCCATAATTTGTTTCTAAATACTGAAATTGGATTTCATATAGGTCAGTGCATCCACAACCTACTTCTGACCATGCCTGCGGAATTCGTGCTTTTAACGTACCGCCGATGATGCTATGCAAAGTTGTTCACATCCAGCGAAAGGTATCCTTCTTTGTGGTTTCACCAAGGTTTCAAATCTTGTTTAATAGGCTTGAAAGTCGAACCTGCCAGAACGTGTTCTATGTTTTCAACACTGGGTTTCAACCTCCTACCTGCCTGGGTCCCTTATCAGCTAGGCTTAAACTGAGACAACTTCAGGCTTGTGTATATGTGTGTGTGCATGCTCCTGCTTGTGTTTTTAAAATGTAAATTGGTTTTTGTTAATGTATTAGGATCAGGTTTGTGTGTGCATGTAGTCTATCTTACTCCAAATTTATATGATTTTGCAGGCTGGTTCCTGAAATGAAGGTGTTCCCTTCAGCTTTGTTGAGATTGGTTTAGTGTTAATTTAGCTGTATTTGTTATGCTGTTGTATTTTGTTCTTAATATTATGGATCCTTCAGCAAAAGGAACCTATCTGGAAGTTGTGGCTAGTTGTCTACCTTGAAGAACCAAAGTACACTCCTGCAAAAAATTGACTGCATCAGACACAAGCATACATGGTGGATTATCTATTCCAAAGAAATATTCTGAGGAATGCCTTCTAGCTCTGGTCAGTATTTTTGTATCTTTGCAGTTTCAGTATTTTTGTATCTTTGCAGTTTCAGGATTCTAGTATCCAAAGAGGAATACCTGTGTTGGGGGACAATGGTTAGGAAAGGGTTGAGTAGCTCAAGTCTCCTGTAAGATGCCCAGATGTAACTGCAGGCATTCCAACCTCATGCATGGTGGGGGACAATGGTAGATGTAGGGAGATGATATCTTCCTTCTATCGTTATGCTTGCATTTACTGTGTGATCAACTATGCTGTACAAGTATTGCAATTCTTATGTGCTATGGTACAACAAAACTTTATTTTATTTCCTAACGCAGTGTTTTGTGTCATCATCATGGTTTGATCGCTTTAGGTGTTATCTTTTACTTAACATGCGAGTTACTGTTCAGTTTAATGATCTGTATTTAATCTCTCTGAAGTCCTTTTCTCTCGGGTGTTTTCCTTCAGTGGTTTTAGATACTAATGGTTAAAGACAGATTGTTCCATGTTTCTCCTTTAGAACCCTGTTATTGACTTATGTCTTCCACCCACAGTTTCTAAACACATGCTCTCGTTCATTGTAGGACAACCAAGGCGCCATTTGCTTGCCACTTGTTAGGGTACATTTGTCAGTGCCAAGAAGCTTTCTACAGGGGATTCTTTTAGTTTTATTAGGTTCTCTATCAATCTGCATGATTACTTCAATGGTCACATGGCAATTGCTTGGGTGTTAATAATTCCTATGTACATACCTTGTCATTCCATGGTTGGATTCATGTTACTATCCTGTTTTGTAGAAGAGAAACTGGACAACCTGAAGTTAGCTGTTTGTTACTACCCTGTTATTAGCTTAATAGACGATCGTGCCGTTATTCAGATGGAAAGTTCAAATTTGCATCGGCAGTGGATGTTTAAATCACAACACTTTTATCAGGGCTCCTGATTGCTTCCATGCTGAGAGTTAGATGTCCGTTTTGTTGTGTTGGACTTCTCCCACTGGGATCAGTTACTTCATCTCGGCCCTGGCCCACACCGGGTTGTCTCCCAAGAATTTTCGACTCTGGAGATTTTGTGTGATCGTTTATTTCACTTTAATTCTCAAATGTATCATTTTAACTACTCCTTAACATTTTCACTCTTGCAGTTCACTCCCCCTTTTCCATGTCTTCCATTGAAGCTGCCCATCCCAATGGGGGCAATTTGCTTGGAGTAATGAAGGTTGGTATTTAGTCAACAAATTTAGTATTTGAGGCGTTCATCCTTTGGTATAAAATCTGCGCTCGAGCAATTTTAAGAGTTTAATGGATAAAAGTTAACATCATACCTTTGAGCAGGTATGCATATATGTTTCATTTCTCTACCCTTATTTTGACAATGCTCCAAAACTCCAAGTTGTCCTTGGGGAAGTTGCTAATAGACTCCCAGGTTATTTTTGGCTCTGTGGGATTATACTATAGAGACCAATTCAGGGCTTTGGAATAAACGGTTTTACTTTTTTGCAGTCGGTGGAATACAATTATGCTAGGGGAGTGATGTGACCTATAATCCTTTTGTATGCATCTTTATGAACTACTAGTAGTGTCAATAGAATCTTCCTCATCACTTTGGCTGAGAATTAGATGAAGAGTTTGAATCTTATTGGGTTCATGGGTAAAGCTTGAATGCATAAAACAGTTATTACCCTCTTCCTGCTCTCCCTGTTAAAGCTATCAGTTCAAAAAAATCTGTTTAAAAAAGAATTCATCTTTCAATCAAAGTATAGTTAATAACATTATAACCACTAATATTGTGCATTTTTTGTTCTACAATTTCACCACCCCAGTGAACTTCGAACTTATATTAAAGGAAAAAAGATGCTTTTAAATCTACTTGAATATTTTTTCTGGATTTTAGGTCATCCAAAATTCAAGCTATTTTTGTGAAAGTTATTGCTTTTGTTTTGTAAGACAAACGGTTCTTTTACAATGACCACAAAGAAGCCATTGGCCCAAGTTTTCCAACTCATTTCCCAATTGAATTTGGTTGGTCTAATTTAAGGTATGGAAAATTCACAAACATTCTTTTTAACTAATCTGCTCATGTCATGAATTATGGTTCAAGCCAAGGGACCAAACCAGATTATTGGGTCAAGACCAAGGGCTAAAATCTGGGTCAAGAGGAATCGTCCGGCACTTCTCAGACTTGTCACTTCTCGTATTTGTCACTTCTCCTAGTTTCATATGACTTCTTAATAGAGAATAGGACAAATATGATACTGAGCATATCTTTGTCCAAAGCAGTCCACTCAGCATTAAATGGCCTACTAAAGCTTAATTCAGCATCGAAGGTCCCAAGAGGCATTAAATGCTCTTGTTGACAAATGAATCTTTCACGTGGCCCAAGCTTGCGACATTATATCTATCTTCTTGTCCCCTCAACTATGGGTATGTATTATATCAAAGTCAAAGCTGATGTTGACATTTCAACTCTCCAATAAAGTCTCCAGCTGGTCACACAACTTAGCTTGTTAAGCAAGCTACTCCATGAAGTCATCTCCACCCTCCATCTCATCACATGAGCATCCAAAGGCTATGAAGCATGCTATCTTTGGAGGTATGAACCCTTCACCAAGCTAGAATGGGGTAAGAATAAAAACACTCCAGCCACCACTCTCTTTAGCTTAATAACTCTTAAAGAGCACGATCTTTATCATCTCTTTGGGTTTTCACTCTTCAATGGAGTCTTTGGTTTGCTGACTTGCACTAACTTGATCGTCGAAGGTGGCTTCCCGTCCTCAGAGGCGGCCCACTTTCACCTTGAATTGGTCGCAGGATTCGGGTCTTGATCAAGCACAAATCATGGAGTTGAGATCATATTTTTACACCAACACCACCCTTGTTGGCAGTGTCTCATTACTTCATTTAACTTGGCAAATGTTTTTGGTAATTGACTTGGCAATTAAAGGAGGATAGTCTCAATCTCAAGAATCTTCACTTCTTAAACCTCGCACCTTTGTGTTGGAAAGTATGGCAGTTATTCAACCCCTCTTCATCCTTGTGCAAAAGACTTATGAAATGAATATACTTTTAAGCATATATCTTTTTTGAGGCCAAGGACTCTCGAACAACATCATGGGGGTGGAAATCACTCCTTCAGCCTAGAAATCTCATTCAGTCAGGATTATTCAAGCAAGTTAGGAATGGGATGACTATTAACCTATGAATAGAGCCTTGGATTCCAAATACTAACATGAATCAGGGATGCTTTCCCTTCGTCACCATAGCACCAACCAAGGTATCAGCTATTTTTGACTCCACAATGGTGGCCACTAGATATAGTAAATCATGCATATCCTCTTCCATCTGAACCATTGGCAGACAGGGTTATTTGGAAACATGCCTCTATAGGCACTTCTCGGTTAAATCAGTGGATAAATTGCAGATGATGGTTTCATATCAAATCCCAAATTCCCACACAGGTTCGCTAGAATCAGCCGTGGAAATTACCCCTGTAACCAAGAATACTACACTTTTTATGGAAAGCAATCCATCAAAGGCTTCCTATGCCTAATCTTTTAACATCAAGGGGATGTTGAATATCACATGCATGCTTATTCTGTGGAAAACTTATGGTCTCACCACCACATTTTTCTATAGTGTCCTTTTACTAGATCATTATGGGACTAACTTCGATTGCCTCCACTCAATATCCAGTTGACCTTCACCGGACAATTGCAACTGGCTACACATGATTTTCACCACAATGCTTGCAATCGGTAAGAATCCTACACATTTTGATTGCATTCTGGAACTTGTGGGAGCTTTACATTGCCTCACTAGATGGCAACAATTTCCCGTTGTTGATAACAACAACTACTACCATACGGTGAACTTGGACTCAGATGATATCAATGACTTTATCTATCACTCCACATCATACATCTAATGTCCAAATCACCTATTGGAGGCCACGGGTAACACCCTTCATTAAACTTAATGTTGATGGTTTCACATTTGTAGCTGTTATTGACATTCGTGATTGGTCCGAAGAACCAGGTTTTTGGGCCAATCCTTGACAAGGCCTTGGGTTTAAGTTCTCCCCGACTATCGTTCCAGCAAAGATCCCCTGGCCGAGAAGTAATGTAAAGGTCCTTATCGGTCACCAACCCTTGATTTGACAAGAGGAATCCATCTGGCAAGACCGTATTGGAAGAGCCCCGTGCTCCTGCTGGCTCATTGCCCCCATTGCAGATGTTAGAATCTGTGTATGCTCAAAGATCTTCTCGAGCCTTGGGGCGATGCCTTGTTTAGCACCTCCTCATGAGCCTCGGTCACTTGGGCAAGAAAGGAGCGCCGGTGCGTTCTCCTCTGATGGAACCCCCTGGCTGCTGAGAAGACTCCCTTATTTGTGCCTCGAGTCCTCAAATGGCACAAGCCATTTCCACCCTCCATCTCATGGCATGAGCATCCAAAGGCTAAGAAGCATACCATCTTTGGAGGTATGAACCAATTATATAACCCTTCACCAAGCTTAAACGGGATAAGCTCTAAACACTCCAGCCATGACTTTCTTCAACTAGTTAACCCTTCAAGAGCATGATCTTCATCATCTCTTGGGGTCTTCACTCCTCAATGGAGTCTATTTTTTGCTGGCCTGAACTAACTCGATCATCAGAGGTGGCTTCTCGTCCTCAAAAACGGCCCACTTTCACTTTGTTTTGGTCTTAGGAGCAAAGGTTGGATCAAGAGCGAACCATGGAGCTATGATCATATTTCTTGCACCAACATTTGGCGCCATCTGTGGGAAGTGTCAACGAAAAGTCAGTTGCTTTTCCTTTGGTTTGATGCAAACTATGAAGACGAAGAGAGCTTGAAGGTCATTGATTCCCAAATCTGGGGCTAACCTGATGGCTAACTAGCCAAATGGGATTTCTGGATATGAAGTTCAATGTACACCATTCATGGGTTTTCTTCTCATAGCATCATCCTCAAATTTACTTCATTTAAGAGGTTGCGGAGGCGCATGCGGTATATGCTGATCATCCAAAGTCATCCCCCTATGATGAGCCTCTTAAAAGTCGGAGAAAAGAGATCATGGATGTCACATCCACTCAGCCGGTACCCCATCGGGCATACTTGGGTATGTGATCCACAGTCCCGAAGATCAAGTATCGAGCAACCATGCCTCCCACATACGCGATAACACAATCATGAACAATAATAATCAAGGTAAAAGCATGTAATAAAGAATAATGAATAAGATAAAACAGATAATCAGAGTGCGGAATAAAGATGATACCAAGTGTATAGATATAATTCAAAAGGGAGAGAGAGTGATCAGAAGTCACTTCCTCACATGGCAGTGGAAAGTAGATAATTCAAGTTAAGTTACAAAATCAACATATAAGGAGTATATCAAAGAAAGTTAAGTTACAGATCCGGTCTAAAAGAAGAATTCAAAATATAACATTAAACAAATGTTTCCTCAGTCACATAAAGTACGTCCTCATAACTATAGAAATCCAAAGTCCTGCACAGTTGCCCCAACACCAGTGTCGGGTTAATCCTGGTGTGTATCATAGTCCTCTTCGGTACCCTCACAATGATCTTCATAGTAGCCACTACCCTGAGGGTAGTGTGGCTCATCATAGGGTGCTTCAAAGGACGTGCCATCGGTCTCTTCAAAACATGTAGGATAGTCTAACAAAATAAATGCACAAAAAGGAATGAGTTCAAAAGAACTCAACAAGACAGTTAATCCATAATACATAAACCATATGATACAAGTCATAACATGATGTGAATGATATGAGACAGATTATGCAAATATGATTCTAACTCTACATATGCTAGTCTTTATGGTAGACATGCTTTAAGTCATAGCACCATACTTCCTTGGGTAGGTCTCAAATCACTCTTCCCTCAACCATCCAGGTATCTTGGGTTCTTCGGGACTTGGGTCCTGCATCCCTCTCGGACAAATCCATGGCTGGGGTTTCGGTTACCACTCTCTCACATCACCATTGGTATAAGTATTGGCGCATGTCACGGTAAAGCCTAGCCCAATGCAAGTCATCTACTCAGTCATACCATGTCAGATCCAGATACGTCCATTCCTCGCCCCGGGCGATCCTTTCCGGTATCCTTCACATTAGAGTCATGGATATTACTCATCGGACTCATCAACCCCATTGGTCATCGACAAATAGTAGACGAGAAGCTCTCACATCCTCTCACGGATATGACTCACCGATCTTTGAGCGCCCGTGAGCCCAAGTTTGACTATTTGCAACCCTACCAACAATGGCCCCTTTCGGGTATCCTTAATATGTTCTATGTCCTCTGACGGGTTGGTTACCGGTCTTGAGCACCCATCAAACCATACTAATACCACGGGTCGTTCGGTCTTAATACCCTTTGATTCAGGTCTGATGTAAAACCCAGCCCTAACCTTGACCCGGAAACCTTGTTATTTGTAGGTCCAGTGACCCGAAGTAAAGTAAGAAGTCAGCTTTGGGCCATCCTAGTGGAGGACTTGGTGTCTGGCTTTGAATCCATGAGAGTTGATGATGAAGTTCTATTTATGGAAACTGAATCTTGATGAAGATCGGATTAGTTGATGGACTTGGAGTGCTCTCTATCATGGTTTGAAGGCATTTCTACCTATTAGGTAAGTCACTTGATATGTGTGCAAAACCCCTTTAGGATTGGATTTGATCTGGGTCTTCAATTCCCTGTTTTGGAATTGCTGTCTGCATTGGTCGACTGATTGGTCGACTAGACCAGTCGACCAATCCACTCGACCAATGAGTGCTGTCTTTGGCAATTAGGTCTTGCTTGCTCTATTTAAGTCCAATCTCGAGTCTACTTCGTATTTGCTGCCTCCAAACTCTTTGGAAGCGAACCAAAGACCTCTGCAAGTCATCTCCCTTGCATCCTTGGTGATTTTCTTGACGGATCTTCGTCAAAACTCTTCCTTTTGCATCAAAGGTATGTCTACACTCTCTTCTTCTCCTCCATCTATGTTTTTCTTTCCTTTTTGAGTTGAGACAGTAGAGGAGATGTTGCATTCTCTGTTGCAAACATCTCTGGACTTGTCTCTCATGATCTTCCTAAGGATTAATGGCTAATGCAATGATCTTAACCATGATCATTGCAAGCTTTTGAAGGAATCATGATCAAACCATGATCTAGTCCGTGTTTATCTTTTGATTTGAATTCTAATCTCCTTGGATCTACTATATTGATCATGTTAGTAGTCAATTGCTGTGTTTTCTTTTCATGATCCATGATCTATCAATCTCTAGTTGTTTCTCTTCTACCATACCATGTTTTCTTCATGAATCATGATAATTACATATATGGTAGGTTTTGTTTCCTTATTTAGATTTATGCTCTTAGGTCTATTTTCTTGAAGATCTAAGTATGCTTTTCATGATACCTTTACCTGAATCAATGATCCATTATCCTATTGTTCTTGTCTTTGATTTCTATCTTGAATTCTTCAAGAACCATGATTGATCTAATTATGGTAACTTTTTGTTTCCTAATTTGGATCTTGATGACTTGATTTGATTAGTGTTTTGAGATCTCCTATATGTTAGGATACTACTAATGTAGTTTACCCCTTGATTAGTACCCTTTTGAACCACCAAATTCGGATTTTATATCTCAAAACTCTGATTTTATAGGCTACTTACTGTCTGCATTGGTCGACTGATTGGTCGACTGAACCAGTCGACCAATCCACTCGACCAATGAGTACAGCAACTCCAGAATTGGTCTGTGTTGGATGTTTTGGTATCTTTTCTGTTAGGGATCTTTCCTAATATGTTGTATACACTTGTTTAGGACCTTCTTCTCAAGTTTGTCAAGATCTTACTTGATTTCTTAGGATTCCTTTGTGAGTTATAAAAGGTAAGGATGGTTACTTCTTTAACAACATAAATTGCATATCTTAGTTTCTATATTTGAATCTTGTTAAGTTATTTCTTTAATTAGATTCTTATAATGTTATACTACTGTGGTAGTCTTGTCTTGATATCAGTAGCATTACTTATTCATATTGAATTGACTCATGTATGATTTACTTACCAGTTATATACAAATTGATTGTAATTATTGATTTCTTTCCATATATGAAGTTACCATATATGTGATGATATTAATTGATGCATGTGTATGCTTAAGTATGGTTTGGAAAGGAGAGGTGTCCTTTTGACATTTCTGTCCTTGGACAACTATGGGAATATTATGGGATGTTTCCGGAGATGCCCTCTGGACACCTTCCTAAACTGTTGGATGACATATTTAGGACTGTCTTGTAGTGTTTGGCTAGGATGTCCCGTTATGTCGGACCCTAATCGGAGGGGTATTGAGACCGAACGACCCGTGGTAGCAATGGGGATTCGTGGGCGCTCAAGACCGGTAACCAACCCGTGAGAGGACAGGAATCACATTGTGGGGGCCATTTATTGGAGGGTTGCATATGGATAGACTTGGGCTCACGGGCGCTCAAGACCGGTAACCAATCCGTGAGGGGACGTGAGAGCTTCCCGTTTACCATATGTGGATGACCAATAGGGTTGATGAGTCCGTAGTCAGGGACTATGAGGACTCTAGTGTGAAGGATACCGGAAAGGATCGTCAGGGACGAGGAATGGACGTATCTGGATCTGACTTGATGTAACTAAGTAGAAGACTTGCATTTGGCTAGGCTTTACCCTGACATGCGCCGGTACTTAGACCAATGGTGATGTGAGAGAGTGGTGACCTATACCCCCAGCCATGGAATGTCCCGAGGGATGCCGGACCCATTACCAACTGATGATGAGTGATTGAGACCTTCCTAAAGAAGTACGGTGCTATGACTTAAAGCATGTCTGCCAATAGAGACCAGCATATGTAGAGTTAGATTCATACATTCATTGTTTGTCTCATAACATATTGCGTTTATGTTTGTTCTGAAATCCTGCCATTTATGTTATTATGGATTTAACTGCCTTCCTGAGTTTCTTTGAAACTCATTCCTTTATTGTACAATGTTTGTTAGACTATTCTACAGGTACTGAATATCATGACGGCCCCTATGAAGAAGCGCAAGGAGAAGAGGCATATCTCCGGGGAAGGTGATTGCGGTTACAACAATTACACTGAAGATCCCGTGAGTGGTTATGCTCCGTACGATGCTTAGTCTGACTATAGAGTGGAAGCACCCTTGTGCTGTCTATGAGATTTATACTTATAGGGATGTTGTCTATAAAGTTGAGAACAATTTAGTTACCCATTGTACCTGCTATTGGGATTAGATTCTATCTTGCTTATTCTCTTTTAGAACTACTTTTCCGCTAGTTGTAGAGTGGGATTTCGCCTCACTTTACATATCTGATTTAGACACTCTGATTATATCTAGTACTCTGATTTATATATGATTCATTCTTTCCTTATTTGGATCTATGGTTTATCTTCCGCACTTTTATTATTATTGTTCATGATTATGTTATTGTTTATGTGGGAGGTTGATTACTCGATACCTGATCTTCGGGCTGTGGATCACACTCTCGGGTATGCCAGATAGGGTACCGGCTGGGAGGATGTGACATCTGATATGACAAGGACATCCTAGCCATACATCTAGACAAGTCCTATGTATGTCATCCAATAATTCGGGAAAGTGTCGATGGACACCTTCGGAGAACATCCCATACTATTCCCTCCGATGTCCAAGGACAGAAATGTCAGTAGGACATTCCTCAATCCCAAATTGTACTTATCCAATCACATCCTCAGTTCATCATATTACACATACATGATACATCATCGTATTGAAAGTCATATCATAACATCGCATGATTCAAATGTATATGTAAATAACAATAATTAAATAAGCATGATATACAAGAGCAATTAAACATGTTACTACTATTAAAAGACAACTACAATAGTCATATGATGTCTAAATACAATTGATAAGCTAAGCATATCAAGTTGTCAATCATCATTGAAATAAACACATAGTCCATGTCATATGGGTATAACCATCCTTACCTTAATCGGATCGGGAAATATAACAAGTACCACTTAGAATAGTCCCCAACTTAGTGCTTGAACCCTAGACAACATATATGCAACATTAGAGAAGGAAACAATCAAATCGGAGATCAAATGGAGTGAAACGAGCAAGTGTTGAGTTGCTGTCTTCATTTGGTCGACTAATTGGTCCACTGACTCAGTCGACCAAGTAGTCGACCAAGATGAACAATAACAGGCTGAAATGTGAATTTGGCCCGAAACCGATCTTCCGGAGCTCTGATCGATCCGAAACTTGGAGGGATTGATTATAGCAGTATAAGAACACTATACAATGAATATTATCATGATCCAATGGTCCAATTAGGAATACCCAAATTGAAACCCTATGTTCTATATGCTAAACATCAAGAATTGAAATGGAATTTGTTGCAATGACAAGGAATGATGGGGAATTAGCTAAGGAAGCGATAAGAACTAAATGAAAACCATAAACCAATAGTAAATAAGACCTAGCATACATCTACACATCAGTTTAGATCAATAAGACAAGTTGGAATGACAAGAATCATAGAAATGCAATGCTATTGAATGTATTGGAAGCATAGCATAGCAAGAAAGAAAGAAAAACAATGGAAATGAAAGGGGAAACACATGACCAAGTGTTTGCAAGGTTGGAACATTTTAGCCATGGTCTCAATAGCAAGAAAGAGTAGAGGAATGAGTAGAATAGAGGATGAGAGAGAGAAATCATACCTTGAGGAAGCAATGGAGATGAGATGCAAGGATGGAGGCAAGGAATCTTCACCAACTTCAAGGAATGACCTAGGGAAGCTCACTCCTCGTTCTCTGGAGTCCCAATGATTAGAATAGGGTTCTATTCATGAGGTCCCAATAGTAGGCTTAAAATAATAAAGAATTTTGTGATTTTCGGATTTATTAATCTGTTGGTCGACTGGTCAGTCGACCAAGCTTGAATAGCAACTTCAGACAGGGAATTGGAAGGCCAGACTGATCCAAATTGAGTTGGGTTTTCTCCTACAAGTCAATGAACAAGTCTAGATTAGATAAATACCTTCGGAACGAGATCGGAAGTGCATCACGTACTTCAACTACTCTCCCCCCTTCTAGGTGCAGTTTCTCACTGAACACTGACAATGTATCCAAGTAAGGGGCATCACTATCAATATCCATAGGCTCTGAGTCATACACCGAATCATCAACTAAGAGGGCCCACAAGTCTCTTCTTCCACTACTTCGGGTCTTTGGACCTACATACACCAATGGATCCGGGTCAAGGTCAGGGTTAGGATATGGTTGGATTTCACAATGGAGAAATACTAGGTTGCAGTCCTTTTTTAAGAGTTGAGCCATTTGTTCCCCATGCATCGGTTTTTCCCATTCCAAAAAAGAGCTGGAATAGCTCTTCGCTCCCTCAGTCACGAAGCTTTATCAACTACCGAGGCCCATGAGGTTGATCATGGAATGAGTTCCCACTTGCTCATTATATGATGGAAGCTCTCGCTTGACATCTCCATATGTGCACAGAGGACACCCTTGGTAGCAGATGAGGAAGACTCGGCTCGCTGGGCAAACTAGTGATTATCAATTTTGAGTGCTCTCCCTTGGGCGTAACCACTTGAGTCCATCTAGCTCTTTGTAGCTGCGTCTCTCTAATACAATGGGATTGACCTCGGCAGTCTCTGACGACACCCTCACTCCTATCTCCATAATCGGTTTTTGTCATCAAGGCCATAAGAGGAGTCGATAGGCTGTAGGAGCCAAGCTTCGAGGAGAAGAAATCTTCGGCAATCTTAAGAATGTTCCTCGCCAAGTTCTTGCGAGCTTGCATAGAAAAACCTCTCCCAGAGGGGCATAAGATGTGACAGTGCATCTTACAAGCTTGCAGGTCTCAGACACCCAAGCATGGGATAGGGACTGTTAAAGAATGCTTGCAGCATCCATAAATGTTCCACTCCCATACCACTAACACATATGAAGCGGATAATATGGGTTACAGGCGCTGGAGGGCCCTTTCTTATATAACACGCTTCGGTCAAATGAGCTAGTTCCTTTCTCCAAGAAAGGGGGCTCGAGGATGTCAATATCCTTCGTAAGGAAGAAACTGTATCTGAGAAAAGGTTGGCTAAGTCATGGGGTAGATTAAGTTCTGGTTGGCGCCGGATCATTAACGGACGTTGCATCCCTGGATGTTTTCCAGTTGTCACCATCAAATACAACCTCGATACGCGGCTTTCCGAGAAGTTCCATTCCCCTGAGCGGAAACACTGCCTTATTAGGCTGGAGGAACTTTCATCCAAAAAATATCTTTGCCCACCATGTTCTTGGAAGTATATAACTTGTCGGGTTGCAACATCCCTTGGGATTACCCGGCTATTGGGACAATTGGAGATCTATCTCTGCCCCTTCACGAGATGTTGAAGTTTTCCAACTGCCAAGAGCGTTGGAGTCCGTAGGGCTGATCTAGCACATCCTAGGACCTGTCACTTAAGCACATTCAACAACTTCGCTTGCAGAAGTCACTCTCACGGTCGGTGAACGCGACAATAAAAATGAGAGCTTGGCACAAGAGGGAGAACTGGTTGTAGAGAAGTATCTGCAGCTCCACAGAGAAGTATTTGCAGCTCTGTTGAGAAGTATTTTGCAGCTCTGTAGAGAAGCATCTACAGCTCCACAGAGAAGTATTTGCAGCTCCACAGAGAAGTATTCTGCAGCTCTGTAGAGAAGTATTTTGCAGCTTCACCAGAAAAGTATCTGCAGCTCCATAGAGAAGTATGTGCAGCTTCGCAAAGAAGTATCTGCAGCTCCGTAGAGAAGTATTTGCAGCTCCGCAGAGAAGTATTCTGCAGCTCTGAAGAGAAGTATTTTGCAGCTTCGCAGAGAAGTATCTGCACACGCCACAAAGAAGTATCTGCAACTTCGTAGAAAAGCAATTTTGTAGCTTCGCTAAAAGGCTTCTTTGCCCCCCAACATCTTCTTGCCCTCAAGACTTTGAGCGTCGACAAGATATTCTTCATAACAAGATTTGTCAAGAAGACTAGGGGGCTAATAAAGTTATGGTTCAAGCCAATGAGCCAGGCCAAATCGTTGTGTGAAACGGGGGCCCTTTTTCATAAGAAACTATGGCTTGTCAAAAAAAAAAGAGAGATTTGTTAAAGCAGAGTGTAACTCCCTGAGGAGGCTGCGAATGTGCTCAACTTAGAATGGGCCTAGCAGATTTTACGAATGAAAAGCTTCAAAATGGGCACAGGAGTCGCATATCTAGGCTGGCAAGGGCTAAAGGTGGACTTCTATTTCATTGCCAAGGGCATTACAAAAAGTTCATAAAAAGAGATTTCCAAAAAAGAAATCCTGCAAGAAACAATTCTCAAAAAGAAAGAAAAAAAGAGGTCTGCTGGTTAACTTTCAAACATCTTTAGGGACGGTCACTATCATAGTGCCGTTTGGATTGACTTGTTGAAGAGGGATTGGGTCAGATTCTTTTGGAGGGTCTTTGGCTTCGAGGGCAGGACCTAAGGAGCTTGGCAGAGGTGGTGCAACACTTTCTAGAGAGGAATTCATCCAGTCAAATACTAGAATGTTCAGACGTCTGCAGGAATCTACGTTAAAAAGAGAACCTTTGCAAACTTCCCTCAACACGTCTTCTGAGAGCTTCTTGGTCATCAACTTAAAAGCATTGTCAAGATCATGCTCGAAACCTAGTACCGCTACGTCTGTCAACTCCCTCCTACTCCTCTAAGTTTTTAAAAGCCGCCACAACTTCTCTTCCCCTATCCTTCAATCTTTTGACCAGCCTGGTGATTTCAGCTTGGAGAACAAGGTTCTGATTCTCGTGGTTAGAAAGCTTGGTCATCAAAGTCTCTTTCTCTTTCTGGAAAGTGGCCACAAGACTCTCTAGCTCCTGATTTCGCATGTACAGTTTGAATCTCTTTGATTCGATGGAAATGTTCTCTCCGACCAATTGCTGACTACCTTATCTACCGCGTCTTTCTTCTTCACTGCCTTGTCTCTCTGCTTCATTCATTGGGCATTGCTGATCAGTTGCTGGATTCGCTCTTTAACACTGTTAAATTGCTTCAAGAGCACGTCCCTTTCTTTGATAATGGAAGCATATTCGGATTTCAGAGCGGCATTTTTACGCTGAAGATCTGTTGAGTTCTTCATCTGAGATGACACTTCAGAGGACAAAAATTTTCTCTGTCGAATTATGCCTTCGGTCAGGAAAGCATTCTCATAAACATTTCTGGAAGGCAAAAAAGAAAACATATGAAAGAAATTTCATGAAAAAGGAAAGCCAAACTGAAATTGCATAAGGGGCCTTACTCGGCTAATCGGGAAGATAATATGTGTAGAGGAAGGTTGTCTACTGTCACTTTGTCATCCGGAGCCACGCCATGTTCCAACCACTCCCTCATTTTTGCAGGATGGTCAAAAAGACCTCCTTCTGCCGGAATCTACCACCGAGGAATCCAGGTGGCATTAGGCGGCTCAAAAAGGTCCTCAGAAGCTTGGGCTTTACCAATGGATCGTGAACATGACGCGCCTTATAGTGTGGAGGAAGACCTTAGCGCTCTGATGCGTGGCTGGGATACTTGGGCTCCGGAAGTCTCTGGAACAACATGATAAAAAGGGTTTGGAATTGAGGTTTGTGCTGCTACAGGTGTCATATCCACCCAGCCAGTACCCTATCTGGCATACCCGAGTGTGTGATCCATAGCCCCGAAGAATAAGTATCGAGGATATCAGGGTATGCCAAATAGGGTATCGGCTGGGTGGATGTGACAAAGTGGTATCAGAGCTCAAAGTTCAAGGAAATCCTAACCACAGAAAACAATAACAGAACATTCCTGAGTCATAAAAAATGACTCAATTATTCTTAGAAATGAATAATAGAACACTTGGACTAGAAACGTAATTAATGAAGCATAATTGGTTATTTTAATAATACACAATAATTATGATTTAACAAACGTCACATAATGCAATAAAAGGAAAGTGCATAATACACAATAACAAAGTGAAACAAAGTGAACTTCATTAATTTCAAGAAAGGTTTACAATGAGTACATCTGATAAAGCATAAAAAGATAATCCTAAGTACAGTCTATCTAGGTGATCTCTGATCTCTAAATGCTCTGAAGTCCTTTGCAATCTGAGTAAGCTGAGACTCTATCAGTCCCTATCTCAACTCTATCTGCTCCTGCCGTGACTCCATAGTGCTATACATCTACTCCTGTCTGACCTCCATCCTCTCCAGCATGGAAGTCATAGATCTCATCTGTGCACTCAAATCCGAAGTCTCTGGAACTGTGTGTGATGGACCTCCTACCTCAAAATGTGATGATGTGGGGATCTCATGATTAGCAATTCCTAGTAATTACGTAGTGTATTTTCAAGAATCTAACTATAACATTGGAGCTAAGAATGATCCTGAAATGTTTTTACAAGCCATGAATTGCAATGAATCTAATCTATGGTATAGTGCCATGAAGGAAGAGATGAATTCTATGGCATCTAATGGAGTCTGGGATTTGGTAGAGTTGCCCAACGGGATGAAGGCTATTATTCGTAAATGGGTCTTTAGGACTAAAAAGGACTCATTGGGTAACACTGAGAGATATAAAGCCAGACACATTGCCAAAGGATTTACTCAAAAGGAGGGAATTGATTATACAGACACATTTTCTCCTGTATCTAATAAAGATTCTCTTCGTATAATTTTGGCATTGGTTACCCACTTTTGATATGAAGTTGCACCAAATGGATGTAAAAACTGTGTTCCTCAATGGAGATCTAGAGGAGGAAGTTTACATAAAACAACCTGAAGGATCCACTTCTAGTAATGGTGAGCATTTGGTCTGCAAGCTTAAGAAATCCATGTAAGGATTAAAACAAACCTCTAGACAATGGTATTTAAAATTTCATGATGTTATCTCTTCATATGGTTTTAAAGAGAAAATCATTGATCAATGTGTATACTAGAAGGTCAGTGGGAGTAAAATTTGTTTCCTTGTGCTATATGTGGATGATATTTTACTTGCAACCAATGATAAAGGGTTTCTACATGAGGTGAAACATTTCCTCTTTGAGAGTTTTGACATGAAGGATATGAGTGAGGCTTCTGATATCATTGGCATTAAGATCCATAGAGATAGATCTCAAGGGATTTTAGGTCTATCTCAAGAAACCTATATCAATAAAATCTTAGAATGATTTTGGATGAGGAATTATTCACCAAGTTTAGCACCCATTGTAAAGGGTGACAAGTTCACTTTGAACCAATGCTCCAAGAATAATCTAGAAAGGGAACAAATGAACAACATTTCATATGCCTCTACAATTGGAAGCTTGATTTATGCTCAAGTCTGCACTAGACCTGACATTGCTTTCGTTGTGGGAATGTTGGGAAGATATCAGAGTAACCTTGGTATAGACCATTGGAAAGCTGCAAAGAAGGTGATGAGGTACCTTCAAGATACTAAGAATTACATGCTTATGTATAAACGGACTGAGAATTTGGAGGTAGTCGGTTACTGTGATTCAAATTTCGCCGGTTGTGTTGATTATCGCAAATCGACATCAGGATTTATTTTTATGCTCGCTAGTGGAGCCGTATCATGGGGGAGTGCCAAACAGACTTTGACTGCTACTTCTACTATGGAGGCTGAGTTCGTTTCTTGGTTTGAGGCTACCTCGCATGGTGTATGGTTAAAGAGTTTCATTTCTGGGCTTAGAATTGTAGATTCTATCTCTGGGCTACTAAAGATATTTTGTTACAATTCAGCTGCTGTTTTCTTGGCTAAGAATAATAAGAGTAGTAGTCAAAGCAAGCACATCAACATTAAGTATTTATCCGTAAGGGAACATGTTAAGGAAAACAAAGTGGTCATTAAACACATCAACACTAAATTGATGATAGTTGATCCATTAACTAAAGGCATGCCACCAAAGAATTTTAAGGATCATGTAGTTAAAATGGGACTTGGTTCCATTATGTGATTTCATTGTATGAATGATCTTCGATGAAGCTCTTATTCATTATATTGTTATTCTCAATTTCGGTGTACACATTCATTATTTGAGAATAAACAATTATTGTTGGACCTTGAATAAACATAGGGTTTATTCATTAAGTCATATGAGTAGATTGGAAGGAAAATGCATTGTAATACATGGAAGATAATACTCAATCTAAGAGGACTGGTTGCCATGATTCATGTGTTTTTGATTCACTGAGTAGAAATGTGGATATGGTAGGATAACCCACATTGTGAAATATTGGGATCAAGTGGGAGAATGTAGTATTTCACAAGTTATGATCCCAATATTGGGATAACATTATAGTTTAGAAACTGAACCATAACTAGGTGTTATAAATAAGTGACCATTAGTTATGGGTCATTGTGAAATGTTACTTCTCATGAATGATCATAAACCCAATTTCATTTTAAGTGCTCAATTGAATTGGCAGTTGATGTTTCTGATGGAAAAACGTATATGAGCCAATGTTATATAAAGTCCTTGAACCTAGCGAATACATTAAGTCAAACACCATCATTCTAGGGTTGTTAGGTTTCAGAAGAATCCTTTACATTGTTTTGTTATATTTGCAAAAACTCTAGTGGGATCAATGGCAGGAGGTATATGAAACGATACTCGCTTCCGCATTTGTTTTATCACATGGATTTAGATTTATGAGCTTATTATTCGTTTAGTTACTAATAAACCCTACCTTTTTAAATATTGTTGTGATTGTTGCTACAATTTCCGATACCATGGCATGGCTATTTGTAAAGTATATTACTAACTGTGACAGTGGTTTTACTTCAGCCATTAAAAATATTATATTGCTACAATTTAAAATACCACAACAATAAGTTTCACATGTACGACATTTTTTTAACTGTAGCTTTGTTTCCATAATTACTAGTAATAATACATGTGCACATGCACGTGTGGTGTGTACTCGAAGAAGCATGCCCAAATTTTAAGGTAGGCCTTTGGGCTAATATTAAGAAACATATTATCTATTGTTACTCCACCCTCTGTCACATCCCCCCAGCCGGTACCCTAACTGGCATACCCAAGAGTGTGATCCACAGCCCCGAAGATCAAGTATCGAGGAAATCATCCTCCCACATATACAATAACATAATTATAAACAGGAAATAATCAAGGTTTAATATTATAAACAAAAGATTTAAATCAGGAATTGAATAATCAATATAATTAGAGTGCGGAAATGATACCAGATGTAATCACATCAAAAGAAGTAGAGTGAGGCGGAAACTCACTCCACAGATACAGCAGAACATAGTACGTAAGTCTAAAAAGAATTACAATGATTCTAAAGAAAAGCAAGAATAGAATGTTCAAAGTAAACTACGCATTTTCTAATCTATAGATGACATCTTCAAAATAGTGGACTTATCAATCCAACACAGATGTTCCATCTCTACATTACGTCTAATCGTAGTACGCAATGTGATCGCTCGAGGGATCATCAGTGTTATCTTCATGGTTGCCAACACCTTGCGTGTAGTATGCTTCTTCGGTTTGTGCTTCATCGGCTTGCGCTTCATCGTACTATCCTTTATAGTAGTTAGTAGCTGCAGAATAATCTAAAAAAAGATTGTACAAAAGGAGTGAGTTCGATTGAACTCAATAAGGCAAGTTAACTCATAACAACATAAATAACATGCGGCAAATCATAACAAGATGCAATGCAGTATGAAACAGATAATGTATGTATGCATCTAAACTCTATGTATGCTGGTCTCTATTTGCAAACATGCTTCAAGTCATAGCACCATACTTCTTTGGGTAGGTCTCATCTCACAATGCCGGTTGGTAATGGGTCCTTCATCTCTCTCGGACAATCCATGGCTGGGGGTTAAGTCACCGTTCTCTCACATCACCATTGGTCTAAGTATTGGTGCATGTCAGGGTTTAGCCTAGCCCAATGCAAGTTATCTACTTAGTTGCATCAACTCAGATCTAGATACGTCAATTCCTCCCCTCTCGGGATCCTTTTAGGTATCCTTCACACTAGAGTCAGCGTATTCCCTCTCGGACTACGGACTCATCAACCCTATTGGTTATCCACATATGGTAAACGGGAAGCTTTCATGTCCTCTCACGGATATAACTCACCGGTCTTGAGCCCCCATGAGCCCAATTCTAATCATATGCAACCCTCAAATAAATGGCCCCCACAATGTGATTTTTGTCCTCTCACGGATATAACTCACCGGTCTCGAGCACCCGTAAATCACATTGCTACCACGGGTCGTTCGGTCTCAATAGCCTTTCAAATTGGGTCTGATATAACGGGGACATCCTAGCCAAACACTGCTAGACAGTCCTAGGTATGACAACCAATGATTTGGGAAAGCGTCAATGGGCAACCCCGGAAACATCCCATACTATTTTCGATAATTTCCAAGGACATAAGTGTCAAAAGGACACCTCTCAATCCCAAACCATACCTAATCAAACACATTCTCAGATCAGTCATGTCATATCCAATCAACACTTCATCATATAAAAGAGAATATAAAAGCATAATCAAATCATTAGACCATGTGCAGTAATAAGCAATTCATATAAGCTTGAATAATGAAGAAGAAAACATAAGTGAAGTGCTACTGTACTTATAGTAGTACATCAGAAGTAAAAAATATAAGAACAGTAAGTAAACTCAGAGTTTATTAAAGTAAAAACCAAAGAGTACGCAATCTATGCTATTATGAAATAACTGTCCTTACCTTGATTATCGCCGAAGATAATCCAAAGGTCAAAGAGAGCAACTCCAAACTTAGCAATAAACCCCTAACAATCATAGATACAACATTAGGAAAGATACCTACAAGATCAGAGAACAAACGAATCAAACTGAGCGAAAAATGAAGCTATTGCCTTCATTGGTCGAGTGCTTGGTCTACTGACCCAGTCGACCAATCAGTCGACCAACCGAGTCAGTACGGAAATGCAAAAACTAGATTGGTCATAACTTCTTCGTTTGAAGTCGGATTGATCCAAAATTCAAAGGGGAACTTCCTAGAACGTATTAGAACTATATAGGAAGGTAAAATCATCATGTCAAGGTCAAGAGATGGGTTCTTGATTTGAACCAAGAAACTAGGGTTTCAACCTTATGGCTCTCATGAAAAGGCTAGGGTTGCAAGATGAAAGGGAATGATTGCTAACAAGAAAACAACAAGAAAATCATCGAAAAAGTTTCAATTAACATAAATATAACTCATGTGGTTACCCTCACATGGGAGGTTACTCAAGGGTTCCAAAAAGATCATACAAGGGTCAGGGTTTCAAGAAGAATATTCGGCTAGGGTTAAGATCACGATGATGATCATAGATCTCAAAGAATAGAATGAGGTCATGGAATAGATGGTTTCAAGAATGTAGCATCTTCTTTCTGATCTCAATTAAGAACAAGATCGAAGAAAGAATAATTTAAAATTCATAAGAGATACTAACCTTGAATTGTTGGATCAGAGATGAGAGGCTTCAGATCTGGAGAGGAACTTTGAAATCACCAGAAAGAGTTTTGGAAAGGTCTTCCCAAGTTCACAAAGTGTTTAGGAGGCAGTCGTAACTAAGAAACTCGAAGTAGGTTTAAATACAGAGTGAAAAACCCTAAAATTGGATTTTCTGGGAATTAACACACAGTTGGTTGACTGCTTGGTCGACCAATCAGGTCAGCAAGGCCAAAATAGGGAAATGGAGGCCCAACTCAAGTCCAAACCTCATGGGCTTTTGCACACACAACAAGTGACATACCTAGTGTGTAGAAATGCCTTCAAACCAAGTCAGATAACACTCCAAGTCCTTCAACTAATCTTATCTTCAAACAATTGTAGCTTTCTTTCCAAATCTGCACAAACCTCCAAGATTGGAACACCATCATCAACATCCATGGGTTTAGAGTCAAACACCATGTCTTCTACTGAGATGGCCCATAGTTGGCTTCTTCCTTTACTCCGGGTCTTCGGACCTAAAAACAACCGGGTTTCCGGGTCAAGGTCAGGGTTAGGTTAGGGCTAGGTTTCACACCCTCCCCCATCAATCCATCATTCCTACTAAAACATAACATTGATAAACATTCTATAGAATAAAATTCCTGACCATATAGAACATGTTAGTTTAGGTTCCTTCCATGATCAAATAAGAACGGATAAGATGCTCAAGGAATTGGCTTAGGGTTACAAGTGTACACAAGCAGATATTGATAAGGTGGTTATTAAAGCTTTGGAAATTTCTAACCCTAAAGAGTGGTGGAACTCCTTAATTGAAAGGGATTTAGCTTTTTGACTCAAAAAAGGAAAAAAAAGAAAGGGATTTAGCTTTGAAATTGAGTGAATGAATATCAGTTATGGAGGGTCATCAGAAATATATTTATCAGATCAAGAAAGCTAGTTTCTCTTACTGAACAAAAGAAATATTTTCCCTATAGAAGAATAAGAGATCAGCTAATTCCATAGCGTAACGATGCATTATGAGGAAGGTGCTCTAAGGGAATCCATAACTTGGGGAAGAGCCTTTTACATCATGGCATATTTCTTTCTTCTTCCTTCTATTTGTAGACTTGGCTTTCATTCATTCATTTTTTCCCCTTTTCTGTTGAGCCACATCGGAAATAATTTCTAAAGCAGTCACAAGACTAATTCTTATGTGTACCTATGCCAGATACTCTTGTTCAATAGCTCTGCCTTCTGTTGCCACTTTCCATCTTTGAATTTCTTCTTCAGCAGCTGCTATGTCCATTATTGTTCCTTCAACCTTCAAAAATTTCATAGTTCCAATCAATACGTGACATAGATAAAGTCATTTAAATTTTTGAAGGAACATTCTATTATTCCTTCTATCCTAAGATAATCTCCTATAGTCAACAACATGACAATGGGAGGAGAAAAAAGTTTCTGATTTTTTCTTGATATATATGAAACAAAACTAGTTGAATAGTCTGCTTACAATTTTATTAGCCACTCTTTCCTTCTCTTCAAGCTCCTCTATTCAATGCTTTCTTTGATTGAATTCCATGGCTTGAGCCTCCACATTGGCCATAATTGGACACACCTCTGCTCCTAATCCAGTAAAGCAATACATAGAACATAGTGAACATGGTCAATTTAGAAGAATAACATTTTCAATATGAGTTACTTCCAACCACAAATGCAAAGTCATCACATAAACATGAATGCACATTCTTCATTAAGAGTCTGGTGTTGCTCATTTTGTTGTCTTTGAAAAAAAAATGCAAATTTAATCCTAAACACATTAAAAACAATATGAAAGGTGCCTAGGTTCTCCCACATATCTTTTGAAGATAAATAATATTCCTTAACACTGTTCTCCAAGGCACCACCCTACATATGATACATTAAGCATAACCCTATTTCAAAAACAACATGATTAATTTAAGCGAAGTTCTTTAAGAAATAGCTTAAGTCCTGCTATTGACAAAAACACTTACTCAAGTAAAGACTTCATCCTTGTTTACATCGATTGTAACAACCTGATTAATTTAAGCGAAGTTCTTTCAGAAATAGCTTAAGCCCTGCTATTGATAGAAACACTTATGTAAAGACTTCATCCTTGTCTACATCGATTGTCACTATGCTGTTGAGTATTGATTCTGATGTACATCCTTGCCTTGCCTCATTCTCCACCGTATCCTTGTTGTCAACCCACCAATTGTGGGTTCCTATGAAACGTTTTCAATGGCGAATTTTTAATTTCTTTGCTCCCTCTGCTCACAAGCTTCATTTCTAGACTCAATTGCCATGTCAACTATCTAATAAATTCTTCAACAATTTCGTTTGTAGCTCTTGATAATTCCATAAGCGGCAACGCCTAATCAATCCCTGGTGATTTTGAGTCATAGGAAGTCCAAAGTTAGAAAAATTCTTCTTTAGATGCGTGATTTTGATTAAATGTTTTTAACCCAGTTTCTTTTTCCTCCATTAACATTTCTTGGTTTTAGAGAGGACCTCTTCCTATTCCTTGGGCTAGTTACTGTTAATAGTTTCTTTGAAAAATGAGAAGAGGAGAAATTGAGAATTAAATTCATTCAAATAATTTCAAGAATTTTAATTGGCCATTATAGACATCATTTATTACTAATACAAAGATCTAATTGATTGAATATAGAGGGGTATTGGAGGAAAACAAAATGTAGTTGTGTCCCTTGAGTTCATACTTTTATAATAATAGTATGATAGTATGAGAGTGTTTTTGTTGATATGGTTTTAATTTTTAAATACCAGAGTTTAAAATATTTTATGTTAGTGCCATATGTAATTGCAGTCATATTTATGAAAATAGGGGGACTAAGATACTATAGAATACTATAATAATAATTAGTCCATGTTACTATGATTTTTAATTTCACTCTTGATGCGTATAGCGTAGAACAAGAATTCTTGGAACTCTAATATGTTGAAAATTATTATTGAAAAAGTACGCGATCTTTACAAGAAAACAACGATGCCTATTTATATTCAAGAAACCTAAAAATATTAGGAAAAATAAAACAAAGCTAAAATGATTAAAATTAGAAAACCAAATTTAACTAGAAAACTAAAAATGGCTCAAAAGCCCACTAAATGATGAAATCTGGCACCCATGTAAGAATGTTGTAGTGCTCAAAAAATTGTTTATTTTGATATGTAAGCACCATGGTAAGAAGAGCTCGAAACAAGATTCGGCTAATTAAGAATAATGGCTTAACCTTGATTAGGGGAATATTTTGGTTACTTTTGAGTAGTATTTTAAGCATATTTACACATCCATTAATTCTATGTGGAAAGATGACTATTTTGAGATCATAAAGAATAAGGTTACAATAGCGGATTGGGAATTGCTTCTTCAATCCATTTCGAAAGAGGAAATTAAGGCAGCAATGTTTGGTGCTAATGGGCTAAAATCCCTAGTCATTTTTATCAACAGGTCTAGGATAAGTGAGAGAAGATGTTCAAGCGATTGTCTATCAATTCTTTCATACATGTACGTTCTCTTTGACACGTAACTAAACTTACCTAGCCTTGAACCCTAAGATTGATTCACTAGAGACGGTAAGGGAATATAGACCCATTAGCCTTTGTAATATGAATACAAAATTATATCAAAGGTTTTGGTCAAAAGGCTAAAGCATATCCTCCCACATTTGATTTCATTTCAACAAAATGATTTTGTGAAAGGAAGGGATATCCAAGATAATATTATGATTGCCCATGAATTTATGCACAAGATCTATTAGCATCGAAGAAGAAAGAAAGGCATAATGGCAGTAAAGTTGGATATGAGCAAAGCTTATGATAGATTGGACAGCGGCTTTCTTAAGCAGACTCTTTAGTCTTATGTGTTTCCCCCACAATGGATCGATTGGGTTATGTTCTGTGACTACAGTGGTAACAACCCCCGTAATTCTAACCCAGAATCCATATTGTAGGCCCGATAACCCGAAGGTCAAGCCAGGTTAAGTGGAGTGTCCGGATAGAAGTCCATGATCCTTACCCTGAATCCATGGATTTGGATTCTCTTGATGAAGAACCTGCCTTACTGGGAAGTTGGATTTCTAGTAGAAGGCAAGAGGTGTTTGGAGATGTCCGGAATAAAGGTAATACCTCCCACATATGTTGATTAGGGTTAGGTTGAGGTTGGGAGTCAACCCCTTAAGCAAAGCACCCTTGTACAACAATGTACTAGGGGGCGGTTGCTTAAGGCGGTTGATTGAGCCAATCAACCGCCCCAAGTGATCGCCATGTCCTGCTTGCGGGAAATTGCCCTAATGTGCCCCTGTTCTCTATAAATAGCAACCCTCGCCCTATTAACATATTATTATATTTGATATTGCTATTTTGGATGGTTAGGCGGCAGTGGAGACGTGTTGGAAGGTGAGCGAGATGTGGATTGTGATCTGGAACCTTTCCCCCTCTGTTCTTGCTGATCTGGTTGAGGTAACTGAATCACCATTCACCCATTCTCTTTCTTCAACTATTGAATGGTGTAGATATATCCCCATTGTGTTGGTGGTTACCAATCTTGTTAGCTGTTTCCCTTTTCAATGTTTTTGATTGGATCTTGTCCGAAAACGAATCCCTGCATTCAAATAAAGGATGGATCTAATCAAGGAAGGATTTGGGTGATAGATCTGTGTTAATTTAGGGTTTCTGTTTTGCTCCTTGGTTATAGACATGTTAAGTTTGGAATTCAAATTGAGATCATCCCAAAATCGAATTGAAATCGGATGATCAAAAGCTTGAGTTTCGGATTTGAAGATGTCTGTTTTTGGGGCGGTTGTCAAGGCGGTCACTTGAGCCAAGCGACCAGCTGGGGCACAGTAGCTATGTGACTTTCGGATTTTACTCGATTTGACTCATGTCTCTTATATAATCTTGTAACCTTGTGTTTAGGTGTTCTCTGTCTTTAATGAAAGTCTTAATTGTGATCGGTTTGCTTTCTAAGGAACTTTTACTTAATTACAGGTAAGGACATACATTCTTGTCTTTTTGCAATAACATGTACATGATAGATCAATTTCTTTCTTTACTATTTACTAATCATGTACCTTGCTGGAACTGTATAAAGTATGATGATACTACTTTGCTGTTTGTGATGTTCTTTTATGTACTTTATCATTTATGATATTGAACGACTAGTTGTGGTATGATGGTGAATGATGTATTGTAGTTGTGATGGCAAGGGTATTCCATTGGGATATCTTGGCTTGAGATATCGAAGGGCTGTGGTATGGGACACATGCTCACTGATGCCATTGCTGGATGACATACCTAGGGAGTCTAGAATTGCAATGCTAGGTACCCCACATACTACTACCCTTTCGGTAGGGAAATTGAAGCCGGATGACCCATGACGATGGTGACGTGACTGTTTCATCCTACAATGGTAACCAGTCCGTGCAGAGACTCAGTGTTCCATGTTGTTCATGTAATGGTAGAGTTGCATATTTTAGGCTTGGGCTCATGGACATCCAAGGAGCAGACCGGGTGTCGTGTGAAGTCATGAAAGCATTCCACCCAATATGTGGATGACCATAGGATTAGGGAGTGGAGTCCAATAGCGGTAGCCAGTCTGTGAGGATTCTCATTCCTAGGTTGTGAGGGATACGGAACTGAGTTGGTTAGTGCCATAGGGGATGTATCTGGACTTCATGTAGTTTGTTAGCAACATGACTTGCATTAGATTAGAAAACCCGACATGCGCCAATACTCATTGCCAATGTTAGCACTAAGAGAGTGTTGACTTAATCCCCAGCCATGGATGCCTGATGAGGACTTTACCCCTTTACCCAAGATCCCAACAGAGGTAACCAGTCCTTGAGGGATCCGAGTGACTAGACCTACCCAGAGGAGGGCTGGTGTTATATCTTAAAGCATGTCAACTGTCTAAAGACTTGCATAGTTAGATCTTAGTAGCATTCATACTATTGCATATCATTCATATCATATTTGCATTGTTGATTGTGGATGTAAAACCCAGCCCTAACCTTGACCCGGAAACCTTGTTATTTGTAGGTCCAGTGACCCGAAGTAAAGTAAGAAGTCAGCTTTGGGCCATCCCAGTGGAGGACTTGGTGTCTGGCTTTGAATCCATGAGAGTTGATGATGAAGTTCTATTTATGGAAACTGAATCTTGATGAAGATTGGATTAGTTGATGGACTTGGAGTGCTCTCTATCATGGTTTGAAGGCATTTCTACCTATTAGGTAAGTCACTTGATATGTGTGCAAAACCCCTTTAGGATTGTATTTGATCTGGGTCTTCAATTCCCTGTTTTGGAATTGCTGTCTGCATTGGTCGACTGATTGGTCGACTGGACCAGTCGACCAATCCACTCCACCAATGGGTGCTGTCTTTGGCAATTAGGTCTTGCTTGCTCTATTTAAGTCCAATCTCGAGTCTACTTCGTATTTGCTGCCTCCAAACTCTTTGGAACGAACCAAAGACCTCTGCAAGTCATCTCCCTTGCATCCTTGGTGATTTTCTTGACGGATCTTCGTCAAAACTCTTTCTTTTGCATCAAAGGTATGTCTACACTCTCTTCTTCTCCTCCATCTCTGTTTTTCTTTCCTTTTTGAGTTGAGACAATAGAGGAGATGCTACATTCTCTGTTGCAAACATCTCTGGACTTGTCTCTCATGATCATCCTAAGGATTAATGGCTAAAACAATGATCTTAACCATGATCATTGCAAGCTTTTGAAGGAATCATGATCAAACCATGATCTAGTCTTTGTTTAACTTCTGATTTGAATTCTGATCTCCTTGGATCTTCTATATTGATCATGTTAGTAGTCAATTGCTGTGTTTTCTTTTCATGATCCATGATCTATCAATCTCTAGTTGTTTCTCTTCTACCATACCATGTTTTCTTCATGAATCATGATAGTTACATATATGGTAGGTTTTGTTTCCTTATTTAGATTTATGCTTTTAAGCCTATTTCCTTGAAGATCTAAGTATGCTTTTCATGATACCTTTACCCGAATCAATGATTCATTCTCCTATTGTTCTTGTCTTTGATTTCTATCTTGAATTCTTCAAGATCCATGGTTGATCTAATTATGGTAACTTTTTGTTTCCTAATTTGGATCTTGATGGCTTGATTCGATTAGTGTTTTGAGGTCCCCTATATGTTAGGATACTACTGATGTAGTTTACCCCTTGATTAGTACCCTTTTGAACCACCAAATTCGGATTTTATATCTCAAAACTCTGATTTTGGGTAGGCCTTCGCATTGGTCGACTGATTGGTCGACTGGACCAGTCGACCAATCCACTCGACCAATGGGTGCTGTCTTTGGCAATTAGGTCTTGCTTGCTCTATTTAAGTCCAATCTCGAGTCTACTTCGTATTTGCTGCCTCCAAACTCTTTGGAACGAACCAAAGACCTCTGCAAGTCATCTCCCTTGCATCCTTGGTGATTTTCTTGACGGATCTTCGTCAAAACTCTTTCTTTTGCATCAAAGGTATGTCTACACTCTCTTCTTCTCCTCCATCTCTGTTTTTCCTTCCTTTTTGAGTTGAGACAATAGAGGAGATGCTACATTCTCTGTTGCAAACATCTCTGGACTTGTCTCTCATGATCATCCTAAGGATTAATGGCTAAAACAATGATCTTAACCATGATCATTGCAAGCTTTTGAAGGAATCATGATCAAACCATGATCTAGTCTTTGTTTAACTTCGATTTGAATTCTCGATCTCCTTGGATCTTCTATATTGATCATGTTAGTAGTCAATTGCTGTGTTTTCTTTTCATGATCCATGATCTATCAATCTCTAGTTGTTTCTCTTCTACCATACCATGTTTTCTTCATGAATCATGATAGTTACATATATGGTAGGTTTTGTTTCCTTATTTAGATTTATGCTTTTAAGCCTATTTCCTTGAAGATCTAAGTATGCTTTTCATGATACCTTTACCCGAATCAATGATTCATTCTCCTATTGTTCTTGTCTTTGATTTCTATCTTGAATTCTTCAAGATCCATGGTTGATCTAATTATGGTAACTTTTTGTTTCCTAATTTGGATCTTGATGGCTTGATTCGATTAGTGTTTTGAGGTCCCCTATATGTTAGGATACTACTGATGTAGTTTACCCCTTGATTAGTACCCTTTTGAACCACCAAATTCGGATTTTATATCTCAAAACTCTGATTTTTAGGCTACTGTCTGCATTGGTCGACTGGACCAGTCGACCAATCCACTCCACCAATGAGTACAAAGCAACTCCCAATTGGTCCGTGTTGGATGTTTTGGTATCTTTTCTGTTAGGGATCTTTCCTAATATGTTGTATACACTTGTTTAGGACCTTCTTCTCAAGTTTGCCAAGATCTTACTTGATTTCTTACGATTCCTTTGCGAGTTATAAAAGGTAAGGATGGTTACTTCTTTAACAACATAGATAGCATGAATCTAGTTTCTATATTTGAATATCATTGATTTGTTTCCTTAATTAGATTCTTACAATGATATATTCCTGTTGCATAATCTTGATAACAGTAGCATTACTTATTCATATTGAATTGACTCATGTATGATTTACTTACCAATTATATACAAAGTGATTGTAATTATTGATTTCTTTCCATATATGAAGTTACCATATATGTGATGATATGAATTGATGCATGTGTATGCTTAAGTATGGTTTGGAAAGGAGAGGTGTCCTTTTGACACTTCTGTCCTTGGACTACTACGGGAATATTATGGGATGTTTCCGGAGATGCCCTCTGGACACCTTCCTAAACTGTTGGATGACATATCTAGGACTGTCCAGTAGTGTTTGGCTAGGATGTCCCGTCATGTCAGACCCTAATCGGAGGGGTATTGAGACCGAACGACTTGTGGTAGCAATGGGGATTTGTGGGCGCTCAAGACCGGTAACCAACCCGTGAGAGGACAGGAATCACATTGTGGGGGCCATTTATTGGTAGGGTTGCATATGGATAGACTTGGGCTCACGGGCATTCAAGACCGGTAACCAACCCGTGAGAGGACGTGAGAGCTTCCCGTTTACCATATGTGGATGATCAATAGGGTTGATGAGTCCATAGTCAGGGACTATGAGGACTCTAGTGTGAAGGATACCGGAAAGGATCGTCAGGGACGAGGAATGGACGTATCTGGATTTGACTTGATGTAACTAAGTAGAAGACTTGCATTTGGCTAGGCTTAACCCTGACATGCGCCGGTACTTAGACCAATGGTGATGTGAGAGAGTGGTGACCTATACCCCCAGCCATGGAATGTCCCGAGGGATGCCGAACCCATTACGAACTGATGATGAGTGATTGAGACCTTCCTAAAGAAGTACGGTGCTATGACTTAAGGCATGTCTGCCAATAGAGACCAGCATATGTAGAGTTAGATTCATTCATTCATTGCTTGTCTCATACCATATTGCATTTATGTTTGTTCTGAAATCCTGCCATTTATGTTATTATGGATTTAACTGCCTTACTAAGTTTCTTTGAAACTCATTCCTTTATTGTACAATGTTTGTTAGACTATTCTGCAGGTACTGAATATTATGACGGCCCCTATGAAGAAGCGCAAGGAGAAGAGGCATATCTCCAGGAAGGTGATTGCGGTTACAACAATTACACTGAAGATCCCGCGAGTGGTTATGCTCCGTACGATGCTTAGTCCGACCATTGAGTGGAAGCGCCCTTGTGCTGTTTATGAGATTTATACTTATAGGGATGTTGTCTATAAAGTTGAGAACAATTTAGTTACCCATTGTACCTGCTACTGGGATTAGATTTTGTCTTGCTTATTCTCTTTTAGAACTACTTTTCCGCTGGTTGTAGAGTGGGATTTTGCCTCACTTTACTTATCTGTTTTAGACACTCTGATTATATCTAGTACTCTGATTTATATATGATTCATTCTTTCCTTATTTGGATCTATGGTTTATCTTCCGCACTTTTATTATTATTGTTCATGATTATGTTATTGTTTATGTGGGAGGTTGATTACTCGATACCTGATCTTCGGGCTGTGGATCACACTCTCGGGTATGCCAGATAGGGTACCGGCTGGGAGGATGTGACAGTGGACATATGGATGAGAAATGTGTTATCCTTATTGAGTTCGTCAGAACTCATTCTTTTTTCTTTGTATGTTATACTAACTGTGCAGATGGTTTCACAACGTCGGAAGTCGGAGATAATCCAAATGACTGAACATTCTCGTCTGAAGAGGATGTGGCACCATTAGTGGGAGATGGAGATAGTATGCATGAAGTGTCCTGCGAATGCCTAGAGTGTGCTTATAGCACCCATTGATGGCAGAAGGAGGCGGATTGCCAGACATTTTGCTGACCGTCTGGAGAAGAATTGGAGAACCCCCTTTGCTTGCTAATTTAGAAAAACAATTCTTAACTTTAAAGAAAAAATCTGGAATGAAACTTATTTAGTTTATTTTGTTTGCTTCCGCTGAACTTGCTATTCTTTTTCAACATTGATTTTTTCCTTGATTATTTTATTGGAGTGTTTGGATTGCTGTAATTCTTTTATTTAATTATTGAACTTGCTCTTGCTCTTGATTTATCGATATTTGCATTTATTATTATTGATGGGTAAGACCATGGATCTTGTGACGGATTGCACCCACGGGTTGTTAGGTGGGTAACCGAAACTGGCGGGTGGGGTGTGACAACAGTTAAATACATTGCTCTTGACAATGGTTGTGAAATCCAGCCCTATTCTAACCCTGACCCTGACCCAGAACCTTTGATGTTTGTAAGTCCGAAGACTCGGAGTGGAAGAAGGAGAGACTTGTGGGCCCTCTCAGTTGAAGAATTGGTGCTAGATTCTGAGCCCATGGATATTGACAATGATGCCCTTACTTGGATACATTGTCAGTGTTCAGTGAGAAACTGCACTTAGAAGAAGGGAAGCTTATTTGAAGTACTTGATGTGCTTCCGGTCTTGTTTCAAAGGTATTTCTCTAATCTAGACTTGTTAATTGACTTGTAGGAGAAAACCCAACTCAATTCTGATCATTCTAGACCTTTATTTCTCTGAATCAAGCATGTTGTCCATGTTTGGTCGACTGAATTGGTAGACTGGGCCAGTCGACCAAAGGATGCCCAAATCCGAGAATTTGATGCTTTTTGGATATTCTCTTCTCTACTTAAGGGAGCCTCGTGTCTTGAACCCAGTTACATTTTAAGCTTGCTGAGAACGAGGGGAGAGCTTCCCAAAGCACTTCCTTGGTAGTGGTGAAGATTATTCCATTCAAATCATTGCCAATCATTACCTCTAGTCTCCATTAGCATCTACAAGGTATGATTCCTCTCTCTTGCTCTCTATCCTACTCTTTTCTCTTCTTCTTCTTGCTGTTGTAACCTTGGAGTTGGTGCTGCTACCTTGCAACCACCACTCCAAGTGTTCATTCTTTAAAAATGCATGATCTCATTCCATTCTTGCCTATGCTATGCTCTCATTTTGATTCTTGCATATGCATTTCTTTAATTCTCTTCTTTGCATCTTGTATTCTTGTCCTAAACTGAGGTATGAAGCATGCTAAGTCTGATTTCTATGCTAGCATATGGTCCTAATCTATTGCTTATCAATTCTCCAAGCTAATTCCCTAATTCCCCTTGCAATTTCATTTGATTTCAATTGATGCTATGATTCTTGTCTTTAGAACTTAGGGTTTCAATTTGGGGATTCCTAATTAGACTATTAGATTATGCTAATTACTTGCTAGATAGTGTTCTTATACTGTTACAATCAATCCCTCCAAGTTTCGGATCGATCTGAGCCCCAGAAGCTAGGTTTCGGATAAAATTTCACTATTCAGCTCCGCACTGTTTACTTGGTCGACTAGGTCAGTTGACCAAGTCAGTCAACCAATTGGTTGCTGAATTGTGTGATTCGCCGATTTGACCCGTTCGACCTCCGATTTTCCCGATTTCTTTTATAATCTTTCATTTATGTTTGTCTAGGGTCTTAATACCATCTTTGGATCATTATTTTGAGATAATTGGATTATCATCATCGCAACTCAAGGTAAGGACAGTTATCACCATACGACATAGACTATGTGATTATTTCATTGATGTTGACAACTTAGTAGGCTTAGCTTATTGGTTTACATCATATGACTGCTGTAGGTACTTTATAACAATAGTATCATGTTTATATACTCTTGCTTATCATGATTATCAATTCTTGTCAATTTCATATATGATTGATCATGTGATGTTGTGACCTATCTTTCAATATGATGAAATATCATGTATGTATGATATGATGAAACTGAGAATGTGATTGGATAAGTATGATTTGGGATTGGGGAATGTCCGTTTGACATTTCTGTCCTTGGACATCGGAGGGAATAGTATGGGATGTTCTCCGAAGATGCCCATTGACACTTTCCCGGATTATTGGATGCCATATATAGGACTTGTCTAGATGTATTGGCTAGGACATCCTTGTTGTATCAGACCCGAATCAGAAGGGCATTGGGACTGAATGACCCGTGGTAATAATGTGAAATCCAGCCCAAACCTAGCCAGGTCACCCTATCTATTTTGGGTAAAGAAGGGTTAGTTTAAATGTTACACCTTAAAGTTGGACCTTGATTTCAGTGTTATTATCTTTGAAAGTCTTAGGAAGTCATGCCAGACCTTTCCCTTAGGGTAGATCTGTAATGTCCAGTCTTATCCTAACCTTGACCAGGCCCGGAATCTGTTATGTTTGTAGGTCCGAAGACCTGAAGTGGGGGAATAAGAGACTTGTAGACCCTTTTGGTTGATGATTTTGTGTCGGAGCCCACGCCTATGGACATTGACGATGATGCCCCTCACTTGAGAGCATTGTCAGTGTTAGTTTTGAATCTGCGCACCGAAGAGGGGTGAATTATTTGGAATACCTAATGAACTCCTGTGCTCAATCCAAAGGTATTTCCCAAAACTAGACTTATTTATGGACTTATAGGAGAAAACTCCACTCAATTTGACCCCATAAACCCTCCAAATCCTTGTCCGAAGTTGCTGAACTATGTCTGGCAAATCCTGCTTGCGCATCGAAGAAGGTGAGCTTAGTTGGTGGACCTAATGAACTCCCATGCTTGATCTGAAAGTATTTCTGGAAACTAGACTTCTTGATTGACTCGTAGAAGAAAACCTCACTCAATTTGACCCTGTATAGCCCTCCGAATCCCTGTTTGAACCTTGCTATCCTGATTGGTCGATTGGACCAGTAGACCAATCCAATAGACCAATGAGCTCTGTTTTTGCTAATTAGGTCGTGGCTGCTCTATTTAAGTCCAAATCTTGGGATTACTTCGCCTCCTATGCCTCCTAAGCCTCTGGAATGAGTTAGAACCCTAATCTAATCAATTCCCTTGCATTCCTTGGTGATCTCTCACAAGACTTGAAGAAATCTTCATCCTCCTGCAGCAAAGGTATGTGTATACTCACTCTTTCTTCTATCTCTGATTTTCTTTCTTTAATTCTGTTCTTAGTTGAGATCAGGAAGAAGATGTTGCACTCTTGCAACCATCCACTCCATGATCTCATCTTGTTCCTTGAGATCTATGATCATCATCATGATCTCAACCCCAGCCAGTTGAATTCTTGAAACCCTAATCTGGAAACCCTAACCCTTGAAACCCTAACTTTGTGTGGTCATCATGAGAACCTTTTTGGTAACCCCCATATGAGGGAAACCTCATGGGTAATGTGGAGGTTGGTCTAAATTCAATATTCTTTAATTCTTCTTGTTGTAATTGGCCTATCATCAATTCCCTCCCTCCTGCAATCTCAACCTTTTCCTGCGAGCCAAAAAGGGTGAAACCCTAACTTCTTGGATCAAACCAAGAACCCTTAGTTTGATCTTGTTAACCTCCAATCAATGTGTTTCCCTTACTAGAATTGTAACCTATCAATCTTTAATTCTTTATCCTTGATCATACTATATTTTCTTCATGATCCATGTTTAACCTAATTAGGATTTCTAAATTATTCTTTCTTCGTTCTTGTTCTTGATTGAGATCAGGAAGAAGATGCTGCAATGTTGCAACCATCTATTCCATGATCTCATTCCATCCTTTGAGATCTATGATCATCGTCATGATCTCAACCCTAGCCAAAAGGGAGAGATTTTGAGGGGAAATTCTTGGGTAACCCTCATGAGAGGTTAACCAATTTGGGAACCCTTTTATTTCTATTAATTCATTGGACCCTCCCCAAAACCTTTCTTGATTGTAAATTCTTTGCCCTAGGGTGAATCTTTATTTTCGCTAGTCTTTGAGTGGGATACACGGATCCTTGTTAGTAAATCCCTAATCGTATGATTAGAATTTCTTTCCTTTCACTTTAATTGAGAACCTTATTTTCTCTCATTGGTAGACCCTTCCTAATTCCATTCTTGATTTTGAAATACTAATGAGATCTTCCTTTATCTATCTTGGGTTGTTTTTGTGAGAGTTAATTATGGGTAACTCTCATGGGAGGTAACCAACTCTTATGGGAGGTAACCATATCTGAGACCCTAATGTTCTTTTATCTGATTGGAAACTTCCTAACACCTTTTCAGATTGTGTATTCTTTGTTTCTCTTTCCCTAGGGTGAATCTTGATTACCACTAGCCTTTCCATGAGAGCCATCGGTTATGTATGATGAAACCCTAACCCCTTTGTTATAGACCTTTTGAGTTTGATTTTCGGACTAAGATCTCCCCCATGTCTTCATTAGGGTTAGGTTGTATTTGGTCATCAACCTCATGGGCAATGTTTTTATTAACCTAAACTAGATTTCCTATGATTTCTTGTTATTTTCTTGATAACAATCATTCCCTCTCTTTCTGTGATCGTAACCTTTTTATGGGAACCATTAGGTTGAAACCCTAGTTTCTTGGGTTAAATCAAGAACCCATCTTTTGACCATCACTTAATGATTTTATCATCCTATATGATTCTAATACATCCTAGGAAGTTCCCCTTCGAATTTCGGATCAATCCGACTTCAAACGAAGAAGTTATGGCCAAAACAGTTTTCACTATTCCGTACTGACTCGATTGGTCGACTGCTTGGTCGACTGGGTCAGTAGACCAAGGCACTCGACCAATGAAGTCAGTAGCTTCAATTTTCGCTCAGTTTGTTCGTTTGCTCTCTGATCTTTTAGGCATCTTTCCTAATGTTATATCTATGATTGTTAGGGGTTGATTTGCTAAGTTTGGAGCCTCTCTCTTTGATCTTTGGATTATCTTCGGCGATAATCAAGGTAAGGACAGTTATCTCCTTAACTACATAAATTGCATACTCTTTGGTTTCTACTTTACGAAACTATGAGTTGTTTACTGTTTGTACACTTTATATTCTGATGTACTATTGTGAGAACAATAGCTCTTTATCATGTTTCTTTTATTACGTAGACTTATGTGAGATTTCTTATTAGTATATTGTTTTATGAATTGATCATGACTTTGCGTTCTCTTTTATATAATGAGTTGCTGATTGTATATGTCATGACTGATCTAAATGTGTCTGATTAGGTATGGTTTGGGATTGAGAGGTGTCCTTTTGACACTTCTGTCCTTGGAGATTATCGGAAATAGTATGGGATGTTTCCGGGGTTGCCCATCGACGCTTTCCCGAATCATTGATTGTCATACCTAGGACTGTCTAGTAGTGTTTGGCTAGGATGTCCCCGTTATATCAGACCCGATTCGGAAGGGTATTGAGAACGAACGACCCGCGGCAGCAACGGGGATTCACGGGCGCTCAAGACCGGTGAGTTATATCCGTGAGAGGATGGGAATCACATTGTGGGGGCCATTTATTGGAGGGTTGCATATGGTTAGACTTGGGCTCATGGGCGCTCGAGACCGGTGAGTTATATCCATGAGAGGACATGAGAGCTTCTCGTTTACCATATGTGGATAACCAATAGGGTTGATGAGTCCGTATTTGAGAGAGTCGGATACACTGACTCTAGTGGAAAGGATACCGGAAAGGATCCCAAGAGGGGAGGAATGGAAGTATCTGGACCTGACTTGATGTAACTGACTAGATGACTTGCATTGGGCTAGGTTTTTCCCTGACATGCGCCGGTACTTATGCCAAATGGTTGTGAGAGAATGTGTTGACTTAACCCCCTACCATGGTTTGTCCGAGAGGGATGCAGGACCCATTACCAATCGGCTGCCCAAGATATCTTAAATGGTTGAGGGAACCCAAGTTATCTTAAATGGTTGAGGGTGTGAGCGAACCTACTCGAAGAAGTACGGTGCTATGACTTAAAGCATGTCTGCCATAGAGACCAGCATACATAGAGTTTAGATGCATACATACCTTACTTGTTTCATATTGCATTGCATCTTGTTATGGTTTGCTTCCATGTTATTTATGTTGTTATGGATTAACTTGCCTTACTGAGTTTCTCTCGAAACTCATTCCTTTTTTGTACAATCTGTTGTTAGACTTCTCTACAGATTCGGATTTCTTTGACGGTATGTATGAGGAAGCACAAGGTGAAGAAGATGAAGACTGAAGAGAAAGAAGAGCTGACTGAAGATGTGGACTAGATTTCTTTTGTTTCTTCTAGACTTATCTTTTACTTTACTTGTATTAGCTTAGAGCTTTATTTAGATTTCGATCTACCTTCCGCATGTGTTTGTAGGGTATATTTCCGCTATACTCTACAGTTGTCTGTTGATTTGGTATCTTGTTATTCCGCACTCTGATATTCTATAGTGATCCTTCTGAGATCCTTTCTTGACTTTTATTATAAATTACTTGAATATTATGATTTGTTCTTGCTTTTGATTATGTTATTGTGTGAAATGGATATGATCGTTCCTAAACATGATCTTTAGGGCTGTGGATCACACTCTTGGGTATGCCAGTTAGGGTACCGGCTTGGAGGATGTGACAAGTAATGTGGTTTATGGGCGCTCAAGACCGGTAACCAACCCGTGAGAGGACATAGATCACATTACGGATATTTGTTGAGGCCATTTATTGGTAGGGTTGCAAATAGCTAGACTTGGGCTCACGGGCGCACAAGACCGGTAACCAACCCATGAGTGGACGTGAGAGCTTCCCGTTTACTATTTGTGGATGACCAATAGGGTTGATGAGGCTGTAGTCTGAGTTGGTTGGTGCCATAGGATACGTGACTCTAGTGTGAAGGATACTGAACCGAGTTGGTTGTAGCCATAGGGGAAGTATCCGGATCTGACATGATACGACTGAGAAGATGACTTGCATTGGGGTAGGCTTTACCATGACATGCGCCAATACTTATACCAATGGTGATTTGAGAGAGTGGTGACTTAAACCGCAGCCATGGATTGTCCCGAGGGATGCAGAACCCAACTACCACCGGAGAACCCAAGATACCAAGATGGTTAAGGGAAGAGTGATTTGAGACCCACCCAGAGAAGTATGGTGCTATGACTTAAAGCATGTCTACCATAGAGACTAGCATATGTAGAGTTAGAATCATATTTGCATAATCTGTTTAATAACATCTTGCATCATGTTATGTTTTGTATCATGTGACTTATGTATTATGGAATAACTGCCTTGTTGAGTTCTCTCGAACTCATTCTTTTCTGTGCAATTGTTTTGTTAGATTACTCTGCAGGTATTGAAGAACCTTATGGCTCCTTCCTCGAGACGGATCCGGATGCCTCATACTACTCCGAAGGTCTTGGCTACTATGTAGGTCACGGTGAAGATCCCGAGGGTGGTTACACTCCGTACCCGGATTAACTCGACCTTAGTGTGGGAAAGGCTGTGTTTGGTCTCCTATGTTTATGATTATGAAGACATCTTGTATAAGATAGAGGAGACCTTAGTTTAGACATTTATACTGTTATACTCTTTTTAAGTATTGGATCTGTAAACTTAACTTTGACTTGATCATACTTTCCGCTGTTACCGAGGGAGTGATTTCCGCTCACTCTCTCTCTCTTTTTGATTATATGTATACCTTGGTATTGTTTAATTCTGCACTCTGATTATATTATCTTGTTCTTATCTTATTCATGATTTCTTTTATTATATTCTTTAACCTTGATTACTATTGTTCATGATTGTGTTATCGTGTATGTGGGAGGCATGGTTGCTTGGTACTTGATCCTTGGGACTGTGGATCACACACCCGGGTATGCCGGGTAGAGTACTGGCTGGGTAGATGTGACAATGGTTCTCCTTGAAGTTCATTTAATCCTTCCAGAAGCCTAAGGCATGCTGACCCACTATCCCCATACTTGTTCGTGTTATGTGTAGAACTTCTCTCCTTTCATCTAGAAGTGGCAGCTGCAAAGAAGAAGTTGAAAGGAATTCAATTGGTTAAGGGTGGAGAAAGGTTGTCTCATCTTCCATTTGTAGATGATCTTATTTTATTTGGAAGGCAACAAATATGGAAGCTCAAAAATTTGGACAAATTATATAAGAATATTATGATCAATCAGGGCAACATATGAATGTTTAGAAGACTAGAGCTCACTATAATCCGAGTACTTTGGTAAGCAGGAAAAGAGACTTGTCTATACACTTCCATATTAGTCCAACTTCAGCTTTGGACATTTGTCTGGGTATCCCTATATTTTGGGGTAAGATAACACTATAAAATCCTCTTTTCTCAAGTTAACAATAGATTACATGGTTGGAAAACGAGATATCTAGCTCCTCCTACCAAAGATGTTCTAATATAGTCAACTCTTGTTGCCTTACCTACTTGCTTCTTGTTTTTCCTTAGGTTGCTGATGACAGTCTTTCATGATCTTAAGAAAAGAATGAGATCCTTTTATTGGTCCAATGGAGATAAGCAACAGATTCACACAGTTGATTGGCAAACTATATGCACCCTAAAATGTGAAGGTGGTCTAAATTTTAGAAATCTTCATGATTTTAACTTTGTGCTTTTGTCTCGAAAGGCACGGGAATTGCTCCAAAATCCCAGATTTTTTTTTGTGGGGGGGGGGGGGGGGTTTGATGATGAATAAGTATTGTAAGAACTACTCCTTTTTGGAAGTGACACCTTCAACATCAGACTCTTGGGGTTGGAGATCTATCTATACGCTTAAGACCTCATGAAACAAGGGATGCTTATGTAGGTTGGTGATGGGAAAAAGCTGAAACCATGGAATTCAAATTGGATTCCAAACACTTCACAATATCCAGGTTGTTACTTGTTGCTCATCAAGGCCCAAATAAGGTTGCTTAATTGATAGATGACTGTACTCATTCTTGGAAAAGAGATACATTGCATAAATGGTGGCCTCCAAACTGTAGCAAATTTTTTTTGCCATGCCCCTACCTTTACGGCACTTGAAGATTGTATTATTTGGTATTGGACTACATCTAGGAAATTCTTTGTTGTTAGGAATGTTTGATTCAAACCTTTGGGCCTTGGTGAACCAACCAAATCAATACTCGGTTCAGTCCTAGTTCATTAGATCATGGTTTGTTGATCTCGTAAGGTACATTTCAGCGAGGCACTTCTTGGTAGAAAAGCTTGCTGAGAACAATGAATCCTAGTGATAGCCAGCCATCATGAAAAGCTTCTCAGCTGACCTCTCAGCGTGCATCCGAAAAGCTGCTTCTCAAATAAAGTAATATTACCAAGGGATTCTGCGTGCCTCTCAAACGTCAATTTCCGCATTGAATGCACTGAGACTCATTAAATGCTTATTGACAGCTAGCAAGCTTCTCATTCGCCCACTATTTACTCGGGTACTGCACCCTACCTTTTTTTTTCTGCCGAAGATTGGACTTGTTGTCACGTCTATGTCAGTGATGATCTGATTACCTTATTCAGTGGAATTATGTACAACAATGAAAGCTTCCTAGGGAAGATTGGAGTTTGGCTTGTTGATCAAGCTATGTTGCTCAGACCATTGCCACCCTCCATTTGGAATCTTGGAATCCAATGATTATGATATGTCTTCAACACCTCAAAGGCATGGGTATGATATATACACATGAACAGCTCCACACCAAAGGGTAAGATTCAAGAACATTAACTTTGGTTATTACTCTCCGACAACTACCCAAGAAGACATTCCGTCTTCGTCTTCTGGGAGCATTTACTCCTTCTTACGAGGATTTGTGTTCAACAAGATCTAACTTAATCATTGGAGGTGGCTTCCCGCTGCCATAGGTGACCCACTCTCACTTTCCTTGTTTTCTAGGAACCAAGAACCAGGTTTACTCTTGGGATGAACCAGTTGGAACACAAGTCAGATTTCAAAACAACATTTGGCGCCGTTTGTGGGAAACGCTAAAAAAGGGCAATCAATACCACTCTTAAAGCAAAAGTACCAGGGGTGGGTTGGCTTCCCTAGTCGCCCCAGGCGACTCATCCAATTTCAGGGCAAAAGGGTATCATGGGAAATTGATGTTTTTGAAGCCTTGTTTAATGATTTTTCGTTCTAAAATGTGTCATTATGTTCTAAAGCTGTTAGAGAACGTCAAAGCTTCTCAAAAGAACCCTCTCCAAGGTGAAGGAAGGTGTGGAAGTATCTGTCAAGGTTTCTGATCGTCGTTTCTATTTCTAAAAGGTTAATATTCATCTTTTTCGTTCTAATTATTCTCTTTTGCTTGTTTCTACCTACTATAGAGACCTAGAAGAAGGTCTATTCTTGCTATAATGACCTATTTCTTCTATCCTTTTTGCTCTAGAGTGAATCTTCATTCACTATACCTCTTTCGTGAATCTCACGGTAAGATTTCAGAGAAGACCTAATATAAGATTCATTAGGTTTTCATCCTTTTTTCTTTGTTTGATATCCAAACTATGATAGACCATGATCTATTATGATTTCAAACCTATATCTTCTATCCTCTTTGCTCTAGAGTGAATCTCCATTCACTCTAGCTCTTCCTTGAATCTTGCAATAAGATTTCAGAGAAAACCTAATATAGGATTCATTAGGTTTTCATTCTTTTTTCTATGATTGATCTTTAAACTATGATAGATAATGTCTAACCATGATTTCAAAAATTTCTATTTAATTTTGGAGTAGTTTGGAACCCAAACGAGATGTTTTTTTTTATCGATTTGAGCACATTCTGTCTGTACACAGAAGCTCTAGTTTCCTGGCTTGGTAGCTTTAGGCGACCCAGCCAAGTTTTGGCATATTGGTGGTTGGGTTGATTGCTTTGGTTGCCCCAGGCAACCCACCCACTGCCAAGTTGGTTGTTTGTTCTCTCTTCAATTCTATACCTCTAGGGTTGTTTCTAACTTAAAACCATCATGTTATTAGGACCTTTTGAGAAGTTTGAACTCACTCTTTGATCTAACTTACAAAGGTTGCGAATCGACAACAAGGTGAGGATGTTCACTTACACATAACCATAGTTACATTCTTATTTGTTATGGAACTTGAATGTATGATAACATATTGTTTTTGTAGGGTTTAGACATGATTACTATGACTCCATAATTCAAGAATATAGTTGATTAACGATGTTATGCATATATGTAAAATATGTAACTATTTGGACTTGGAATGATTTGTGGCATAAGAATGTAATTGGAACCATACTGTGATGTGAATGTGTGTTGTAATTGTGAACTGGGGAATACCATTTGGGTATTTTTGTCTTGGGACATCAATGTAGGTGGTATGGGACACAATCTTATGATGCCCTTTGGCGCTTTTCATGATCACTGGATGTCATAACTAGGAAGTCTATTTCTGTTTGGTTAGAAACCCCGTCATATCACACCCTATCGGCGTGAGTATTGATGTCCTGTGACCCATGGCAGCAATGTGGGGTGTGGGCATTCAAGACCGTTAGCCAACCTGTGAGAGGACATGGAAGCTTCCAATCCATTATATGTGGATGACAAATAGAGTTAAGAGTTAGAGTAGTCTGAGCCGGTTGGTTCCATAGGATATGATGACTCTAGTAAGGAAGGATACAAAACCAAGATTATGAGATGCACGAGGGGAAGTATCTGAACCTAGGTTGATGTGACTAAGTAGTTGACTTGCACTGGGCTAAGTATAACCCTAACACGCGCCAATACTCATGCCAAGGTGGTGAGAGAGTGGTGACCTAAACCCCAGCCCATCCACCCAAAACAGATAGGGTGTTCTGGCCAGGTTTTGGGCTGGATTTCACAATGGTGATAGTCTGAGAGGGATGCCTTGACCCCTTACCCGAGATCTCAAGACTGGTAACCAACCCGTGAGAGATTAGAGTGATGATACCTTCCTAGAGGAGGTTGATGTTCTATTTTGATGCGTGTCCACTGTTAGAGACTAGCATCCGTTAGAGTATAATTGCATTCTTGCATTTTGTCTCATATCATGTTGCATCATATAATGTTTGGATTTCGATTGTAAATTGTTATTTGTATATGAATAACTTGCTGAGTTCTTTTTAGGTCACCCTTCGGGGACAATATTGTTTTAGACTTTACTGCAGATACAAATGTTACCAAGATCCAAGAATACAAGACACCAGTGATCGATCCTTACGGTGTACAAGGTTTCGGCGACTATGACGATCATGATGAAGAATGTTCGTGTATCGACTGTGCATACCAAAATTAGCTCGATTCATGAGTTGATCTACTTTGTTCGCGATATAGAGATTTTTGAATTTAAGAACTAGTTTTTGCTTAACGATATATACCTAATTAACACCTAGAATAGTTTTGATCATTTCCTTTATTTCTTTAGTTGTATACATTAGGTTTATTATTACTTCCGCATTCTGATTATTTGACATATTTCCACACTTTGATATTGGTTTTGAGATCCTTCTGATATCTCTAACTTTTGATTTCATTCTTTATTAATATTAAAACATTGATTTATTCTTTCTCATAATTGGACTATTGTGTGGAATGGTTGAATGATTGTCTGAGACTTGATCTTTGGGGCTGTGGATCACACCTTTGGGTATTGGGTACCAGCTAGGGGGGATGTTACACTGATACATGCCAATTCTTATGCCAATGGTGTGTGAGAGAGTGGTGACCTAAACCCCAACCATGGTGATAACCTGAGAGGGATGCTTTTACCCTTTACCTAGGAACTCAAGACTGGTATCCAACCTGTGAGAGATTAGAGTGACAAGACTTACCTAGAGGAGGGTGGTGTTTTATCTTAATGTGTGTCTACCATATAGAGACTAGCATTATTTAGAGTATAGTAACATTGTTGCATATCACTTCATATCATGATACACTGTATGATATTTTGATTTAAATTGTTATAATGGTTATATGCATGTGAACTACTTGCTGAGTTCTTTTGAGCTCATCCTTTTGGGGAATTTGTTGCTTTAGATCTTATTGCAGATATAGATGTCGCGTATCAAGATTACTAAGCTCAAGCGACAGACCCATTTACTGTACAAGATTTTAGAGACTATGACGCACACAGTGACGAATGTTCGTGTCACAATTGCGCTTACAAGGATTAGTGCAACTCATGAGTTGGTTAACACCATTTGTGAAGCAGAGACTAGGGAGATTCATGGTTACATTTTTCTTAGGAACACTTAATTTTTGTAATCTTAGAAGTTTTGTCTATACTTTTCCTTCCAATTGATTGTTTTAGTTTTGACATCACTTTTGCACATTGATTTGGGTTTGAGATCTTTTTAAAATCCTTGTTATTTGATTTACTTCTTTATTATTATATAACGTTGATTTATTCTTATTCATGATTGATCTATTGTGTGGAATGGTTTGTGATTGTTTGAAACATGATCTTGTGACTTGGATCACTCCCTCGGGTATTCGGGTGGATGGATACCGGCTGGGTGGATGTGACATAGTACCCCCTAAAAAATTCCCATTTTTTGTGGAAGGTGCTACACCAAGAACTCCATATGGCTTCACTCGCGTGCTGTACCTTATGTTTGCATTTTGGGGAATCACAAGCCTCTCAAGATCAAATTATTGTGCAATGTTCTTTAGCCCAAGACATCTTACAATTACCTTTTATGGTTACACCTGGATTGGTAGTCAATAAAGGTACTCAGCTAGTAAATCTACGTCATTCAGGTAAAGAAGTTATGAAGGCCCTAGAGAATCTGATAAGCTTATGGTTCTTTTGGAAATCCTATACAGCACAAATCGATTTGGAGGATCGCAAGTAAGATCTATGATATGGAAAGGTTTGCAACAATATAGGAATAATGACCATTAGGACCAGTTTAAACCTTTGGAGTGGATGGCACCAGTGCCAAATACAATTAAACTGAATGTTGATGGATCTTTCTTTGAAGAAAATCTGTTAGTTGCTTTTGGAGGGATAGCGAGAGATAACCTGGGGAATATGCTGTTTTGCTTTGGACGAGGTATGGCTTCACAGGATGTGCTAACTCTAGAGGTACTTGCCATGCAATAAACATTATTATGAGCCAAAGATTTCAATCTAACTCAGGTGGAAGTAGAAAGCGATAACCAAGCGTTGATTGCAAGACTAAGGAACAATCTGGTGGATTCGGCATGGAAGGTGTTTCCGATTATAAAAAATATCTTAAGGATCGAGATTCATTTGAAAAAAATTTCTTTTAATCACATACCTAAGGAAGCAAATTTGGCTACAGATGCTTTTAGCAAAGGAGGCAGCTTTAACCTAGAAGCTATACTTTCTATTCACAACTCTCTGTTGTATTTACGTTGGTTTATATTGTTTGATATGCTACGATTTGAGCGTCCTCTTGGTTTTTCTCTGTAAGTAAAGTCTCTCCTTGTAGATCTTTTTGATAGACTTTCATAGAATTTTTTTCTTTATTATAAAAAAAAGAAGAAGGGAGAATGAGCTAATATGATATTAATATTTCCATATGAAATTAGAAAATACAACCCGGAAAAGAGTAGGAACAAAGACCATTATGTCCGTTGCTTTTGGTATATTTTCATGAGGTTGTGAGTCTATACTTTTGACCTAAATTTATGACAACTATTTCTAATTTGAGGCCCACTATACTTTCGAATTTTTTTTTTGCCCTAACAGTGTTTTGAAAATATTTACTCTAAAATCAACGGCCATTTCCTAACAAAGAACATCTCCACCATAAGAACATGTAAATATAATTTTATACAATAACTAAACACCTACAACTGAAACTTTATCCTCAACCGCGATGCAGCTATTATGTCATGATCCCTTAAAGCATAGGGATATCAGAGGGGGAGATCAACAATTTAGAAGATAGAATTGAAGAAGAAGAAGAAGAAGAAACACAAAAAGGAAGTTAGGAGGCTAGGAATATCATTCTCTTCCCTTGCAATTACCTTTCTTAGTTATATTTATAGACTAGGGTATCCCTCTAGTCTTATGACCTCTCTACCCCTATATGCTCTTATATTTCCTAACCTAGACCCATGTCTCACAATGACATTCTAACCCCTGACCCTCTTTCAACAACACTTACACTATAACCATGACAACTATCCTCAACCGCTATGCAACTATTATGTATTAACCAACCCACTACAACATTTGATCCGATCTGAGCAGAGGTACTGTCCTGGTGATCCTTGATCTTGATGCTTTGACTGGCAAAGAGATTACTTTCGTAGGATATGTTTCTTGATTAGGGGTTTTAGAATGTGTAACAAAAGCGACTGTGGGTTTTATACATACATCAACAGCGGATGCTTTGCTTTGTGACATGGCTTATCTACCTTAAAGGACTTAGAATCATCTCTGTTCAAATCATTTTTAGGATATATTCAATGCTAAAATGCCATGGAAGGCATAAAGAAGAGTTAGAGCTTACCCTCTCCAGCTCTGTTTTTCAGGAGATCCAACAGAAGTATACAAATAGTACAACTAAAGAGGTACTTTGGAGCATGGTGTGAAGGGACGAGTTCTAGCTGTATCTGTTGGATTATGATCAGGTAAACCCATCTCAAACCATTTTTCATGTCTTTAGTTAAAGATCGAATGCTTCTATTTTCATGCCCTAATCAAGTAGATATTTAATGAAATGTCGATCAACTGAAAATTTTGTTTATTATCTAGTGGACCAAAACATCTCCCTCTTTCTCATAAAACATTTATTGGCAAGTTGAAGATTTATATTGCTATCAAGAAGAACACTAAGTTGGATTCTTATTTTCATTGGTGAAGGAACCTTATCAACACCCTTGAATGAAAAACAATTCGGGCCATTGATCCAGAAGCAGAAAGAGAATGGCACAGTATAACACACCATTATCTGTTACAACCATGGCTGCTTCCCTTCTATGTTTCCTTGCTATAGCCATTGACACCCTAAGAGGTTTTCGCCAAAAGAAGCTATGGTTCCCCTGCAAATATTTCACTCTCAGTACTGCTACCATAGTTGTTCTTGGTATGGCTACCAGTCCTCCATTATTCTTAAGAACAACCATGTCTAGTTGTGGAGAACAACTCGAAAAACTTGCTAGCAGCGTACTTTTATGTGTATCCATGGGTTTCTTTATGCCATCATTGGGGTCCATGGGCAGAGCTGATCTCACCTTCAGTCTGATTGGAATAAGTTTCCTTGCAACTACAATAGTTGTGAATATTTGCTTTCAAATTGGAACAGGGATGGAAGTCAGATTTTTCGTAGAACATATGATCATCATAGTTTGCATTGTAGCAGTGCTAGTTGTCTTTTGGTTTTCTTTGCCTGAAAAACGCATCAAGAATGTTTGTGATATCTTGTATTTATGTGCTACATATGAGAATAGGCCATCCTCACTTGAGGAAATGAGGCATAGTTTGAAAGAGGCATCAAAGCTGGCTTATTTTGGAAACCCAGAATTTATTTTGGGACGGTCCTCAAATTGCATTCTTGTGAGTATCCTTTGTGGAATCAGTGTCTGTGTCTTACTACAAGAGATACTTCGATCTATTATGCTCCCGAGTTCTAGCTTCTGTAATGGAAAATCAGAGCATGGATTTTCAACATGGATGGTAGTTGCAGCTCAAAGTCCTGCTATAGTAACAGCATCTGTGGCTACTACTACTAGATGGTTTGTGATAGTTTGGCATTTTGGTCCAGAGAGATTTGTAACATGGAGAGACATATTTCGGGTAGAACAGTATCATCTTCTGTGGTGGAAGGAATTGGAAAATCAGCCAGTGCAACCATCAGGTAGTGGGTTCCATTTTAAGATCCTCAGAGGATTGGAAAGAATTATTTTTGACATGCTGGTCATAGTACAAAAAGATATTCTTGTGATAGGGAAGTTCATGTGCTACTTATCAATGGGGTTCACTTTCCTGTTGAAGAAGTTCTTTGATTGTCTTGGCTACAAGCTTGATGGGCGTCGGATGAACGGAGAAGACACTCGTGGGGTAAGTTGTATCTCATCTTTCCTTGGTGAGAGTGACTTGAATTCATGGATATTGAGCAATTGGGAAAGGGACATGACTAGGTGGGAGAGAAGGTATGAAAGAAAAACTCCAACTCATCTTTTTGAATTGCTGTTTAAATGGCCTCCTCGTAGGATTCACTACTTCCACAATCTTACCTCCCCACATTTGGTTTTGGTAATGAGAATTGCTTTGCTCCTGTCATCTAGTGAAGACCGAAATCGGTTTTTGCTCAATGCATTTAATCAAGCATTTGAACTCGCAATTTTTGTGGAAGAGAATTCAGGTGATCAATCCATTATATTCAATAGCATGATATCACCCACTTTATGGAGGAACAGAAATAATCCAGATAATTGGTTAAACAAGAAATTTGAATGCTCAGGTACAAGTCTAGGTTCTATTAATATAATGGAACTTGGAGTACTTCTTCAAATGTTTAGGGAGTACCAAGAACATCGTGATGAATTTGATGTTCTGAACCATTTATCAGGGGGTATGGAGATGATGTTACTCGTCGATATTGTTGCAATTGCCATTTTCACAAGTGGTTTAGAAGATGGAGATCAACCCAATGCTGCAGATTTTTTTGAAGAAACTGCATGTCAAATCTTGCGTACGATCTTATTTGAATTGCCGCATGCAATATACAATGAGTATAGTCGGTATCCCTTTGAGAAGTGTGAAGAAAGGATCAAGAGAGCAATGTATTTCCTATGCATCTCTGAGAAGCTTCAGGATCAGGTTGGGTTTGATTGGGATTGCATTGCTAATGAATCTGCTTCGTCTGACGACTACAGTTCTACTTTTTCCGCAACTTCTTCTACTTCTAGTGAGGGATGGTCATTTAACACTCTCAATTAGCCGATGGATGTCACTTCATATTCATTGAATTGTATGTAATTTGTAAAACCAAAAACAAGGCATTGTCTTTTCTTTTCTTTTACAACCCAATCGTTCTCTTCTTTCTGTGAATTTGCAACGTTTACAGTGAACCTCATTTTGGTGAAAGTGGATTCTCAAATCTCTTATATTTACTGTTTATGGTTGGAGTCCCTATACCTTTACAGGTTTCCATGCATTTTTTTTGAATTGCATGTTGAGACTGAGAGGAAGGATGAATCATTGTATTTTAAAATTCTCTTTCAATCTAAGGATGCTTCTTTAATCACAAGTCAAGATTGGCTAGGATGATCCCCTTATTACCAACCATACATAGACACGTTTACTATGAATCAGAATGTGATTGGGTCTACCAGACAGTATCCCATAACTCTGCAGTTGAAACAATCCAATATGTAGTGAAAAAGTAAGCAAGACATCAGGCACTAGATTTATGTGGTTAGCCCAAATTGCCTACATCCATGGAGTAATACCCTATCTAAGGTTTCATATATTACTCATAATGTTATTTAATGTTTTGAATGCAACAACTGTCAAAGAACTCCGATCCCGACTTCAATCTGAGATTCAACCCAGGCAAGAGCAATAACCCCAACCCCCTAGAAAGGTTCAACTTGCTAGGCAACAATATAAAAAGAAAAAATCTAGTTCCCACAATTATTACATCAGTGTTCTAGGCTATTCACAATTAAGACATAACCTAGAAAAAAATAATTAGAACTTGTGGATACAAGTTACCTAAGCTTGTTTAATCATCCAACTGATCAATATCTCATCCAATGCCTATATTGTAGCATATAGTTTAATTAATTACATGAAAAGCAACAACAATAGCTTCTTTTTTTCCACTTCACATATGGGTTGTGATGATCTTCTAAACTTTGTTCATGAAAAATAATAGTAATCACAAGCACACGGTATCATGTAGCTAATGAGGCAAATTCAATGAAATATACCATTTAGTTTTAATTTCTTAAGGGCCTGTTTGGTTACATGAATCTAGAGATTTCAAATCTCTGGATTCATGAATCTGAGAATTATACCTGTTTGGTTGTAAAAATCTCTAGATTCATGAAATCTACAGATTCACGTTTTTAGTGTAAAAAGGTGAATCTGTAGATTTATGGGTAAGGGGTGAAATCCAGAGATTTCAAAAAAGCTATACAATTGTACATTCACAAAAATCATGTCGATCAAATAAATTTTTAGGAAGAATTCACAGATTTCATTCCACAACCAAACACTTAATTTTATAAATTATAACTCCATAGATTTGAAGTCTATAGATTTGAAATCTCTAGATATTTGAAATCTACAGACTCATGTAACCAAACAGGCCCTAAGGTAATGCAAGACTGAAATAACATTCTTTTTCAAATTAATTAAACTAAACTAACGGTCCTAACACATTCATTTAACAAAGTTTGGAATTGGGAGTAAAAACAAGAACAACCTAACCATTCATCATCCAAAGTCGCAAAATTAAATAACGGAAATAGTATAATGGAAACCACAACCCAACAGATCATGTCTCAAACAATATCCAACCATTCCACACAATAGACCAATCATGAGCAAGTGTCACATCCCCCCAGCCGGTACCCTAACTGGCATACCCGGGTGTGTGATCCACAGCCTTGAAGATCAAGTATCGAGGAAATCATCCTCCCACATATGCAATAACATAATCATGAACAGATAAAATCAAGTATAATATTATAAACAAAAGATCTAATCAGGAATTAAATATCAGTAAAATCAGAGTGCGGAAATGATACCAGATGTAAACACATCAAAAGAAGTAGAGTGAGGAGGAAACTCACTCCACAACTACAACGGAAATGTAGCGCGTAAGTCTAAAAAGAATTACAATTAAGTCTAAAAGAAAATGAAGAAAGAAAGTCAAACTGAACTACGAGTTTTCTATCATATAGATAACATCTTCAAAATAGTGGACTTCATCAATCCAACATAGATGTTCCAACTCTACGTTACGCCTAATCGTAGTACGCAACTTGATCGCTCGAGGGATCATCAGTGTGATCTTCATAGTTGCCAGCACCTTGCGTGTAGTACGCTTCTTCGGTTTGCGCTTCATCGTACTGTCCTTCATAGTAGTTAGTACCTCTAGAATAATCTAACAAAAGATTGTATAAAAAGGAGTGAGTTCGAATGAACTCAACAAGGCAAGTTAACTCATAACAACATAAATAACATATAGCAAATCATAACAAGATGCAATGCAATATGAAACAAATAATGTATGTATGCATCTAAACTCTATGTATGCTGGTCTCTATTGGCAAACATGCTTTAAGTCATAGCACCGTACTTCTTTGGGAAGTTCTCGGTCACTCATCATCAATTGGTAATGGGTCTGGCATCCCTCGGGACATTCCATGGCTGGGGTTAAGTCAGCGCTCTCTCACATCACCATTGGTCTAAGTACTAGCGCATGTCAGGGTTAAGCCTAGCCAAATGCAAGTCATCTACTCAGTTACATCAACTCAGGTCCAGATACGTCCATTCGTCGCCCCTGGCGATCCTTTCGGGTATCCTTTCCACTAGAGTCTTAATAGTCCCTGACTACGGACTCATCAACCCTATTGGTTATCCACATATGGTAAACGGGAAGCTCTCATGTCCTCTCATAGGTTGGTTACCGGTCTTGAGCGCCCATGAGCCCAAGTCTATCCATATGCAATGATAGGTCATTTAATTGCATTAATATTATATCAAATCCTTTGTATTTTAATGAGACTAATTGATTGTTTATTTGGATATGGACAGATTATAGCATTTGTATATCAAATCTATAAAAAGAATGGTTAGAACCATATTGGCACATTTTTAAATCAAATCAAAGAATCACACCCAAATTAAGATGGAAGATTTGATTATGTCCAAAGCTAGAGGTTTGATCTTGCCCAAATCAGAAGGATTTTCGTAAAAAGTCTTAATTGAACAAGCAAATATTTCGTTCTCTCTTGCGATCAGACATCTAAGGAAGAAGCTGAATTGGAAAGTGACTAAATTGGAAACCATTGCATTGGCAAAGATGAAGAAATGAAACAACTGAATTGGGAAGAATTGCATTGCCAAAGCGAACGATGGAAATAACATAACTGGAAAGAATGAGAATTGGCAGGAATCCTCTATAAGAAGGAATGCATTTTCAAAGATTGAACACACAAGCTACAACAAGAGGAAGCCACAGTTCTGAGGAAGAATGGCACAATGTTTTCTATTTTCATTTTTTTGTTTTTCTTTTCCATGTCTAGCTAATTCCAATCTTTCGATCAAGATTAATGGAAGTTTGATTTTCGCCAATTGTGAGACTTCAGATTATTAGTTTTCTTTAATTCTCAGGTATTTATGCTTTTTCCATGTTTATTATGTTATTGTATTAATCCTTAGACAAGATGCCTGTTGTTTTATGATTAATACAATACTTAGTCATATAAGTGATAAATAGCATTCTCGAATGGGTAATCAATGCCCTGGAGAGTTTGCTATGAGAATGTATATCCTAGTTTAAATAAACAAGGCTTTTCCGTGTTTATTGACTGGGGATTGGGTCTTTCAATTTTTTATGCGATTAATAGACATAACTCAAAGGACAGATCCGAAGGTTATGTTTATTAATTAAGGAATAACTCAAATGACAGATCCAAAGGTTATCAATAAAGTAGGGAAAGATTGGTTGTTAGAGGACTGATCCTCAATGACCATAACCAATCTACCCGAAATTAAAGTTTTTATTTTTTAAGTCAATGATCAATTGAGAGAATCAATACTGAAGTTGAATCTTGATCGGAAGTTTAATTATTATTTTATTTTTAATTACTGCATTCGTTTATTTTTTATTTAGTTTGTTGATTCAAAACCCTCCAATTTTTATCAAAGAATAAATCTTCACCAATCTCTGTGGATTCGACCCTACTCACTACTAATACAAATTCAGTTGAGACAAGGATTATCTTTGGTGGATTCGACACCCACCATGCAACCCTCCAATAAATGGCCCCCACAATGTAATTCCCGTCCTCTCAAGGGTTGGTTACCGGTCTTGAGCACCCGTGAATCCCCATTGCTGCCAAGGGTCATCAGTCTCAATACCCTTCCGATTCGGGTCTTATATAACGGGGACATCCTAGCCAAACACTGCTAGACAGCCCTAGGTATGACAATCAATGATTCGGGAAAGTGTCAATGGGCAACCCCAGAAACATCCCATACTATTTCCGATAATGTCCAAGGACAAAAGTGTCAAAAGGACACCTCTTAATCCCAAACCATACTTAATCAAGCACATTCTCAGGTCAGTCATGACATACATAATCAACAACTTATCATACAAAGAGAATGTGTCACATCCTCCCAGCCGGTACCCTAACTAGCATACCCGAGAGTGTGATCCACAGCCCCGAAGATCAAGTATCGAGGAAATCATCTTCCCACATATACAATAACATAATCATAAACAGGAAATAATTAAGGTTTAATATTATAAACAAAGGTTCAAAACAATAATGAATAATCAGTATGATCAGAGTGCGGAAAAGATACCAGATATCAAAAAGAGTAAAGTGAGGTGAAAACTCACTCCACCAATATAGCGGAACGCAGTATGAAAGTCAAAAGGAAATACAACTGAAACAAATGTACTAAGAATTAAACTAAGATCAAGCGTGTTCTAGTTTATAGATAACGTCTTCATAAGTATGGACTTCGTCAATTCAATGAATTCGTTCTAACTCTATGCTGTTTTCAAAAGTAGTACGCAGCTTGATCTGCCGGGGGATCATCAGAGTTATCTTGATCGTCGTCGGCACCTTGCGTTAATACACTTCATCGGCTTGCGCTTCACTGTACCTCTCGTCATAATAATCTGTACCTGCAGGATAATCTAAACAAAGAATATAAAATAGGAATGAGTTTCGAAGAAACTTAGTAAGGTAGTTAATCCATAACATCATAGATAACATGTGGCAAAACATAACATGATGCAATGCAGTATGAAACAGATAAAGTATGAATGCATCTAAACTCTATGTATGATGGTCTCTATGGTAGACATGCTTTAAGTCATAGCACCGTACTTCTTAGGGAAAGTCCGCTCATACCCTCAACCATATAAGATATCTTGGGTTCCCTCAACCATATAAGATATCTTGGGCAGCCGGTTGGTAATGGGTCCTGCATCCCTCAGGACAAACCATGGTAGGGGGTTAAGTCAACACACTCTCTCACAACCATTTGGCATAAGTACCGGCGCATGTCAGGGAAAAGCCTAGCCCAATGCAAGTCATCTAGTCAGTTACATCAACTCAGGTCCAGATACTTCCATTCCTCGTCCCTGACGATCCTTTCCGGTATCCTTTCCACGAGAGTCCTAATAGTCCCTGACTACGGACTCATCAACCCTATTGGTTATCCACATATGGTAAACGGGAAGCTCTCATGTCCCCTCACGGATCATTTCACCGGTCTTGAGCGTCCATGAGCCCAAGTCTAGCCATATGCAACCCTCCAATAAATGGCCCCCACAATGTGATTCCCTTCGGTCTCAATGCCCTTTTGAATCGGGTCTGATATAACAGGGGTATATCCTAGCCAAACACTGCTAGACATCCCTAGGTATGACAACCAATGATTCGGGAAAGCGTCGATGGGCATCTTCGGAGAACATCCCATACTATTCCCTCCGATGTCCAAGGACATAAGCATCAAAAGGATACTCCCCAATCCCAAACCAAACTCAAGCAAACACATTCTTAGAACATCATGACATACACAACCAGCAGTTCATCATATACAAGAGAATGTAAAAGCAAAAATCAGATTAGGCAATAATATGTAATTCATATATCATGAATAATAAAAAGACAATATAAACAAGTGCTACTGTTCCCACAGTAGGAGATCAGAATTAAAATACAACAACAGTAGGTAATCTTATAGTTTCATAAAGTAGAAACTAGAGAACAAGCAATCTATGTAGTTAAGGAATTAACTGTCCTTACCTTCTAACTTGGATAGGATCTTAAAGAATCAAGTATGATCTTGACTAAACCTGAGAAGACAGTCCTAAACAAGTGCACACAACATGTTAGGAAAGATGCATAAAGGAAAAGATCATAAATCAATCGAAACAGACCAAGAATGAGGTTGCTTTGTACTCATTGGTCGATTGATTGGTCTCATTTGACCAGATCGACCAATGAGTCGACCAATGCATACAATGGCATACAAGAATCCGAATTTTGAGAATCAAGAACCGAATTTGATGGTTCAAAAGGGTACAAATCAGAGGGAAATTATCATGGTAGTATTCTAGGGTATAGAGGATATCAAATCATAAATCAAATCAAGTTCCCAAGTTGTAACCTAGGAACAAAAAGGTTAACCTACTAGGTTAAACATAGATTATCAGGGAAAAATATTATAATCAAAGATTAAAGAACTAGGATATGAAGATTACAGATATAGTAAAGAAAACACATTGATTGGGTTACCATGATCAAACTAGGGGTTCTTGATCTTACCCAAGAAATTAGGGTTTCACCCTTTTTGGTTCCCATGAAAAAGGTTGAGATCACAGGAGGGAGGGAATTGATGATGGGTCAATTATAACAAGAAGAATTAAAGAATATTGAATTTAGATCAACCTCCACATTACCCATGAGGTTTCCTTTCACAAGGGAGGTTACCAAAAGCTCTCCAGACGATCACACAGGTTAGGGTTTCAAAGGATTAGGGTTTCGAAGATTCTATTGGCTGAGGTTAAGATCATGATGATGATCATGGATCTTAAAGAACATGATGAGATCATGGAATAGATGGTTGCAAGAGTGCATCATCTTCTTCCTGATCTCAACGAAGAACATAATTAAGGAAAGAAAATCAGAGATAGAAGAAAGAGTGAGTGAAATCATACCTTTGCTGTAGGAGGATGAAGAATTCTTCAAGTCTTTGCGAGAGGTCACCAAAGAATGCAAGGGAATGGGTTAGATTAGGGTTCTAACTCGTTCCAGAAACTTAGGAGGCAGATGAGGCGGAGTATTCCCGAGATTAGACTTAAATAGAAGAGACAGGATTCAAATTTCAAAAATAGAATCAATTGGTCGATTGATTGGTCGATTGGTCCAATCGACCAATGAGTCGACCAATCAAGACAGCAACTTCAAAACAGGGAATTGAAGGCTCAGATCAAGTCCAAACATCAAGGGGTTTTGCACACACCTAAAGTGACATACCTAGGAGTTAGAAATGCCTTTGAATCAATACAGAGACCACTCCAAGACCATCAACTAATCCAATCTTCATCAGGGTGCAGTTTCCACCATTGGAACACTGGCATCAACACTCATGGATTCCAATCCAGCCATCAAGTCTTCAACAGAAATGGCCCAAAGATGACTTCTTGCCTTACTTCGGGTCACTGGACCTACAAATAACAAAGTTTCCGGATTAGGGTCAGGGCTGGGTTTCACAGAATGAAACAACATAATCTAATCATTAAACAATATATAGTAATAAGCATTTCATATAGACTTAAATAATGAGAAAGAATACATAAGTGAAGTACTACTGTACTTATAGTAGTACATCAGAAGTATAACATACAAGAACAACAGTTAAACTCAGAGTTTCTTAAAGTAGAAACAAAGAGTACGCAATCTATGTTATTATGAAATAACACTCCTGACCTTGATTATCGCCGAAGATAATCCAAAGATCAAAGAGAGCAACCCCAAATTTACCAAATAAACCCCTAACAATCATAGATATAACATTAGGAAAGATGCCTAAAAGATCAGAGAGCAAACAAATCAAACTGAGCGAAAAATGAAGCTACTGACATCATTGGTCAATTGATTGGTCTACTGACCCAGTCGACCAATCAGTCAACCAACCAAGTCAGTACGGAATTGCAGAAACTAGATTGGTCATAACTTCTTCGTTTGAAGTCCGATTGATCCGAAATTCGAAGGGGAACTTCCTAGATCATGTTAGAACTATATAGGAAGGTCAAATCATCAAGTCAAGGTCAAAAGATGGGTTCTTGATTGAACCAAGAAATTAGGGTTTCAATCTTATGGCTCTCAAGAAAAGGTTAGGGTTACAAGATGAAAAGGAATAATTGCTAACAAGAAAATCATTGAAAGAGAGTTTAGATTAACATAAATATAACTCATGTGGTTACTTCACATGGGAGGTTACCAAAGGTTTCGAAAAAGATCATACCAGGGTCAAGGTTTCAAGAAAATATTCACGGTTAGGGTTAAGATCATGACGATGATCATAGATCTCAAAGAATAGAATGAGATCATGGAATAGATGGTTGCAAGAATGCAGCATCTTCTTCCTGATCTCAATCAAGAATAAGATTGGAGAAAGAATAATCTATAATACAGAAGAAATACAAACCTTGAATTGGCAGATTAGAGATGAGAGGCTTCAGATCTGCAGAGGAATCTTCGATATCACCGAAAAGAGTTTCAAACGAGTCTTCCCACGTTCTCAAAGTGTTTAGAAGGCAGCCGTAACTAAGAAACTCGAAGTAGGTTTAAATAGAGAGTGAAAAACCCTAAAATTGGATTTTCTCGGATTTAACACACCATTGGTCGATTGATTGGTCTACTGGCCCAGTCGACCAATCAGGTCAGCAAGGTTCAAACAGGGAATTGAAGACTCAAATGGACACTAAACCTCAAGGGCTTCTGCACACACATCAAGTGACATACCTAGTGTGTAGAAATGCCTTCAAACCATGGGTTCAGAGTCAAACACCATGTCTTCTACTGAGATGGCCCATAGTTGGATTCTTCCTTTACTCTGGGTCTTCGAACCTAAAAACAACCGGGTTTCCGGGTCAGGGTTAGGGTTAGGTTAGGGCTGGGTTTCACATTCTCCCCCCCCCCCTTAAAAGAAATTTAGTCCTCGAAATTGAGAGCGCACCTGAATTTCCAAAAGGGTGAGGAAACTTCTCCTTCATATCTTCTTCCTACTCCCAAGAAGCTTCTTCGGGGTATGGTTCTTCCACCGAATCTTCACCAAAGGGGTGGTGCGATTCCGTAGTTGCTTGTCCTTCTTATCCAAAATTTCAGCTGGCTCTTCATCATAGGTAAGATCAACACTAAGTCCTTCAGGAGCTTGCTATAATATGTGTTCCGAATTCTGAATGTATTTCCGAAGCATTGAAACATGAAACACATTATGCACTGCAGCAAGAGATGGAGGCAAAGCCAAACGATACGCAACAGGTCCAACCTTTTCCAAAATCCCAAAGAGTCCAATGTAACGAGGGCTAAGTTTTCCTTTGACATTGAATCTCATCATACCCTTTATAGGTGAAACCTTCAAGAAAACTTTCTCCCCAATTTGAAATTCCAAATCGGTCCTTCTCTTATCAGCATAGGATTTCTGTCTTGACTGAGCAGACTTAATCCTTTCTCTAATCATGTCGACCATTGCACTTGTAGCTTCAATCATCTTCGGGCCTAAGACTTTCCTTTCTCCAATCTTAGTCCAATACAAGGGTGTCCTACAAGTATTAGCACACAAAGCCTTGAATGGAGCCATGCCTATTGTTGCTTGATAACTGTTGTTATAGGCAAACTCTACCAAAGCTAAGTGTTCATCCCAATTTCCACCCATATCCACTACACAAGATCTAAGCATATCTTCCAAAGTTTGAATTGTTCACTCAGATTGTCCATTAGACTATGGATGATGAGCTGTACTCAAGTTTAATTGGGTTCCCAAGGCCTTTCGCAAACTGTTCCAAAACCTTGAGGTGAACCTAGGATCACGATCAGAAACAATACTCACTGGCACTCCGTGCAAATGAACTACATTATCCACATATAGCCGAGTTAGCTTATCCAAAGTATGAGTGATCTTCATAGGAATGAAATGGGCTGATTTGGTCAACCTATCAACAATTACCCATATAGTGTCATTACCTTTACTTGTCTGAGGTAAGCTAGTCACGAAGTCCATAGAGATATCTTCCCACTTCCTACTAGGAATAGGAAGAGGTTGAAGTAATCCAGATGGGGGTTGATGAACGGCTTTCACACGCTGGCAAGTCTCACACTTGGCAACAAAATAATCAACATCGGCCTTCAAACCAATCCACCAAAAATGTTCTCTTAAATCCTTATACATCTTGGTGCTTCCAGGGTGTATCGTAAAGATCGACTGGTGTGCTTCCTTCAATATCTCTTTCTTGATTCCTTCATCAGCTGGCACACAAAGTCTACCTCTAAACAATAAGGCACCATCCATAGATATACCAAAGTCAGGGTCTAAATCAGGATTCGAAGAAATCTTCTCAATCTTTTCCTTAAATTCCTTATTAGAACCTTGCAAAGCAACAACTCTGTCTCTAAGGGTGGATCTTGCCCTTATAGCAGACAAAACAACTTCCGAACCTTTAGGAACAACTTCCAAACCAAAATCCAAAATCGAAGACAACAGAGGTTGACTCAGAGCATTCAATTCCAGTACTTTCTTCTGACTTTTCCTGCTAAGAGCATCACCAACCACATTCGCCTTACCAGGGTGATACTGAATGTCACAGTCATAATCAGAGACCAATTCCAACCATCTTCTTTGTCTCATATTTAACTCCTTTTGGGTAAAGAAGTATTACAAACTTTTATGATCCGTGAAAATAGCAATCTTCTCACCATAGAGGTAATGTCTCCAAATCTTCAAAGCGAAGACAATAGCGGCAAGCTCTAAATCTTGAGTGGGGTAGTTCCGCTCATAATCTTTCAATTGCCGAGATGCATAGGCTACAACCTTACCATGTTTCATCATAACGCAACCTAAACCAATCTTCAATGCATTGCTGTAGACTGTCAACTCGCCGGAATTATCAGGTATAGTCAAAACCGGGGCACTTGTCAATCTATCCTTCAATTCTTGGAAATTCTTCTCACATGCATCAGACCAAACAAACTTCTCTTCCTTTCTAGTCAGCTTAGTCATGGGAGCAGCCAACCTAGAAAAACTCTCAATAAACCTTCTATAGTAGCCTGCCAAACCAAGGAAACTTCTTATTTCCGTCACAGTCTTCGGTCTTTCCCAATTAGCAACTGCTTGTACCTTTTCAGGATCAACACGAATACCTTCTGCAGAAACCACATGGCTGAGGAATACTACTCTCTTGAGTCAGAAATCACACTTGCTAAACTTAGCATAAAGCTTCTTTTCTCGCAGTCTTTGCAAAGTGAAATCTAGATGCCTTGCATGCTCTTCTTCATTCTTTAAGTAAATCAAAATGTCATCGATGAAAACTATCACAAATTTATCAAGTACATCATGAAATACTCGGTTCATGAGGTCCATGAACACAGCAGGAGCATTAGTCAAACCGAAAGGCATGACTCGAAATTCATAATGACCATCCCTTGTTCTAAAGGCCGTCTTGAAAACATTACTTGACTTCACTTTCAATTGGTGATATCCAGACCTTAAATAAATCTTCGAGAACATTGCCGCACCCTTCAACTGATCAAAGATTCTTCAAGTCAGATTCCCACAGTTTCTATTGATGCCGCCCCTACGCCTCTTTTGCCCGAAGTGATCGCTCGTCTTTCCCAGGAAGATCTTGATCACTCTGTTGTTGATGGCGCTGCTGACGCCCCTGCTGCGGAGACCGTTGGTGCACCCCCGAAGGAGACTCTTCGGGCATCTGAGGCAACTATGTTGGCGTCTGCTGAAGGTGTGGTCCCAACAGGTGCTGCTCCTATTTCCAATTCTAGTGCTTGTTTGGCATCCTCCTCCTCTCCTTTGGAGTTGGAGGATTTTGCCACTAGGAAGCGCCGTCGGGTGACAAGTGATGCAGCTCATCCTTCTCTTGGTGTAGCTCATCCTTCTCATTCTTCGCCCGAATTAGTGTCAAACGAGTTTGATAGAGCGTTGGAATGGTGCACTGCTGCTCGAATGACTTCTAAGAGCGCAGTTCTTTCCAAACTTCCAGATGAAGTCTTTATGAAGTCACTGGTGATGTAAGTCTTTCTTCGTTATCTTTTGATTCTGAAAAATTACTTTTCTGCTCCTTTTTAACTTGGAAGTTGTTTGCAGGAGTCTTACTGGCAACTTCCACAACCAAGTGGAAGCAGCCTCTAGGCTCAATAGGTTGAGCAATGAAGTTTCTAGGCTTCGGGAAATCTCTGAAGCTAAAGATGCTGAGATTGCTCGCCTTAGGAAACTAGCTTGGGAGGTTGCAGGAGAAAAGAATTTGATGATCGATTGTCTTCAGTCGGACTTGGATGATGCCAGGGAGAAGATCCGACAACTGGAACGAGGAGTTGGAAAGTTAGGAGCCAAAGGATCTGAAACGTTACCCCAAAGGCAAGCTGTCGTTCCTTTGCCTGAATCCCTTCCAACTGATGTTCGCAGAGCCTGCGTCTTCAAGTATTTACACAGTAAGCCCTTTGTTGATATGCTGAATGCTTATAACTTGCAGGCGCATCTTCGGGATGGTGAGAACGAAGTATGGGAATCAATATTAAGGAAGGATCCTCATTTTGATACGACTCCCTACAGTGCTGTTTGCCATCCTGAAGTGTTTACCAACCTGGGCCTTCCTCCTCCTAACTGGACCAAAGATAAGATTGATCCTCCGCCTTCTAATCCAGATATTATGCATTATCTGGAAGACTCTCCTGTTTACTCTCCCTTGGAAGGATTCAATTATGATGAGCTCACCTTGAATGCAAGTTCGGTCGAGGACCATACTTCTCCTGGACAAGCTGGACAAAGAGTATGAAATTGCGGAGGATCTTATGCATACCGAGATATTTTTTGTATTCCTCATTTCTCCTCTTCTTTTCCTTGGATCCACACCAATGGTTGACTCATATGTTTGTCCTAGCAAAGTTGTGCCGATCTTGTATGACTTCTTAATGATCATCGATGATGACTTTCTTTTTTGACCGAAGATTGTATCCAGCTCTTGTAATCTTATGTTTGATGTTGAGATCGGCCTCTTCTGGTCTTTTGAAGAAATAAGAAATTAACTTCATCTTGAACTTTGCTAGCCACTTCAATCGCTGTTGCATTAGGTCTTAGTTGTTTGAAACAATGCCTTTACTTAAAGATTTCCGGAGAAATACAATAAGTCTGAGAAGGAACTCACTCAGGTTTTGAACCGATTCCTTTACTTAAGGATTTCCAGAGAAATACAATAAGTTTGAGAAGGAACTCACTCGGGTTTTAAACCGATGCCTTTACTTAAGGATTTCCGGAGAAATACAATAAGTCTGAGAAGGAACTCACTCGGGTTTTAAACCGATGCCTTTACTTAAGGATTTCCGGAGAAATACAATAAGTCTGAGAAGGAACTCACTCGGGTTTTAAACTGTTGCCTTTACTTAAGGATTTCCGGAGAAATACAATAAGCCTGAGAAGGAACTCACTCGGGTTTTAAACCGATGCCTTTACTTAAGGATTTCTGGAGAAATACAATAAGTCCGAGAAGGAACTCACTCGGGTTTTAAACTGATGCCTTTACTTAAGGATTTCCGGAGAAATACAATAAGCCTGAGAAGGAACTCACTCGGGTTTTAAACCGATGCCTTTACTTAAGGATAATTCGAAAATTCAATAGGTCTTGAAGGAACTTACTCGAGTTTCAATCCGACGCCTTGTAGAAGGAACTCACTCGGATTTTCATCCGATGCCTCGACTTAAGAAATTCTGAAAAAAATTCCATAAGCGTTGAAGGACCCACACGGATTTTCATCCGATGCCTTATAGTTGGATCTTGTTCTTGAATGTGGTGTATGATGCCCTCCAATCAAAAGATAATTTGTTGAAAGCCAAAAATTGCATTGATTGAGTTGAAAATGTTTACATCGCGAACAAAATTGAAATCATCATCAAGGATAAAACTTTTTGAGATGCCTGGCATTCCACGAACGATCCAACTCTTTTTGGGTGTTGATGTTCTTCAGCCTGTAGGCTCCTGAACCAACTGGTTTTATAACCATATAAGGTCCTTCCCAGGAAGGGTCCAGTTTTCTTTGGTGACGTGGGTCAGAAGCTAAGGTGTTTCTCAACACCAAATCTCCGGCTAAGTACCGACGATTCTTCACTCGAGTATTATAATGAGACGCTATCCTTCTTTGATAATGTTGAGTTCGTGCTATTGCTTTTGCCCGAACTTCCTCCAACAGATCAAGACTATCAAGCAGTCCTTGCTCATTTGCTTTTTCGTCGAACTCTTGATCCCGTAATGTCCCCGCCATTATCTCCACTGGTGCCAATGCTTCGGATCCATATGCCAACCTGAATGGAGTTTCTCCTGTGGGTGTTCGAACCGTAGTTCTATAGGCCCACAGTACATTATGAAGTTCTTCGACCCAAGAAGCCTTGTCAGCTTCGAGTCTTCTCTTTATTCCTTCCAGTAGCGTTCGGTTAGTAACCTCTACCTGTCATTTGCTCTGGGGGTATGCCACTGAGGACATACGATGCTCGATCATATATGTTCCGCAAAATTGCTCAAATTGCAGACAGTCGAACTGAGTACCATGGTCAGTGACGATAATCTTTGGAATCCCAAAGTGATATATGATTGACTCAAGCACGAATTTCTCCACTTTTTTCTCAGTAATTGCTGCCAGTGGACTGGCTTCAACCCATTTCGTGAAGTAATCAATTGCTACTATCAGATATTCCCGTCCGCCTGACGCCTTGGTGAATTTGCCCATGATATCAATTCCCCACATCGCAAAGGGAATGGGATCTAGAATTGAAGTCATGGTTTCCGCCGGGCTGTAAAACCCAGCCCTAACCTTGACCCGGAAACCTTGTTATTTGTAGGTCCAATGACCCGAAGTAAAGTAAGAAGTCAGCTTTGGGCCATCCCAGTAGAGGACTTGGTGTCTGGCTTTGAATCCATGAAAGTTGATGATGAGGTTCTATTTATGGAAACTGAATCCTGATGAAGATCTGATTAGTTGATGGACTTGGAGTGCTCTCTATCTTGGTTTGAAGGCATTTCTACCTATTAGGTAAGTCACTTGACTTGTGTGCAAAACCCCTTTAGGATTGGATTTGATCTCGGACCTTCAATTCCCTCGTTTTGGTCTTGCTGTCAGCATTGGTCGACTGGACCAGTCGACCAATCCACTCGACCAATGAGTGCTGTCTTTGGCAATTAGGTTGTTCTTGCTCTATTTAAGTCCAATCTCGAGTCCACTTCTTATTTGCTGCCTCCAAACTCTCTGGAACGAACCAAAGACCTCTGCAAGTCATCTCTCTTGCATCCTTGGTGTTTTCTTGACGGATCTTCGTCGAAACTCTTCTTTTTGCATCAAAAGGTATGTCTACTCTCTCTTCTTCTCCTCCATCTTTGTTTTTCTTTCCTTTTTGAGTTGAGACAGTAGAAGAGATGCTGCATTCTCTGTTGCAAACATCTCTGAACATGTTCTCATGATCATCCTAAGGATTTGAGGCTAGAACAATGATCTTAACCATGATCATTGCAAGCTTTTGAAGGAATCATGATCAAACCATGATCTAATCTTTGTTAAACTTCTAATCTGAATTCTGATCTCTTTGGATCTTCTTTGATTGATCATGTTAGTAGTTAATTACTGTGTTTTCCTTCCATGATCCATAATCTATAGATTTCTAATTGTTCTCTTCTACCATACTATGTGTTCTTCATGATGCATGGTAGTTACATATATGGTAGGTTTTATTTCCTTATTTAGATTTATGCTTCTAAGCCTTATTCCATGAAGATCTATGTATGTTTTCATGATACCATTACCTGAAGCAATGATCCATCCTCCTATTGTTCTTGTCTTTGTTTTCTATTTCAAATTCATCAAGATCCATGGTTGATCTAATTATGGTAACTTTTTGTTTCCTAATTTGGATCTTGATATCTTGATTTGATTGATGTTTTGAGGTCCCCTATATGGTAGAATACTACTGATGTAGTCTACCCCTTGATTAGTACCCTTTTGAACCACCAAATTCGGATTTCATATCTTAAAACTCTGTTTTTTTAGGCTACTGTCTGCATTGGTCGACTGATTGGTCGACTGGACCAGTTGACCAATCCACTCGACCAATGAGTACAGCAACTCCAGAATTGGTCTATGTTGGATGTTTTGGTATCTTTTCTGTTAGGGATCTTTCCTAATATGTTGTATATACTTGTTTAGGACCTTCTTCTCAAGTTTGCCGAGATCTTACTTGATTTCTTAGGATTCCTTTGCGAGTTATAAAAGGTAAGGATGGTTATTTCCTTAATTACATAGATAGCATGAATCTAGTTTCTATATTTGAATATCATAGATATGATTCCTAAATTAGATTCTTACAATGATATACTACTGTTGCATAACTTTGATTACAGTAGCATTACTTATTCATATTAAATTGATTCATGTATGATTTACTTACCAATGTTATACAAGTGATTGTAATTATTGATTTCTTTCCATATATGAAGTTACCATATATGTGATGATATGAATTGATGCATGTGTATGCTTAAGTATGGTTTGGAAAGGAGAGGTGTCCTTTTGACGCTTCTGTTCTTGTACTACTACGGGAATATTATGGGATGTTTCCGGAGATGCCCTCTGGACACCTTCCTAAACTGTTGGATGACATATCTAGGATTGTCTAGTAGTGTTTGGCTAGGATGTCCTGTTATGTCGGACCCTAATCGGAGGGGTATTGAGACCGAACGACCCGTGGTAGCAATGGGGATTCATGGGCGCTCAAGACCGGTAACCAACCCGTGAGAGGACAGGAATCACATTGTGGGGGCCATTTATTGGTAGGGTTGCATATGGTTAGACTTGGGCTCACGGGCGCTTAAGACCGGTAACCAACCCGTGAGAGGACGTGAGAGCTTCCCGTTTACCATATGTGGATGATCAATAGGGTTGGTGAGTCCGTAGTCAGGGACTATGAGGACTCTAGTGTGAAGGATACCGGAAAGGATCGTCAGTGGACGAGGAATGGACATATCTGGATCTCGACTTGATGTAACTAAGTAGAAGACTTGCATTTGGCTAGGTTTTACCCCGACATGCGCCAAGACTTATACCAAATGGTTGTGAGAGAGTGTGTTGACTTAACCCCCGCCAAGGTTTGTCCCGAGGGATGAAGGACCCATTACCAATCGGCTGCTCAAGACCGGTGAAATGATCCGTGAGAGAATCCAAGATATCTTAAATGGTTGAGGATGTGAGTGGACTTTCCTAAAGAAGTACGGTGCTATGACTTAAAGCATGTCCGCTAATAGAGACCAGCATACATAGAGTTAGATTCATTCATTCATTGCTTGTCTCATATCATATTGCATTTATGTTTGTTCTGGAATCCCGTCATTTATGTTATTATGGATTTTAATCGCCTTATCGAGTTTCTTTGAAACTCATTCCTTTATTGTACAATGTTGTTAGACTATCCTGTAGGTACCGAGTACTATGACGGTCCCTATGAAGAAGCGCAAGGCGAAGAGGCATATCTCCAGGAAGGTGATTGCGGTTACCACAATTACTCGAAGATCCAGCGAGTGGTTATGCTCCGTACGATGCTTAGTCCGACCATTGAGTGGAAGCGTCCTTGTGCCATTTATGAGATTTACACTTACAAGGATGTTGTCTATAAAGTGGAGAACAATTTAGTTACCCAATGTACTTGCTACTGGGATTAGGTTTTGTCTAGTTTATTCTTTAGAGCTACTTTTTCCGCTGGTTGTAAAGTGGGATTTTTGCCTCACTTTACTTATCCGTTTGATACTCGATTATATCTATTATTCCGATTCATTTATGATTCATTCTTTCTTTATTGGATCTATGATTTATCTTCCGCACTCTTGTTATGATTGTTCATGATTATGTTATTGTTTATGTGGGAGGTTGATCACTCGATACCTGATCTTCGGGCTGTGGATCACACTCTCGGGTATGCCAGATAGGGTACCGGCTGGGAGGATCTTCGGAGTGAAGCATCGACGGCTATCCCATAGCGTAGAGCATATCTCGCGAAGCTCGTACGGCATCGGATGGCTGTCCAGATCCGCTCCTCGCAGGTATCCACACACACCGTTGTGGATAGTAAGGAACCCGCAAGATCTCAGCCGGTGTCCGGGTAGAGAAGCGAATCCGAGTCCGGGAAGACCCCGCTCCCGAGGACAAGTCTAAGTGGATGTCCTTGGCCTCGAGCCTCCTCTGTGTAAGTAAGGTTGCTGAAGAACAACCTCACTAGTTCCGGGTATACCGGTAGATCCTCGGTGAAGAGATGAGTCCACTGCAATGTGTCGAACCTTTGCCGAATCCTAAAGGCTCTGAGCTGGCGTAAGTGAAGTAGACGTCCCATCTCGATATTGCAAGAATCGAAGTAGGCCTCGTACGAGAACTCGGCCCGAGGTGTGTCAAACATGTTTGGTCTCCTAACCTCCCGTCTAGGCTCGAAGGAACCTGACCTCTGCCCCTAAGAGCACCTACGATGCGACCACGACCTCTACCTCGTCCTCGCCCTCCCCTTTGCATAGTGTATCTGTGAAAGAGACAAGAGACAATTCCAATTAGTGCTATTTTAAGATTTGAGCCAAAAGGGTATTTTCGTAATTTTTCGGAAAATTTCAAATTTGGGGGAAATTTGATTTGAACATACTAGCATGTGCGCAATACTTGGAATTTCATGTCTATGAAGTTTGTTTGATGAAAATCGATCGAAAACTTGGATTAAAGCGAAAAATTCAGCAAGAAGGAAATTTGGGGATTTTGCAATTTAGGTCAAAATTGGATTTTTTTTGAAAAGTTGAAATTGGTTAAATCAAATTGTATGGACCTATCTACAATGTCATCTTGAGCATGTAGCATTTGATCTCGTGCGAAAATTTCAAGCGGTTTGAGAGAAAACGAAATTTTTCTAAAGATATCGATTTCGGTATAAAACTTTGCGAGATGAGCACCTTTATGTTAAAACTTGTTGTCTATGCATGGCATTGTGTTTAAAACCTAAGGAATATGTTTCTAAGCATTCCTAAGCATGATTTCTAGCATTGGATACAAGTAAAGCATGGTTTTATTGAAATGCAAGCATGAGAAGATGAAAATGGAAGGAAGATTAAGAGGTTTACCTTGTTTGTGAAGATGGTGTGTTGTGGTGTTGTTGTTGAAGCACTAAATCACCTCAAGAACACTTGTGGGAACTCTTGGAGATTTTCCCTAGAGCTCTCTCACCTTTGGAAGAAGTTAGAATGAGGTTGGAATGTGAAAATGAGGCTTATAATGCGAATTTTCGCATTCTGTCTGCATTGGTCGACTCATTGGTCGACTGGGTCACTCGACCAATCACTCGACCAATGGTCACAGAGACCTCATTTGCTGTTGAATTTTTGGAAAATGTGATTTTTGCCTTATGGAATATTGTTTGATGACTATATGGATATATTTGAGCATGATTTAAGTTTTCAAATCATTTGGACTTGTGGTTTATGTTGAATCTTCGAAATTCGGTATTTTGATGTTCTCGGTTTTTGTAATGGTTACTCCGAGAAGTGGGCGTGGTGAATCCAAAGTGGTCATGGAGGTGGTGAAGTACCTCAGGGAGGTGGTGAAGTACCTCATGGAGGTGGTGAGATACCAAATGTTGATCGGGGTACTCATGAGATCCCCGGTGCCCCGAATGTTGGAAGTTTCGAGAGATATTGCCAATATTATGGGCAATATGATGCAGCAGCAAGAAGCTCGGTTCAACCAGATGTTGGTGGGTTTCATGACTCGCATAATGAGACCCGGGCTGGTGCTAATGTGAATCCTCATGCCGCAGTCCCGAATGCGGGAGGTTTAGCTGGAACTCCTCATACTCGCCCGATGGAGAGTTTTCTCAAGATGCAAGTACCCACTTTCACTAGAGTTACCAAGGACCCCTTGTTTCCTAACAAGTGGCTTCGTGAGTTGGAGAAGGCTTTCCGACATCTGCAATGCTCGGAAGCTCGGAAGATTTTGTTTGCTGAACGTGAAGTTGCAACAAGAAGCCGATGCATGGTGGATCTCCACTCGTCCCGTTTTGGAAGGTTTGCATGCAGGAGTTGTAACTTGGGGAGTTATTCAAAGAGGCTTTTTGTATGAACTACTTTCCCGAGGCGATGAAGGATGCGAAGGAAGCTGAGTTTATGATTCTCGACTCAAGGAACTCGTCTCGTGTTGGAGTACCAACAGAAGTTCGAGGAGCTTCATTTCTTTGCTCCGGATTCTTTGAAGGAAGACCTCGCGAAAGCAAAGAAGTTCTTCAAAGGATCGCGTCCCGCCATTAAAGCTTACCTCACAAGTCCAGCCTATAGTGAGCTATGCTCAAGTGGTGCGGAACTCGAAGAAGTTGGAAGAAACAGAGAAGGAAAGTGCTCGTGTGCAAAAGCCTTGGCAATCAAGGAATTCTGGTTTGGTGGATCGTAATGACCGTCGTTTTGTGAGACCTACACCCTACCCCACTCCTACCTTTCGGGCTAAGAGTGTAGGTCGAACACGGGTTTTCAGCAGCCCGGCCAGTTTAGACAAGATGGCGGAAATCGACCACCAGCAAGTGTAAGTGCAAGTGCAAGTGTAAGGCCTTTTGTTCGGTAAGCCAACTCGTTGCAGCCACCCCCGTTGGATCCAAGCAATCCGTTTGCTTCTACCGCAAGCAAGCTGGTCATTTTGCTCGTGCTCTGTCCGAAGCGGCCCGCCCAAAGCAGCCTGCCCCAGTGGTGAAGAGTGCTCCCGCTCCTCCCTCCGGTAGAGTTTTAAGTATTTCCAAGTCTTGAGCGAGATCCAAGCCATGAAGTGATTACGGGGTACATTGTTAGCCGCTTCTATTTCTCGCATTTGTCTTATTTGATACGGGTGCATCTCATTCGTTCATGTCATCTCGCATTCATCAAGAAGACTAACCTAAGCCCCGAGAAGTTGTCTAGTTGTTTATTGATTAGTACACCTACTGGTCCTGTTGTGAAATTAGATAAGGGGTTATCTAAATGTCCCGTGTTGATTGGTGAGAAGAACTTGAAGCCAATTTTGTGATTCTTGACATGAAGGACTTCGATGTTATTTTGGGAATTGATTGGTTGACAGCCCACAAAGCCGTGTTCCTTTGTTCCTCAAAGAAGATTCAGTTCCATATTTGTGGAAGTCCGGTCTTTGAATTTCGGTGGTGAAAAGAGAAGGGTTTGTAAGAAGGTGCTGTCTCTGACCGATGCAAGTCTATGCCCTAGTGGATGATGCTTCATCTCGAAGGCAAGGGTATAGTGGAGAAAAGAGTCGAGGAAGTCGAGTTGTCTGCGACTTTGTTGATGTCTTCCCCGATGATCTATCGGAGTGCCTCCGGACAGAGATGTCGAATTCTCTATTGATCTCGTCCCCGGTGCCGCTCCGGTATCTAAAGCTCCGTACAGGATGGCTCCTACCGAGTTGAAAGAGTTGCAAAATCAGTTGAATGAGCTCATAGATAGAGGTTTCGTGCAGCCTAGTGTGTCACCTTGGGGGGCCCGGGTTTGGTTCGGTAAAAAAAAAGGGGGGGGGGGGGGGGGGGGGGGGCGTCCGGGGGGGGGGAAAAGGGAATAATAAAAAAAAAATATCCCGGGGCGGGGATGTGGGGTGTTTTGTTGGGGGGGGGGGGGGGGGGGGGGTGGGTAAAAAAAAAGGAGAAGGGGGGGGGAAACAATAAAAGGGGAGTGGGGTTGAGATAATTATTCAAGAGGGCGGTGGGCGGGGGGGGTGGGGTGTGGGGTGGGGGGGGGCGGGTGGGGCGGTTGGGGGGGCGGGGGGCGTGGGGGGTCCTTTGTTAATCCCCCCTCCCCTTATCTGGGTGTGTGTTTGTTTTGGGTGGGGGGGGTGGGGGTGAAGGAAGAAAAGGTCAGCTTTGGGCCATCCCAAGAGAGCACTTGGTGTCCGGCTTTGAATCCATGAAAGTTGATGATGAGGTTCTATTTATGGAAACCGAATCCCGATGAAGATCTAATTAGTTGATGGACTTGGAGTGCTCTCTATCTTGGTTTGAAGGCATTTCTACCTATTAGGTAAGTCACTTGACTTGTGTGCAAAACCCCTTTTGGATTGGATTTGATCTCGGACCTTCAATTCCCTCGTTTTGGTCTTCGTTGTCAGCGATTGGTCGACCGATTGGTCGATCGGGCCGCCGACCAATCCACTCGACCAATGAGTGCCGTCTTTGGCAATTAGGTTGCTCTTGCTCTATTTAAGTCCAATCTCGAGTCCACTTCGTATTTGCTGCCTCCAAACCCTCTGGAACGAACCAAAGACCTCTGCAAGTCATCTCTCTTGCATCCTTGGTGTTTTCTTGACGGATATTCTTCGAAACTCTTCTTTTTGCATCAAAAGGTATGTCTACTCTCTCTTCTTCTCCTCCATCTTTGTTTTTCTTTCCTTTTTGAGTTGAGACAGTAGAAGAGATGCTGCATTCTCTGTTGCAAACATCTCCGAACATGTTCTCATGATCGTCCTAAGGATTTGAGGCTAGAACAATGATCTTAACCATGATCATTGCAAGCTTTTGAAGGATTCATGATCAAACCATGATTTAATCTCTGTTAAACTTCTAATCTGAATTCTGATCTCTTTGGATCTTCTTTTATTGATCATGTTAGTAGTTAATTGTTGTGTTTTCTTTCCATGATCCATAATCCATAGATTTCTAGTTGTTCTCTTCTACCATACTATGTGTTCTTCATGATGCATGATAGGTACATATATGGTAGGTTTTATTTCCTCATTTAGATTTATGCTTCTAAGCCTTATTCCATGAGGATCTATGTATGTTTTCATGTTTTCATTACCGAAAGCAATGATCCATCCTCCTATTGTTCTTGTCTTTGTTTTCTATTTCAAATTCATCAAGATCCATGGTTGAGTTAATTATGGTAACTTTTTGTTTCCTAATTTGGATCTTGATACCTTGATTTGATTAGTGTTTTGAGGTCCCCTATATGTTAGAATACTACTGATGTAGTCTACCCCTTGATTAGTACCCTTTTGAACCACCAAATTCGGATTTCATATCTTAAAACTCGATTTTATAGGTTATCGTCTCGCATTGGTCGACCGATTGGTCGACTGACCACTCGACCAATCCACTCGACCAATGAGTACAAAGCAACTCCAGCATTTGGTCTGCTTTCGGATGTTTTGATATCTTTTCTGTTAGGGATCTTTCCTAATATGTTGTATATACTTGTTTAGGACCTTCTTCTCAAGTTTGCCAAGATCTTACTTGATTTCTTAGGATTCCTTACGAGTTATAAAAGGTAAGGATGGTTATTTCCTTAATTACATAGATAGCATGAATCTAGTTTCTATATTTGAATATCATTAATATGTTTCCTAAATTAGATTCTTACAATGATATACTACTGTTGCATAACTTTGATTACAGTAGCATTACTTATTCATATTGAATTGATTCATGTATGATTTACTTACGAATGTTATACAAGTGATTGTAATTACTGATTTCTTTCCATATATGAAGTTACCATATATGTGATGATATGAATTGATGCATGTGTATGCTTACGTATGGTTTGGAAAGGAGAGGTGTCCTTTCGACACTTCGTCCTTCGACTACTACGGGAATATTATGGGATGTTTCCGGAGATGCCCTCCGGACACCTTCCTAAACTCGTTGGATGACATATCTAGTATTGTCTAGTAGTGTTTGGCTAGGATGTCCTGTTATGTCGACCCTAATCGGAGGGGTATTGAGACCGAACGACCCGTGGTAGCAATGGGGATTCATGGGCGCTCAAGACCGGTAACCAACCCGTGAGAGGACAGGAATCACATTGTGGGGGCCATTTATTGGTAGGGTTGCATATGGTTAGACTTGGGCTCACGGGCGCTTAAGACCGGTAACCAACCCGTGAGAGGACGTGAGAGCTTCCCGTTTACCATATGTGGATGATCAATAGGGTTGATGAGTCCGTAGTCCGAGTTGGTCGGTGCCATAGGATACGCCGACTCTAGTGTGAAGGATACCGGAAAGGATCGTCGTGGACGAGGAATGGAAGTATCTCGGATCCGACTTGATGTAACTAAGTAGAAGACTTGCATTTGGCTAGGTTTTACCCCGACATGCACCAAGACTTATACCAAATGGTTGTGAGAGAGTGTGTTGACTTAACCCCCCGCCAAGGTTTGTCCCGAGGGATGAAGGACCCATTACCAATCGGCTGCTCAAGACCGGTGAAATGATCCGTGAGAGAATCCAAGATATCTTAAATGGTTGAGGATGTGAGTGGACTTTCCTAAAGAAGTACGGTGCTATGACTTAAAGCATGTCTGCCAATAGAGACCAGCATCCATAGAGTTAGATTCATTCACTCATTGCTTGTCTCATATCATATTGCATTTATGTTGTTCTGGAATCCTGCCATTTATGTTATTATGGATTTTTAATCGCCTTACCGAGTTTCTTTGAAACTCATTCCTTTATTGTACAATGTTGTTAGACTATCCCGCAGTACCGAGTACTATGACGGTCCCTATGAAGAAGCGCAAGGCGAAGAGACATATCTCCAGGAAGGTGATTGCGGTTACCACAATTACTCTGAAGATCCCGCGAGTGGTTATGCTCCGTACGATGCTTAGTCCGACCATTGAGTGGAAGCGTCCTTGTGCTATTTATGAGATTTACACTTACAAGGATGTTGTCTATAAAGTGGAGAATAATTTAGTTACCCAATGTACTTGCTACTGGGATTAGATTTTGTCTAGTTTATTCTTTAGAGCTACTTTTCCGCTGGTTGTAAAGTGGGATTTTTGCTTCACTTTACTTATCCGTTTGATACTCGATTATATCTATTATTCCGATTCATTTATGATTCATTGTTTCTTTATTGGATCTATGATTTATCTTCCGCACTCTTGTTATGATTGTTCATGATTATGTTATTGTTTATGTGGGAGGTTGATCACTCGATACCCCGATCTTCGGGCTGTGGATCACACTCTCGGGTATGCCGATATGGTACCGGGCCGGGAGGGCGTGACAGATTGGTATCGAGCCCAAGGTTCGAGGAGATCCTAACCACAAAAGACAACAACTGAACATTCCCGTGTCATTGATCCGAAATGACTCTTCTACTCTTAGAAGTGAATAATAGAACACCGAATTAGAAACTTGACCTTTGAGGCATAATGTAACATTTCGAATAACATACCATAATTATACTTGAACAAATGTCACTAATGCAAGGAAAAGAAAGTTGCATAACATACAATAATTAAAGAGGAACAAAATGAACTTCATTAATTTCAAAGGTTTTTACAAGGATTACATCCGAAATGCATAAATGGAAAATCCTAAGGTACAGTCTATCTAGGTGATCTACTCGATCTCTCGTATGCTCCGAACTCCTCGCTAGCTGAGTCACCCGATGCTCTATCCTATCCCGTCGTGACTCCATCCTCTCGTACATCTGCTCCCTGTCTGACCTCCATCCTCTCTAGCATGGAAGTCATCGATCTCATCTCGTGCACCAAGATCTGAAGTCTCCGGAATCGCATGTGAAGGGCCACCTACCTTGAAGTGCGTTGAAGGAAACTCGTGATGCATGTGCTCAGCCTCGCGCATATCTCGCATCATCTCCGGCCCGATCATCACTATCGGGACCGATATCCTCTCCTCGCATCCTCTCGATCCCCGATCCTCATCCTCTCGATTCATCATCATCCTCACCCTCCGGACCAGGAGATCTCTCTCGACCGATGTAGTCTCATCCGACGAATGGTCCGAGTCCCAATGGGGTATCCCCGTGATCTAGTGTCCACCGGTGTATCCTCGAAACTCACCCCGAAATGCCCGAAGATCAAAGTCGAAGCCTCCCATAGCAAAGGTTCCGCATGCTAGGCCGCAGAACTAAGTCCAAAGCATGACCTCGCTGAATGATGTAGGAGAGATCGATCTCGAAGCCCATGTAGATGCGGTAGATGACTAAGGCCTCCATCACCGTGACTCGATGGTGATGTCCGGCTTTCGGCATGATGTTTCGGTCGACTATGCGACCGATAATACGTGCAGAACCCATCATCCGTCCGCTAGTCCACGGTGTGAAGCATCGACGGCTATCCCATAGCGTAGAGCATATCTCGCGAAGCTCGTACGGCATCGGATGGCTGTCCAGATCTGCTCTCGCAGGTATCCACACACACCGCCGTGGATAGTAAGGAACCCGCAAGATCTCAGCCGTTGTCCGGGTAGAGAAGCGAATCTGAGTCCGGGAAGACCCCGCTCCCGAGGACAAGTCTAAGTGGATGTCCCCCGGCCTCGAGCCTCCTCGTGTAAGTAAGGTTGTCGAAGAACAACCTCACTAGCTCCGGTATACCGGAAAATCTTCGGTGAAGAGATGAGTCCACCGTAATGTGTCGAACCTCTCGCCGAATCCTAAAGGCTCCGAGCTGGCGTAAGTGAAGTAGACGTCCCATCTCGATGTTACAAAGAGCTGAAGTAGGCCTCAGTACGAGAACTCGGCCCGAGGTGTGTCAAACATGTCCGGTCTCCTAACCTCCCGTCTAGGCTCGAAAGGAACCCGACCTCTGCCCCTAAGAGCACCTACGATGCGACCACGACCTCTACCTCCTCCTCGCCCTCCCCTCTCGCATGGTGTATCCGTGAAAGAGACAAGAGACAATTCCAATTAGTGCTATTTTAAGATTTGAGCCAAAAGGGTATTTTCGTAATTTTTCTGAAAATTTCAAATTTGGGGGAAATTTGATTTGAACATACTAGCATGTGCGCAATACTTGGAATTTCATGTCTATGAAGTTGTTTTGATGAAAATCGATCGAAAACTTGGATTAGAGCGAAAAATTCAGCAAGAAGAAATTTGGGGATTTTGCAATTTAGGTCAAAATTGGATTTTTGAAAAGTTGAAATTGGTTAAATCAAATTGTATGGACCTATCTACAATGTCATCTTGAGCATGTAGCATTTGATCTCGTGCGAAAATTTCAAGCGGTTTGAGAGAAAACGAAATTTTTCTAAAGATATCGATTTCGGTATAAAACTTTGCGAGATGAGCACCAATGTGTTAAAACTTGTTGTCTATGCATATCATTGTGTTTAAAACCTAGGGAATATGTTTCTAAGCATTCCTAAGCATGATTTCTAGCATTGGATACAAGTAAAGCATGGTTTTATTGAAATGCAAGCATGAGAAGATGAAAATGGAAGAAAGAATGAGAGATTTACCTTGTTTGTGAAGATGGTGTGTTGTGGTGTTGTTGTTGAAGCACTAAATCACCTCAAGAACACTTGTGGGAACTCTTGGAGATTTTCCCTAGAGCTCTCTCACCTTTGGAAGAAGTTAGAATGAGGTTGGAATGTGAAAATGAGGCTTATAATGCGAATTTTCGCATTCTGTCTTCATTGGTCGATCGATTGGTCGATTTGGGTCACTCGACCAATCACTCGACCAATGGTCACAGTGACCTCTTTTGCTGTTGAATTTTTGGAAAATGTGATTTTTGCCTTATGGAATATTGTTTGATGACTATATGGATATATTTGAGCATGATTTAAGTTTTCAAATCATTGGGACTTGTGGTTTATGTTGAATCTTCGAAATTCGGTATTTTGATGTTCTCGGTTTTGCGAGAATGGTTACTCCGAGAAGTGGGCGTGGTGAATCCAGTGGTCATGGAGGTGGTGAAATACCTCAGGGAGGTGGTGAAGTACCTCATGGAGGTGGTGGGATACCAAATGTTGATCGGGGGTACTCATGAGATCCCCGGTGCCCCGAATGTTGGACGTTTCGGAGATATTGCCAATATTATGGGCAATATGATGCAGCAGACAAGCAGCTCGGTTCAACCAGATGTTGGTGGGTTTCATGACTCGCATAATGAGACCCGGGCTGGTGCTAATGTGAATCCTCATGCCGCAGATCCCGAATGCGGGAGGTTTAGCCGGAACTCCTCATACTCACTTCGATGGAGAGTTTTCGAAGATGCAAGTACCCACTTTTACTAGAGTTACCAAGGACCCCTTGTTTCCTAACAAGTGGCTTCGTGAGTTGGAGAAGGCTTTCCGACATCCGCAATGCTCGGAAGCTCGGAAGATTTTGTTTGCCGAGCGAAGTTGCAACAAGAAGCTGATGCATGGTGGATCTCCACTCGTCCTGTTTTGGAAGGTTTGCATGCAGGAGTTGTAACTTGGGAGTTATTCAAAGAGGCTTTTTGTATGAACTACTTTCCCGAGGCGGTGAAGGATGCGAAGGAAGCTGAGTTTATGATTCGACTCAAGGAACTCGTCCGTGTTGGAGTACCAACGAAGTTCGAGGAGCTTCATTTCTTTGCTCCAGATTCTTTGAAGGAAGACCTTGCCAAAGCAAAGAAGTTCTTCAAAGGACTGCGCCCGCCATTAAAGCTTACCTCACAAGTCCAGCCTATAGTGAGCTATGCTCAAGTGGTGCAGAACTCGAAGAAGTTGGAAGAAACGAGAGAAGGAAAGTGCTCGTGTGCAAAAGCCTTGGCAGTCAAGGAATTCTGGTTTGGTGGATCGCAATGACCGTCGTTTTGTGAGACCTACACCCTACCCCACTCCTACCTTTCGGGCTAAGAGTGTAGGTCGGAACACGGGTTTTCAGCAGCCCGGCCGGTTTAGACAAAGATGGCGGAAACCGACCACCAGCAAGTGCAAGTGCAAGTGCAAGTGCAAGTGCAAGGCCTTTTGTTCGGAAGCCCCTCTGTTGCAGCCACCCCCGTTGGATCCAAAGAATCTTGTTTGCTTCTACTTCGCAAGCAAGCTGGTCATTTTGCTCGTGCCTGTCCGAAGCGGCTCCGCCCAAAGAGCCCCGCCCAATGGTGAAGAGTGCTCCTGCTCCTCCCTCCGGTAGAGTTTTTAGTATTTCCAAAGTCTTGAGCAGGATCCAAGCCATGATGTGATTACGGGTACATTGTTAGTCGCTTCTATTTCGCATTTGTCTTATTTGATACGGGTGCATCTCATTCGTTCATGTCATCTCGCATTCATCAAGAAGACTAACCTAATCCCCGAGAAATTGTCTAGTTGTTTATTGATTAGTACACCTACTGGTCTGTTGTGAAACTAGATAAGGGGTTATCTAAATGTCCTGTGTTGATTGGTGAGAAGAACTTGGAAGCCAATTTTGTGATTCTTGACATGAAGGACTTCGATGTTATTTTGGGAATCGATTGGTTGACGGCCCACAAAGCTGTATTCCTTTGTTCCTCAAAGAAGATTCAGTTCCATATTTGTGGAAGTCCGGTCTTTGAATTTCGGGGTGAAAAGAGAAGGGTTTGTAAGAAGGTGCTGTCTGCACCGATGCAAGTCTATGCCCTAGTGGATGATGCTTCATCCGAAGGCAAGGGTATAGTGGAGAAAAGAGTCGAGGAAGTCGAGTTGTCTGCGACTTTGTTGATGTCTTCCCGATGATCTATCGAGAGTGCCTCCGGACAGAGATGTCGAATTTTCTATTGATCTCGTACCTGGTGCTGCACCGGTATCTAAAGCTCCGTATAGGATGGCTCCTACTGAGTTGAAAGAGTTGCAAAATCAGTTGAATGAGCTCATTGATAGAGGTTTCGTACAGCCTAGTGTGTCACCTTGGGGAGCTCCGGTCTTGTTCGTCAAGAAGAAAGACGGTAGTATGCGCTTGTGCATCGACTACCGTGAGTTGAATAAGTTGACTATCAAGAATAGATATCCGCTGCCCGAATCGATGATCTCTTCGATCAGTTGAAGGGTGCAGTTGTGTTCTCAAAGATTGACTTAAGGTCCGGATATCACCAATTGAAAGTGAAGTCTAGTGATATCTTCAAGACAGCTTTCCGAACGCGGTATGGTCACTACGAGTTTAGAGTCATGCCCTTCGGATTGACCAATGCTCCTGCGGTGTTCATGGACCTCATGAACCGAGTATTTCATGATGTGCTTGATAAGTTTGTGATTGTTTTCATTGATGACATCTTGATCTATTCGAAGAGCGAAGAAGAGCATGCGAGTCATCTAAGTTTCACTTTGCAAAGGTTGCGAGAAAAGAAGTTGTTCGCTAAGTTTAGCAAGTGTGATTTCCGGCTTAAGAGAGTGGTATTCCTTGGTCATGTAGTTTCAGCCGAAGGTATTCGTGTTGATCCCGAAAAAGTCCAAGTCGTGGCTGATTGGGAGAGACCGAAGTCGAGAACGGAAATAAGAAGTTTTCTTGGATTGGCGGGTTACTACCGAAGGTTTATTGAGAACTTTTCTCGGTTGGCTGCTCCTATGACTAAGTTGACCAGGAAAGAAGAGAAGTTTGTTTGGTCCGACGCCTTCGTGAGAAGAATTTCCAAGAGTTGAAAGATAGATTGACAAGTGCCCCGGTTTTGACTATACCCGATAGTTCCGGTGGTATGACAGTTTATACCGATGCGTCAAAGATTGGTTTGGGTTGTGTACGATGCAACATGGCAAGGTCGTAGCCTATGCTTCTCGGCAATTGAAGGATTATGAGCGGAATTACCCCACTCACGATCTAGAACTTGCCGCCGTTGTCTTTGCTTTGAAGATTTGGAGACATTATCTTTACGGTGAGAAGATTGCCATTTTCACGGATCATAAGAGTTTGAAGTACTTCTTTACCCAAAAGGAGTTGAACATGAGACAAAGGAGATGGTTGGAACTAGTCTCCGATTATGATTGTGATATTCAAGATCACCCCGGGAAAGCAAATGTTGTTGCTGATGCTCTTAGTAGGAAGAACCGGAAGAAGACTTTGGATTTGAATGCTTTGAGTTTACCATTGTGGTCTTCTATTGAGAGTTTTGATTTGGAAATCGTCCCCGAGAATTCTGATTTTATTCTTTCCGCCATGACGGCAAGATCTGGTCTTAGAGATAAGATTGTTGCTCTGCAGAAGTTCGATCAAGAGTTTTTGATCAAAGTTGAGAAGATTTCTTCGAATCCCGAGTCGGACCCCGACTTTGGTATATCCATGGATGGTGCTTTGTTGTTTAGAGGAAGACTGTACGTGCCTGCAAATGAAGAAGTTAAGAAAGAAATATTGAAGGAAGCACACCAGTCAGTCTTTACTGTACACCCGGGAAGCACATAGATGTACAAGGACTTGAAGGAACATTTTTGGTGGATTGGTCTAAAGGCGGATGTTGATGATTTTGTTGCCAAGTGTGCGACTTGCCAGCGTGTGAAAGCCGTTCGACAACCTCCATCTGGATTACTTCAACCCCTTCCTATTCCTAGTTGGAAGTGGGAAGATATCTCCATGGACTTTGTGACTAGCTTGCCTCGGACAAGTAAAGGCAATGACACTGTGTGGGTGATTGTTGATAGGTTGACCAAATCAGCCCATTTCATTCCTATGAAGATCACTCATACTGGATAAGCTAGCAAGGCTTTATGTGGATAATGTGGTTCGTCTCTGCATGGTGTGCCATTGAGTATTGTTTCGGATCGTGATCCTAGGTTCACCTCAAGGTTTTGGAATAGTTTGCGAAGGCCTTGGGAACCCAATTGAACTTGAGTACAGCTCATCATCCACAAGTCGATGGACAATCCGAGCGGACAATTCGGACATTGGAAGACATGCTCGGATCTTGTGTGGTGGATATGGGTGGTAATTGGGATGAACACCTAGCTTTGGTTGAGTTTGCCTATAACAACGGTTATCAAGCAACAATAGGCATGGCTCCATTCAAGGCTTTGTATGGCAGTACTTGTAGGACACCTTTGTACCTTGGATCGAGACAGGTGAAAGAAAAGTCTTAGGTCCCGAGATGATTGAAGCTACAAGTGCTATGGTAGATATGATAAGAGAAAGGATTAAGTCACCGGATCGAGACAGAAATCTTATGCTGATAAGAGAAGGACCGATTTGGAATTTCAAGTTGGAGAGAAAGTCTTTCTGAAGGTCTCACCAATGAAGGGTGTGATGAGATTCAATGTTAAGGGAAAGCTTAGCCCTCGTTACATTGGACCTTTCGAGATTTTGGAAAAGGTTGGACCTGTTGCGTATCGATTAGCATTACCTCCGCCTCTTGCTGGTGTGCACAATGTGTTTCATATTTCGATGCTCCGAAAATACATAGAGAATCCGGAACACATTTTGCAGCAAGCACCTGAAGGACTTAGTGCTGATTTGACCTATGATGAAGAACCGGCCGAAATCTTGGATAGGAAGGACAAGCAGCTGCGGAATCGCGCCATTCCTTTGGTGAAGATTCGGTGGAAGAACCATACCCCCTGAAGAAGCTTCTTGGGAGAAGGAAGAAGATATGAAGGAGAAGTTTCCTTACCTCTTTGGAAGCACAGTACGCTTTCAATTTCGGGGACGAAATTTCTTTAAGGGGGGAGAATGTAAAACCCAGCCCTAACCTTGACCCGGAAACCTTGTTATTTGTAGGTCCGACGACCCGAAGTAAAGTAAGAAGTCAGCTTTGGGCCATCCCAAGTAGAGGACTTGGTGTCCGGCTTTGAATCCATGAAAGTTGATGATGAGGTTCTATTTATGGAAACCGAATCCCGATGAAGATCTAATTAGTTGATGGACTTGGAGTGCTCTCTATCTTGGTTTGAAGGCATTTCTACCTATTAGGTAAGTCACTTGACTTGTTTGCAAAACCCCTTTAGGATTGGATTTGATCTCGGACCTTCAATTCCTCGTTTTGGTCTTGTCGCCGCATTGGTCGACCGATTGGTCGATCGGGCCGGTCGACCAATCCACTCGACCAATGAGTGCTGTCTTTGGCAATTAGGTTGCTCTTGCTCTATTTAATTCCAATCTCGAGTCCACTTCGTATTTGCTGCCTCCAAACCCTCTGGAACGAACCAAAGACCTCTGCAAGTCATCTCTCTTGCATCCTTGGTGTTTTCTTGACGGATCTTCGTCGAAACTCTTCTTTTTGCATCAAAAGGTATGTCTACTCTCTCTTCTTCTCCTTCATCTTTGTTTTTCTTTCCTTTTTGAGTTGAGACAGTAGAAGAGATGCTGCATTCTCTGTTGCAAACATCTCTGAACATGTTCTCATGATCGTCCTAAGGATTTGAGGCTAGAACAATGATCTTAACCATGATCATTGCAAGCTTTTGAAGGATTCATGATCAAACCATGATTTAATCTCTGTTAAACTTCTAATCTGAATTCTGATCTCTTTGGATCTTCTTTTATTGATCATGTTAGTAGTTAATTGTTGTGTTTTCTTTCCATGATCCATAATCCATAGATTTCTAGTTGTTCTCTTCTACCATACTATGTGTTCTTCATGATGCATGATAGGTACATATATGGTAGGTTTTATTTCCTCATTTAGATTTATGCTTCTAAGCCTTATTCCATGAGGATCTATGTATGTTTTCATGTTTTCATTACCGAAAGCAATGATCCATCCTCCTATTGTTCTTGTCTTTGTTTTCTATTTCAAATTCATCAAGATCCATGGTTGAGTTAATTATGGTAACTTTTTGTTTCCTAATTTGGATCTTGATACCTTGATTTGATTAGTGTTTTGAGGTCCCCTATATGTTAGAATACTACTGATGTAGTCTACCCCTTGATTAGTACCATTTTGAACCACCAAATTCGGATTTCATATCTTAAAACTCTGATTTTATAGGCTTATCGTCGCATTGGTCGATCGATTGGTCGACTGAACCACTCGACCAATCCACTCGACCAATGAGTACAAGCAACTCCAGATTTGGTCCGTTTCGGATGTTTTGATATCTTTTCTGTTAGGGATCTTTCCTAATATGTTGTATATACTTGTTTAGGACCTTCTTCTCAAGTTTGCCAAGATCTTACTTGATTTCTTAGGATTCCTTGCGAGTTATAAAAGGTAAGGATGGTTATTTCCTTAATTACATAGATAGCATGAATCTAGTTTCTATATTTGAATATCATTAATATGTTTCCTAAATTAGATTCTTACAATGATATACTACTGTTGCATAACTTTGATTACAGTAGCATTACTTATTCATATTGAATTGATTCATGTATGATTTACTTACCAATGTTATACAAGTGATTGTAATTACTGATTTCTTTCCATATATGAAGTTACCATATATGTGATGATATGAATTGATGCATGTGTTTGCTTACGTATGGTTTGGAAAGGAGAGGTGTCCTTTCGACACATCTGTCCTTGGACTACTACGGGAATATTATGGGATGTTTCCGGAGATGCCCTCTGGACACCTTCCTAAACTGTTGGATGACATATCTAGTATTGTCTAGTAGTGTTTGGCTAGGATGTCCTGTTATGTCGGACCCTAATCGGAGGGGTATTGAGACCGAACGACCCGTGGTAGCAATGGGGATTCATGGGCGCTCAAGACCGGTAACCAACCCGTGAGAGGACAGGAATCACATTGTGGGGGCCATTTATTGGTAGGGTTGCATATGGTTAGACTTGGGCTCACGGGCGCTTAAGACCGGTAACCAACCCGTGAGAGGACGTGAGAGCTTCCCGTTTACCATATGTGGATGATCAATAGGGTTGATGAGTCCATAGTCCGAGTTGGTCGGTGCCATAGGATACGCTGACTCTAGTGTGAAGGATACCGGAAAGGATCGTCAGGGACGAGGAATGGAAGTATCCGGATCCGACTTGATGTAACTAAGTAGAAGACTTGCATTTGGCTAAGTTTTACCCTGACATGCGCCAGTACTTATACCAAATGGTTGTGAGAGAGTGTGTTGACTTAACCCCCTGCCAAGGTTTGTCCTGAGGGATGAAGGACCCATTACCAATCGGCTGCTCAAGACCGGTGAAATGATCCGTGAGAGAATCCAAGATATCTTAAATGGTTGAGGATGTGAGTGGACTTTCCTAAAGAAGTACGGTGCTATGACTTAAAGCATGTCTGCCAATAGAGACCAGCATCCATAGAGTTAGATTCATTCACTCATTGCTTGTCTCATATCATATTGCATTTATGTTGTTCTCGGAATCCCTGCCATTTATGTTATTATGGATTTTTAAGCGCCTTACTGAGTTTCTTTGAAACTCATTCCTTTATTGTACAATGTTGTTAGACTATCCTGCAGGTGCGAGTACTATGACGGTCCCTATGAAGAAGCGCAAGGCGAAGAGACATATCTCCGGGGAAGGTGATTGCGGTTACCACAATTACTCGAAGATCCCGCGAGTGGTTATGCTCCGTACGATGCTTAGTCCGACCATTGAGTGGAAGCGTCCTTGTGCTATTTATGAGATTTACACTTACAAGGATGTTGTCTATAAAGTGGAGAATAATTTAGTTACCCAATGTACTTGCTACAGGGATTAGATTTTGTCTAGTTTATTCTTTAGAGCTACTTTTCCGCTGGTTGTAAAGTGGGATTTTTGCTTCACTTTACTTATCCGTTTGATACTACGATTATATCTATTATTCTGATTCATTTATGATTCATTCTTTCTTTATTGGATCTATGATTTATCTTCCGCACTCTTGTTATGATTGTTCATGATTATGTTATTGTTTATGTGGGAGGTTGATCACTCGATACCTGATCTTCGGGCTGTGGATCACACTCTCGGGTATGCCAGATAGGGTACCGGCTGGGAGGGCGTGACACCTCATGAACCGAGTATTTCATGATGTGCTTGATAAGTTTGTGATTGTTTTCATTGATGACATCTTGATGTATGCGAAGAGGGGAGGGGGGGGGGGGAGGGAAGTTAGTTACCGCGGGGGGGGGGGGGGGGGGAGGGGGGGGTTGGGTTAGGAGGGGGGGGGTGTGGGGTGGAGGGGGGGGGGGGGTGGGGTGGGGGGGTGGGGGGGGGGGGGGGGGGGGGGGGGGGGGGGGGGGGGGGGGGGGGGGGGGGGGGGGGGGGGGAGAGACCGAAGTCGATAACGGAAATAAGAAGTTTTCTTGGATTGGCGGGTTACTACCGAAGGTTTATTGAGAACTTTTCTCGGTTGGCTGCTCCTATGACTAAGTTGACCAGGGAAAGAAGAGAAGTTTGTTTGGTCCGACGCTTTGTGAGAAGAATTTCCAAGAGTTGAAAGATAGATTGACAAGTGCCCCGGTTTCGACTATACCCGATAGTTCCGGTGGTATGACGGTTTATATCGATGCGTCAAAGATTGGTTTGGGTTGTGTACTTGATGCAACATGGCAAGGTCGTAGCCTATGCTTCTCGGCAATTGAAGGATTATGAGCGGAATTACCCCACTCACGATCTAGAACTTGCCGCCGTTGTCTTTGCTTTGAAGATTTGGAGACATTATCTTTACGGTGAGAAGATTGCCATTTTCACGGATCATAAGAGTTTGAAGTACTTCTTTACCCAAAAGGAGTTGAACATGAGACAAAGGAGATGGTTGGAACTAGTCTCTGATTATGATTGTGATATTCGGTATCATCCCGGGAAAGCAAATGTTGTTGCTGATGCTTTTAGTAGGAAGAACCAGAAGAAGACTTTGGATTTGAATGCTTTGAGTTTACCATTGTGGTCTTCTATTGAGAGTTTTGATTTGGAAATCGTTCACGAGAATTCTGAATTTATTCTTTTGCCATGACGGCAAGATCTGGTCTTAGAGATAAGATTGTTGCTCTGCAGAGTTCTGATCAAGAGTTTTTGATCAAAGTTGAGAAGATTTCTTCGAATCCTGAGTCGGACCCCGACTTTGGTATATCCATGGATGGTGCTTTGTTGTTTAGAGGAAGGCTGTGTGTGCACATAAGCGAAGAAGTTAAGAAAGAAATATTGAAGGAAGCACACCGGTCGGTCTTTCTTGTACACCCGGGATGCACCAAGATGTACAAGGACTTGAAGGAACATTTTTTGTGGATTGGTCTAAAGGCGGATGTTGATGATTTTGTTGCCAAGTGTGGGACTTGCCAAAGTGTGAAAGCCGTTCGACAACCTCCATCTGGATTACTTCAGCCTCTTCCTATTCCTAGTTGGAAGTGGGAGGATATCTCCATGGACTTTGTGACTAGTTTGCCTCGGACAAGTAAAGGCAATGACACTGTGTGGGTGATTGTTGATAGGTTGACCAAATCAGCCCATTTCATTCCTATGAAGATCACTCATACTACTGGATAAGCTAGCAAGGCTTTATGTGGATAATGTGGTTCGTCCGCATGGTGTGCCATTGAGTATTGTTTCGGATCGTGATCCTAGGTTCACCTCAAGGTTTTGGAATAGTTTGCGAAGGCCTTGGGAACCCAATTGAACTTGAGTACAGCTCATCATCCACGATCGATGGACAATCCGAGCGGACAATTCAGACATTGGAAGACATGCTCGGATCTTGTGTGGTGGATATGGGTGGTAATTGGGATGAACACCTAGCTTTGGTTGAGTTTGCCTATAACAACGGTTATCAAGCAACAATAGGCATGGCTCCATTCAAGGCTTTGTATGGCAGTACTTGTAGGACACCTTTGTCTTGGTCGAGGCAAGGTGAAAGAAAAGTCTTAGGTCCTGAGATGATTGAAGCTACAAGTGCTATGGTAGATATGATAAGAGAAAGGATTAAGTCCTGCTTGATCGAGACGGAAATCTTATGCTTGATAAGAGAAGGACCGATTTGGAATTTCAAGTTGGAGAGAAAGTCTTTCTGAAGGTCTCACCAATGAAGGGTGTGATGAGATTCAATGTTAAGGGAAAGCTTAGCCCTCGTTACATTGGACCTTTCGAGATTTTGGAAAAGGTTGGACCTGTTGCGTATCGATTAGCATTACCTCCGCCTCTTGCTGGTGTGCACAATGTGTTTCATATTTCGATGCTCCGAAAATACATAGAGAATCCGGAACACATTTTGCAGCAAGCACCTGAAGGACTTAGTGCTGATTTGACCTATGATGAAGAACCGGCCGAAATCTTGGATAGGAAGGACAAGCAGCTGCGGAATCGCACCATTCCTTTGGTGAAGATTCGGTGGAAGAACCATACCCCTGAAGAAGCTTCTTGGGAGAAGGAAGAAGATATGAAGGAGAAGTTTCCTTACCTCTTTGGAAGCACAGGTACGCTTTCAATTTCGGGGACGAAATTTCTTTAAGGGGGGGAGAATGTAAAACCCAGCCCTAACTGGACCAGTCGACCAATCCACTCGACCAATGAGTACAGCAACTCCAGAATTGGTCTATGTTGGATGTTTTGGTATCTTTTCTGTTAGGGATCTTTCCTAATATGTTGTATATACTTGTTTAGGACCTTCTTCTCAAGTTTGCCGAGATCTTACTTGATTTCTTAGGATTCCTTTGCGAGTTATAAAAGGTAAGGATGGTTATTTCCTTAATTACATAGATAGCATGAATCTAGTTTCTATATTTGAATATCATAGATATGATTCCTAAATTAGATTCTTACAATGATATACTACTGTTGCATAACTTTGATTACAGTAGCATTACTTATTCATATTAAATTGATTCATGTATGATTTACTTACCAATGTTATACAAGTGATTGTAATTATTGATTTCTTTCCATATATGAAGTTACCATATATGTGATGATATGAATTGATGCATGTGTATGCTTAAGTATGGTTTGGAAAGGAGAGGTGTCCTTTTGACGCTTCTGTTCTTGGACTACTACGGGAATATTATGGGATGTTTCCGGAGATGCCCTCTGGACACCTTCCTAAACTGTTGGATGACATATCTAGGATTGTCTAGTAGTGTTTGGCTAGGATGTCCTGTTATGTCGGACCCTAATCGGAGGGGTATTGAGACCGAACGACCCGTGGTAGCAATGGGGATTCATGGGCGCTCAAGACCGGTAACCAACCCGTGAGAGGACAGGGAATCACATTGTGGGGGCCATTTATTGGTAGGGTTGCATATGGTTAGACTTGGGCTCACGGGCGCTTAAGACCGGTAACCAACCCGTGAGAGGACGTGAGAGCTTCCCGTTTACCATATGTGGATGATCAATAGGGTTGGTGAGTCCGTAGTCGGGGACTATGAGGACTCTAGTGTGAAGGATACCGGAAAGGATCGTCGGGGACGAGGAATGGACGTATCTGGATCTCGACTTGATGTAACTAAGTAGAAGACTTGCATTTGGCTAGGTTTTACCACGACATGCGCCAAGTACTTATACCAAATGGTTGTGAGAGAGTGTGTTGACTTAACCCCCTGCCAAGGTTTGTCCTGAGGGATGAAGGACCCATTACCAATCGGCTGCTCAAGACCGGTGAAATGATCCGTGAGAGAATCCAAGATATCTTAAATGGTTGAGGATGTGAGTGGACTTTCCTAAAGAAGTACGGTGCTATGACTTAAAGCATGTCTGCCAATAGAGACCAGCATACATAGAGTTAGATTCATTCATTCATTGCTTGTCTCATATCATATTGCATTTATGTTTGTTCTAGAATCCTGTCATTTATGTTATTATGGATTTTAATCGCCTTCTTCGAGTTTCTTTGAAACTCATTCCTTTATTGTACAATGTTGTTAGACTATCCCTGCAGTACTGAGTACTATGACGGTCCCTATGAAGAAGCGCAAGGCGAAGAGGCATATCTCCGGGGAAGGTGATTGCGGTTACCACAATTACTACTCAAGATCCCGCGAGTGGTTATGCTCCGTACGATGCTTAGTCCGACCATTGAGTGGAAGCGTCCTTGTGCCATTTATGAGATTTACACTTACAAGGATGTTGTCTATAAAGTGGAGAACAATTTAGTTACCCAATGTACTTGCTACTGGGATTAGGTTTTGTCTAGTTTATTCTTTAGAGCTACTTTTCCGCTGGTTGTAAAGTGGGATTTTTGCCTCACTTTACTTATCTGTTTGATACTCTGATTATATCTATTATTCTGATTCATTTATGATTCATTCTTTCTTTATTGGATCTATGATTTATCTTCCGCACTCTTGTTATGATTGTTCATGATTATGTTATTGTTTATGTGGGAGGTTGATCACTCGATACCTGATCTTCGGGCTGTGGATCACACTCTCGGGTATGCCAGATAGGGTACCGGCTGGGAGGACGTGACACGGGCGCTTTGATACTATAGCATGAATTTGACAGTTACCACACCGACGAACATATTCCATAGCAGCCTCTTGGATCTTAGGCCAATATAACCCAAGTCTTAGAATTTTGTGGGCCAGGGCTCGTCCACCCATGTGAGCTCCACAAATTCCTTCATGAACCTCAGCCAAAGCTGATTTTGCTCCTTCGGGGCCTATACATCTCATAAGGGGTCCAGAATAAGATCTTTTGTATAGTCTCCCCATTCTGAATGACAAATCTCGCTGATCGTATCTTGATCAACCTTGCCTCTTTCGGATCCTCAGGTAATTTGTCATCTCTCAGATACTCGATTATCGGATCCATCCAGCAATGCTCTGCTTCAATGTAAGAAATTTCTTTCTCATGATAACTTGGAAAAGTTATTTCTTCAATATAGACCGAAGGGTCTAGATTATTTTCTTTGGCATTGGCTAGTCGGGATAGCTCATCTGCCACTGAATTTTCATTCCTCGAAATCTGAGATATCTTCAAATTCCAAAATTGGTTTTGAAATGCCTGCACTATCTCTTGATATTTCTGCAAGCGTGGTTCTTTAATACCATACTCCCCTTGGACTTGGTTGACTATAAGTTGAGAGTCACTGTCACGCCCTCCCAGCCGGTACCCTATCTGGCATACCCGAGAGTGTGATCCACAGCCCGAAGATCAGGTATCGAGTGATCAACCTCCCACATAAACAATAACATAATCATGAACAACCATAACAAGAGTGCGGAAGATAAATCATAGATCCAATAATGAAAGAATGAATCATAAACGAATCGGAATAATAGATATAATCAGAGTATCAGACAGATAAGTAAAGTGAAGCAAAAATCCCACTTTACATCCAGCGGAAAAGTAGCTCTAAAGAATAAACTAGATAAAAGCTAATCCCAGTAGCAAGTACATTGGGTAACTAAATTATTCTCCACTTTGTAGACGACATCCTTGTAGGTGTAGATCTCATAGATAGCACAAGGACGCTTCCACTCAATGGTCGGACTAAGCATCGTACGGAGCATAACCACCCGTGGGATCTTCTGAGTAATTGTGGTAACCGCAATCACCTTCCCGGAGATATGTCTCTTCGCCTTGCGCTTCCTCATAGGGACCGTCATAGTATTCCGTACTGCGGGATAGTCTAACAACATTGTACAATAAAGGAATGAGTTTCAAAGAAACTCGGTAAAGGCGATTAAAATCCATAATAACATAAATGGCAGGATTCCGGAACAATCATAAATGCAATATGATATGAGACAAACAATGAATGAATGAATCTAACTCTAAGTATGCTTTGGTCTCTATTGGCAGACATGCTTTAAGTCATAGCACCGTACTTCTTTAGGAAAGTCCACTCACATCCTCAACCATTTAAGATATCTTGGATTCTCTCACGGATCATTTCACCGGTCTTGAGCAGCCGATTGGTAATGGGTCCTTCATCCCTCGGGACAAACCTTGGCGGGGGGTTAAGTCAACACACTCTCTCACAACCATTTGGTATAAGTGCGGCGCATGTCGGGGTAAAACCTAGCCAAATGCAAGTCTTCTACTTGGTTACATCAAGTCGGATCCAGATACTTCCATTCCTCGTCCTCGACGATCCTTTCCGGTATCCTTCACACTAGAGTCGGCGTATCCTATGGCACCGACCAACTCGGACTACGGACTCATCAACCCTATTGGTTATCCACATATGGTAAACGGGAAGCTCTCACGTCCTCTCACGGGTTGGTTACCGGTCTTAAGCGCCCGTGAGCCCAAGTCTAACCATATGCAACCCTACCAACAAATGGCCCCCACAATGTGATTCCTGTCCTCTCACGGGTTGGTTACCGGTCTTGAGCGCCCATGAATCCCCATTGCTACCACGGGTCGTTCGGTCTCAATACCCCTCCGATTAGGGTCGACATAACAGGACATCCTAGCCAAACACTACTAGACAATCCTATATATGTCATCCAACGGTTTAGGAAGGTGTCCAGAGGGCATCTCCGGAAATATCCCATAATATTCCCGTAGTAGTCCAAGGACAGAAGTGTCAAAAGGACACCTCTCCTTTCCAAACCATACGTAAGCATACACATGCATCAATTCATATCATCACATATATGGTAACTCCATATATGGAAAGAAATCAAGTATAACAATCACTTGTATAACATTGGTAAGTAAATCATACATGAATCAATTCAATATGAATAAGTAATTCTACTGTAATCAAAGTTATGCAACAGTAGTATATCATTGTAAGAATCTAATTTAGGAAACATATTAATGATATTCAAATATAGAAACTAGATTCATGCTATCTATGTAATTAAGGAAATAACCATCCTTACCTTTTATAAGTCGCAAAGAATCCTAAGAAATCAAGTAAGATCTTGGCAAACTTGAGAAGAAGGTCCTAAACAAGTATATACAACATATTAGGAAAGATCCCTAACAGAATATATATCAAAACATCCGAAATGAGACCACTCGGAGTTCTTGTACTCATTGGTCGAGTGGATTGGTCGAGTGGTCCAGTCGACCAATCAGTCGACCAATGCAGACGATAGCTTAGAAAATCAGAGTTTTGAGATATGAAATCCGAATTTGGTGGTTCAAAAGGGTACTAATCAAGGGGTAGACTACATCAGTAGTATTCTAACATATAGGGGACCTCAAAACACTAATCAAATCAAGGTATCAAGATCCAAATTAGGAAACAAAAAGTTACCATAAATAAATCAAACATGGATCTTGATGAATTTTGAAATAGAAAACAAAGACAAGAACTATAGGAGGATGGATCATTGCTTTTGGTAATGAAAACATGAAAACATGCATAGGTCTTCATGGAATAAGGCTTAGAAGCATAAATCTAAATAAGGAAATAAAACCTACCATATATGTACTATCATGCATCATGAAGAACACATAGTAAGGTAGAAGAGAACAACTAGAATTCTATGGATTATGGATCATAGAAAGAAAACACAACCATTAACCACTAACATGATCAATGAAAGAAGATCCAAAGAGATCAGAATTCAGATTAGGAAATTATCGAGAGATTAAATCATGGTTTGATCATGAATCCTTCAAAAGCTTGCAATGATCATGGTTAAGATCATTGTTCTAGCCTTAAATCCTTAGGATGATCATGAGAACATGTTCGAGAGATGTTTGCAACGAGAGGATGCAGCATCTCTTCTACTGTCTCAACTCAAAAAGGAAAGAAAAACAAAGATGTAGGAGAAGAAGAGAGAGTAGACATACCTTTTGATGCAAAAAGAAGAGTTCCGACGAAGATCCGTCAAGAAAACTCCAAGGATGCAAGAGAGATGACTTGCGAGAGGTCTTTGGTTCGTTCGGGAGGGTTTGGAGGCAGCAAATACGAAGTGGACTCGAGGTTAGACTTAAATAGAGCAAGAATCAACCTAATTGCCAAAGACAAGCACCCATTGGTCGAGTGGATTGGTCGACTGGCCCGATCGACCAATCAGTCGACCAATGCGACATAAACAAGGCCAAAACAGGGAATTGAAGGCCCGAGATCAAATCCAAACCTAAAGGGGTTTTGTACACAAGTCAAGTGACTTACCTAGTAGGTAGAAATGCCTTCAAACCAAGATAGAGAGCCCCCCAACCCCAACAACAAATTAGATCTCCACCAGAATCCCCTTTCTAAAAAAATAGAACCTCATCATCAACCTTCATGGATTCAAAGCCGACACCCAGTCCTCTCACTGGGATGGCCCAAAGCTGACTTCTTACTTTACTTCGGGTCATCGGACCTACAAATAACAAGGTTTCCGGGTCAAGGTTAGGGCTGGGTTTCACAGTCACTATAAATAGTAACATCTGCAATAGACAAAGCTTTTGACAACCGAAGTCCAGCTATCAGAGCCTCATATTCTGCTTCGTTATTACTTGCTTCAAATGCAAATCTCAAAGCATATCGAATAATAAATCCTGCTGGACTTTTAAATAGAATTCCAGCTCCTGCTCCATCTTTATTACTCGAACCATCCACATATACCTCCGAAGTGGTTGGTATAATGGGATCCTCGATGGTGGATTCCACCGGTGCAGTAGTTTCTACTACAAAATCGGCTAGCACGTGAGCCTTGATTGCAGTTCTGGGCTTAAAGCTCATTTGGAACTCGCTGAGTTCAACCGACCAGGACACCATCCTTCCAGGTAAATCAGGTTTATTAAGAACTTTACTAAGAGGAAAAGTTGTAAATACCTCAATTGAATGAGCCTGAAAGTATGGCCTTAGCTTCCTGGCGGCCATCATAAGAGCCAGAGCCTGCTTCTCAATCTGCAAATATCTTGTCTCTGCATCTAGCAACACGTGGCTCACATAGTAAATCAGCCACTGTTTTTTATCTTTCTCACGAACAAGTACTACACTGACCGCTGAAAGGGACGTCGCTAGATATAGCTGTAATATTTCCCCCTTCTCTGGTCGGGACAAGATCGACGGTTGTCCGAGTGCTTCTTTTAACTCCTTGAAAGCTTTTTGGCATTCTTCGGTCCATTTTGCTTCCTTGCTGCCCCTCAAATCTTTGAGTGCCTTGAAGAAAGGCAAACACTTTTCTCCAGACTTGGAGATGAATCGATTCAAAGCAGCAACTCTCCCTGTTAAACACTGTACATCACGAACAGTTTTGGGAGCCTCCATATCAACCAGAGCTTGTATTTTGGCAAGATTAGCCTCAATACCTCTCTGTGACACCATGAAGCCCAAAAATTTTCCTGAAGAAACTCCAAAAGCGCACTTTTCTGGATTCAGCTTCATTTGATATTTTCGCAGTACTGAGAATACCTCAGTCAAATCTGCAATATGATTTGCTTTTGTAAAGCTCTTTACAAGCATGTCGTCCACATAAGCTTCAACATTCTTCCCTATCAAATCTTTGAAAATCTTGTTGACGACCCTCTGATATGTAGCTCCTGCATTTATCAGGCCAAAAGGCATGACCTTATAATAGTAGCTTTCACGATCAGTCATGAAAGCTGTAAACTTCTCATCCTCCTTATTCATAAGGATCTGATTATACCCTGAGTAGGCATCCATGAAACTTAGAGTTTCATATCCTGCAGTCGCATCTATCAAGAGGTCAATCCGAGGCAACGGATAGCAATCTTTAGGGCAAGCTTTGTTGAGATCTGTGTAATCTGTACACATTCTCCACTTCCCATTCGCCTTTTTTACCATTACCACGTTAGCTAACCAAGTTGGGCATTCAATTGGTTCTATGAAACCAGAATTCTTCAATTTTTCAATTTCGCCCCGAACGGCTTCATACTTTTCAATGGAGAAATTTCTCCTTTTTTGTATCACTGGTTTCACCTTTGGATCTATCCAGAGTTTATGCTCTGCGACAGCCTGATCGATTCCTGGCATGTCTTTAGCAGACCATGCAAATATGTCTTTATTCTGTTGAAGAAATAACTTCAACTCATCTTTGAATTCCTCCAGCTGCTCAAACCCGATATAAGTAATCTTCTTTTTATCCTTGGTACACAGTTGGATTTGCTCCAACTTCTCCACTGGTTTGGGCCTTTGCATTTCTGCTTCTTCCTGATCGTCTCGAACTTCTATAGGTAGGGCAGTCACCTTCCTCGGGCCCTCCTTGTCTTTTAAATAGGCAACGTAACATTGCCGAGAGATCCTCTGGTCAGAGGAGACGTGACCAATTCCCATATCAGTCGGGAATTTTATCTTCAGGTGTTTTTTCGAAACAATAGCACCTATCTTGGATAAAGATGGTCACCCGAGGATAACATTATAAGCTGGCAATTCCCGAACCACCAAAAAATTGATTCGGACGGTTATTTCCTTAGGAAAACTTCCAATAGATAAGTCCAACTGGACAGATCCTTCCGCCACCGCAGATGACCCTGAAATTGCCATGGTCTGTTGGTAATAGCCAATGTGAGCTGTTGGATCTCCGGAGCCATCGAATGTAGTAAAGGTAGGCAAACAGAAGTTATGGGGAAACTGATATCCCGCAATTGGCTCAGCAAAGGGGGTCTTCCGAATGACTGAGTAAATATCCTCAGTTATCCTTCCCTTAGCCAACTGCCCTAATTTCTGATTGATGTTGGCCAACTCCTGACCAATCTGAGTCGGGTGATCTTCAGCAATATGATTACGACCTCGATTAACACGATCCTCTCGAGCTATCCGATCATCACGAATGACCCATCCATCACGAACATTCCGCTCATCACGAACTGCTCGATCATCACGAATGGTTCTTCTGACAGTTGGTGAGTGAGTTCTTACCCCTGTATCCAACCTTGTATTTGAATCAGTTGTACTCTCTTGCGGTCTGTCGAACTGATCGTCTCGCCTAGGTTGATCGTCAATCCTCCTAGGTCCTCGGTCTCCTTCACGAAAATTCTGACCGATATTCCGGTCTTCAACCAATCATTGATCATGTGGCAACACACGTCTCCCTGAATCGCGTTGATCAGGTTCTTGTGGTAAAACCACTCGTCTGGTGAGCATGCGGAGTGATTGGCTCACCTCCAAGAGTTAAATCTTTACCTGATTCAATTGATCTTGGAATGTATCAGGAGGATTACGTCCACTCTGACCACCATTTACCTCGATAGGATTTTGGCTTCCCTAGGGAACATCTGGATTATTCACTCCAGGGATCTGAACACCGGAATCGCGCTGTGCAGCGGCTGCTGCCGATCTAGTCACCATGGCTTCACAAGTTGATTCCCACAGACGGCGCCAAATGATGCATCCAAAATCTACTCAGCCCTTAGATCTCCTCGTGATGATCTGCAAAACGAAAGCGTCAGATGTGGCCCGACCGCGGGGTCGGGAGTCCACCTCCGAAGGCTAAGTCATTTGATGAACTTAACCACAAACGGCTCTGCTAGAAGCACAGAGCTAAGGAATAAAGAACTGGGAAAGGTGATCTAGATCGTAAGCCTCTGACAGTTTACGTCTATCAGTCTGTATTTGAATCTGAGTCTGAGTCTCAAATTGTGTGTGTCTCACCTTGTATGGCAGTGAGGTTTATATAGAGTGTACCTTCGAATCTCCTTCGTTGGATGCACTTAAGCCTTCTTCGGGTAGTCCTTGGATCTTAACAGTTAGATCCGTTGAGCAATAGACTTCTACTAGTTTGAACTAGTAGAGGACTCGTGAGACAACCTTTAGGTTATGTGATGATTATCCCTTCGATAATGATTAGCCGCAGCCGTCAATTTGAATCTGCCATGATTAGGGTAATTAACCTAATCCATAAGTAGGATTAGGGCGTGCTTGTAGCTGAATAAGTTTTCTTCCTCAGCAAGCCATCTTCTGGATCCGGTTCGCTCGGGAGCGAGTCGGTTCCCTCTGACTAGACCGGGGTCGAGGGTCGAATCAGGTATGAACCCGGTCCAATCATAATTTCTCCATATCAGTTTTCAAGAATTCAACAGGCAGGGTTTAAGATCATGATGATGATCATGAGTCTTAAAGAATATGGTGAGATCAGAGAATTGATGATTACAAGAGTGCTTCATCATCTTTCTGATCTCAATGAAGAACAGAATAAAAGAAAGAAAATCAGAGATAGAAGACAGAGTGAGTGAAATCATACCTTTGCCGTAGGAAGATGAAGAATTCTTCAAGTCTTTGCAAGAAATCACCAAATAATGCAAGGGAATGGGTTAGATTAGGGTTCTAACTCTTTCCAGAGGCTTAGGAGGCAGAGGAGGCGGAGTATTCCCGAGATTAGACTTAAATAGAAGAGACATGATTCAAATTTCAAAAATAGAATCAATTGGTCAATTGATTGGTCAATTGGTCCAATCGACCAATGAGTCGACCAATCAAGACAGCAACTTCAGAACAGGGAATTGAAGGCTCAGATCAAATCCAAACATCAAGGGGTTTTGCACACACCTAGAGTGACATACTGAGGAGTTAGAAATGCCTTCGAATCAATACAGAGACCACTCCAAGACCATCAACTAATCCAATCTTCATCCGGGTGCAGTTTCCACCATTGGGACACTAGCATCAACACTCATGGATTCCAATCCAGCCATCAAGTCTTCAACAGAAATGGCCCAAAGATGACTTCTTGCCCTACTTCGGGTCACTGGACCTACAAATAACAAAGTTTCCGAATTAGGGTCAGGGCTGGGTTTCACATTCTCCCCCCCTTAAAGAAATTTCATCCCCGAAATTGAAAGAGTACCTGCTTCCAAAGAGGTGAGGAAACTTCTCCTTCATATCTTCTTCCTTCTCCCAAGAAGCTTTTTCAGGGGTATGGTCCTTCCAACGAATCTTTACCAAAGGGATGGTGCGATTCCGCAATTGCTTGTCCTTCTTATCCAAAATTTCAGCTAGCTCTTCATCATAGGTAAGATCAGCACTAAGTCCTTCAGGTGCCTGCTGTAAGACATGTTCCGGATTTTCAACATATTTCTGGAGCATAGAAATGTGGAACACATTATGCACAGCAGCAATAGCCGAAGGTAATGCCAATCGATAAGCAATGGGTCCAACCTTTTCCAAAATCTCAAAAGGTCCAATGAAACGAGGGCTAAGCTTCCCTTTAACATTAAATCTCATCACACCCTTCATTGGTGAAACCTTCAAGAAAACTTTCTCTCCAACTTGAAATTCCAGATCAGTCCTTCTCTTGTCAGCATAGGATTTCTGTCTTGACTGAGCATACTTAATCCTTTCTCTTATCATACCCACCATTGCGCTTGTAGCTTCAATCAATTCAGGACCTAAGACTTTTCTTTCACCCGTCTCAGTCCAATACAATGGTGTTCTACAAGTGCAACCATACAAAGCCTTAAACGGAGCCATGCCTACCGTTGCTTGATAACTGTTATTATAGGCAAACTCAACCAAAGCTAAGTGTTCATCCCAATTTCCACACATATCCACCACGCAAGATCTGAGCATGTCTTCCAAAGTCTGAATTGTCCGCTCAGATTGTCCATCTGACTGTGGATGATGAGTTGTACTCAAGTTCAATTGGGTTCCCAAGGCCTTCTATAGACTGTTCCAAAACCTTGAGGTGGATCTGGGATCACGATCGGACACAATACTCATTGGCACACCATGTAGACGAACCACATTATCCACATAAAGTCTAGCTGGCTTATCCAAAGTATGAGTGATCTTCATAGGAATGAAATGGGCTGATTTGGTCAACCTATCAACAATCACCCACACAGTGTCATTGCCTTTACTTGTCCTAGGCAAGCTAGTCTCGAAGTTCATAGAGATATCTTCGCACTTCCAATTAGGAATAGGAAGGGGCTGAAGCAATCCAGATGGAGGTTGATGAACGGCTTTCACACGCTGGCAAGTCTCACACTTGGCAACAAAGTCATCAACATCGGCCTTCAAACCAATCCACCAAAAATGTTCCTTCAAGTCCTTGTACATCTTGGTGCTTTCAGGGTGTACTGTAAAGATTGATTGGTGTGCTTCCTTTAATATTTCCTTCTTAAGATCTTCATTTGCTGGCACACACAATCTACCTCTAAACAATAAAGCACCATCCAAAGATATACCAAAGTCGGGATCCAACTCAAGATTCGAAGAAATCTTCTCAACCTTGTCCTTAAGTTCTGGATTAGAACTCTGCAAAGAAACAATCTTATCTCTAAGACCAGACCTTGCCATCATAGCAGAAAGAACAACAGCAGAATTCTCAGGAACAACTTCCAAATCAAAACTCTCAATAGAAGACAACAAGGGTAGACTCAAAGCATTCAAATCCAGAACCTTCTTCTGAATCTTCCTACTAAGAGCATCAGCAATAGCATTTGCCTTACCAGGGTGATACTGAATATCACAATCATAATCAGAGACTAGTTCCAACCATCTTCTTTGCCTCATGTTTAACTCTTTCTGGGTAAAGAAATATTTCAAACTCTTATGATCCGTAAATATGGCAATTTTCTCACCATAGAGGTAATGTCTCCAAATCTTCAAAGCAAAAACAACAGCGGCAAGCTCTAAATCATGAGTGGGGTAATTCCGCTCATAATCCTTCAATTGCCGAGAGGCATAGGCTACAACCTTACCGTGCTGCATCAAGTACACAACCCAAACCAATCTTCGACGCATCAAGTATAGATCGTCATACCACCGGAACTATCGGGTATAGTCAAAACCGGGGCACTTGTCGATCTATCCTTCAATTCTTGGAAATTCTTCTCACAAGCGTCGGACCAAACAAACTTCTCTTCCTTCCGGGTTAACTTAGTCATAGGAGCAGCTAACCGAGAAAAGTTCTCAATAAACCTTCCGTAGTAACCTCGCTGCACCAAGGAAACTTCTTATTTCCGATACGATCTTCGGTCTTTCCCAATCAGCAACCGCTTGAACTTTCTCAGGATCAACACGAATACCTTCAACAGAAACCACATGGCCGAGGAATACTACACTCTTGAGCCAGAAATCACACTTGCTAAACTTAGCATAAAATTTCTTTTCTCGTAGTCTTTGCAAAGTGAAATCTAGATGCCTTTCATGCTCTTCTTCACTTTTCGAATAAATCGGAATATCATCAATGAAGACAATCACAAACTTATCGAGCACATCATGAAAGACTCGGTTCATGAGGTCCATGAACACAGCAGGAGCATTAGTCAATCCAAAAGGCATGACTCGGAATTCATAATGACCGTACCTTGTTCGGAAAGCTGTCTTGAAGACATCACTTGACTTCACTTTCAACTGGTGATATCCAGACCTTAAGTCAATCTTTGAGAACACAGTTGCACCCTTCAATTGATCAAAGAGATCGTCAATCCGGGGCAGCGGGTATCTATTCTTGATAGTCAACTTATTCAACTCACGGTAATCAATGCACAGACGCATACTACCATCCTTCTTCTTGACGAACAAGACCGGAGCTCCCCAAGGTGACACACTAGGTTGTATGAAACCTCTTTCAATGAGCTCATTTAACTGGTTTTGCAACTCTTTTAACTCAATAGGAGCCATCCTATACGGAGCCTTAGATATCAGAGCGGCACCAGGGACGAGATCAATAGAAAACTCAACATCCCTCTCTGAAGGCACTCCCGATAGATCATCAGGGAAGACATCAACAAAGTCACAGACAACCTTGACTTCGTCAACTCTTTTCTCCACTTTTCTCTTGCCTTCAGAAGAAGCATCATCTACTGTGGTGTAGATTTGCATCAGTGCGGACAATATCTTTTTACAAACCCTTCTTTTCTCACCTTGAAATTCAAAAACTGAACCTACGCAAGTATGGAACTGAATCTTTCTCGAGGAGCAAAGAAATACAGCTTTGTGGGCTGTTAACCGACCAATTCCCAAAATAACATCGAAGTCTTTCATATCAAGAAGTACCAAATTAGCTTCCAAGTTCATCTTACCAACCAACACAAGACATTTAACTAATCCTTTATCTAGTTTCACAATAGGACCAATAGGTGTACTAATCAATAAACAACTAGACAATTTCTCAGGGATTAGGTCAGTCTTCTTAATGAATGCAGATGATATGAACGAATGAGATGCACCCGTATCAAATAAAACAAATGCAGAAAAAGAAGTGATCGACAATGTACCCGTGATCACATCATGGCTTCCATCTTGCTCAAGCACTAGAGATATCGAACACTCTACCGGAGGGAGGAGCAGGAGCACTCTTCACCACCGGGGTAGGCTGCTGGACAAGCTTCTTCGGACAATCGCGAGCAAAATGACCGGATCGCTTACAAAGAGAAGCAAACAGATTGCTTGGTCCCTACCGGAGCAGCTGCAACAGGAGGCTTCGAACAAAAGGCTTAGGATTCGATCCACGGTGGTCGATTCCCGCCATATCGAAATTGACTAGGCTGTCGAAAACCAGGGCTTTGACCTATGCTCCTAGGCTAAAAAGCAGGAGTGGGATAGGATGTAGGTCTCACAAAGCGCCGATCATTACGATCCACCAAACCAGGGTTTCTAGACTGCCAAGGCCTTTGCACACGAGCATTCACCTTTTCATTTTCTTCCAATTTCTTCGAGTTCTGCACCACTTGGGCATAGCTCACTATAGGCTGGACAGTGAGATAGCCTTTAATTATAGGCGCAATCCCCTAAAGAACTTCTTCGCCTTAGCAATATCAGGCTTCAGAGAATCAGGAGCAAAGAAATGAAGTTCCTCAAACTTCTGTTGGTACTCTAACACAAACAAGGATCCTTGTGCGAGAACCATGAACTCAGCTTCCTTCGCATCCATTACCGCCTCAGGAAAATAATTCATGCAAAAAGCCTCTTTGAATAAATCCCAAGTTACAACACCTGCATGCAAACCTTCCAAACGGGGGGGAAGGGAAAAAGCCGAGTCCGAGGGGGGGAAGTCCACCAAGCATTGGCTTCATGCCGCAACTCCGCTCAAGCAAACAAAATCTTTTGAGCTTTGGAGCATTGCAGATGACGAAAAGTCTTTTCCAACTCACGAATCCACTTGTTAGGGAACAAGAGATCCTTGGTAACACCAGTAAAGTTGGGCACCTGCATCTTCAGAAAACTCTCCATCAGGCGAGTATGAGGAGTTCCAGTAAGGCCACCTGCATTCGGAACTGCGGCATGAGGATTCACATTAACACCAGCACGAGTCTCATTATGCAGTGTCATGAAACCCGCCAACATCTGATTAAACTGAGCTACTTGCTGTTGCATCATATTGCCCATGATGTTGGCAATATCATGAAAACTTCCGACATTCGGGGCACCTGGTATGTCCTGGGTACCTTGGTCACCAGTCTGCTGATCATGACCGCCTTCAGGTATTTCACCACAACCACTTCCATGACCACTGGATTCACCACGCCCACTTCTCAGAGTAACCATTTTGCAAGAATCGGAAACGTCAAAATACCAAATTTTGAAGTTTCAATGAAATCAATATGTCCAAATGATTTGAAAATTTAAATCATGCTCAAACACTTCCATTTAGTCATCCAATAACAATTCATAGGACAAAAATCACGTTTTCCAACATTTCAACCAAAATTGGAGCTACTGGGTCCATTGGTCGGTTGATTGGTCGATTGACCCAATTGACCAATTACTCGACCAATGCTCACAGAATACGAAAATTCGCATTATAAGCCTCATTTTCACAGTCAAACTTCATTTTAACTTCTTCCACAAGTGAGTGAGCTCTAGGGAAACATCTTCTTAGGTTCTTCCAAGCATCTTTGGGTGATTCAAGTGTTTTAGCAACAACACCACAACTCACATTCATCAAACACAAGGTAAGACTAACATTTTCTCTTTTGCTTTCATCTTCTCATGCTTGCATTTCAATCAAATCTATGTTTTACTTGTATCCATTGTTAGAAATCATGTTTAGGAATACTTAGAAACATATTCCCTAGGTTTTAAACACAATGCCATGCATAGTCAACAAGTTCTAACACCGCTTTGCACTTCTCGCAAGGTTTTCGTACCGAAATCGTTATCTTTAGAAAAAATTCGATTTCTCACAAACCGCTTGGAGTTTTCTCATGAAATCAATTGCTACATGCTCAAAATGATACTATAGATATGTCCATATAGTTTGATTTAACCAATTTCAACTTTTCAAAATTTCAATTTCGACCTAGAATGCAAAATCCCCAAATTCCTTCTTGCTGAATTTTTCGCTTTAGATCAAGTTTTCGATCGAATTTCATAGACATGCAATTCCAAGTATTATGCGCATGTTAGTATCTTCAAATCAAATTTCCCCCAAATTTGAAATTTTCCGAAAAATTACGAAAATACCCTTTTGGCCTAAATCTTGAAATAGCACTTAACCAACAATGTCATTGTCTCTTATACAAATATTCACTATGCCGAGAGGAGTATGCGAACGAGGTAGAGGTCGCATAGTAGGGGCACTCAGGGGTAGAGGTCAGGTTCCTTCAAAGCCTAGACAGTATGTCCGGAGACCAGAGCGCTTCGACACTCCACAGGCCGAGTTCCTGTATGAGGCCTACATCAGCTACTGCCAGATCGAGCTAGGACGTCTATTACACCTTCACCAGCTCCGAGTCTTTAGGATACAGCAGAGGTTTGACACCTTGCAGTGGACTCATCTCTTCACAGAGGATCTGCCTGTATATCCTGAGCTAGTGAGGTTGTTCTTCAGCAACCTTACTTACACCGAGGAGGCTAGAGGTCCAGGGCATCCACTTAGACTTGTCCTCGGGAGTAGGGTCCTTCGACTCGGATTCGCTTTGGCCCGGGGGGGGGGGGGGGGGTTGGGGGGGGCCCCCACCTGGCGGGGGGGGGGGGGTTGGTTAGAGAAACGCCCCCCCCTAACGTGTGGCCGGTTATTTTTTTTTTTGTGGGGGGGGGGGGGGGGGGGGAAAGTAAGTTTTGGTTTGGGCCATCCCAAAAGAGGACTTGGTGTCCGGCTTTGAATCCATGAAAGTTGATGATGAGGTTCTATTTATGGAAACCGAATCTCGATGAAGATCTGATTAGTTGATGGACTTGGAGTGCTCTCTATCTTGGTTTGAAGGCATTTCTACCTATTAGGTAAGTCACTTGACTTGTGTGCAAAACCCCTTTAGGATTGGATTTGATCTGGACCTTCAATTCCTCGTTTTGGTCTGTTGCCAAGATTGGTCGACCGATTGGTCGATCGGGCCAGTCGACCAATCCACTCGACCAATGAGTGTCTGTCTTTGGCAATTAGGTTGTTCTTGCTCTATTTAAGTCCAATCTCGAGTCCACTTCGTATTTGCTGCCTCCAAACTCTCGGGAACGAACCAAAGACCTCTCGCAAGTCATCTCTCTTGCATCCTTGGTGTTTTCTTGACGGATCTTCGTCGAAACTCTTCTTTTTGCATCAAAAGGTATGTCTACTCTCTCTTCTTCTCCTCCAACTTTGTTTTTCTTTCCTTTTTGAGTTGAGACAGTAGAAGAGATGCTGCATTCTCTGTTGCAAACATCTCTGAACATGTTCTCATGATCATCCTAAGGATTTGAGGCTAGAACAATGATCTTAACCATGATCATTGCAAGCTTTTGAAGGAATCATGATCAAACCATGATCTAATCTTTGTTAAACTTCTAATCTGAATTCTGATCTCTTTGGATCTTCTTTGATTGATCATGTTAGTTGTTAATTACTGTGTTTTCCTTCCATGATCCATAATCTATAGATTTCTAGTTGTTCTCTTCTACCATACTATGTGTTCTTCATGATGCATGGTAGTTACATATATGGTAGGTTTTATTTCCTTATTTAGATTTATGCTTCTAAGCCTTATTCCTTGAAGATCTAAGTATGTTTTCATGATACCATTACCTGAAGCAAAGATCTATCCTCCTATTGTTCTTGTCTTTGTTTTCTATTTCAAATTCATCAAGATCCATGGTTGATTTAATTATGGTAACTTTTTGTTTCCTAATTTGGATCTTGATATCTTGATTGGATTAGTGTTTTGAGGTCCCCTATATGTTAGAATACTACTGATGTAGTTTACCCCTTGATTCGTACCCTTTTGAACCACCAAATTCGGATTTCTTATCTTAAAACTCTGTTTTTTTAGGTTATCGTCTCGCATTGGTCGATCGATTGGTCGATCGACCACGACCAATCCACTCGACCAATGAGTACAAAGAACTCCCGAATTGGTCTGTGTTGGATGTTTTGGTATCTTTTCTGTTAGGGATCTTTCCTAATATGTTGTATATACTTGTTTAAGACCTTCTTCTCAAGTTTGCCGAGATCTTACTTGATTTCTTAGGATTCCTTTGCGAGTTATAAAAGGTAAGGATGGTTATTTCCTTAATTACATAGATAGCATGAATCTAGTTTCTATATTTGAATATCATAGATATGATTCCTAAATTAGATTCTTACAATGATATACTACTGTTGCATAACTTTGATTACAGAGCATTACTTATTCATATTAAACCGATTCATGTATGATTTACTTACCAATGTTATAAAAGTGATTGTAATTATTGATTTCTTTCCATATATGAAGTTACCATATATGTGATGATATGAATTGATGCATGTGTATGCTTAAGTATGGTTTGGAAAGGAGAGGTGTCCTTTTGACACTTCTGTTCTTGGACTACTACGGGAATATTATGGGATGTTTCCGGAGATGCCCTCTGGACACCTTCCTAAACCGTTGGATGACATATCTAGGATTGTCTAGTAGTGTTTGGCTAGGATGTCCTGTTATGTCGACCCTAATCGGAGGGGTATTGAGACCGAACGACCCGTGGTAGCAATGGGGATTCATGGGCGCTCAAGACCGGTAACCAACCCGTGAGAGGACAGGAATCACATTGTGGGGGCCATTTATTGGTAGGGTTGCATATGGTTAGACTTGGGCTCACGGGCGCTTAAGACCGGTAACCAACCCGTGAGAGGACGTGAGAGCTTCCCGTTTACCATATGTGGATGATCAATAGGGTTGATGAGTCCGTAGTCCGAGTTGGTCGGTGCCATAGGATACGCTCGACTCTAGTGTGAAGGATACCGGAAAGGATCGTCGGGACGAGGAATGGAAGTATCTGGATCCGACTTGATGTAACTAAGTAGAAGACTTGCATTTGGCTAGGTTTTACCCCCGACATGCGCCAAGATTTATACCAAATGGTTGTGAGAGAGTGTGTTGACTTAACCCCCGCCAAGGTTTGTCCCGAGGGATGAAGGACCCATTACCAATCGGCCGCTCAAGACCGGTGAAATGATCCGTGAGAGAATCCAAGATATCTTAAATGGTTGAGGATGTGAGTGGACTTTCCTAAAGAAGTACGGTGTTATGACTTAAAGCATGTCCGCCAATAGAGACCAAAGCATACATAGAGTTAGATTCATTCATTCATTGCTTGTCTCATATCATATTGCATTTATGTTTGTTCTGGAATCCCGCCATTTATGTTATTATGGATTTTTAATCGCTTTACCGAGTTTCTTTGAAACTCATTCCTTTATTGTACAATGTTGTTAGACTATCCCCTGTGTACCGAGTACTATGACGGTCCCTATGAAGAAGCGCAAGGCGAAGAGACATATCTCCGGGAAAGTGATTGCGGTTACCACAATTACCTCGAAGATCCCGCGAGTGGTTATGCTCCGTACGATGCTTAGTCCGACCATTGAGTGGAAGCGTCCTTGTGCTATTTATGAGATTTACACTTACAAGGATGTTGTCTATAAAGTGGAGAATAATTCAGTTACCCAATGTACTAGCTACTGGGATTAGATTTTATTTAGTTTATTCTTTTAGAGCTACTTTTCCGCTGGATGTAAAGTGGGATTCTTGCTTCACTTTACTTATCCGTTTGATACTCCGATTATATCTATTATTCTCGATTCATTTATGATTCATTCTTTCTTTTTTTAAACTATGTTTTATCTCCCCCCCCCTTTTTTTGTTTTTTCTTGTTTTTTTTATTTTTTATGTGGGGGGGTGAACCCCCCCCCCCTCTCCCTGCGGGGGCTCCCCCCCCCGCGGCTGCTTATGGGGTGGGGGGGGGGGGGGGGGGGGGGGGGGTCTAAGCCAAACCCTCCCCCCCCCCCCCCCCCGATGTGGGTGTTTTCATTCCCCCCCCCTCCCCCCCCTTTTTTTGTTTTTTTTTTATATTATCTATTATCCTTTTTTTTCTTTTTTTCCTTTCCTTCCTCTTTTTTTTTTATTTTGTTTTTTTTTGTTTTTTTTTCTTTTTTTTTTTTTTTTTTTTTTTTTTTTTTTTTTTTTTTTTTTTTTTTTGTTTGGGTGGTTAAGAAGCCGATGCATGGTGGATCTCCACTCGTCCCGTTTTGGAAGGTTTGCATGCAGGAGTTGTAACTTGGGAGTTATTCAAAGAGGCTTTTTGTATGAACTACTTTCCCGAGGCGGTCAAGGATGCGAAGGAAGCCGAGTTTATGATTCTCGACTCAAGGAACTCTGTCCGTGTTGGAGTACCAACAGAAGTTCGAGGAGCTTCATTTCTTTGCTCCGGATTCTTTGAAGGAAGACCTCGCCAAAGCAAAGAAGTTCTTCAAAGGACTCGCGTCCCGCCATTAAAGCTTACCTCACAGTCCAGCCTATAGTGAGCTATGCTCAAGTGGTGCAGAACTCGAAGAAGTTGGAAGAAACAGAGAAGGAAAGTGCTCGTGTGCAAAAGCCTTGGCAGTCAAGGAATTCTAGTTTGGTGGATCGTAATGACCGTCGTTTTGTGAGACCTACACCCTACCCCACTCCTACCTTTCAGTGCTAAGAGTGTAGGTCGAACACGGGTTTTCAGCAGCCCGGCCAGTTTAGACAAGATGGCGGAAACCGACCACCAGCAAGTGCAAGTGCAAGTGCAAGTGCAAGGCCTTTTGTTCGAAGCCCTCTCGGTGCAGCCACCCCCGTTGGATCCAGCAATCTCGTTTGCTTCTACCGCAAGCAAGCTGGTCATTTTGCTCGGGCCTGTCCGGCGGCCCGCCCAGCAGCCCGCCCCCTGGTGAAGAGTGCTCCCGCTCCTCCCTCTTGTAGAGTTTTCAGTATTTCCAAGGTCTGAGCAGATCCAAGCCATGAAGTGATTACAGGTACATTGTTAGTCGCTTCTATTTCTCGCATTTGTCTTATTTGATACGGGTGCATCTCATTCGTTCATGTCATCTCGCATTCATCAAGAAGACTAACCTAATCCCCGAGAAGTTGTCTAGTTGTTTATTGATTAGTACACCTACTGGTCCTGTTGTGAAACTAGATAAGGGGTTATCTAAATGTCCTGTGTTGATTGGTGAGAAGAACTTGGAAGCCAATTTTGTGATTCTTGACATGAAGGACTTCGATGTTATTTTGGGAATTGATTGGTTGACAGCCCACAAGGCTGTGTTCCTTTGTTCCTCAAAGAAGATTCAGTTCCATATTTGTGGAAGTCCGGTCTTTGAATTTCAGGTGGTGAAAAGAGAAGGGTTTGTAAGAAGGTGCTGTCTCAGACCGATGCAAGTCTATGCCCTAGTGGATGATGCTTCATCCGAAGGCAAGGGTATAGTGGAGAAAAGAGTCGATGAAGTCGAGTTGTTTGCGACTTTGTTGATGTCTTCCCGATGATCTATCGGGAGTGCCTCCGGACGGAGATGTCGAATTCTCTATTGATCTCGTCCCCGGTGCCGCTCCGGTATCTAAAGCTCCGTACAGGATGGCTCCTACTGAGTTGAAAGAGTTGCAAAATCAGTTGAATGAGCTCATAGATAGAGGTTTCGTGCAGCCTAGTGTGTCACCTTGGGGAGCTCCGGTCTTGTTCGTCAAGAAGAAAGACGGTAGTATGCGCTTGTGCATCGACTACCGTGAGTTGAATAAGTTGACTATCAAGAATAGATATCCGCTGCCCGTAATCGATGATCTCTTCGATCAGTTGAAGGGTGCAGTTGCGTTCTCAAAGATTGACTTAAGGTCCGGATATCACCAATTGAAAGTGAAGTCTAGTGATATCTTCAAGACAACTTTTCCGAACGTGGTATGGTCACTACGAGTTTAGAGTCATGCCCTTCGGATTGACCAATGCTCCTGCGGTGTTCATGGACCTCATGAACCGAGTATTTCATGATGTGCTTGATAAGTTTGTGATTGTTTTCATTGATGACATCTTGATCTATTCGAAGAGCGAAGAAGAGCATGCGAGTCATCTAAGTTTCACCTTGCAAAGGTTGCGGAGAAAGAAGTTGTTCGCTAAGTTTAGCAAGTGTGATTTCTGGCTTAAGAGAGTGGTATTCCTTGGTCATGTAGTTTCAGCCGAAGGTATTCGTGTCGATCCCGAAAAGGTCCAAGTCTGTGGCTGATTGGGAGAGACCGAAGTCAAGAACGGAAATAAGAAGTTTTCTTGGATTGGCGGGTTACTACCGAAGGTTTATTGAGAACTTTTCTCGGTTGGCTGCTCCTATGACTAAGTTGACCAGGAAAGAAGAGAAGTTTGTTTGGTCCGACGCTTGTGAGAAGAATTTCAAGAGTTGAAAGATAGATTGACAAGTGCCCCGGTTTTGACTATACCCGATAGTTCCGATGGTATGACAGTTTATACCGATGCGCCAAAGATTGGTTTGGGTTGTGTACTGATGCAACATGGCAAGGTCGTAGCCTATGCTTCTCGGCAATTGAAGGATTATGAGCGGAATTACCCCACTCACGATCTAGAACTTGCCGCCGTTGTCTTTGCTTTGAAGATTTGGAGACATTATCTTTACGGTGAGAAGATTGCCATTTTCACGGATCATAAGAGTTTGAAATACTTCTTTACCCAAAAGGAGTTGAACATGAGACAAAGGAGATGGTTGGAACTAGTCTCCGATTATGATTGTGATATTCAAGTATCATCCCTGGGAAAGCAAATGTTGTTGCTGATGCTCTTAGTAGGAAGAACAGAAGAAGACTTTGGATTTGAATGCTTTGAGTTTACCATTGTGGTCTTCTATTGAGGGTTTTGATTTGGAAATCGTTCTGAGAATTCTGATTTTATTCTTTCGCCATGACGGCAAGATCTGGTCTTAGAGATAAGATTGTTGCTCACAGAGTTTCGATCAAGAGTTTTTGATCAAAGTTGAGAAGATTTCTTCGAATCCCGAGTCGGACCCCGACTTTGGTATATCCATGGATGGTGCTTTGTTGTTTAGAGGAAGACTGTGTGTGCCTGCAAACGAAGAAGTTAAGAAAGAAATATTGAAGGAAGCACACCATCGGTCTTTACTATACACCGGGAAGCACCAAGATGTACAAGGACTTGAAGGAACATTTTTGGTGGATTGGTCTAAAGGCGGATGTTGATGATTTTGTTGCCAAGTGTGAGACTTGCCAACGTGTGAAAGCCGTTCGACAACCTCCATCTGGATTACTTCAGCCTCTTCCTATTCCTAGTTGGAAGTGGGAGGATATCTCCATGGACTTTGTGACTAGTTTGCCTCGGACAAGTAAAGGCAATGACACTGTGTGGGTGATTGTTGATAGGTTGACCAAATCAGCCCATTTTATTCCTATGAAGATCACTCATACTGGATAAGCTAGCAAGGCTTTATGTGGATAATGTGGTTCGCCCGCATGGTGTGCCATTGAGTATCGTTTCGGATCGTGATCCTAGGTTCACCTCAAGGTTTTGGAATAGTTTGCGAAGGCCTTGGGAACCCAATTGAACTTGAGTACAGCTCATCATCCACATCGATGGACAATCCGAGCGGACAATTCAGACATTGGAAGACATGCTCAGATCTTGTGTGGTGGATATGGGTGGTAATTGGGATGAACACCTAGCTTTGGTTGAGTTTGCCTATAACAACAGCTTATCAAGCAACAATAGGCATGGCTCCATTCAAGGCTTTGTATGGCAAGTGACTTGTAGGACACCTTTGTACCTGGGACTCGAGACAGTGAAAGAAATGTCTTAGGTCCCGAGATGATTGAAGCTACAAGTGCTATGGTAGATATGATAAGAGAAAGGATTAAGTCCGCCTGCCAAGAGACGTAAATCTTATGCTGATAAGAGAAGGACCGATTTGGAATTTCAAGTTGGTGAGAAAGTCTTTCTCGAAGGTCTCACCAATGAAGGGTGTGATGAGATTCAATGTTAAGGGAAAGCTTAGCCCTCGTTACATTGGACCTTTCGAGATTTTGGAAAAGGTTGGACCTGTTGCGTATCGATTAGCATTACCTCCGCCTCTTGCTGGTGTGCACAATGTGTTTCATATTTCGATGCTCCGAAAATACATAGAGAATCCGGAACACATTTTGCAGCAAGCACCTGAAGGACTTAGTGCTGATTTGACCTATGATGAAGAACCGGCCGAAATCTTGGATAGGAAGGACAAGCAACTGTGAATCGCACCATTCCTTTGGTGAAGATTCGGTGGAAGAACCATACCCCTGAAGAAGCTTCTTGGGAGAAAGAAGAAGATATGAAGGAGAAGTTTCCTTACCTCTTTGGAAGCATAGGTACGCTTTCAATTTCGGGGACGAAATTTCTTTAAGGGGGGGAGAATGTAAAACCCAGCCCTAACCTTGACCCGGAAACTTTGTTATTTGTAGGTCCGATGACCCGAAGTAAAATAAGAAGTCAGCTTTGGGCCATCCCAGTAGAGGACTTGGTGTCTGGCTTTGAATCCATGAAAGTTGATGATGAGGTTCTATTTATGGAAACTGAATCCTGATGAAGATCTGATTAGTTGATGGACTTGGAGTGCTCTCTATCTTGGTTTGAAGGCATTTCTACCTATTAGGTAAGTCACTTGACTTGTGTGCAAAACCCCTTTAGGATTGGATTTGATCTGGACCTTCAATTCCCCGTTTTGGTCTTGTTGTCGGCAAGATTGGTCGATTGATTGGTCGATGCAGTCGACCAATCCACTCGACCAATGAGTGCTGTCTTTGGCAATTAGGTTGTTCTTGCTCTATTTAAGTCCAATCTCGAGTCCACTTCGTATTTGCTGCCTCCAAACTCTCTGGAACGAACCAAAGACCTCTGCAAGTCATCTCTCTTGCATCCTTGGTGTTTTCTTGACGGATCTTTGTCGAAACTCTTCTTTTTGCATCAAAAGGTATGTCTACTCTCTCTTCTTCTCCTCCATCTTTGTTTTTCTTTCCTTTTTGAGTTGAGACAGTAGAAGAGATGCTGCATTCTCTGTTGCAAACATCTCTCGAACATGTTCTCATGATCATCCTAAGGATTTGAGGCTAGAACAATGATCTTAACCATGATCATTGCAAGCTTTTGAAGGAATCATGATCAAACCATGATCTAATCTTTGTTAAACTTCTAATCTGAATTCTGATCTCTTTGGATCTTCTTTGATTGATCATGTTAGTTGTTAATTACTGTGTTTTCCTTCCATGATCCATAATCTATAGATTTCTAGTTGTTCTCTTCTACCATACTATGTGTTCTTCATGATGCATGGTAGTTACATATATGGTAGGTTTTATTTCCTTATTTAGATTTATGCTTCTAAGCCTTATTTAGATACCATTACCTGAAGCAAAGATCTATCCTCCTATTGTTCTTGTCTTTGTTTTCTATTTCAAATTCATCAAGATCCATGGTTGATTTAATTATGGTAACTTTTTGTTTCCTAATTTGGATCTTGATATCTTGATTGGATTAGTGTTTTGAGGTCCCCTATATGTTAGAATACTACTGATGTAGTTTACCCCTTGATTAGTACCCTTTTGAACCACCAAATTCGGATTTCTTATCTTAAAACTCTGTTTTTTTTAGGCTACTGTCTGCATTGGTCGACTGGACCAGTCGACCAATCCACTCGACCAATGAGTACAGCAACTCCAGAATTGGTCTGTGTTGGATGTTTTGGTATCTTTTCTGTTAGGGATCTTTCCTAATATGTTGTATATACTTGTTTAGGACCTTCTTCTCAAGTTTGCCGAGATCTTACTTGATTTCTTAGGATTCCTTTGCGAGTTATAAAAGGTAAGGATGGTTATTTCCTTAATTACATAGATAGCATGAATCTAGTTTCTATATTTGAATATCATAGATATGATTCCTAAATTAGATTCTTACAATGATATACTACTGTTGCATAACTTTGATTACAGTAGCATTACTTATTCATATTAAACTGATTCATGTATGATTTACTTACCAATGTTATAAAAGTGATTGTAATTATTGATTTCTTTCCATATATGAAGTTACCATATATGTGATGATATGAATTGATGCATGTGTATGCTTAAGTATGGTTTGGAAAGGAGAGGTGTCCTTTTGACACTTCTGTTCTTGGACTACTACGGGAATATTATGGGATGTTTCCGGAGATGCCCTCTGGACACCTTCCTAAACTGTTGGATGACATATCTAGGATTGTCTAGTAGTGTTTGGCTAGGATGTCCTGTTATGTCGACCCTAATCGGAGGGGTATTGAGACCGAACGACCCGTGGTAGCAATGGGGATTCATGGGCGCTCAAGACCGGTAACCAACCCGTGAGAGGACAGGAATCACATTGTGGGGGCCATTTATTGGTAGGGTTGCATATGGTTAGACTTGGGCTCACGGGCGCTTAAGACCGGTAACCAACCCGTGAGAGAACGTGAGAGCTTCCCGTTTACCATATGTGGATGATCAATAGGGTTGGTGAGTCCGTAGTCAGGGACTATGAGGACTCTAGTGTGAAGGATACCGGAAAGGATCGTCAGGGACGAGGAATGGACGTATCTGGATCCGACTTGATGTAACTAAGTAGAAGATTTGCATTTGGCTAGGTTTTACCCCCGACATGCGCCAAGCATTTATACCAAATGGTTGTGAGAGAGTGTGTTGACTTAAACCCCGCCAAGGTTTGTCCCGAGGGATGAAGGACCCATTACCAATCGGCTGCTCAAGACCGGTGAAATGATCCGTGAGAGAATCCAAGATATCTTAAATGGTTGAGGATGTGAGTGGACTTTCCTAAAGAAGTACGGTGCTATGACTTAAAGCATGTCTCGCCAATAGAGACCAAGCATACATAGAGTTAGATTCATTCATTCATTGCTTGTCTCATATCATATTGCATTCATGATTGTTCCGGAATCCCGCCATTTATGTTATTATGGATTTTAATCGCCTTTACCGAGTTTCTTTGAAACTCATTCCTTTATTGTACAATGTTGTTAGACTATCCCGCAGTACCGAGTACTATGACGGTCCCTATGAAGAAGCGCAAGGCGAAGAGGCATATCTCCAGGAAGGTGATTGCGGTTACCACAATTACTCGGAAGATCCCGCGAGTGGTTATGCTCCGTACGATGCTTAGTCCGACCATTGAGTGGAAGCGTCCTTGTGCCATTTATGAGATTTACACTTACAAGGATGTTGTCTATAAAGTGGAGAACAATTCAGTTACCCAATGTACTTGCTACTTGGATTAGGTTTTGTCTAGTTTATTCTTTAGAGCTACTTTTTCCGCTGGTTGTAAAGTGGGAATTTTGCCTCACTTTACTTATCTGTTTGATACTCGATTATATCTATTATTCGATTCATTTATGATTCATTCTTTCTTTATTGGATCTATGATTTATCTTCCGCACTCTTGTTATGATTGTTCATGATTATGTTATTGTTTATGTGGGAGGTTGATCACTCGATACCCGATCTTCGGGCTGTGGATCACACCTCGGGGGGCGGGTATGCCGGGGAGGGGGCGGGGGGGGGGGGGGGGGGGGGGCGGGGGGGGGGGGGGAGAGAGGGTGGCGCGCGCGCGCCCGGGGCGGGCGAGGGACACGACCCACCGCGGGGGGGCCGCCCCCCCCCCCCCCCCCGCGGGGGAGGGGGGAGGAGAGGGAGCGCTGGCGGGTGATCGTGGGCGCGGCGGGGCATGCCGAAGGCTAGACATCACCATAGGATTACAGTGATGGAGGCCATAGTCATCTACCGGATTTACATGGGCTTCGAGATTGACCTTTCCTACATCATACAGAAGGTCATGCTGGATCTGGTTCTGCGGCCTAGCATGCGGAATCTTTGCTATGGGAGGTTACTGACTTTGATTTTCAGGCATTTCGGGGTCAGTTTCGAGGATACACCAGTGGACACTGGTCCACGAGGATACGTCATGGGGACTAGGATGGTACGTCAGATGGGACTGACATAGATAGTGAGATCTCCTAGTCCAGAGGGTGAGGAGGATGATGAGACAGAGGGTGAGGAGGATGATGAGACAGAGGATGAGAAGGAGTCAGAGGATGGTGGAGAGGATATCGGTCCTGAAAGTGATGATGATCAGGCCGAAGATGATACTGAGATGCACGAGACAGTGCCGAAGCATCACGATTTCCCTTCCTCGCACTTTGAGACAGGTGGTCCTTCTCATGCGGTTCCAGAGACTTCGGATCTCAGTGCACAGATGAGGAAGAAGTGTTTCATGAAGATACTTCTAATGGTAGTACTGGTCAGCGTACTAATGTGATTGGTGATAATACGACCAGTATACCTAATGCTCCGGAAGTGAATAGTTTTCGTGATATTGCCAATATCATGGGCAACATCATGCAGCAGCAGTCGAATCAATTCAACCAGATGATGACGGGTTTCATGACTCTGCATACTGAGACTTGTACTGGTGTGAATGGAACTCCTTATACCGTATTCCCTACTGCAGAAAGGCTAACTGGAACTCCTTATACTCGTCTGATGGAAAGTTTTCTGAAGATGCAAGTGCCTTCTTTCACTGGTGTTACTAAGGACACTTTGTTCCCTAACAAGTGGCTGAGGGAATTAAAGAAAGCATTCCGTCACTTGCAGTGTTCTGAAGCACAGAAGATCTTGTTTGCCGAACAGAAGCTTCAGCAAGAAGCCGATGCTTGGTGGACCTCCACTCGTCCTATTTTGGAAACCTTGCATGTTGGTGGTTTAACTTGGGAAATTTTCAAGGATGCATTTTGTAAGAACTATTTCCCTGAAGTAGTGACTGATGCTAAGGAAGCTGAGTTCATGGCCCTTACGCAAGGATCTTTGTCTGTGTTGGAATATCAACAGAAGTTTGAGGAATTATTTTACTTTGCTCCTGATTCTGTAAGACCTGATCGTGCCAAGGCAAAGAAGTTTTTCAAGGGATTGCGTCCTGCAATCAAGGCTTATCTGACTGTGATTTCGATTGAGAGCTACGCTCAGGTAGTTCAAGTTTCGAAAGGAAAGAAACTGAAAAGGAAAGTGCGCGTGTGCAAAGGACGTGGCAGCCAAGGAACAATGGTTTGATTGACCGTACGAAAAGAAGATTCATTAGACCTACACCGTATCCTACTCCTAGTTTTCAGCCTAGAAGTGTGAGCCAAAATTCTAGTTTTGCACCGGCCGGATAGCAACGTCAATTCAGTGGGAACAGGCCAATTGTGAATGTTCCAAATGCTAAGCCAATGAGTGTGAACCCTAGACCTATGGGTCCGAAGCCTCCAGTTGTGGCGCCTTCAGTTGGACAGCCGGTTTGTTTTGTTTGTAAGCAGCCCGGTCATTTTGCCCGTACTTGTCCCAAGAAGCCTAATCAGCCCTATGTTCCTGTAGCGAAGAGTGTATCCGCCCCTGTGCCTGGAAAAGTGTTTAGTATATCTGGTACTGAACAAGATGCAAGTCATGAAGTTGTGACAGGTACTTTGTTAATTGCTTATGTTCCTGCATTTGTATTGTTTGATACGGGTGCATCTCATTCTTTCATTTCGTCTGCATTCGTTAGGAAGACTGACTTGTTACCTAAGAATTTGTCTAGTTGTTTAATGATTAGTACTCCTACTAGATCAGTTGTGAAACTAGATAAGATGATAGAAGATTGTCCCATTATGATTTGTGAGAAGAAATTGAAAGCCGATTTAGTGATTCTTTACATGAAAGACTTTGATGTTATTCTTGGAATTGATTGGTTGACATTCCATAAGGCTGTAATTGTTTGTTCTTTGAGGAAAATTCAATTTCAGATTAGTAGTAATTCAGCCTTTGAGTTTCAAGGTGATAAAGGAAGAGTTAGTAAGAAGACATTGTCTGCTTTGATGCAAGTTTGTGCACTAGTGGAAAGTGCTACAGCTGAAAGTGAAGTCAAGGAACTGAAGAAGAAACTTGAAGAAGTTGAAGTTGTTTGTGATTTCAAGGATGTCTTTCCGGATGATTTATCCGGATTACCTCCGGATAGAGAGTTGGAGTTTTCGATTGAATTAATTCGAGGAGCCGCTCCGGTATCTAAACTCCATATAAAATGGCGCCTACCGAGTTGAAAGAACTACAAGACCAGTTGAATGAACTCTTAGATAAAGGTTATATACAGCCTAGTGTATCGCCTTGGGGAACCCTGGTTTTGTTTGTTAAGAAGAAGGATGGTAGTATGCGTATGTGCATTGATTACTGTTAGTTGAACAAATTGACCAGTAAGAATAGGTATCTGCTGCCTCGGATTGATGATTTCTTCGATCAGTTAAGAGGTGCAGCAGTGTTCTCGAAGATTGATTTGAGATCCGAATATCATCAGTTGAAGGTGAAAGCTAGTGACATTTGTAAGACAGCTTTTAGGACAAGATATGGTCATTTTGAGTTTAGAGTCATGCCCTTCGGTTTGACTATGCTCCTGCTGTGTTTATGGATTTGATGAATCGAGTATTTCATGATGTGTTAGATAAGTTCGTTATTGTATTTATCGATGACATTTTGATTTACTCAAAGAGCGAAGAAGAGCATTGGAAGCATCTTGGTATTACTTTGCAAAGACTAAGAGAGAAGAAGTTGTATGCCAAGTTTAGTAAGTGTGATTTCTGGCTTCCAAGAGTGGTATTTCTTGGTCATGTTGTTTCAGCCGAAGGTATTCGTGTCGATCCCGACAAGGTTAAGTCAGTTGCCGAGTGGGAAAGACCGAAGACAGTGTTAGAAATAAGAAGTTTCTTAGGTTTGGCTGGTTATTATAGGAGATTTATTGAAAACTTTTCTAAGTTGGTTGCTCCTATGACTAAGCTAACTAGGAAGGAGGAAAAGTGTGTTTGGTCTGACGCATGTGAGAAGAAATTTCAAGAATTAAAGGATAGATTGACAAGTGCCCTGGTTTTGACAATAACCGATAATTCTGGTGGTCTGACAGTCTATACTGATGTGTCTAAGATTGGTTTGGATTGTGTTTTAATGCAACAAGGGAAGGTGATAGCTTATGCTTCAAGGCAAGTGAAGGATTAGGAGCAGAACTATCCCACTCATGATTTAGAACTTGTAGCCGTTGTTTTTGCCCTAAAGATTTGGAGACATTACTTGTATGGTGAGAAGATTGCTATTTTCACAGGTCATAAAAGTTTTAAGTACTTTTTTACCCAAAATGAGTTAAATATGAGACAAAGAAGATGGTTGGAATTAGTCTCTGATTATAACTGTGATATCCAGTATCATCATGGTAAAGCAAATGTTGTTGCGGACGCTCTTAGTAGGAAAAGCAATAAGAAGGATCTAGATTTGAATGCTTTGAGCAAGTCGTTGTTGAAGTCAATTTCAGATTTTGATTTGGAAGTTGTTTCGCAAAGTTCAAATGTTGTGCTTTCAGCCATGACAGCAAGATCCACCCTTAGGGATCGAATTGTTGCCTTGCAAGATTCGGATCCAGAATTGAAAGAGAAGATTTCTTTAAATTCTGAATTGGACTCTGATTTTAGTATATCTATGGATGGTGCCTTATTGTTTAAAGGAAGACTTGTGTCACATCCTCCCAGCCGGTACCCTAACTGGCATACCCGAGAATGTGATCCACAGCCCCTAAGATCAAGTATCGAGGAAATCATCCTCCCACATATACAATAACATAATCATAAACAGGAAATAAATCAAGTTTTAATATTATAAACAAGGTTCAAAACAAAAATGAATAATCAGTATAATCAGAGTGCGGAAAGATACCAGATATCCAATGATATCAAAAAGGAGTAAAGTGAGGCGGAAACTCACTTTACCAAAAATAGCGGAACGTAGTATGAAAATCAAAAGGAATTACAACTGAAACAAATGTACTAAGAAATAAACTAAGATCAAGCATCTTCAAGTTTATAGATAACGTCTTCATAAATATGGACTTCGTCAATCCAATGAATCCGCTCTAACTCTATGTAGTCCTCAAAAGTAGTGCGCAGCTTGATCCGCCGGGGAATCATCAAAGTAATCTTGATCATTGCCAGCACTTTGCGTGTAATATGCTTCATCAACTTGTGCTTCGCTGTACTGCTCGTCATGATAATCTATATCTGCAAGATAATCTAACAAACAGAAATATACAAAAGGAATGAGTTTCGAAGAAACTCAGTAAGGTAGTTAATCCATAACATCATAGATAACATATGGAAAAACATAACATGATGCAATGCCGTATGAAACAGATAAAGTATGAATGCATCTAACTCTATGTATGCTGGTCTCTATGGCAGACATGCTTTAAGTCATAGCACCGTACTTCTTAAGGAAAGTCCGCTCACACCCTCAACCATATAAGATATCTTGGGTTCCCTCAACCATTTAAGATATCTTGGGCAGCCGGTTGGTAATGGATCCTGCATCCCTCTCGGACAAACCATGGTAGGGGTTAAGTCAACACACTCTCTCACAACCATTTGGCATAAGTGCTGGCGCATGTCAGGGAAAAGCCTAGCCCAATGCAAGTCATCTAGTTAGTTACATTAAGTCAGTTCCAGATACTTCCATTCCTCCCCTCTCAGAATCCTTTCCAGTATCTTTCACACTAGAGTCACGGATATTACTCACCGGACTTATCAACCCTATTGGTTATCCACATATGGTAAACGGGAAGCTCTCATGTCCCCTCATGGATATAACTCACCGGTCTCGAGTTCCCATGAGCCCAAGTCTAGCCATATGCAACCCTCCAATAAATGGTCCCCACAATGTGATTCCCGTCCTCTCACGGATATAACTCACCGGTCTTGAGCGCCCGTGAATCCCCATTGCTACCATGGGTCGTTCGGTCTCAATACCCTTCCGAATCGGGTCTAATATAATAGGGGTGTATCCTAGTCAAACACTGCTAGACATCCCTAGGTATGATAACCATTGATTCGGGAAAGTGTCGATGGGCAACCCCGGAAACATCCCATACTATTTCCGATAATGTCCAAGGACAGAAGTGTCAAAAGGACACCTCCCAATCCCAAACCAAACTTAATCAAACACATTCTCAGATCAGTCATGACATACACAACCAGTAGTTCATCATATAAAAGAGAATGTAAAAGCAAAATCAGATTAAGTAGTAATAAGTAATTCATATAACATAAATAATGAAAAAGATGATATAAACAAGTGCGACTGTTCCCACAGTAGGAGATCAAAATTAAAATACAATAACAGTAGGTAATCTCATAGTTTCATAAAGTAGAAACCAGAGAACAAGTAATCTATGCAGTTAAGGAATTAACTATCCTTACCTTCTAACTTGGATAGGATCTTAAAGAATCAAGTATGATCTTGACTAAACCTGAGAAGACAGTCCTAAACAAGTGCACACAACATGTTAGGAAAGATGCATAAAGGAAAAGATCATAAATCAATTGAAACAGACCAAGATTGAGGTTGCTGTACTCATTGGTCGATTGATTGTTCTGCTGGACCAGTCAACCAATGAGTCGACCAATGCAGACAGTGGCCTGTAGGAATTCGAATTTTGAGAATCCAGAACAGAATTCGATGGTTCAAAAGGGTACAAATCAGAGGGGAATTATCATGGTAGTATGATAGGGTATAGAGGATATCAAATCATAAATCAAAACAACTTCTCAAGTTACAACCTAGAAATCATGAGGTTAACCTAATTAGGTTGAACATAGGTTAGGAGGGAAAAATAGAAAAATTAAAGATAATGAACTAGGATAAGAAAGAATTCAGATCTAGTAAAGAAAACATAATAATTGGGTTAACATGATCAAAAAGGGAGTTCCTGGGTTTGATCCAAGAAAATTAGGGTTTCACCCTTTTGGCTCCCTGGACAAATAATTGTGAGATCTGGATGAACAAAGACAAATCAAAACAGGAAAATATAGATGATTAAGTTTTAGGTTAACACAATGTCACCCAAAAAGGATTTCCCTTTCATAAGGTAGGTTACCAAAAGTTCTCCAAACAATCACACAGGTTAGGGTTTCAAAGAATTAGGGTTAGGTTTTCAAGAATTCAACAGGCAGGGTTTAAGATCATGATGATGATCATGAGTCTTAAAGAATATGGTGAGATCGGGAGAATTGATGATTACAAGAGTGCTTCATCATCTTTCTGATCTCAATGAAGAACAGAATAAAAGAAAGAAAATCAGAGATAGAAGACAGAGTGAGTGAAATCATACATTTGCCGTAGGAGATGAAGAATTCTTCAAGTCTTTGCAAGAAATCACCAAAGAATGCAAGGGAATGGGTTAGATTAGGGTTCTAACTCGTTCCAGAGGCTTAGGAGGCAGAGGAGGCGGAGTATTCCTGAGATTAGACTTAAATAGAAGAGACAGGATTCAAATTTCAAAAATAGAATCAATTGGTCAATTGATTGGTCAATTGGTCCAATCGACCAATGAGTCGACCAATCAAGACAGCAACTTCAAAACAGGGAATTGAAGGCTCAGATCAAGTCCAAACATCAAGGGGTTTTGCACACACCTAGAGTGACATACTTAGGAGTTAGAAATGCCTTCGAATCAATACAGAGACCACTCCAAGACCATCAACTAATCCAATCTTCATCCGGGTGCAGTTTCCACCATTGGGACACTAGCATCAACACTCATGGATTCCAATCCAGCCATCAAGTCTTCAACAAAAATGGCCCAAAGATGACTTCTTGCCCTGCTTCGGGTCACTGGACCTACAAATAACAAAGTTTCCGGATTAGGGTCAGGGCTGGGTTTCACACTTTGTGTGCCTGTAGTTGAAGAAGTTAAAAATTTTGAAAGAAGCACACCAGTCTATATTTACCGTACATCCAAGAGGTACAAAAATGTAGAAGGATTTGAAAGAACATTTTTGGTGGATTGGATTGAAGGCTGATGTAGAAGATTTTGTAGCGAAGTGCGAGACTTGTCAATGTGTTAAAGCTGTTCGACAACGTCCGTCTGGATTATTGCAGCCCCTACCCTTGCCTGGTTGGAAATGGGAGAACATTACTATGGACTTCGTGACTAGCTTACCTCGAACAAGTAGAGGTAATGACACTTTGTGGGTAATTGTTGATAGATTGACTAAATCAGCCCATTTTATTCCTATGAAGATCACTCACACTATGGATAAGTTAGCTAGGCTTAATGTGAACAATGTTGTTCGTCTGCATGTAGTGCTTGTGAGTATTGTGTCTGATCGTGACCCTAGATTTACTTCAAGATTTTGGAATAGTTTGCAGAAAGCTTTGGGAACCCAGTTGAATTTGAGTACTGCTCATCACCCTCAGTCTGATGGACAATCTAAGCGGACAATTCAGATTTTGGAAGATATGCTTAGATCTTGTGTTGTTGATATGAGTGGTAATTGGGATGAACATTTAGCTTTGGTTGAGTTTGCTTATAACAATAGTTATCAATCGACAATAGGCATGGCTCCATTTAAAGCTTTGTATGGAAACACTTGTAGCCCAGCTCTGTATTGGACTGAAACTGGAGAAAGAAAAGTGTTAGGCCCAGAAATGATTGAAGCTACAAGTGCGATTGTACATATGATAAGAGAAAGGATTAAGACTGCTCAGTCAAGACAAAAATCTTATGCTGATAGAAGGTCAGATTTGGAATTTCAAGTTGGTGAGAACGTTTTTCTAAAGGTATCGCCTATGAAGGGTGCAATGAGGTTTAATGTTAAAGGAAAGCTTAGGCCTCATTACATTGGACCTTATGAGATTCTTGAAAGGATTGGATCAGTTGCTTACCGTTTAGCTTTGCCTCCGTCCCATGCTGAGACTCATAATGTATTTCATGTTTCAATGCTTCGGAAGTATGTTGAGAACCTGGATCATATACTACAGCAAGAACCTGAAGGACTTTGTGCTGATTTATCTTAAAAGGAAGAACCGGCTAAAATCTTGGATAGAAAGGACAAGCAGTTAAGGAATCGAACTATCCCTTTGGTGAAGATTCAGTGGAAGAACCATACCCCTGAAGAAGCGTCTTGGGAGAAGGAAGAAGACATGAAGGAGAAGTTTCCTCATCTTTTTGGAAGTTACGGTATACTTTCAATTTCGAGGACGAAATTTCTTTTAAGGAGGGGGGAATGTGAAACCCGGCCCTAACCTTAACCCGAATACTCTTTGATTGTAGGTTCGAAGACCCGAAGTAGAAGTGAAAGTCAACTATGGGCCATATTGGTAGAAGATATAGTGTTCGACTCCGAACCTATGGAGATTGAAGATGATGCCCCATACTTGAAGCCAATGTTGGACATGGAGAGCCGGGGGGGGGGGGGGCCGGCAGAGAAGAGGCCCCCCCATAAAGAAAAGAAGAGGAGGGGGGCCCGGAGCGCGGGGGGAGATATAAAAAAAAACCATTCCCCCCCGCGGGTGGTGTAAAAAAAGTGGTTGTGTTGGTCGGGTGCCGGGGGGGGGGGGGCCCCCCCCCCCCCTCGCCGGGGGGGTGCTGGGGCGGGGGCGGGGGCGGCGCCCCCCCCCCCCCCCCCCCCCCCCGCCCCCCCATTGGGGAGGGGGGGGGGGGGCCCCCGCCCACGAACGAAGGAGGGCGGTCCCCCCCCCCCCCCCACCAACAACACAAACAAAAAAAAAAAAAAAAAAAAAAAAAAAAAAAAAAAAAAAAAAAAAAAAAAAAAAAAAAAAAAAAAAAAAAAAGTGCGGAATATAGATAATAATAAAGTGTGATCAAAATCATAAAGGGTGAGAAGGTGTGGTAGCCACCCTCTCAGAGCAGCGGAAAAGAAGTAAATCAAGATAGTTACATATCCAAAGTGTCACCAGAATAATTCAAAAACAAGTTAATTACAAGATCCAAGGTTCCACAAATACACCAGGGGAATGGGGTACTATGCTAGGGTTTCTTCTATACTAATGGTAGTCTCCTCAACAGTACGGATGAAGTAAACCCAACGCTGCCGCACCCGCACAACTGTGGGGCTAACCCTGGTGCGGATAGTAATCCTCCTCGGCTCCAATATACGGATCCTCACCGACGCCACTACCCGGAGGGTAGTATGTGGAATCATCGTCAGCCTCATAGGAGGTGCCATCGTAATCTTCGGTACCTGGAATGTAATCTAAAACATTTGCACAAAAAGGAATGAGTTCAAAGAACTCAGCAAGGAAGTTATTCCATAATTAGAAATCATACACATTCAGAACATATAATAATGCAATGCGATATGGAACATATGATGCAGATATGAGCCTAACTCTATGAATGCTGGTCTCTAGGGTAGACATGCTTTAAGTCATAGCACCGTACTTCTCTGGGTCGTCAGTCACTCTCCCATTTCCATATCTTGGGAATGCCCGGGGAAGATCGGTAAAGTCATCAAAAAGCCGTGGTAAGGGGATCGGTCACCACTCTCTCACATCACCATTTGGTGTAATCTTGGCGCATGTCACAGTAAAGCCTAGCCCAATGCAAGTCATCTACTCAGTCGGTCAAGTTAGATTCAGATACGTCCATTCCTCACCCCCGGAGATCCTTTCCGGTATCCTTCACACTAGAGTCAGCGAAATCCCGGATTTCGGACTCATCAACCCTATTGGTCATCCACATATAGTAAACGGGAAGCTCTCACGTCCTCTCACGGATTGGTTACCGGTCTTGAGCGCCCGTGAGCCCAAGTCTATCCATATGCAACTCTACCAATAAATGGCCCTTTTAGGTATCCGTAGCATGGTTTATGTCCCCTACTGGATTGGCTACCGGCCTAGAGCGCCCATCCAACCATACACTACCACGGGTTGTTCGGTTTCAATGCCCTTCCGATTCGGGTCTAACATGACAAGGATGAACCTAGCACACAACTAGACAATCCTATGTATGTCATCCAATAACTCGGGAGAGTGTCGATAGGCACCATCGGAGAACATCCGATACTATTCCCTCCGATGCCCAAGGACAGAAGTGTCAGTAGGACACCCCCCAAATCCCAAGTCATACGTAAGCAATCACACATCCAATCTCATCATTTCTCATGAATCCAATGCATATTCATAATAGTAATCAAATCATGATATTGAAACGAATCATTATAAACATAAGCAAATCAAAATGATAAAGTAACACAACAAGAGTATAAAGATTTAAATGCTACTGTTCTAACACATATGTAACAGTCTCATAATGATTGAAAGGAAATTTAGGGATTTCATTCTTTAAATAAAGCACAGTTCAATATTTGATGACTTATATGTTTATGGATATAGCCATCCTTACCTTGGATGAATTGTTGATGAATTGAGAATACCAAGAATAGTCCAATAAAATTGTTAAGGCCCTTAACAAACATCAATAATAAGTTAGAAAAGAAGTCGGGAAGATCGGATGTCATTTGGGTCAAAACTGACCAAGGTTGCTGTCAGCAACAACTTTGGTCGATGGTCTTGGTCGATGGTATCGACCAAAAGGATCGACCAAAATTGTCTTCGGGGCAGAATAGTGGATTTTGGAGATTTTGGTCCGAAATGAGTCTTTCGGTGTTCGGATCAATCTGAAACTTGGAGGCATACTTAACAACAGTAGTAGGACACTATAAATCAAGGAATTAACCCAATCCAATGGTGTAATTAAAAAGCCCCAATTTGAGCTATCAAGTTCAAGTGATAAACATCATGGCATGAGTTGGAATTGATTGCATTGATGAGGAATAGCATGCAATAGTTAGAGGAACTAATAGAAATTCGATTGGAATCATATGGCAATGTTAAACATGAACATAATACACTCTATAGCTCAGTTTGATATCAAATGGCATGATGTTAATAGGTAAATCATGGAATACATATGCTAGGCATGAGATATAAGCATAGCATCAATGAATAGCTAAGGAAATCATGGATTGAACATGAGTAGGCACTTGGAGTGGTGGTTGCAAGGTTGCAGCACCATTCCAAATAACTCATCAGCAAGGTGACAATAGAAAAGAGTAGAAAATGGTAGGGTAGAGAGTGGAATGAGGAGTCATACCTTAGTGTGGAAGATGAGGACAAGAATCAATGATAAACTAAGTGTCTTTGATGAGATACCCTTCACACTAACCAAGGATCTGCTTTGGGAAGCTCTCCCCACGTTCCCAGGTGAGAAAAATGATTGCAAAAGGCTCAAGGCTCGAGGTCATATTAAATAAAAAAGGAATATACCATGGAATCATTAACTTGGCAGACTGGGATATTTCGGTCGATGGTCCTTGGTCGATGGTATCGACCAAAAGGATCGACCAAAATATTTCCAGCAAAAAACTCATGTTTAAAACAACAACTTCAAGTTGGGATTTGAAAGGCTATACAAGGTCAAATTGAGTGAGGTTTTCTTCCACAATTCAATCAAGAAGTCTAATTTCAGGGAATACCTTCAGATTGTGCACAGGAGGTCATTTGTTACATCAACCATATTAATCTTCTCCGATGCGCAGACTTTCCTTAAACACTGACAATGCATTTAAGCAAGGGGTATCATTGTCAATGTCCATGGGCTCGGTCTCCGAATCATGATCATCAATCAGAATGGTCCATAAATCTCTTCTTCCACTGCTTCGGGTCTTCGGACCTGAATACAACAGTGGATCCGGGTCAGAGTCAAGGTTAGAATAGGGCTGGTATTACATTTCCCCCCCCCCCTTAAAAGAATTTCGTCCTCGAAATTGAGAGTGTACCTGTGCTTCCAAAAAGATGAGGAAACTTCTCCTTCATGTCTTCTTCTTTCTCCCATGAAGCTTCTTCAGGGGTATGTTTTTTCCATCGAATCTTCACCAGAGGAATGGTGCGATTCCGCAACTGCTTGTCCTTTCTATCTAGGATCTCGGCTGGTCCTTCATCGTAAGAAAGATCGGCACTAAGTCCTTTGGGTGCTTGCTATAGTATGTGCTCTGGGTTTTCTAGGTATTTCCAAAGCATTGAAACATGGAACACATTGTGAACTCCAGCAAGTGACGGAGGCAAGGCCAAGCGGTATGCTACAGGTCCAACCCTTTCCAAAATCTCAAAAGGTCCAATGAAGCGGGGACTAAGCTTTCCTTTCACATTGAATCTCGTCACCCCTTTCATAGGTGATACTTTAAGGAAAACTTTCTCTCCAATTGGAAATTCTAAGTCGGTTCTTCTGTTGTCGGCATACGACATCTGTCTAGATTGAGCAGACTTGATCCTTTCCCGAATCATGTCAACCATATCACTTGGTAGCTTCAATCATCTCTGGACCTAAGACTTTTCTTTCACCGAGTCTCGGTCCAATACAAGGGAGTTCTACAAGTGTTACCATACAAAGCCTTAAACGGAGCCATGCCTATTGTTGCTTGATAACTGTTGTTATAGGCAAACTCGACTAAGGCTAGGTGTTCATCCCAATTTCCACCCATGTCAACCACACAAGACCTAAGCATGTCTTCAAGAATATGAATTGTCCGCTCAGATTGTCCATCAGACTGTGGGTGATGAGCTGTACTCAGATTCAATTGGGTTCCCAAGGCTTTCTGCAGTCCATTCCAAAACCTTGAGGTGAACCTAGGATCACGGTCTGAAACAATACTCACTGGCACTCCGTGTAGACGAACTACATTGTCCACATAAAGTCTAGCTAGCTTATCCAAAGAGTAGGTGATCTTCATAGGAATGAAATGGGCTGATTTAGTCAACCTATCAACAATCACCCACACAGTATCATTTCCCTTACTCGTCCTCGGCAAGCTAGTCACAAAGTCCATTGAGATATCTTCCCACTTCCAACTAGGAATAGGAAGGGGCTGAAGTAATCCAGATGGGGGTTGGTGAACATCTTTCACACGTTGGCAAGTTTCACACCTGGCAACGAAGTCTTCAACGTCTGCTTTCAAACCATTCCACCAAAAATGTTCCCTTAAGTCCTTATACATTTTGGTACTTCCGGAGGTGTCTTGTAAAGATGGACTGGTGTGCTTCTTTCAATATTTCCTTCTTGATTTCATCAACAGCGGGCACACAAAGTCTACCTCTAAACAATAAGGTACCATCCATAGATGTACTAAAAGCAGGGTCCATTTCTGAATTCGAGGCAATTTTATCAATCTTCTCTTTCAACTCTTGATCAGAACTTTGCAAGGCAACAATTCTATCTCTAAGGGAGGATCTTGCAGTCATGGCATAGAGAATACAATCCGAACCCTTAGGGACTACTTCCAAACCAAAATTTTCCATCGAGGACAACAAAGGCCGACTCAAAGCATTTAAATCCAACTCTTTTCTTTGACTCTTTCTACTAAGAGCATCCGCCACTACATTTGCTTTACCCGGGTGGTCTTGGATGTCACAATCATAGTCGAGAGACCAACTCCAACCATCTTCTCTGTCTCATATTCAGCTCCTTCTGGGTGAAGAAGTATTTCAAACTTTTATGATCCGTAAAGATGGCGATCTTCTCACCGTATAGATAGTGTCTCCAAATTTTCAAAGCAAATACAACAACTGCAAGCTCTAAGTCATGAGTGGGGTGGTTCCGCTCATAATCCTTTAGTTGTTGAGAGGCATAAGCCACTACCTTTCCGTGTTGCATCAACACGCAGCCCAAACCGATTTTAGAAGCATCGGTGTAGACCGTCAATCCACCGGAACTATCGGGTATAGTCGAGAACGGGGCGCTTGTCAATCTAACTTTCAGCTCTTCGAAGTTCTTCTCACAAGAATTGGTCCACACAAACTTTTCTTCTTTTCTAGTTAGCTTAGTCATAGGGGCAGCCAACCTAGAAAAGTTTTCAATGAATCTCTGGTAGTATCCTGCTAATCCAAGAAAACTTCTTATTTCAGTCACGGTCTTCGGTCTTTCCCAATCGAGTAATAGTTTGGACTTTCTGCGGGTCAACACGAATACCCTCGGCTGAAACAACATGGCCAAGAAATACTACACTTGAGAGCCGGAAGTCACACTTGCTAAATTTAGCATAGAGTTTCTTTTCTCTCAACCTTTGCAACGTGCGATTCGGGTGCTCCGCATGCTCTTCCTCATTCTTTGAGTAAATCAAGATATCATCAATGAAAACGATTACAAATTTATCGAGTACATCGTGAAATACTCGGTTCATGAGGTCCATGAACACAGCAGGGGCATTAGTTAAGCCGAAAGGCATCACTTTAAATTCATAATGTCCGTACCTTGTTCTAAACGCTGTCTTAAGGATGTCACTTGACTTCACCTTCAGCTGGTGATATCCCGATCTCAAGTCAATCTTTGAAAAGACAGCAGCACCCTTCAAGCTGATCAAAAAGGTCATCAATCCGAGGCAAAGGGTATCTGTTCTTGATTGTCGGCTTGTTCAATTCTCGGTAGTCAATGCACGACGCATCTACTACCATCTTTCTTCTTTACAAACAAGACCGGAACTCCCCAAGGCGACACACTTGGCTGCACGAAACCTCTCTCTAAGAGTTCATTTAATTGAGTTTGCAACTCTTCGAGTTCGATAGGTGCCATTCTATAAGGGGCCTTGGATACGGGAGCCGCTCCGGGGAATTAAGTCTATAGAAAACTCAACTTCCCTATCGGGAGGCAAACACGACAAGTCATCCGGAAAAACATCGGGGAATTCACTAACAACTCGACTTCTTCAAGTCTCTTCTTCTCTCGACCTTGCTTCCAGACGAAGCATCTCCCAAAAAGGCATGGACTTGCATTAGAGTGGACAAGGTCTTCTTGCTAAATCTTCCCTTCTCTCCTTGAAATTCGAAAGCTGAATTCTCTTCTACACGGAACTGAATCTTCTTTGAGGAGCATAAGATCACGGCATTGTAGAAGGTCAACCAATCGATTCCCAAGATTACATCAAAATCTCTCATGTCAAACAATACAAGGTTTGCCTTGAGATTCCTTCCACAAATCAAAACAGAACAATCTTCTAACACTTTATCTAGTTTAACGGCGGACCCAACGGGGGTACAAATAGATAAATGACTAGATAAACATCGAGGTGTCAAGTTAGTTCTCAAGGCAAAAGTAGATGATATGAATGAATGTGATGCACCCGTATCAAATAATACAAATGCGGGAAGAGAAGCTACTAACGAGTACTGTTACAACATCGTGGTGGGGGTCTTGCTCGGTACCGGATATGCTAAACACTCTGCGAGAGGGAGGGGCGAAGTAGCAGCGCGGGAGTACCCTTCACTACGGGAGCTTGAGGTTGCACAGACTTCTTGGGGCGAGGAACGAGCATAATGGCCTGCTTGCTTGCGAGAGGAAGCAAGTAGTATCTTTCGGTCCAATAGGAGCTGCGCGCGGGGGAGGTCTCGATAAGCTGGTCTAGGATTCACCATCCCGGGCCTAGGAGGATAAGTAGCTCCACGAGGTCCGGCTCCCTTTGGACTGACCATAATAGCTCACGGGAAGGGAATTAGGATTCGACCAAAATTTCTCGGCTGAAAGGCGGGTGCGGGATAAGGAGTAGGTCTAGCAAAACGCCGATCGGTGCGGTCCACAAATCCGGAAGGTCTAGGTTGCCGGGGTTTTTGAACTCGAGCATTTTCCTTTTCATTTTCTTCAAGCTTCTTCGAGTTTTGAACCACTGAGCATATCCTTCAAGAGGCAAGACAGTGAGGTATGCCTTAATAGAAGGTCGCAAACCCTTGAAAAACTTTTTCGCCTTGGCTTCTTTGGACTTAATAGACTCGGGGCGAAGAAGAAAAGTTCTTCAAATTTCTAGTGATACTCAAGCACGGACAAAGTACCTTGTACTAAGGCCATGAACTCGGCCTCCTTTGCGTCCTTTACGACTTCCGGAAAGTAGTTCTTGCAAAAAGCTTCCTTAAACTTCTCCCGAGGTAACAACACCACCATTCAAGGTCTCAAGGATAGGCCTAGTGGAAGCCCACCATGCATCGGCTTCTTGCTTTGAAGCAACACGCTCGCGCAAACAACACTTTCGAGCATCGGGAACATTGCAAATGTCGAAGGCCTTCTCCAACTCACGAAGCCACTTGTTCGGAAAGAGGGTGTCCTTGGTCACACCAGTAAAAGAAGGTACTTGTAACTTTAGGAAACTTTCCATCAAACGGGTGTGGGGTGTCCCGGTGAATCTTTCCATAAGAGGGGCTGCGGCTCCAGAAGTTCCAATTCCGGCACGGTTCTCATTGCGAAGGGTAGCAAAACCAGTCATCATTTGATTAAATTGGGCAGCCTGCTATTGCATCATGTTGGTCATGACCTTGGTGATATCTCTAAAGCTTCCGATATCGGGGGCACCGGGAATGCCATTCGTGGTGTGGCTATCGTCTGTGTCTGCTGATCAGAGCCCCCAGCAGGGGTTTCTTCGTTTCCGTTGCTTCCGGATCCGACGAAACGATTTCTAAGTAAGACCATTCTGCAAGGATCAAAGATAAGGATACCAAAATTTCAAATTTGACAAAGACAACTTGGCCAACGAATAGGATAACCAAATCATGGTTAGAATTATCAATATAACAGTCAAATAAATCAGCATTGATCAAAATCTAAAGGAAATGAGTCAAAGAATCAAAAATTCCCAAAATAACCCAATGCAGAAAAATGAAGAATTTTGGTCGATGCTTCTTGGTCGATGGTATCGACCAAAAGGATCGACCAAAATAAATTCTGCGTGAAAATCGGATTTAAAGGGCCCACTTCTCATTTCATTTTCATTTCTCACTCAACCATTTCGAGTTTAGCTCGGAGAAAGCGATTTTCTAGGGTTTTCAAAAGTGCTAGGACTTGATTCAAGGCTTCAATCATTCTTGATAATCTCACTTGATCATCTACACAAGTAAGTTCTCTTTCTTTTTCTCTTTTCTTGTAAACTTCATTCACCATTGTTGTGTTCTTCAATAAAAACTGAATAATACTTGTAGCTAATGGTTAGAATCATACATATAAATGATTAGAAACATGTTTTCATAACTTTTCAAGCAAGATTAAGTTCCAAACACAAGATTGCATCTATTTTGGTTACTAAAACACTATTCATTTCACAAAAACTCAACTTTACAAGTACTTGTCTCATTTTCAAACCAAAAGGAATTTTGACATGAAACAAATTTCTACAACACTGATCTACTAGGGGAAAAGTGTTCCCACTCTCCATTCGGTCAAATTCCAATTTTTCAAAAATCACAAATGCAAGCCAAAAGAGGGATTTTTCTCTCTCTTACTTGCTGAATTTTCACTTTGAATATGCCAAAAAGATGGATTTTCACCAAATAAAGTATTCTAGCATGCTTGTATAGGTGTTATGTATATGTTAGAATGATCAAATCAAAATTTCACCAAAATCGAATTTTCTGAAAATTTACGAAAATGCCCTTCATCTAACAAATTCACACTGAGACTAATCCAAGTGAGTTTCTTTCCTTGTTTCAACAGATCCACCATGCCTAGAGGAGGGAGATGAGTGGACAGGGGTAGAGGACTTGTTTCCCGGGCTGAGGTCATAGACGAGGAGCATTATTTCCATAATATACCGATCGAGCATGGACGATTGGTGGATGTGGATGATTTAGAGGTATTTCGCATCCGAGAGAGATTAGAGGCTATGGATTGGCTTCACTTATACACTATGGCAAAGCCAGTCTACCCAGATCTTATCAGATACTTCTATAGTAATCTGACTTACCATATAGAGGATGATCCGAGGGATGGTTCTAGGATTGTCATGGATTCCATGGTCGGAGGTAGAGAGATCAGTTTCACTACAAGGACACTGGCTCGCATCTTAGATGTACCGATCGTACGAGATTCCTGTTGGTGGATTCTTGCTGGCACAGATATCACATAGGTGCTTCTTCCCTATGAGGTATACGAGGTGTGCATGACTCTATGGGATGACATTGACTGCTATATTCCCCGGTGTGGTACCCCGATGCGTCCTTCAGCTAGAGTTATCACTCGCATCGTCGGGCGAAACATCCTTCAGAAGGTAGGGCATCATTGCAAAGTGTCGGCGATGGAGGCACTGGTCATTTATAGTATGTATCTTTGGAGTACAAATCGATTTAGCATACATCATGCAAAATGTCATGATTGATCGGATCGAGTTTCCTGGGGATAGGAACTTGGCTTTCGGTCGACTCTTGACTCGTATCTTTGAGTACTTTGGTGTGGACTTGGAGCATACACCTACGATTCAGGGTCGAGATTTAGGTGAGCCCATTGGTACATGGTTGATCGGGAAGATGGGGCTCCAGGATGCGGTCGGATCGGAGGATGAGGATGATATCGATGATGCATCGGGAGATGACGACTCGGAGGATGATAGTGCTGATGTGATGATGATGATGGTGGTGACGATGATGGGCATAGTGAGGATGATGATCGGGGGTCATGAGGAGGCTCCGAGGCATGAGGAGGTTCCCGCTCCACGATTTGCGAGGTCGGAGGCCCATCACGCACGACCACGAGGCTCCGGATGTGGCTTCTCATCGGTCATCGATTTACTCTATTCTTGAGAGGATCGAGGCTCGGCAAGAGAGGATGGAGTTACACATGTGCACCCTCGGTGAGAGGTTTGCACGATTGGAGGAGGAGTTCGGATCTAGGAGGGATCGGACGGATCCGAGGTCCCCTAGCACTAGGAATTTTCTTTTATGTCATCATGGATGTATTTCTCTTTTTCGGACTTGTAAAAATTTCCCTATGAAATCAATGAAGTTCAGTTATTTTGTCTATATTATTGTGTCTTATTCATGAGTCAAATTATGTTTAAATATTTTTGTTTCTAGTCCAGGTTATCTATTATTCACTTCTAGGAGTACTTGAGTCACTTTCGGATCTGTGACTCGGAATGTTCCGTCACCGTTTCTGTGGTCGGGGTTCCACTTGATCTTGGGCTCTGATACCAATCTCTCACATCCACCCAGCCGGTACCCCATTTGGAATACCGGGATGTGATCCACGGTCCAAGGATCAATGATGCGAGGTCCATGCCTCCCACATACACGGTAACACAATCATGAACAGTAATAATCAATGGTAAAAACAGCTAATACTAAGTATCATGAATAAGACAAGATTACCTAAATTAGAGTGCGGAATATAGATAATAATAAAGTGTGATCAAAATCATAAAGGGTGACAAGGTGTGGTAGCCACCCTCTCAGAGCAGCGGAAAAGAAGTAAATCAAGTTAGTTACATATCCAAGTGTCACCAGAATAATTCAAAAACAAGTTAATTACAAGATCCAAGGTTCCACAAATACACCGGGGGAATGGGGCACTATGCTAGGGTTTCTTCTATACTAATGGTAGTCTCCTCAACGGTACGGATGAATTAAACCCAACGCTGCCGCTCCCCGCAGCTGTGGGGCTAACCCTGGTGCGGATAGTAATCCTCCTCGACTCCAATATACGGATCCTCACCGACACCACTACCCGAAGGGTAGTATGTGGAATCATTGTCCGCCTCATAGGAGGTGCCATCGTAATCTTCGGTACCTGGAATGTAATCTAAAACATTTGCACAAAAAGGAATGAGTTCAAAGAACTCAGCAAGGAAGTTATTCCATAATTAGAAATCATACACATTCAGAACATATAATAATGCAATGCGATATGGAACATATGATGTAGATATGAGCCTAACTCTATGAATGCTGGTCTCTAGGGTAGACATGCTTTAAGTCATAGCACCGTACTTCTCTGGGTCGTCAGTCACTCTCCCATTTCCATATCTTGGGAATGCCGGGGAAGATCGGTAAAGTCATCAAAAAGCCGTGGTAAGGGGATCGGTCACCACTCTCTCACATCACCATTTGCTCAAGTGCTTTGGCGCATGTCACGGTAAAGCCTAGCCCAATGCAAGTCATCTACTCGATCGGTCAAGTCAGATTCAGATACGTCCATTCCCTCGCCCCGGCGATCCTTTCCGGTATCCTTCACACTAGAGTCAGCGAAATCCCGGATTTCGGACTCATCAACCCTATTGGTCATCCACATATAGTAAACGGGAAGCTCTCACGTCCTCTCACGGATTGGTTACCGGTCTTGAGCGCCCATGAGCCCAAGTCTATCCATATGCAACTCTACCAATAAATGGCCCCTTTCAGGTATCCATAGCATGGTTTATGTCCCCTACCGGATTGGCTACCGGCCTAGAGCGCCCATCCAACCATACACTACCACGGGTTGTTCGGTCTCAATGCCCTTCCGATTCGGGTCTGACACGACAAGGATGAACCTAGCCATACAACTAGACAATCCTATGTATGTCATCCAATAACTTGGGAGAGTGTCGATAAGCACCATCGGAGAACATCCCATACTATTCCCTCCGATGCCCAAGGATAGAAGTGTCAGTAGGACACCCCAAAATCCCAAGTCATACGTAAGCAATCACACATCCAATCTCATCATTTCTCATGCATCCAATGCATATTCATAATAGTAATCAAATCATGATATTGAAACGAATCATTATAAACATAAGCAAATCAAAATGATAAAGTAACACAACAAGAGTATAAAGATTTAAATGCTACTGTTCTAACACATATGTAACAGTCTCATAATGATTGAAAGGAAATTTAGGGATTTCATTCTTTAAATAAAGCACAGTTCAATATTTGATGACTTATATGTTTATGGATATAACCATCCTTACCTTGGATGAATTGATGATGAATTGAGAATACCAAGAATAGTCCAGTAGAATTGTTAGGGCCCTAAACAAACATCAATAATAAGTTAGAAAAGAAGTCGGGAAGATCGGATGTCATTTGGGTCAAAAGCGACCAAGGTTGCTTTGTCGGCAACAACTTTGGTCGATGGTCTTGGTCGATGGTATCGACCAAAATGATCGACCAAAATTGTCTTCGGGGCAGAATAGTGGATTTTGGGGATTTTGGTCCAAAATGAGTTTTCCGGTGTTCGGATCAATCTGAAACTTGGAGGCATACTTAACAACAGTAGTAGGACACTATAAATCAAGGAATTAACCCAATCCAATGGTCTAACTAAAAAGCCCCAATTTGAGCTATCAAGTTCAAGTGATAAACATCATGGCATGAGTTGGAATTGATTGCATTGATGAGGAATAGCATGCAATAGTTAGACGAACTAATAGAAATTCGATTGGAATCATATGGCAATGTTAAACATGAACATAATACACTCTATAGCTCAGTTTGATATCAAATGGCATGATGTTAATAGGTAAATCATGGAATACATATGCTAGGCATGAGATATAAGCATAGCATCAATGAATAGCTAAGGAAATCATGGATTGAACATGAGTAGGCACTTGGAGTGGTGGTTGCAAGGTTGCAGCACCATTCCAAATAACTCATCAGCAAGGTGACAATAGAAAAGAGTAGAAAATGGTAGGGTAGAGAGTGGAATGAGGAGTCATACCTTAGTGTGGAAGATGAGGACAAGAATCAATGATAAACTAAGTGTGTTTGATGAGATACCCTTCACACTAACCAAGGATCTGCTTTGGGAAGCTCTCCCCACGTTCCCAGGTGAGAAAAATGATTGCAAAAGGCTCAAGGCTCGAGGTCATATTAAATAGAAAATGAATATTCCATGGAATCATTAACTTGGCAGACTGGGATATTTTGGTCGATGGTCCTTGGTTGATGGTATCGACCAAAAGGATCGACCAAAATATTTCCAGCAGAAAACTCAGGTTTAGAACATCAACTTTAAGTAGGGATTTAAAAGGCTATACAAGGTCAAATTGAGTGAGGTTTTCTTCCACAATTCAATCAAGAAGTCTAGTTTCGGGGAATACCTTCGGATTGTGCACAGGAGGTCATTTGGTATATCAACCATATTAATCTTCTCCGATGCACAGACTTTCCTTAAACCCTGACAATGCATTTAAGCAAGAGGTATCATTGTCAATGTCCATGGGCTCGGTCTCTGAATCATGATCATCAATCAGAATGGTCCATAAATCTCTTCTTCCACTGCTTTGGGTCTTCGGACTTGAATACAACAGTGGATCCGGGTCAGGGTCAAGGTTAGAATAGGGCTGGATATTACAATGCTACTTAGCCAATTGACCCAAAGATGCTGAACTCGAACATGATCTTCTGTTTTGAGTATCTTGCTATACATACCCCATGACTTCGTGATTTTAGTATCCCTAGCCTCCAAAACACTTAGAGAACGAAGGGAAACCATCTCCAAGCCTCCAAGAGTGAAGAAGAAGACCTAACCTTGCAAACTTGCAAGTTCTCTCTCTTGTTCTTCAATTAAAGGTTAGTATTCAACTTTTGTATTATTGATTCATTCTTTCCATGATCACTCTCATCTTTGAACTGAGATTATGATGAAGATGCTGCAACCTTGTAGTCATATCTTTACAATCTCTTTTCATTCTCTTGTGCTATGATCATCTCATTCATTCTTAACATGATTCTTATGATTTCTTCTTAAACTATGATCATATTCCTATTTTGATTTATTCTAGCATTATAGATACTTCTCTATGATTATTCATACCTCTGATCTACAGTGTTCTTGTACTAGAATGAGATCTAATCATCTCTAGTTCATCTCTTTCATTCATAGCATGTTTCCAATGAAAACTATGATTTTTACCAAAATAGAAACTATGATTCTAAATTAGTAAGTAATGGTTTTAATGGTGGTTTGATGTCTAAATTATGCTTTTTAGTCTTAGACTACTGTGTTAGACAATCTCTCCAAGTTTCGTCGCATTCCGGTTTGTGTAGCATAGGTTTTGAATCAAGATTCTCTTTTTATTTTTGGATTTGCTCTTGGGCAGATTGCCTAGGTCGACTAGAGCATTCAACCCAGCCAATCAACATGCAAGAACATAATCTGATTTCTTCGTCCGATTCGATTCGATTCATGCTTATTCTTTTAGGACTACTTCCTAATGATTGTGTGATGCTATTCTAGGGTTTATTTGCTAACTTTGGATTCATCCTCTTGTTCGTCCAGAATACATTCGAATCTATTTAAGGTAAGGAAAGTTGTTACCATATTAACATAGATTGCATAGATTTAGTTTCTAATTTGGGAGCTACTTAGATTTGCTACTGTTATGTTAGTTTCTATTATGATATGAATGCTGCAAGTACATTAGGATCTTAATTCCTTATTTACTTTATGTACTTGATTATGTATGAATACTTACTCATGTATGTTTTTTATTTATTTAATCTGTCTTATTATATTCTTTCATATGATGAGATATCTGTTGTGGATGATATGACTGAATTATGATTGTGATTGGAGAATGTCCTTTTGACATTTCTGTCCTTGGACCTCATTGGGAGTAGTATGGGATATTTCCAATGTTGCCCTTTGACGCTTTCTCGGATTATTTGTTATCATACCTAGGACTTGTCTAGCAGTGTTTGGTTAGGTTATACCCCTGTTATATCAGACCCGATTCGGAAGGGTATTGAGACCGAACGACCCGTGGTAGCAATGGGGATTTATGGGCGCTCAAGATCGGTAACCAACTCGTGAGGGGACATGAATCGCATTGTGGGGGCCATTTATGGTTAGAGTTGCATATGGATAGACTTGGGCTCATGGGCGTTCAAGACCGGTAACCAACCTGTGAGAAGACATGAGAGCTTCCCGTTTACTATATGTGGATGACCTATAGGGTTGATGAGTCCGTAGTCCGAGTTGGTTGTAGCCATAGGATACGCTAACTCTAGTGTGAAGGATACCGGAAAGGATCGCCAGGGGCGAAGAATGGATGTATCTGGATCTGAGTTGATATGACGAAGTAGAAGACTTGCATTGGGCTAGGCTTTACCTTGACATGTGCCAATACTTAGACCAATGGTGATGTGAGAGAGTGGTGACCTAAACCCCTAACCATGGAATGTCCTAAGGGATCCAAGACCCAACTACCACCAGCAGACCCAAGATGCCAAGATGGCTGAGGGGGAGTGATTGACCTACCCAAAGAAGTATGGTGCTATGACTTAAAGCATGTCTGCCTATAGAGACCAGCATACATAGAGTTAGACTCATACATACATTGGTTGTCTCATATCATATCATCTTATGCTTTGTTTGTGTTACTATGTTATTTATGCTATTATGGAATAACTTGCCTTGCTGAGTTTCTTTTGAAACTCACTCCTTTTTGTACAATATCTTTTGTTAGACTATTCTATAGGTTTTGATGGCTATGAAGCGCAATATGAGGAAGCGCAAGATGAAGAAGCGTACCATACGCAAAGTGTTGGTGACTACGAAGATTACTTTGAGGATCCCTCGAGTGGTCTCTCTTGTTACCAGGATTAGCCCTACTGTGGAGTGGGAGCGTTTGAGCATAATCGATGAAGTCTATGTTTATGAAGACATCCTTTATAAAGTAGAAAAGACTCTAGCTTAGTTAGAATATATCTTTCTTTCTTGTCTTTAGAATCAGTTGTAATTTCTTTGATTTTCAAACTACATTCCACTGTACTCGTGGAGTGAGATTCTGCCTCACTCTACTTTTGACTTATATATCTATTGGTATCATTTCCGCACTCTGATGATTCTCTCGTTACTTTACTTTGATTCATTTGAATAATATTGTTAACATTGATTTAGTCTTGTTCTTGATTATATTGTTGTGAATGTGGGAGGTTGATTTTACTAACTACTGGGTCTTGTGGACTGTGGATTACACACTCGGGTATGCCAGATAGGGTACTGGCTGGGTGGATGTGACAGCACGTATATCATACTATGTGTTGTTAGCGATCATTGGAAATGAGAGGATGGATCCCTGCTACTCTCATTGTGTGAGTCTATGTATCTTGGATACATAGTGAAGAGATCAATATATATGTATATCTGGGATACACATGTGTGTCTGGGACACAAGAGGTCTATGTATCTGGGATACATAGCAGAGAGATTGAATATATATATATATATATATACATGTGTGTCTGGGACACATGAAAGGTTAACACTTGCCCTTGTGCAAGTGGGAGCTATTGGAATTTATTAATATAATTGATAAATTAAATGCCCAAGGGCAAATTTGGAAACTCACTATTAGGGCGGTTACAAAAGAGGGTTATATATTTTGATAACCACCGCATAAGTGAGTGTGTTTACATTACGTAAGTTTTTCCAAGAAAAGGAGGTGGCTCCCATCTCTCTCTCTTTCTCTCCAAGAAACGCAGGAAAGAGAAACCCAGTTGAGGTTTCCTTCCTTGGCCTTAGATCTTCTTCCATCATTTATTCCACAGGCATTTGGGTTGTGGAAATATTTCCTTTTCCTTGTGATTGTGGAATCCCGGTAGAGCTTTGGTAGTGAAACGAGAACGTGGATCCAAATTTACTTCCGCTGCGAATACTTCATATTTGAGAAAGCAAATCCAAGTAAGGATCTTTCCCTTATCAATTATAGATTTGAAAATTACATGGAGTATTACCAACACCATGTCTAGATGAATAATGTTGTGGCTGAAATTTGGCAACAACATGTGCTTTGACTATGGGAAGCAGCATATGAGAAGAGCGCTGATCTTAAAAATTCTTCCTGGCTTAAGAGAAGACCCATGAAATAAGATCCTTTATCAATTATAGATTTGAAAATTACATGGAGTATTACCAACACCATGTCTAGATGAATAATGTTGTGGCTGAAATTTGGCAACAACATGTGCTTTGACTGTGGGAAGCAGCATATGAGAAGAGCGCTGATCTAAAAAATCTTCCTGGCTTAAGAGAAGACCCGTGAAATCCTCCCATGGAATGTGATCAATTCGGGAAGTGATTGAAGTAGGAAAAACATCATACTCATAACCAAGATCACATAAGATGTTTAAGATAACTTCAGAATTGGCAACTGGATGAGCAACGGCTACAAGATTGTCAACCAAAGACTTCTCACATTGAAGATAACCAGCCATGGTAGAGGTACCTTTCTTAATTTGAAATAATTTGTGCTTGAGTTGCATAACATATGCTTGTGATTGAGAGGCATGAGTCTTTTCTAAAGTAGTCCAGGCAGCATAGGAAGTGGTGGCTCCAACAATTTGAGCCAAGGGACCTTCTGTAAGAGAGGAAATAATCCATGAAAGAATAACTTGATCTTGCATTTGCCAGGTGAGATTTTTTGCGTTTTGTGTTGGAGTTGTTGAAGAAGAAGACATCACAGTGATTGGAGGTGAAGGATTGCTGCCATCTATAAAACCATATAAATCATGTGCATGAAGGAGAGAAAGGAACTAGGAGCACCATAGAATATAATTGCTGCCATCAAGTTTGACCGGAAGCAAGGACATGGTGTTGGAGGGACACATCAAGGATGGAGTAGAGTTGCAGGTTGCAGTTGAAGAGGCTGAGTCGCACATGGTCGCAGGATCGGAAGACTTTCATCGCCCGCAAATGATACCAAAACAAAATTCAGAAACTAAGTGTGAGAACTCTATTTTAGTTTGAATGAATTTCTTCCACACTCAAACGTGAGTGCTTGGTTTGTGTATATATATATTTTATATATATTTGAGTTACAACTAATTAACAATTTGAGTTTTATAGGTCTCTTGTAGTGTTATACAGATACACTTTGATCATAAGTCAAACTCCTCTTGATCAGTTGGAGATATGATCAATTAAGAATAAGGTTAGTTATGGTGCATTTGGATTTGAAAATGAAAAATCCAAATTTAAAGATGATTCTGTTACAAAAGGCTTTCCAATAAAATTTTCTTTACCAAAAAACGAAAAAAACATGAACTCTAGTTGAACTTCTACAAATTTAATACACTCATCAGATTGGGATTGGAGCACTGCAATAACATCTATCCTTTGGATCATGTGTTCTTTAGGTTTTCCGGTGAAAGATCTGAGCAAGACTAGTTATCAAACTTGTCCCGTAGATAGCACTGGGAGGGCTCCCCAATTAGCTGCCTATCTATTAAGTTCATCACATACATGTCATTTTGTCATCGAGTTGTATCTATGGTTTTAGTGCATGGTATTGGAATAAATACTGTTGATACAGAAAGTCGAACTACTGGAGTTGGTGTCGGTAGCTATCAACACTCCACGGTATCAGACGGACTTACCTCTAATATTCTCTAAATTTAAATTTTGGACTTCATTATCTCTTGTCCATATCGTGCAACTAATATGGTAGCGGTGCCATATCAGTAACGGTAATATACAAGACCAATATGTGTCACCAGGTCGGGCGAAATGATACCAATACCTTAAACCATGGTTGGATCTTGGTTTCACGAAAAATTAGAAAGAAAAATAAATGTGTATCAGATCTTTATATGTATTGCCAATGTTGGTAGGAAAAGATAAAAAAATAAAGCTGTTATTAATTTCACATATTTACATGTAGCTTAAAGAAAGCCATAGTTTCTTCAATTATCAAAAGCCGACATTCACCAGTTGATGTGGTGCAGGGGCAGCTTCTCAGCCATGGATAGGAAATACATTGCTTTCTGAATTCTTGCTTCACACTTCTGAAAAGGATATCGACTATACTCATTGTATATTGCAAGAGGAAGATCCCGTAAGAGCGAATGCAAAATTTGACATGCAGTTTCTTCAAAAAATACTTCAGCATTGAACTGATCATGGCCTTCCAGAACACTACTTGCAAAAATTGTAGTTGTGACAAGATCAATGAGTAATGTCATCTCCATACCTTCCGATAGATAGTTCACCATATCGACTTCATTGTGACATTCTTCATATTCTCGATACATTTGAACGAGTGTTCCAAGTTCCATTACATTGATAGAACCCAGCCCTGTACCTGAGAATCCAAATGTCTTGTTCAACCAGGTATCTGGGTTATCTCTGTTCCTCCACAAAATATGTGATACAAAGCTCTTCAATATAATAGACTGATTACCTGAATTCTCCTCAACAAAATGAACCATTTCCAGTCCTTGGTTAAATGCATTGAGCAAAAACTGGTTTCGTTCTTCATGAGAGGACTGGAGCAGAGCAATCCTCATTACCAAAACCAGATGTGTAGAGCTGAGATTGTTGAAGGGGTGTATCCTGCAAGGCTCCCATTTAGACAGAAACTGAATAAGATGAGTCGGAAATTTTCTTTCATACCTTTTCTCCCGCCTTTCCATATCTCTCTTCCAGTTGCTCAACATCCATAATTTCAAGTCCTTTTCACCTAGGAAGGATGAAATGCTGTAATCCCAACTATTATTTTCGTCGTTCAGATGCACATCCGAATCGTAGCCAAGACAATTTAAGAGCTTCTTCAACATGAAAGTGAACCACATAGATAAATAGCACATCAGCTTCCCCATGACAAAAATATCTATTTCTGCTGTAACCACCATATCAAATACAATCCCTTTCAATACTCTAAGGATCTTCAGATGAAATCCATTACCCGGTGGCAGTATTTTTCGATTTTCCATCTCCCTCCACCACTTAAGGTGATATTGCTCACCTCGGAATATGTCTCTCCATGTTACAAATCTCTCTGGGCCAACATGCAAAGCTATAACAATCCATCTAGTAGTTGTAGCAGCAGCTGCTGTGATTATTGCAATAGTTTGAGCTGCAATTACCACCAACGACGAAAATCCATACTCAGCTACTCCATTACAAAGGCTGGAATTTCCAAGCATACTAGATGGAGGCATCTCTTTTAGCAATACTGTAACACTGATACCACAAAGGAAACACATGAGAACACAGTTTGAAGAACGCCCCAAAATGTATTGTGGGTTAGTGAGATGAGCCACTTTTGATGCCTCCCTCAAACTGTACCTAATTTCCTCATATGAAGATGGTCTATGCTCATTTGTAACACTTAAATACACGATATCTCGAACATCCTTGATACCGGTTTCAAGCAAAGACGACCATAAGACAGCTAGCTGTGCTATAATGCAAATTATGATGATCATATATTCAATGAAAAATGTGAATTCCACTCCTATTACCATTTGAAAGAAAAAATTCACAACCATTGTCATTGCTACCATAGTTACCGCGAGCAGATTGAAGGTGAGCTCAGTTCGGCTTTTGCCCCCTAAAGATGGCATGAAGAAAGCCATTGAAACCGATAAAAGTATGCAGCTTGCAATTTCAAGTTGGTCTCCACAAGTAGAGATAGTACTCTTAAGGAATATTGGAGGAATGGTGGCCATAGCAACAACAGCTGTGGTGGCAACATTGAGGGAGAAATATTTGCAGGGGAACCATAACTTCTTTTGCCGAAAATCTTCGAGGGTATCAATGGCTATAGCAAGGAAACATAGAAGTGATGCAGCTGTAGTTATCACAAATATTGGTGTAGGGTATTGGGAGACATGCAAGAAACAATGGAGAGATGCATGCTGCTCCATTCCTTCTGGATCGCCTACACGCAAATTTTTTTCTTTTGGATCTGAGGTTTTGGGTCAGCTGATGCACATCTGAATTGACTAATCCTCCAGGAGTTTATATATTAAGTCTTATGGAGATTTGAACCGTTCAGGTTAAACCCAACAGAAGTCAAATGACTAATGTTTGAGTCTGTCAAAAATAGAAAGAATGGGGCTTTTAATTGAAAACATGAGAATGGATGGAAAATGGAGGCATTGGATCTTCAACTGAGCATAAAGATGGTTTGAAAACCAAAAGGGTAAGCTTGAGTTGTCAGTTTATACTTCAAAAAGTGAAAACCAAGAGAAGGTAAGTTCTACGTGTTGAGTACGTTATCCATTGCAGAGCAAAGAACATAACCTAGGGATGATATCGGGAGAACTAATTCCAAGTCCTTCAAGGAATATAACCCAAACGCAACGCAAAGCATCTGTGAATGATATAATCATTACACCTACAAGTGCATTTGATAAGTATTCTAAAACCCCGAATCAAGCAATATATCCTGGGAAATTACTAGTTACTTGAAACGTTACCTTCTCAATATGAAAGGCTTTACTACAGTAGATGTAAACTGGAATCCTTCATCGAACCCGGTTTAGCAAGGGGATAAGAATTTTAGCTGGTCTGCTGCAGAGTCACAACCACAAGTTACGTACGTAAGCTACTAAATATACAATGGCTGTCTTCTTTTCGAGTAAAGAAGACCAGAGTGCTTGGGTTTATTCAAGCAAACGGACCCAACTGAGATGGTTCTCGTTTGACCAAAAGAAAAGATGAAGAAAATTTACGCGTGGGTCCAGTTAGTGAGGTTGGGTCCCCTAGCTTTATGCAAAAAATTGCTGTCAAAGTTCCAAGCCAAGTAACACCGTTTGAGATTGGGGCTTCAATAAAACCCTACTGACCTGACCCAAACCCCGCCCCCTAAGCCTGGACAGATTTTTGCCCGAATTTTTCAAACCAAAGGGAGGGTTTGGGTTACAAAATAATGAGTCCTAACGGGGTCTAGTCAGGTTTGGGTTTAGCCCTCAAGCCAACCCGGCCTAGCACAACCCGACCCTATGTTAGTTAAGTTTAATTAAAGTTATAGTTAAAAGTTATTTAATATCATAATAGCATATAAATGCATTGTTGCTTAGTTGGTAAAATACACAACTTGCAACAAAGAGGAATTGCCATTGATTCTACTTGGCAGTGATAATATTCATTCATTTTGTTTTTCACTAAAAATTAGTGTCAAAGTTAGGGTTAATCAGGGCAGGCTGGATTGGTCGGGCCTTTTCAAGATCAAGTTAGGGATGGGGATTTTAAAACCCTGATAGGGTTGGGTTGGGTGGGGCTTGGATTCCAATTTCAAGCCCTAGGATAAAGTTAGGGTTCATGGCTGGCGTGGCCCAACCCAGCCCGTTGACACCCCTAGTGTTAGAGGTGTTATGTTTGTTCTTGAATGATCAAAATATCCCCTCCGCCTACACCCACCGCCCTACATTTGCTCTCTCTCTCTCTCTCTCTCTCTCTCTCTCTCTCTCTCTCTCTCTCTCTCTCTCTCTCTCTCTCTCTCTCTCTCTCTCTCTCTCTCTCTCTCTCTCTCTCTCTCTCTCTCTCTCTCTTTCTTGCTTTTGACTTATAAACAATAAGTAGAAAGAAAATTTGTTAAATTACAAATGTACAACATATTTCCTGGTGATACACGCATGGGAATTCCAGTTGCTTCTTGTTACCCATCAACGAAATAGAGTTGATACAAAATAAGAAGTAAGGGAATGAGAAAGAGAGAAATCAAGAGAGAGGAGAAGAGCCTAAGTCAATGTGAGCAGACTCGATGCCTTTATTTTATTTTTCAATCTCATATTTAAGGGAGTTTTAAAATCCTGCACCAACCCTAATCTGGAAATCTATGTTGTAGGTCCAAAGAGTCAAAGTCAAGGTAGAAGATAGTTGTGGACCATCTTTGTTGAATCTATTGACTCTGACCTTGAACCAATGGAGATTGATAGTGAAATCTCATCTTGGAAACCTTGTGTGATTTTGGAAGAAGATGTAATCTAAATGGGAATGGACTTGGAAGATGGACCTTGAGTACAGTGTTGACACCTTCGGAAGATCCTATAGAGTCAGGTAAGACCCTTTCTTAAGTTGGTTGAGGACCCCAAGTGAAGCTTGAGGCTGTTGAAGACCAAAATTCAGCAATTTTGACCATGGGCATTACTTGGTCGATACCATCAACCAAGACCATCGACTAAGGCAGTCTCCGGATAGAATTGTGTATTTTTGGAAGTTTTGGGTTTTTAAGTCTTATTTTTATGTAACTTCGAACTAAACCTAAACACTTTGCCTCCTAACTTTTGGAGAATGTGAGAAGAACCCTAGAGCCTCCTCCTTAAGCCAAGGAAGATCCCCAAGCATCCAAGCAAAGTTCCTCCATTGATTCTTCTTCTACAAGGTTAGTATTCAATCCTATACTTCATTGATCTATGTCTGTGAAATTTTAAAAGTAACCGCAAGCGCACGGTATCGTGTAGCTAACGGGTCGATCTCAAGGAGATATGCCACTTATAATTCAACTTCTTAATAGTAATGCGAGAGTGGAATGATTCAATTTTTGTTAACTAATTAACTAAACTAAACGATCCTAATCTATACGTCTAATGCAATCGAATTGAAACGAACAATAAATTAAACACAATCAATGCATAAATAAAAGACAGGAAAATGCAGATGCAACACCACCCGTCACCAGAAGCAGAGGCACGACTGTAGGCTTGCTCCGGTTATGTGGTCCGAGATTATGAATGAACATCGGATGACCATTCGATGAAGGGTTTGATCGAAACTGGACAGAGGCATTCAAAAACGGGATTTTTGCTTCATCCTTATCTGAATATAATTCTTTTTCCTCTTTTTCTTTCTTTAATCAAATCCCAAATAGAAAATAAGATATTGAGGTATGCAAGGGCTCTTTTCCATCTGGACTCTCTCAATAATATCTCTGTAGATTTGATTTAAAATCTCAGCCGTAGATCAAATTTGCCTTCTTTATCTCTTCAATATTTCGGAGTTGGCCCGTAATCACACATCTCTAGCCCATCATGCTCCAGATCAGGCCCATATTCGCATTTGAGAATGTGAATGGACTTCTTGACGTGTAAAATAGCATGATTCAAGCCCAAAACTCCAAAGTCCTAAAATCTGCAAAAACAACATAAAACCCAAGGTAACTCCATTCTAAGTGTATAAAATGCATGCTTTATGCCCTAAGATTTCACACATAAATGTGTTCATCAATCTATTCTCTCTACTGTTCTTACTAGTTGTTTTGATTGTGAAGAAGGTCTTATACTACTATAATGGCCTTGTCTCTGATCCTCATAGTCTTAGAGTGAATTCCCATTCACTCTATATTTTCCTTAAGCCATATTGTGTTATTATATGGTTTGATCTAGCATTAGACTATGATTCACTCTTACTGTAGTTATTTGATTTTAACCTATGTTATATCTATTCCTAAGTGGTTTTCTATGCATGATTTACTGTTCTATTACCTTTAGAATGAATCCCCATTCATTCTAGCCTTTCCATGAGAATCCGCGGATTAAGCCTATTAGGTGATTTATTAGGATTCTATTCCAATGACCTTGTTTGGTGTTTAGATCATCATAGATAGTCTATATGTTATTCTAGAATTTTTCTCTTAATTTTGGAGTGTTTCGAAGTGATTCGAAGAGTTTCCGACCAAAGTTGGAAGTTTTTGTTCGTGCACATAATTCTTGGTCGATTCTCTTGGTCAATATCATCAACCAAGGACATCGACCAAGGGTGTGCGTGACAGCAACTTTTCTCCGTTTGTACTCCATTTCGTCTCCAAACATTAGGTTTGTTCCTTATACTCTTTACATGTTTGTTTAGGGTTATTTTGCTGATTTTGGACTTTCCCTTTGATCTTTTCTTGGAGTTTGCGAAGTTGGAATATAAGGTGAGTATGTTTACTCACAATATGCACAAATACATGCTTTGATATGTTGGGACTTATATGCATGTGTTAGCTACTATAGTTTTACTTTTCCTATAATGTTTTACTTATGTAATTACAGTAGTCTACTCATTATATGATTTACATAATGTTATTGATTTGAATGATGTGATTGTGAGTTGGACTATGTTGTGATTGTAACATCCACCCGATCGGTACCCTATCCGGCATACCCGAGTGTGTGATCCACAGTCCCAAAGATTTAGTATCGAGGAAATCAACATCCCACATTTACAATAATATAGTCGAGAACAAGATTGATCGTGTCGCTAACCAATCAAAAATAAAATCCTATACTAATCTAGCAAGCAGAAAGTACGGGGTCGAACTATGGGGAACTGAAAGGCTAAGTTACTAAGATTGAATTTAACAAAACTAAATTTAAACTAAATCTATTAACTAATGTAAAACGTTAACTGTGAATATGTGAAGATCTTTGGGATTTCGAATCCCCAATGCTTTTCCCTAACCGATATAACTCTACACTTCAAAGTAAATTAGGGATGGTCTTCCTAGATATGCCCTATCTTCGCAAGACTATCGTCCTTCGCGGAAGCTTGGCATGCTTAGTTCGCTGAGTTATAAAACATCTTTGGCCAAACTCAAACACAATCAACTAGAAGATATAGAACAATCAACTTAATGAAATAAGCATGGTTCATCTACATCCAAAAGAAAATGAACTAGCTACTCATTATTACAAAGTTCATAAGAAAAATAAAGATGAAACATAGGGAGAGAGAGAGAGAGAGAGAGAGAGAGAGATGTGGTCTTCTTCTTCAGCAATAAGAGATGAGAGCCGCATTCGCCGTCCTCCTTTTCTGTGGTTGGCTTCTCTTTTATGTCTCCCGCACACAATGAATCCCCTCTTTTTACCCGTCGATTTGACCTTTATTCTTTCGGAATTTGGAAAAACTCAAAACTGAAAAGTTGTAGATATTTTCAATATCGTTTCATAGCATCTTGAATAATCGAAATCCAAGCTCATACGAGAGATATGCCCAAAATACTGAAGGTAGGTCTATTTACTCGATTTTTAGATTTATTACCAATTTTGTTCCTTAGACCTTCACCTATTTCCAATTTGGCTAAGATCTCACTTTTCATGATTTCTTGAGCAGCAAGATTGAATGCCATGATTTAAAATCCACCAATATCTAATATATTTGCCAACTTTACTCCATATTATCTCTAATATCCAAAATCTCCTTATTCCTGAAAAATACACAAAAATACTCAATTAGATCTCTTTAATTAAATAAGTATGGGGAATTAAATCAAATAAATAATGGTAAATGCATGCTTATCAAATATTAAATCAAAGTTAACTATATTAATCAAGAGATCAAGATAAGTTCAAGAATACAATCAGAATGCAGAATAATGATACCAATTGAATAAATCAAATGTAGAGTGTAGCAGAAAAGTACTTCTACAGTAGGAGTGGAAAGTAGATCAAAAGAAAAAGAAATATTAAAATCGGTTCCCAAAATGAAAGGGAAAACAAAATACTAAGGTCTCATCGAATCTATAAAAATCAAAATCAAAAGAGACGATGTCCCATCGCTAGCACACAAGTGCAAGAGTCGAACTAATCCTGATAAGCCTCAGTCTCATACTGGTAGTCTTCACCGTCATAGTCACCGTAGCTAGTACCTTGCGTACCCTAAGAGTCGTAAGCTTAGTCTTCATAGTATTGACCATCATAATCATCAGTTCCTGCAAATAAGTATAACAAAGATGTTGCAAAAAGGAGTGAGTTCAAAAGAACTCAGCAAGGCAGTTCATTCCATAATAACATAATAACACATGATAGAAAATCTATAGAATGCAATATGATATGAAACAGACAATGCAGATATGTTTCTAACTCTATGTATGCTATTCTCTATTGGTAGACATTCTTTAAGTCATAGCACCATACTCCTTTGGGTAGGGTCTGATCACTCTCCCTTAACCATCTCGATATCTTGGATTCTCCAGTTGTTAATGGTCCTGCATCCCTCTCGGACATTCCATGGCTGGGGATTAAGTCAACACTCTCTCATGCCTCCGTTTGGTTTGAGTACTGGCGCATGTCAAGGTAAAGCCTAGCCAAATGCAAGTCTTCTACTTAGTTATATCAACTTAGATCCAGATACTTTCATTCCTCTCCTCTCGGGATCCTTTCTAGTATCCTTCCCCCTAGAGTCAGCGTATCCTATGGCTACAACCAACTCGTACTACGAACTCATCAACCCTATTGGTCATCCACAAATAGTAGACAAGTAGCTCTCACGTCCTCTCATAGGTTGGATACAGGTCTTAAGCTCCCATGAGCCCATGTCCACCACTACAAACCTACCAATGAATGGCCCCTCACAATGTGATCCATGTCCTCTCACAGGTTGGTTATCGGTCTTAAGCGCCCACAAATCCCCATTGCTGCCACGGGTTGCTTGGTCTAAATACCATTCTGGTCCTGTCTGATATAGGAGGATATCCTAGTCAAACACTTCTAGACGTGCCCTAGGTATGTCAACCAAGAATCAGGGAAAGCGCCAAGGGGCACCATAGGAAAATGTCCCATACCACCTCCACTGGTGTCCAAAGACAGAAACGCCGAAAGGGCATTCCCCATTCCCCAATCACAACCTAAGCAATCACAATCCCAAATCAGTCATTCACAAGCACAACTGATAATACAAAACATAAGTAAGATCATTCATATATAACTGAAATAATAACTATATCACAAGAACAAGTACTACTGCAGTTTGGCCAAAAAAAAAAAAAAGGTACTACTGCAGTTGAGAAACTACAACAGTAACATAACTTATAGGAAAATTAATACAATAGTAGTATGATCATGTAATTCAATCAATTACAAGTAAACATGTATATTAGGTTATTAGGGATCAACCGTCCTTACCTTAAACAATCTTCGAAGAATTCCGGAGGAATAACAAGAGATGTCCAAGACTAGCAAATAAACCCTAAACAAGCATATAACAATCATTAGGAATAAGCCCTAAAAGATTAGAAGTCAAACCGATCAAATCGGACAAAGAAACAAGCTGTTGTTAGCATTGGTTGGTCGATTGGGTCAGTCGACCAACTAGTTGACCAAAGGAACAGTACGGGGTATAAAACCCTAAATTGATCATAACTTCTTCGTTTGAAATCCGATTGCTCCAAAATTCGAAAGGGAGTTCCCTAGAAACATACTAAGACTATCTAAGAATATCCCCAAGCATCCAAGCAAAGTTCCTCCATTGATTCTTCCTCTACAAGGTTAGTATTCAATCCTATACTTCAATGATCTATTCTCACTACTATTCTTACTAGTTATTTTGATTGTGAGGAAGGTCTTACAATACTATAATGGCTTAGTCTCTAATCCTCATAGTCTTAGAGTGAATTCTTATTCACTCTATGTTTTCCTTAAGCCATATGGTGTTATTCTATGATTTGATCTAGCATGAGACTATGATTCACTCTTACTGTAGTTATTTGATTTTAACCTATGATAGATTTATTCCTAAGTGGTTTTCTATGCATAATCTATTGTTCTCTTACCTTTAGAATGGATCCCCATTCATTCTAGCCTTTCCGTGAGAATCCATGGATTAAACCTATTAGGTGATTTATTAGGATTTTATTCCAATGACCTTGTTTGGTGTTTAGATCATCATAGATAGTCTCTATATATTATTTTAGAATTTTCCTATTAACGTGGAGAGAGCTTCCCTATTCTATTCCTTTAGACTCCTGAGAACGTGGAGAGAGCTTCCCAAGTCACCTCCTTGGTAGTTGTGAAGCATTTCTTCAAGAATCATTGTCTCTTTGCTCAAATCTCTTCTCTAAGGTATGTATTCTCTCACTCTCTCTCTCTCTCTATTCTACTGTCACCTCTTCTGTCTCTTGCTGTTGAGACCATGAATAAGGTGTTGAAACCTTGCAACCACCCATTCATGTGTTTCCCCCTTTCCATTGGCTTAAACCCCTTTCAATCTAGCTATGCTATGCTCCCATTTCGATTCTTATCTATACATTTTCATGATTCTCTTCATTGCAACTTGATTTATTATCCTAAACTGATTTGTATAGTATGCTAAGTCTGATTTCTTACTTGCATATGATCCTACTCTATTTCTTATCATTCCCTTAGCTGATTCCCTATTGTTCCTTGCATTTGTAATCAATTTCATTATAGAACATGATGTTTAGCATATAGAGATTAGGGTTTCAAATTGGAGATTCTTAATTATACCATTGATTGATGCTAATTTGTTGGTAGATAGTGTTCATTTACTGTTCCTAACAATCCCTCCAAATTTTGGAATGATCCAAGCTCCGGAAGATAAGTTTTGGACAAAAAATCACTATTCAGCCCCGCACTATTCACTTGGTCGACTGAGTCAGTCAACCAGCTGAACCAAGAAATTATGATTTGCTCAATTTGATCCGTTTGACCTCCGATTTGCTTGATTGTTCTTCTGATATTGCACATGTGATTGTCTAAGGTGCAAGTACTGAACTTGGGACTATTCTTATCAAATTTTGGTCTATCTTCGACTCAATTTAAGGTAAGGACAGTTATTATCATAATTACACAGATTATGTGAATCTTGCCGCTATGTTGGAAACTTAGTAGATTTGCATTTCTTGTTATAGTCTTAACATCATACGATTGCTGTATGTATTTCAAGACAATAGTACCATGTTGTATATCATTTTGATTATCATGATTAGCTATTCTTGTTGATTACATATGTGATTGACCATGCTATATTATTTCTCTTTTCATATGATGAAATATCATGTATGTATGATATGATGAAATTGAGAATGTGATTGGATAAGTATGATTCGGGATTGAGGAATGTCCTATTGACATTTATGTCGTTGGACATCGGAGGGGATGGTTCCGATGATGCCCATTGACGCTTTCCCGCATTATTGGATGTCATATATAGGACTTGTCTAGTGGTGTTGGCTAGGATGTCCTTGTTGTATCAGACCCGAATTGGAAGGGCATTGGGACTGAACGACCCGTGGTAGTAATGGGGGTTTGTGGGCACTCAAGACCGGTAACCAACCCGTGAAAGGACATAGATCACATTGCGGATACTCGTTAGAGGCCATTTATTGGTAGGGTTGCAAATAGCTAGACCGGGGCTCATGGGCGCTCAAGACTGGTAACCAACCCATGAGAGGATGTGAGAGCATCCCATCTGTTATTTGTGGATGACCAATAGGGTTGATGTCACATCCACCCTAAGGGTACCCTATCTGGATTACCCGGTGGAGTGATCCACAGCCCACAAGATCAAGTTTAGGAACGATTATATCCAATTAGCACAATAATTTAATCAAAAGCAGGAACAAATAAAAATTTTTAAATAACTTAATAATAAAAGTCAAGGAAGAATCTCAGAAGAATCACAAAGAGCATCAGAGTGCGGAAAGATACTAATAAAATAATTAATCAAAATGTGAAATGAGGCGGAAACCCATTCTACAATAACAACGGAAGGTAGATCGAGATAAGGTGCAAGTTTACAACCAGTTCTAAAAGAAGGGAAAGGAAAGGGAAACAACTAAATTACAGTTTCTTCTACCTTATACAATATTTCCTAAATAACAAAATTTTAAGAAACTAAGTCAGGCCGCATCTGCTCCTGACAAAAACATCAGTCTCGGACTGCTAATCTTTATCAATGTGTTCACCGCCACCAGTATGGTACTAGTCACCAACTTGGTCTTCAGAGTGTTGACTGTCACAGTCAACAGTAGTAGTACCTGCAGAAAAGTCTAACAAAATATGTTGCAAAAAGGAGTGAGTAAAAAGAACTCAGCAAGGTAGTCATTCCATAAAACATAAGCCATATGATACAAGCCATAACATGATGCAATATGATATGAAACACATGATGAAAGTATGGTTCTAACTCTATGAATGCTGATCTCTATCGTAGACATGCTTTAAGTCATAGCACCATACTTCTTTGGGTAGGTCTCAATCACTCAAGCCGGTGGGAATTGGGTCTTGAAACCTTCCGGACAACCTTGGCTGGGGTTTCGATCACCGCTCTCTCACATCACCATTTGGTCTAAGTATTGGCGCATGTCAAGGTAAAGTCTAGCCCAATGCAAGTCATCTACTCAGTCGTATCATGTCAGATCCGGATACTTTCCCTATGGCACCGACCAACTCGATTCTCAGATCCTTCACACTAGAGTCACCGTATCCTATGGCACCTACCAACTCGGACTACGGACTCATCAACTCTATTAGTCATCCACAAATAGTAAACGGGAAGCTCTCACGTCCTCTCACGTGTTGGTTACCGGTCTTGAGCGCCCGTGAGCCCAAGTCTAGCTATTTGCAACCCTACCAATAAATGGCCCCTTTCAGGTACCTGCAGTATGGTTTATGTCCTCTCACGGGGTGGTTACCGGTCTTGAGCGCCCATCAAACCATACCCTACCACAGGTCATTCGGGTCTCAATGCCCTTATGATTTGGGTTTGATACAATAGGGACATCCTAGCCAAACAACTAGATAATCCTATGTATGTCATCCAATAACCCGGAAAGTGTCGATGGGCACCTTCGGAGAACATCCCATACTATTCCCTCCGATGCCCAAGGACCGAAGCATCAATAGAACACTCCCCAATCCCAAGTTATACCTAAGCAACCACATACTCAAGTCCAACATCTCACATACATTTGATACATCATCATAATAGAAGTTCAGTCATAATATTGAAATGATTCATCATAAGTATAAGTGACAATAATAATCAATCATTATAACAAGAGTATATGAAATCACAATACTACTATTCTAAAGCATGTATAACAGTCCTATGATATTCAAAAGTAATAAAGAGACCATGTTCACTAAGTTATGAAAATCAAGGCTTAAGCACATAGCCTATGTATATATAGCGATAATCATCCTTACCATAATCAAGTTGTAAATAAATTCAATGATCACCAAGAATGGTCCAAAAATCAGTGTTGGTACCCTAGACAACATACAAGTAACATTAGAGAAGAAAATAGTCGAATCGGAGGTCAAACGAATCAATTTGGCTGAGTACAGGGGTGATCTCATATCTTGGTTGATCTGGTCTGGTCAGTCAAGTCGCTTGACCAAGACTTGTTATCCTCAGGGCAGAATTGAAACTTGGTCCGAAACTGACCTTCGGGTGCTCCGATCGACACGAAATTTGGAGGGCATGTTTATAACAGTAAGAGGATACTACACACTGGTTTTCATGATAATCCAACGGTCCAATCAGAAATGCCCAATTCGAAATCTTAAGTTCTATATATTAATTATCAAGAATCAAATTGGAATTGATTGAAATTGTAAAGGATGATGGGAATCAATCAAGTGAATGTTGAGAATCAAGTTAGAATCTTAATTTCATAATAATCTAAGCTTAACATTCATCTACATATCAGTTTTGAATCAAGAATAGGTTAAATCGAAAAGAATCAAAGTAATGAAGTGCAAGTAATCTCAATGGAATCATAACATAGCATGAGTGGGGGAGGATTAAGGAATTGAAAGGGGGGAAACTCATGGTTAAGTGTTTGCAAGGTTGCAGCACTTCAACCATGATCTCAAGATCATAGATTGATAGAAAATGAATAGATTAGAAGAAGAATAGAAGGAATAATACCTTGAGTTGATGATTAATGTATAACACTAATGATTTGAGTCAAAGATCTTCCCAAACATCAAGAAAAAGCCCAAAAGAGTGTCCAACCTCGAGCTCTGGAGTGCCAATGATTAGTTTAGGTCCTTATTCACGAGTTCCAAAAAGGTAGGGGCAAAATGGGAAGTGATTTAGTGAAGATTCGAACTTCATTACTGCTGGTCGACCGGCTGGTTGGTTGACAACCAGCCAGTCGACCAGGCAGTCGACCAAGACATGAACAGCAACTTCAGACAGGGATTCGGAGGGCTATACTAGGTCAAATTGAGTGGGTTTTTCTCCTACAAGTCAATCAAGAAGTCTAGTTTCCAGAAATACTTTCGGATCGAGCACGGGAGTTCATTAGGTGCTTCAACTAATTCAATCTTCTTTGATGCGCAAGCAGAATTGGCCAGACATAGTTCAGCAACTTCGGACAAGGATTCGGAGAGCTAAACAGGGTCAAATCGAGTGAGGTTTTCTCCTACAAGTCAATCAAAAAGTCTAGTTTTTAGAAATATATCGGATTGAGCACGGGAGTTCATTAGGTCCACCAACTAAGCTCACCTTCTTCAGGCTGCAGATTCAAAACTAACACTGACAATGCATCCAAGTATGGAGCACCATCAACCATATCCATGGGTTTCAGGTCAAACACCATGTCTTCCATAAAGAGGGCCCACAAGGACAACTTCCATCAATTTGGGACATGGATCTACACTAAGGGAAAGATCAGACATGATTTCCTAAGGCTCTCAAGGTAATAACACTGAAATCAAGGTCCAACTTCAGGGTCAAACATCAAACAAGTCTTTCTTCACCCAAAACAAATAGGGTGCCTCGGGCAACATTTGGGCTGGATTTCACAGTTGATGAGTCCGTAGTCAGGGACTATGCTGACTCTAGTGTGAAGGATACCGGAAAGGATCACAGGGGCAAGGAATGGAAGTATCCGGATCTGACTTGATACGACTGAGTAGATGATTTGCATTGGGCTAGGCTTTACCGTAACATGTGCCAATACTTATACCAAATGGTTATGTGAGAGAGCGGTGACTTAAACCCAAGCCATGGATTGTCCCGAGGGATGCAAGACCCACAGCCTACTGGAGACGAGTGACCGGACATACCCAAGAAAAGTATGGTGCTATGACTTAAAGCATGTCTACCATAGAGACTAGCATACATAGAGTTAGATTCATATCTGCATCATTTGTTTCATATCATCTTGCATCATGTTATGTTTTGTATCATGTATCTATGTTATTATAGAATAACTTGCCTTGCTGAGTTCTTTTGAACTCACTCCTTTTGTACAATGTTTTGTTAGACTATCCTACAGGTGTTGAAGAACTTGATGTCCCCCACTATGAGGAGACCCCCGATGAAGCATACTACCCTCCGGGTGCTGGCTACTACGAAGATTACCCTAAAGATCCTGCAGGTGATTATGCTACATTCAAGGATTAGCTCTACCCTAGCGTGGGAGCGATCGTGTCTAGTTTTTTTTATTTACACCTATGAGGACATTTTGTATAAAACGGAAGAAACACTAGTTTAGATGTTTATCCTTTATTGTTATCTTTTGAGACTTGGATCTGTAACCCTTATGATGTTCGAACTACTTTCTGCTGCAACTTAAGGAGTAAATTCCGCTCACTCTCTATATTTTAATTATATTTATGCTTTGATATCATTTACTTCCGCACTCTGATTATTCTATCTCTTTTAATCTTGTCTTGATCTCTTTGTTTATATGTCTTTACATTGATTATATTGTTCATGATTGTGTTATCCCATATGTGGGAGGCATGGTTCCTCAATACTTGATCCTTGGGGCTGTGGATCACATACCCGGGTATGCCAGGTAGGGTACCGGCTGGGTGGATGTGACATCTCCTATGTCCTGATGAAGCACCTCAGTGTCCTCGAGACTACATTGAAGTGTTTGAAGATGAGTGTTAGAAGTCGACCGAATGCCAAGTTCCTGACCCCAAGATACTTAACCCGATCAATCATGACATGCTGCATGATATAGGCAAGATCTATCTAATAATCGGTGTAGATGTTGTAGATAACCATAGCCTCCATCACTAACACCTTACTGTGATGACCAGCCTTCGATATAATGTTTCACCCGATGATGCAAGTGATGACACGAGCCGACGGAAGCATCTTGGTGCCGCTCCTCAGGACTGCGGCACTATATGTCATCCTAGAGTGTCATGCAAATCTCATGAAGCTCCTCTGGATGTAGTGCCTCTGTAATGTCTATGCCTACTGGAATCCACCAGCAAGAATCTGTAAAGTGTGGTACATCGAGTATGCGGTCCAGCACTCTCGTGGAGAATCTAATCTCTGTGTCCCTGAGCCGTGACTATAGAACTAATCTAGTACCCCCGTGAATGTCTATCTCCGTATAGTAGGTCAAGTTACTATAGAAGTACCTGACTAGATTTAGGTAGACCGGGTATGTAGAGATCTAGCCATCCCATAGTCTCTAGCCTATGTCGTATGCGAAATGTGTGTAGCTTGTTCGTGATAACCAGTCGTCCGTACTCTATCGGAAGATCCCAATAGTAGTACTAATGTAAGAACTCTACCTCTGGAGTAGTGAATAGGTCTTGTCTGATGACTATTGGCCGAGGAACATGACCCTGACCCCTATCCGCACATCTCCCATGTCGTAGCATAGTGAACCTGTTGAGACAAGGCAAGGATTTCAATGAGTTAGTCCAACTTTCACTAAAGAAGGGTATTTTGGTAATTTTTCAGAAATTTTTGATTTTGGCAAAAACAGAGATTTGGACATGCTAATATGTGCATAATAGTTGGTTTAGCATGCTACGTGAGTTTGTTTGGTGAAAGTCCCTTAAAACCCTTGATTTTTGGGAAAAAAAAACTCAGCAAAAGGGGAAAATAGGTTAAAACCCGCTTTTGGGTGAAGTTTTGGAATTTTTGGATTTTCGCCATTTGGTCGAGAAAAGTTGTAATCACCTTGCCCGTATTGAATCAGGTGGGTGGGAGGTGGTTTGACCTTAAAACTCCATTTGGTTTGAAAATGGGACAAAATTTTCAAAAGAGGGATTTTTATGTGATGAATAGTGAAAATGCAAGTGTTGTGTGTTGAACCTAAGTGTTGAAGCATGACAATGAAATGAAAATGCTTGGAGCATGTTAGAAAATGTTCCTAGACATGATTTATACCAAGAACAGCAAGCATTTCATGGATTTAAGAAAAATCAAGAAGAAGGTTATGCCATTTGAGAGTTTGAACATCACCTACCTTATGTTGATGATCGAAGAGTGGAAGTTAGTGGTTGTTGTTGCCTCTTGAGAGCCTAGAACTCTTGGGTGACCTTGAGAATCCTTTCTTCAGAGCCCTAACTCGAAGTTAGAAGAGTTGGAAATGAGTTTGAATGAGCCAAGTCAGCCCATTTAAGCTGATTTTTCACGTGGAAGGCCTTTGGTTGATCTCTTTGGTTGATGCCATCAACCAAGAAACCATCGACCAAGGAAAAAATGAAATTTGGATTTTGGCCATTTTGAGTAAAATTTGAATTTTGATAACTATGATTGGATTTTTAATGGTCTATGTTGCTGAAATAAGTGTGTTTTGCATGTTTGGAACATGGGTTTGATTTTGGTGAATCTTCTTGGATTTTTTTGATTTCTTGATTGGAGTAAGAGGATGGTTGATACAAGAAATCATGGTGCCTCTACACGCCGTAATGAAAATAGGACTGTCCCCAACAATGGTGTACCTACTGGTGGTGCTAATGACCAGGTGCCTCTGAATGGTCCAACTGTTGGAAGTCCACCTGATGCTCCCCCGGTCACAAACATTTAAGATATTGCAAATAACATGGGGAACATCATGAAATAGCAGAGTGTTCAATTCACAGATGATGACTGGAATCTTGGCTATGCACAATGAGATTCGTGCAGCTGCCCAAGTGAACCCTAACACGGCCATTGTTCCAAATGATGAAAGGTATGTGGGAACTCCTCATACCATGCTGATGGAAAGTTTTTGAAACTGCAAGTCCCGAGTTTCACTGGTGTGACGAAGGATACTCTATTCCCTAATAAATGGTTAAGGGAATTAGAGAAAGCTTTCAAGAATCTGCAATGCACTGAAGCACAAAAGAGTTTGTCCGTCGAGCAAAAGCTTCAACATGAAACATATACATGGTGGAATGCGACCCGTCCGATTTTTGAAGCCTTGCATACTAAAGGCATTATTTGGGAAATTTTCAAAGAAGCTTTTAGTAGATTTATTTCCCTAAATCTGTGAAGGATGAGAAAGAGTCTGAGTTCATGGCTCTTACACAAGGTCCACTTTCTGTGCTGGAGTATAAGTAGAAGTTCGAGGAACTGTTTTTCTTCACTCCTGAGTCTTTGAATGCAGATAGATCTAAAGCAAATAAGTTCTTCAAAGGACTAAGACCCTCAATCAAGACTTACCTTACTATCTTGCCAATTGAGAGTTATGCTCAGATCATTCAGAATTTGAAGAAGGTAGAAGAATCCGAGAAGGAGCATTTTCATCTCCAGAGATCCCTACAGAATAGGAACCCTAGTTTTGTGGAGAGGACTGATAGGAAGTTTATTAGACCTACTCCATATCCTACCTTGACATTTTAGCCCAGGATTGTGGGAAAAAGCTTTGGGAATGCTCAGACTGGATAGCAAAATCTAAATGGAGTGAACAAGCCAGCTAGGAATGTTCAAGTCTCCAGGCTAGTTTATGCTAACCCTAGGCCTATGAATCGAAGCCACCGACTTGCAGTGCCTACTTCTTCTATATTTAGAGATCTTATCTGTTTCCTTTGCAAGCAGATTGGACACATTGCTCGCACTTGCCCTTGAAGGAATGCTCAAGTGGCAGCAACTAAGGCTAAGACTACACCAGCCCCTCCTACCAGAAAAGTGTCCAGTATTATTGGGACTGAACAGGATTTGAGTCATGAAGTTGTGACAAGTACGTTACTTGTTGCTTCAGTATCTGCCTTTGTACTATTTGATACTGGTGCATCCCATTCATATCATCTGCATTTGTAAGACATAATTTTGTGACACCAACGAACTTATCTATATGCTTGATGATTAGTACACCCACTAGATCAATAGTACAATAAGACCAAGTAGTTGAAACATGCCCTATGATTGTTTGTGGAAGAAATTTGGAAGTTGATTTGGTACTCTTCGATATGAAAGATTTCGATGTGATATTGGGAAGGGACTAGTTGACTGCTCACAAAGTGGTTGTCCTTTGTTCCTTGAGAAGAGTACAATTTCTTCTTGATGGAAATTCAGTCTTTGAATTTCAAGGCAATCAAGGACGGTTATGTAGGAAGACTTTGACTGTGGTGATGCAAGTAAAGACTCTGGTTGACAATGCGTCACTGAATGCTTCATCTAGAAGTGAGACCAAGAAGGAAAAGAAGCTTGAAAAAGTCATGGTAGTAAATGACTTTGTAGATGTTTTTCTTGAAGACTTGTCAGGTTTGCCTCCAGAAAGAGAGCTTCAGTTTACCATAGAATTGATTCCAGGAGAAGCTCCGGTATCAAAAGCTCCATATAAAATGGCACCTACCGAATTGAAGGAACTACAGAACCAGCTGAATGAGCTCTTAGATAAAGGTTTCATATAGCCTAGTGTATCACCTAAGGGAGCTCCGGTTTTGTTTATGAAGAAGAAAGATGGTAGCATGCGTCTATGCATTGACTATCAGGAGTTAAACAAGTTGACTGTCAAGAATATATATCCGCTGCCCAGAATCGATGATCTCTTCAATCAGCTGAAAGGTGCAGCAGTGTTCTTGAAAATAGATTTGAGGTCTGGATATCATCAGCTTAGAGTAAAGTCTAGTGATATTTTCAAGACAACTTTCAGAACACGGTATGGTCATTATGAGTTTAAGGTCATGCCTATTGGTTTGACAAATGCCCCAGCAGTTTTCATGGGCTTAATGAACCGAGTATTTCACGATGTCTTGGATAAATTTTTCATTGTCTTCATAGATGACATTTCGATTTACTCGAAGAGTGAGGAAGAGCATGTGAAACATCTCCAATTCACTTTGCAAAGGTTAAGAGTGAAGCTACTTTTTGCTAAGTTCAGTAAGTGTGACTTTTGTTTACCAAAATTAGTTTTTCTAGGTCATGTCATTTCAGCTAAAGGAATACGTGTTGATTCGAATAAAGTTAAAACCGTTGCAGATTGGGATAGGCCCAAATCTGTGACCGAGATAAGAAGTTTCCTAGGATTTGCAGGTTATTACAGAAGATTTATTGAGAATTTTTCTAGGTTGGCTGCCCCTATGACTAAGCTAACTAGAAAAGGAGAGAAGTTTGTCTGGAGTGATACTTGCGAGAAGAATTTTCAAGAGATGAAAGATAGATTGACGAGTGCCCCAGTGTTGACTATACCAGATGACTCTAGCGGTTTGACAGTCTACACTGATGCGTCAAAGATTGGTCTAGGTTGTGTTCTTATCCAACATGGGAAAGTGGTGGCATATGCTTTTAGGCTATTGAAGGACTATGAGTGAAACTACCCTACTCATGATTTGGAGTTAGTAGCTCCAGTGTTTTCTTTAAAGATTTGGCGACACTATCTTTTTGGGGAAAGAATTGCGATTCACGCAGATCATAAGAGTTTGAAGTATTATTTCACTCAGAAGGAGTTGAATATGTGTCAAAGAGGATGGTTGGAATTGGTAAAGGATTATGATTATGAATTCAAATATCATCCTAGAAAAGCCAACATGGTTGTAGACGCTCTTAACAGGAAAAGTAAGAGAGGAGAACTTGATTTGAATGCTTTGAGTAAACCGTTGTTGTGTTCTATCTTAGATTCTGGTTTGGAAATTGTGTCTGAAGGATCTGAAGTGATACTTGCTACAATGACCATAAGATCCACCTTAAGAGACAGTATTATTGCTTTACAAGGTTCGGATTTGGAATTGAAGGAGAAGATTGAGAAGATTTCTTCTAACCCTAATTCGGAACCCAATTTCTATATGTCTACTAACGATGCATTGACTTTTAGAGGAAGATTGTGTGTGCCAGCAATTGATGAAGTTAAGAATGAGATTTTGAAGGAAGCACATTAGTCAATTTTCGCAGTGTATCTAGTAAGTACAACGATGTATAGAGATTTAAGAGAACGATTTTGGTGGATTGGTTTGAAGAGTGATGTAGAAGATTTTGTGGCAAGGTATGACACTTGTCAGCTAGTGAAAGCAATCTGACAGTCGCCGTCTAGACTACTGCAGCCTCTTCCTATACCTAGTTGGAAGTGGGAAGACATCACTATAGATTTTGTGACTAGTTTGCCTCGGACTAGTAAAGGGAATTTTACAATTTGGGTGATTTTTGATATATTGACTAAATCAGCCCACTTCATTCCTATGAAGGTTACTCACACGATGGATAAACTGGCAAGACTTTATGTGGACAATGTAGTGCGATTACATGGTGTTCCAGTGAGTATTGTGTCTGACCGAGATCCTAGGTTCACCTCAAGATTTTGTAATAGCTTGCAGAAAGTGTTGGGTACCCAATTGAACTTGAGTACAGCCATCATCGTCATCCAGATGGACAATCTGAGCAGACAATTCAGATTTTAGAAGATATGCTCAGATCTTGTATGGTGGATATGGGAGGAAATTGGGATGGACACCTAGCTTTGGTTGAGTTTTCCTATAACAACAGTTATCAGTCGACTATAGGCATGGCACCGTTTAAAGAACTTTATGTAAACACTTGTAGGACACCTTTGTATTGGATAGAGATCGGTGAAAGAAGAGTTCTAGGTCTAGAAATGATTGAAGCTACAAGTGCGATGGTGGACATGATTAAAAAAAGGATTAAGTCGGCCCAATTGAGACAGAAATCTTATGCGGATAAGAGAAGAACGGGTCTTGAATTTCAAAGTAGGGGAGATAGCTTTTCTGAAGGTATCAACCATGAAGGGAGTGATGAGATTTAATGTAAAGGGAAAGCTTACCGTTTGGCTTTACTGCCATCTTTGGCTAGAGTTCATGATGTGTTTCATATATCGATGCTGCAGCAGTATGTAGAGAATCCGGAACATCTACTTCAGCGAGAGGCCGAAGGTCTAAGTGCTGATAAAAGCTAGCCGAATCTTGGACAAGAAGGATAAGCAGTTACGGAATCGGACCATCCCTTCGGTAAAGATCCGGTGGAAGAATCACGCCCTCGAAGAAGCTTCTTGGGAGAAGGAAGAAGAGTTGCAAGAGAAGTTTCACCATCTTTTCGGAAACCTAGGTATGCTTTCAATTTGAAGGAAGAAATTTCTTTTAAGGTGGGGAGGATGTGAAATCCTACACCAACCCTAATCCGGAAATCTATGTTGTAGGTCCGAAGACCCAAAGTCAAGCTAGAAGACAATTGTGGACCCTCTTTATTGAACCTATTGACTCTAACTTTGAACCAATGGAGATTAATAATGAGGATCTCATCTTGGAAACCTTGTGTGGTTTTGGAAGAAGATGTAGTCTAAATGGGAACGGACTTGGAAGATGGACCTTGAGTACAGTGTTGACACCTTCGGAAGATCCTATGGAGTCCAGTAAGACCCTTTCTTAAGTTGGTTGAGGACCCAAGTGAAGCTTGAGGCTATTGAAGACAAAAATTCAGCAATTTTGACCATGGGCATTGCTTGGTCGATACCATTGACCAAGGCAGTCTCCGGATAGAATTGTGTATTTTTGGAAGTTTTGGGTTTTTAAGTCCTATTTATATGTAACTTCGGACTAAACCTAAACACTTTGCCTCCTAACTTTTGGAAAATGTGAGAAGAACCCTAGACCCTCCTCCTCAAGCCAAGGAAGATCCCCAAGCATCCAAGCAAATTTCCTCCATTAATGATCCCCATCACTTCATTGATCTATTCTCTCTACTATTCTTACTAGTTGTTTTTATTGTGAGGAAGGTCATACAAAACTGTTATGGCCTAGTCTTTGACCCTCATAATCTTTGATGCGTCCAAAATCTGCTCAGCCCTTAGATCTCCTGCGTATGATCTGCAAAAACAAACGTTAGATGTGGCCCGACCACTGGATCGGGAGTCCACCTCCAAAGGCTAAGTCAGTTGATGAACTTAATCATAAACGGCTCTGCTTGATCACAGAGCTAAGGAATGAATAACTAGAATACGATTCAGATTGTATATGTCTTTCTTCTACCTTGTGGGTAGGTGATGTTTTATATAGAGTGTACCTTCAAATTTTCTTTCATTGGATGTACTTAAGCCTTCTTCGGATAGCCGTCTGATCTTAACGGATAGATCTGTTGAGTGATAGATCCGAACTAGGTTGGACTAGTAGATGACTCCTTTGATAATACGACTGTTATGTGGCAGTTATCTGTATAATAACGATAAGCATCTGCCGCAAGTGCTGCTACCTGTCTCTTTGACAATTAGTCCATCCCGAACATAGCGGATTAGGGCGAACTTGTTACTGAGTTACTTTACTTCCTCAGCAAGCTACCTTTTGAACCTGGCTTGCTCGGAAGCGAGTCGATTCCTTTCGTCCCGACCAAGGTCGAGGGTCGAACCCAGGATGAACCCAGTTCGATTATACTTTCTCCATATCACGAGCCCCCCAGACCAAGGGTTCGAGTAATTTCGAGGGCTTGTTTTTGAAATGGGTAATCTGTCGAACAAAGACCTTGCATAATCCTCATCTCATTAAATGTTGTATCACATTTAATGCGGCTGTATTGCTTTTTCCTCGAGCATCATGAATATTTTCACTTTTTGTGGGGGTGATGCCACGCGTCCACTGCAGCCGAAATCATCCTTGCTCACGAAATCAAACGACGATTTATGAATGCATGTTTTTGATTCGTTAGTTCAAACTTTCGAACCGTCTTCAAATCACAATTGTTGATGTTGAATCCATCTCGATCATACACGTCCTCAATCACTAGTGCAAGTGCTTAAAAGCGGTTCGTTGTCTTCATAGGTTTCATTCTCTTTGTCTGGAATTTTGAAACCTCGTCGTCTTGTCGAGCTCTAACGATCTTCTCACTCTCAAGCATTTTGCTTCAGTGATTCAGTAAGTCTACTGACTCCTTTTTAACCTTTACTTTCGTCTCCAGGTTTCTTTTTTTTGTTAAAAACCACAACCAGACTTTTACAGTAATGGAAGGTGGTAGGGTTTCTTCTGAAATTCCTCCTGAACTTAGCGTCGGTAAGGGCAACTCTGGTGATGAGGCCTTTGCCTCTGTCCCTCCTGAGCAGTCAAATAGTGACAAGAAAACCTTAACCGCTCTTTGGCATGACTTCGAAGAAGTTAGCCAACATAAAAGAGCAGAAGAAAGTGTTGAGGCTCCTTCTGCGCTTCCTGAGTTTGGACAATCCTGAACTCCAAAGGCGACTGCCAAATCCTCTGGGCAGTCCAAACAACCTAGCAAGTCCACCGATGGACCTGGTTCTTTTCCCTCCTCCTTTACCGAGGAGAACCTTCCTTCGACCATCGAACGCTTCGACTTTCCTTCTGAGTACCATCTTAGAGCCCCCACTCCTAATGAGAGGGTTAATTCGATTCTCCCTGGCGAATTTTCATTGTATATAGATACTTTGGAAAGAGGATTTCGCTTTCCTTTCTTCAATACTTTGTTTTCTTGCCGTTCTAAATCACTGGGAGATTTGTCCTGGCATGCTCCTTCCCAATAGCTGGCGTCTCATCGTCGGCTTTCTAGGTTTATGTTTTGAACTTGGCATCACACCTTCTCTTCCTCTTTTTGTAAATTTTCATGTTCTTTCTCTTTCCCATCCTCCTTGCTGGGTTGTTCTGTCCAAGCGCAACAAAGTTGAGCTTGACTGGTCGGGCAGCATTCTTGCTAGGGGAACTTGCCCTTCCAATCATAAGGGGTGGCGCAAGCGGTATTTCTTCTGCCAAGCGCCTCAATCAGATCTGAACTTCCCGACCACCTGGAAACTATACACTTCATATTCTGAGGGCAACCGGATCCCTCAACTATCCAAGGAAGACAGAGTAGCTATCAGGAAGATTAAGTCAATTCCATGGTATCAAGAGATACATGGATATGAAATGGAATACACCTCCATTCTTCAATACTGGGGGTTGGCTCAACGTGAGCTTTCTAACCATCACGTTTTGTTTTCTTGAATGTACTGCAAACTTATTCAATTTTCTAACCTTTGTCCTTCTTTGTAGTGCCTCCAAGAATTAATCCAGACAACCTTCGGGTAATGGCTGCCAAGGCCATTGTGACTGCAGAGCAACGGTCTCCTCGACCATTGACTGCAGAACAGGTGGCCTCTATGCCTCCCCCATACCCTTCTTATAAGGGTATAAGAAACTTGAAGCCAGTGGTTGAGGCTTTGGGGAGAGGGAAAAGACCGATGGTGGAAGAGGTCGAAGTCCCTTCTCTTGTTCGAACCAAAAGGAAGCATGACTCGGTCGATGCTTCTGCCTCAAAGAAATCCAAAAAGAATAAAGATTTTGAGGAGGTCTTCGTCCCTCAATGGTCATTGGTGGTGACAGACCGAGTCACGCAGGACCATGAGAAGGCTGCTGAGTGGAGCTCTCTTGGCCTTATGCCTGCCGATCATCAAGCCTTTGAAACCCTGCAAGAGGACACTCTCGTTCGTCTCTCCACAAGGTATTATTTCTCTTGGTTTTTTGCTACTTGCTTTGAAATTTCTCTTCGGATTTTTGATAATTCGCCTTCTTTCCCAGAATGCCGTGCTGAGCTTCTACCAACACATGGAAACCTTGAGTCGAGTTGGTTGTAGTGGCTCCTTGCTACAGACTTGTGAAGAGAATTTGGCGAAGGCCAGTTCTGAGGTGGACCGGCTGAAGAAAGCAGCCGAAAAGTCAAAAGAGGAGAATGACAAGGTCATCAACTCTTTGAAAAAGGATCTAGACTTGTCAATCAGTCATGCTACACGTGCCGAACGCGAGGCTAAGAAGCAGAAAAATCTTGCTACTGAGAGTACTGATAGATTCGAGTTTCAAGCCATAGAGAACGAGCGTCTTAAGAAGATGGCAGTTCCCAGCAAACCTGAACATCTTTCACAAGATCTTCGGAGGGACTACATTCGGAAGTACCTGAACAGCGTTTCCTTTAGCGAATTGATGACTCCCTTCAATCTTCAATCTTACCGAGCGGGGCAGAATGACGTTTGGAAAGCTATTCTTGAAGCTAATCCTTCCTTTGACACAACTCCCTTTCAAGGTGTTTGCCACAAAGAAGTCTTTGAGAAGCTTGAGTTGCCTTTTCCCGCTAGGTTTGGGAGGAAGAGGACCCTATTCCAGCGGATCCAGACATCGAGAAGTATCTTAATGATTCGCCAACTGTTCCCCGAAGAACCCCCAAAGTCTGCCTCAGACAAGGATCCTTCGGCCAAAAATGTTAAAGAACAATAGGGAGCTATCTTCATTTTATTTCTTTTTGTAAGGGCCCCTGACGGCCTATTGATAATGAAATAGACATTTGCCTCCTTCCTTCTCGAACTCTTTCAATGATTGGCATAAAGCTCAATAATACTTGCTCAAAGAATTTTCTTTGTTCCCTTCCGTAAAAATGACGTTTTAGGAAAGAGACAAGCTATTATGTAGAGAAACTTGTACCTTAATTGAAGATGGCTTCGGGAAATCAGAGGAATATGCTCGGGAGCTTTAATTTGGTTCTTACCAAACCCTTCATGATGCTTGACAACTTTATCTCCCAACTGTTCTCTCTTTATGACGAAGCCCAAACGTTTCCTCGTATTTGCGAACAAATTGTTCTTCCCAAGAAATTGGGAATACTCTCTTATTTAATACTGATGTGATGGTTGGTATTTGGCAGTATCCTCCTATCAGGTGCACATTGCTCCACGTTGAAACTTAGGACAACCTTTAAGTTTTGAATTTGAAGCGCCATTATCTCCTGACCGTTGATCTCATATTTTTCAGAATTCGAAACATCTCTTCCATCCTAACCCTTGATTAAATTGGGCTTTCAACCGTCGTGTCACTCCTGTGGCTATTTAAGTTCCTCAAGGGTGCTTCATCTTTGTCCTCGCTATCTGCAAGTCGTTCTTGATAAATTTGCAAAGTAGTGTTTTGCCTTTGTTGCCTCTGTACTCTTATCCTCCGACGTTATCTCGATCAGAACCTGAACAAGTGAGTTTTCTCCTCTGTCATTCAATTTTATCATGAACTTCTTCTTCTCCCTGAGTAATCTCCACAATAGTTATACTTGGGGTTTACTTATTCCAGAAGTTCCTCACTGGATATTCCCTGCTTCATCTGTTCTTCACAAATCTAGGGTTTTCCCTTTCTTGTCATATTTTTGGTTGATTTCTTGTACTGACGATGCTGGCTTTTCCTTTGTAGTGCCTCCAAGAATTAACTTGGATAATATTAAGGGGAAATCTTCCAAGAAGACTGCTCCAGTGCTGACGAAGGTTGTTCCCTCTGAGGTGATTGTTGTTGGTGAATCTTCTAACGCGGGGAGATTGCTGTTGGTGAATCTTCAGTTTAGATTCCCACAGCTTCCGCTGATGCTTCTCCGGCGTCTCCTTCGCCGAAGGAGACTATTCGGTCTTCCAAGGAGGATGTGGCTCCCTCCGTCGCTGTTCGCACTGCCGAAACCCTTGCTGGCGCTACACTGGAGTCTGCTTCCATGATGAAGACCGTTCGGTCTTCCAAGGGAGATATGGTTCCTCCAGTCATCGTTCGGGCTTCCAAACCTGACTCTAGTGCTTGTTTGGCATCCTCCTCCAAACCTCCAACCGTGGAGGTTTTCAAGGAGGCCGAGGATTCTGCTTCTAGGAAGCGCCCTCAGTTAAATGATGTTGCGTTCCAACCTTCCTGGTCGCTGAAGAGATTTGACTTGGTGACAAGCGATTTTGACAAGGCACTAGAGTGGTGCACTTCTATCCAAATGCCTGCCGAGAGCAAAGCCTTCTCTATGGTCCCGGATAGGGAATTTATAAAGTCCCTGGTGATGTAAGTTTCTCTTCATTACCTTTCGTTCTAAAGACTTTTTTTTTCTTTTGCTCTTGACTAACTCTTGAGTTGTTGTAGGAGCCTTGCTGGTAATTTCCACAATCAAGTGGAAGCAGCCTTTAGACTCAGTAGACTGAGTGATGAGATTTCCAGGCTTTGGGAAGAATCCAGAGCCAAAGATGTTGAGATTGCTCGTCTTGGAAACAACGCTTGGGAGATTGCCGGAGTGAAGAATTCCAAAAATGAGCGTCTTCATTTGGATTTGGATGGTGCCCGTGAGAAAATCTGAAAGCTGGAGCAGGAAGTTGAGAAGCTTTCAGCAAGGGCGAAAGGGTCTGGAGCTGTATCAACGCCCCAAGGGCAAGCTGTTACCCTTTTGCCCGAGTCCCTTCCGATTGATGTTCGCAGAGCTTGCATCTTCAAATATTTGCAGAGTAAGCCTTTTGTTGACATGCTGAATGCTTATAACTTGCAGGCATATCGGGACGGTGAGAACGAGGTATGGGAATCATTACTAAGGAGAAATCCTTATTTCAACACAACTCCCCACCGCGCCAATTGTCATCCCGAAGTGTTTGCAAAGCTGGGGCTTCCTCTTCTTGCTTGGGCCAAGGACGTGGTAGACTTTCCTCCTCCAAATCCGGATATAATGCATCATCTTGATGACTCTCCTCCTTTTTCTCCTCTTCTGTGTTGCTTCTGACAAAGCTGCTTCGGTCTTGTTTTAGAGTTCTTCACAATCACCGATGATGATTTTCCTTCTTAACCGAACGAGGATTGTATCCAACACTTGTTATCTCATATGTATATTCGATGTAAAGGTTGGGCCCTTCTGGTCGTTTAAAGGAATAAAGAATTAACTTTATCTTTGAACTTTGTTAGTCACCTGAGTCTCTGTTGCAGTAGGTCTTAGTTGTTTTACAACAATGCCTTTACTTAGAGATTTCCGGAGAAATTCAATAAGCTTGAGAAGGACTCACTCGGGTTTTAAATCGACGCCTTGTAGAAGGTCCCACACGGGTTTTAAACCGATGCCTTTACTCAAGGATTTCTGGAGAAATTCAATAAGTTTGAGAAGGACTCACTCGGGTTTTAAACCGACGCCTTGTAGAAGGCCCCACAGGGATTTTAAATTGATGCCTTTACTTAAGAATTTCTGGAGAAATTCAATAAGTTTGAGAAGGACTCATTCGGGTTTTAAACCGATGCCTTGTAGAAGGTCCCACACGCGTTTTAAACCGATGCCTTTTGATTTTGTCACTGGATTTGATCTTAAGTGTTGTGTGTTGCCCCCAATTAAAAGATAGTGGTTGAAAACTGAGAATTGTATTGATTGAGTTGAATACTGTTACATCATGAATCAAAATGATAATCTCATCAAGGATATTATTTCTTCAAGTGTCTAGCATTCCGTGAATGATCCAGCTCTTTGTTTGTTGTCATGTTCTTCATCTTACATGCTCCTGAACCGACTGGTTTAATAACCATATATGGGCTTTCCCATGAAGGGTCCAATTTCCTCTGATGGCGTGGGTCTGAAGCTAAGGTATTCCTTAATACCAAGTCTCCCGCTATGTATCGACGATGCTTCACTCGGGAATTATAATGTGACGCTATCTTTCGTTGATAATGTTGAGTTTGTGCTATTGCTTTTGCACAAACTTCATCTAATAAGTCAAGGCTATCTAGCAGTCCTTGTTCGTTCGCTTTTTCCTTGAACTCTCTTTCCTGTAGTGTTCCAGCCATTACTTCAACAGGTGCCAATGCTTCAGATCCATAAGCTAGTTTAAAAGGAGTTTCTCCTATGGGTGTTCGAACCGTAGTTCGATAGGCCCACAGAACGTTGTGCAATTCTTCGACCCATAAGGCTTTATCAGCTTCGAGTCTCTTCTTTATCCTCTCAAGTAATGTTCAGTTTGTAACCTCCACTTGGCCGTTGCTTTGGGGGTATGCCACTGATGACATACGATGCTCGATCAGATAAGTATTGCAAAATTGTTCAAATTGTGGATTATCGAATTGAGTGCCATGATCGGTCACAATTATTTTTGGCATCCCGAACCGATAAATGATAGACTCGAGCACGAACTTCTCCACGTTTCGTTCAGTGATGGTTGCTAGAGCGGTAGCCTCGACCCATTTGGTGAAGTAATCAATCGCTGCTATTAGATATTCTCTTCTGCCGGATGCCTTGGTGAATTTTCCCATGATATCGATTCCCCACATTACAAAAGGGATGGGATCTAGAATCGAAGTCAAGGTTTCAACTGGTCTTTTAGATACCGTATCATGGATTTGACAATTGCTACACTGACGAACATATTCCATAGCAGCTTGTTGAAGCTTAGGCCTATACAGACCAAGTCTTAAAATTTTATGTGCCAGGGCCCGACCACCCATATGAGCCCCACAAATTCCTTCATGAACCTCGGCCAGAGCTAATTCCGAACCTTCGGGACCCAAGCATCTTAAGAGGGGTCCAGTATAGGATCTTCTGTATATTCCATTCTGCATTATGAATCGTGATGCTCGTACCTTGATTAATCTCGCTTCTTTCAGATCTTCTGGCAACTTATCATCTCTCAGATATTCCACGATCGGATCCATCCAGCATCGTTCAGTTTCAATATAGAATACCTCCTTCTCCTGGTAACTCGGGAATGTTATTTCCTCTATATAGACCGAAGGGTCTATATTCTTTTCCTTGGCATTAACTAGTCTTGATAGCTCATCTGCCATCGTATTTTCTTTTCTTGGGATCTGACATACTTTCAGATTCCTGAACTCTTTCTGCAATGCTTGCACAATCTCTTGATATTTTTGCAATCGGGGTTTTTTGACACCATACTCCCCTTGTACTTGATTAACAATAAGCTCTGAGTCACTAAAAATAGTTACCTCCGCTATCGCCAATGCTTTCGACAAGCGAAGTCCAGCTATTAAAGCCTCGTACTTTGCTTCATTGTTACTTGCTTTGAATGCGAGTCTTAATGCATACCGAATAATAAAACCTGTTGGACTTTTCAAAAGAATTCCAGCCCCTGCTCCCTGCTTATTATTCGAGCCATCCACGTATACCTCCCAAACGGTCGGAATAGTGGGCTCGACAATATCTTCCACTGGTGCAGTAGTTTCTACTACAAAGTCAGCCAATGCCTGGGCTTTAATTGTCGTTCGAGGCTTAAAGCTTACTTGGAATTCATTGAGCTCGACCGACCAAGCTACCATTCTTCCAGACAAATAAGGTTTACGAAGAACTTTACAAAGGGGAAAAGTAGTAAATACCTTGATTGGATGAGCCTGAAAGTATGGCCGTAGTTTTCTGGCTGCTATCATAAGAGCCAAGGCCTGCTTTTCGATCTGAGAGTACCGTGTTTGTCACACCCCAGCCAGCCGGACCCGGTCATACCCGAATGCCCGTGGGGGTGATACACCGCAAGATCTAGGTTCAGTGACAAATCCATACAAAACATGATATAGCATAATTAAATGGACAAGAATAAATCAAGTTTATCATACTAAGTTATCAAAACCGAAATAATGGTTACAATCATCCATTACTTAAAAATAAAAATATAACATTAGAGTTTTGAAAAGAAAAGAGAGTAATTTTCAACGCAGTGAAAAACTAAACTAGACTAGTTCTCTAATGGAATCCCACCCAAAAGCATAGTCTTGACACTTGCATGAAGCTTCGTATGCATCCACTTCTTCTTGGATCACTCTTTCAAGAAGATATGTTGGTAACGCATCCTCCATTTGGAAGAAGTCCTCATAACCTGCAGCATAATCTAATAGAAAAAAAAGACATATAAAAGGAATGAGTTCAACAGAACTCAGTGAGGTCAACTCAACATCATATCACACATTCATTCACAAGATTCCACACCACACATATAACATGAATATCAATAATGTAATTAATGACAATGATATGATATGTGAATGATTATGCTCCTAACTCTATCATGAAGTCTCTATGGTAGACACGCATTAAGTCATACACCAATCTTCTTTGGGCGGTCTCATCATTCTTCCCTCACTGCTCTGATGCACGTCTATTGGGTTCTCCACGGTTGTTGTGTAAAGTCCTGTCAAGCCATGGTTGGGGACTAGGTCACCACTCTCTCACATCACCATTGGTATAAGATCTGGCGCGTGTCAAGGATTACTCTAAGCCCAATGCAAAGTCATACGGTCTCGTACTACATATGGTCCGGATATCTCCCCTCACGCCTAATGCTCTGTTGGTTCAATACCTTCCCACCTATGAATGGAATCCTTAACGGGAGGCATCTGTTAGATCCCATTCCTTAACCCAGTGGTCATCCACATATAATAGACAGAATGATCTCCATGTCCTCTCACAGGTCATTTCACCGGTCTTGAGCGTCCATGAGCCCTTATCTATTATATGCAACCCTACATCTCTATGATGATAGTGGACCTGCTTGACACACAGGACCCAGCCACTAACATCACGGGTTAATCGGCTTCAATATCCCTGCCGAAAGGGTAGTAGTACTCATGAGGTCACCTAACCAAACACTTCTAGACATGCCCTAAATATGTAAATCAGTAATCGGGAAAAAGCCAAGGGCACCATAGAAATGTGTCCCATACCGCCTCCTCTAGTATCCTATGGCAGAAATGCCAAAAGGGCATTCTCCATTCCCAACCACAATATAATCAATCATATAATGTCACTAGGGCAATGGGTGAACCCACAACCCTAGTAGAAAATACAAGGTAGAAGAAATAATAATATTTCTTCTCTCATACAATCACATTCCATTTCATAACAACAATAATAGATTTCAAAGCAAGGAGCAACATCAGAAGTAATAATAAACATAAATTATAGTAATTCATATTTAACAAAAGACATAAAATAACCACAAAATAATACTAAAGCAATACAAGATATCAATAATGAAAAGTAAGTAACATCATTACACATGTAATATAAAGTTAAGTATATTCCTCACCTTTTACTTTGTTCTTCCTCCAAATCCAAGAATCCACTCCCACAAATTAGTGATTAAGGATATATTAACCTATTTATGCAAAAGAAATAATTATCACAAATTAGAGCCAATTTGATTTTCAAAGGATATCCTAAAATCTTCCCACGAAAACTCAAATCTGAAAACTAGGTTAAAAAGGGTCACTAGTGAATGGTCACTAATTTGCCACCAATTCGAAGTTTATAATGAAGTAAAACTTTGGGAAAGTCTAATTGGAAACAAAAGGATCCTACGGGTACCTTCAATTTTATTAAATTTGACCCCTCTCAAAAATCCCCAAATTTGGCTCTCATAAATCACCCGTGGGTGACCCGGGGAGTCAAATTCTAAAATCTTTTGCAGGGGAATAAACCATTACTCCCAAACTCAAGGGAAGCATTAATATAAGAAAAGATAAGCTTGTATGATACCTATCATTATTCCTTTCCATAGATCCCTCAAAAAAAGAGAAGAGAAATTACTCCCATAAACTAGGAAGGGACATTAACACAAGAAAGGAAAGCATACAAGATACCTAACAACCTTCCCTTTCAAGATCTCCACAAAAAAGAGAAGATAAACTCTCACCAACTATGATTAAAGAGAAGGGTTAAAGAAAACTAACCTTTCCTAGTGATTTTGCGAAGATTCGGATCACAGACACTTTCGGAAGAATAGAAATCGCTCCTCTCTTTCGTTTCTCCTTTTCTCCAAAGCCTCCGCCTCTTTCTAGCCTCCAAAAATGTGTTTACGGATGAGATAAAACATAAATAGGGTTTAAAAAATCCGAATTTCCAATTTTGCCCCTAAACAGAAAATGGGATGGGGGTTGGTTCACCCAAACGGCCCAAACTTGTGGTCCATGGTTGGATTCTCAAACAAACTCCGATTTTGATGAATTTTGGCTCGTTGGAAAGGTCTCTCAACAATATTCGATTTGATATCTTATTCGCATTAATCGGATTCTCCATCGCCAATATAAAAACGTTCCAAAATCACCCTTTTTACACCATTGGGATTAATCTTCTCTCTTCACTTAAACTCTAGGAGAGTTTTTGAGTCATTATAAGGGTCATCCACCAACATTGGTTCAATTTCCAATCCTTTGGGCTCGAATTGAATGGTCCATGATTGTCGCCGAATCAAGGCCTAGGTTCTCGGTCTTAAAACCATGGGTTAAAGGGGTAGAAATCTGGGGGATTTCATAGTGTTTCTGCGTCGAGTAATACGTGGCTAACATAATAGATTGGCCACTACTTTTTGTCTTTTTCCTGAATGAGTACAGCGCTTACTACCGAGGGGGATGTTGCTAAATATAGTTGCAAAATTTCTCCCTTTTCTGGTCGGGACAGAGCGATGGTCTTCCCCAGTGTTTCCTTCAGATCTTCGAAAGCCTTCTGACACTCTTCAGTCCATTTCGCTTCCTTATTGCCCCTCAAATCTTTGAATGCTTTGAAAAAAGGTAGGCACTTTTCTCCCGATTGTGAGATGAACCGGTTTAACATGGCTACTCTTTCCGTTAAGCATTGCACATCTCGAATAGTCTTGGGCACTTCCATATCGATCAAAGCCTGTATTTTGGCTAGATTAGCCTCAATACCTCTTTGTGATACCATAAAACCCAAGAACTTGCCCGATGAGACTCCGAAGGTGCACTTTTCCGGATTTAGCTTCATTTGGTATTTCCGCAGTACTGAAAATACCTCCGCTAAATCCTCAATGTGTTTCATCCTCGCAGTGCTCTTCATCAGCATATCGTCAACATATGCTTCCACATTCTTCCCGATCAAGTCTTTAAAAATTTTGTTGACAGCCCTCTGATAAGTAGCCCCTGCATTTTTCAAGCCAAATGGCATGACTTTGTAATAGAAACTCTCACGATCAGTCATGAAAGCCGTAAACTTTTCATCCTCTTTGTTCATGCGGATCTGGTTGTATCCTGAGTATGCATCCATGAAACTCAATGTTTCATATCCTGCAGTGGCATCTATCAACAGATCTATCCTAGGCAAATGATAACAATCTTTTGGGAAAACCTTGTTGAGATCTGTGTAATATGTACACATTCTCCACTTTCCATTTGCCTTCTTGACCATCACCACGTTGGCCAACCATACTGGGCATTCTATGGGTTCAATGAAACCAGAGTTTTTCAATTTTTCAACCTCACTCCGAATAGCCTCATACTTTTCTATGGAGAAATTTCTCCTCTTTTGAATTACCTGTTTCACCTTCGGATCTATCCAAAGTTTATGTTCTGCAACCTGTCGATCAATTCCTAGCATATCCTCACAGACCACGCGAACACATCGCTGTTTGCTAAAGAAAAGACTTCAACTCTTTCTTGAATTCTTGCAGCTGCTCAGACCTGATTTAAGTAATTCTTTTTTCGTTATCAGGATACAATTGAATTTGTTCCAACTTCTCGACTGGCTCGGGCCTTTGCACTCTGCCTCATCCCGATCATCTCATACTTCTATTGGTAACGCAGTTAACTTCCTCGGGCCCTCCTTATCCTTCAAATATGCTACATAGCATTGTTGAGAAATTCTCTGGTCAGAAGAAACCTGACCAATTCCCATTTCTGTCGGGAATTTTACCTTCAGGTGCTTTGTTGAAACTATAGCACCTAACTTCAATAAGGATGGCCTTCCGAGAATGACATTGTAAGCCGGAAGTTCTCGAACCACCAAGAAATTTACCCGAACAAGAGCCTCTTTGGGGAAGCTTCCAATCGATAGATCTAGCTATACCGATCCTTCTGCTATTGCGGACGATCCCGCAAAGCCATATAAGTGTGTGGATGACGGCTCCATCAAGTCTTCATCCACTTTAAGCTTTTGATAAGCTGCCTAAGATAAAAGGTCTGCAGCAGACCCGGTGTCAACTAACACCCTATGCACTTCTCGCGTGCGATTTCTACCTTGATGACTATGGCATCATCATGAGGTAAACAGTCGCCTCTTTCATCTTCCTCGTCAAAGGTGATCGAACCCTCACAATTCGGCCTTTTCCTCTTCTGTGTTTCTTCGGTTCCAACAAACTTGGATTTGGCTTTCAGCTTCCGAAGCGACTCAGGTTCGGGACCTCCAAATATTGTTAGTATGGGTGACCGAGTGGCATCGATCACTTCCTTACCTTTCTTAGATTTAGGAGCCTCCGTTGGTTGTTCTGGACTAATCGAACGTTTCCTTTTATTACCTGTGTCTCGCGGTTCCGTTCGTCTTCCCTCGACGAAATTGGACAAATGTCCCTGAGATATCAATCTTTCAATATCCGCCTTTAAATGTCTACAATCATTGGTATAATGACTGTAATCCTCGTGGAAACGGCAATACCTTTCTCTATCCTGCTCCTCAGGCTTCGTGGGAAGCTTTGGTGACCATTTCAAGATATTCTGTCTCTTGATAATGTTTAAGATATCAGCCCTAGGAGTATTTAATGGAGTATACTCACTTTTACCGGGAGATCTATACCGCCATGCTTGGTTAGGCTTTCCACCTCGATCACGAACATTTTGCTTCGGCCTCTGCTTGTTCTCAGGGGCCTTCTGTTCTTTTGTAGACGCTTTATTATCCCCCTGGCATGCATCCAGGATCTCCGTCACCTCTGGCCGCTTCTGACACCTTGTCACCAGTTCAGCATAAGTGGTAGGCATGTCTTGAAGTAGTAACTCCAAGAGTCGTCAGTTAGTGAATCCAGTGAACAAAGCAGTTTTAGCTACCTGTTCATCCAGATTCTCTATCTCCATTGTGACCATATTAAATCTTTTCAAATATTCCCGAATCGATTCACTTTTCCCTTGTCTAATAATGATCAAGGTCTCCTCGGTCTTTTTTATCTAGATTCCACTCTCGAATCGTCTTATTAATTTGCACGCCAATTCTTCAAAATCCACGATCCTTCCCGACGAGAGATTCGAAAACCATTTATGTGCTGCTCCAGTCAAGGATGAACCAAAAACCCTGCAAAAGATTTCATTGGAATTACCCGCAACAGCCATAGTCTGCTGATAGTAACTAATGTGAGTGGTGCGATATCCCGAACCATCGAACGTGGAAAAGGTTGGCAAACGGAAATTGTGAGTAAATTGATATCCGGCTATGGCCTCGGCAAACTCCAATTCTTGACCAATATGCGTTGATCGATCTTCGACGACACGATCATTCTCCCAAACCGCACGCCTGATAGTTGGTGAGTGAGTTCGTACTCCTGCACCCAACCTCATATTTGAATCGGTTGTGCTTCCTTGCGGTCCTTCAAACCAATCATCTCTCCTAGGGAGTTCTCCAATTCTCCTAGGTTATCTTTCTCACCTCTTGTCGCCTTCTCGAAAATTCTGACCGACATTCTAGTCATCGATTAGTCTTTGCTCCCTTATTAATGCTCGCCTTCCCGCATCACGTTGATCAGGTGCTTGTGGAGCCACCACCTGCCTGGTCAACGTATGGAGCGTCTAACGCACCTCCAATAACTGGAGTTTCAGTTGATCCAGTTGATACTGGAGTGGATCTGGAGGATTATTACCTCCCTGTTCACCATCTTCCCGTACATCAAGAGGCCGACTTCCCTCAGGGATATCTAGATTATTTGCTCTGGGAATTTGAACTCCAGCCTCTCGCTGGGCCACCGCAGCCACTGCTGCTGCTGCTGCCATTTCCCACAGACAGCACCAAATGATGTGTCCAAAATCTGCTCAGCCCTTAGATCTTCTGCGTATGATCTGCAAAAATGAAAGTCAGGATGTGGCCCCACCGCGGGGTCGGGAGTCCACCTCCGAAGGCTAAGTCAGTTGATGAACTTAATCATAAACGGCTCTGCTTGATCACAGAGCTAAGGAATGAATAACAAGAATACGATTCAGATTGTATATATCTCTCTTCTACCTTATAAGTAGGTGATGTCTTATATAGAGTGTACCTTCGAATCTCCTTCATTGGATGTATTTGAGCCTTCTTTGGATAGCCGTCTGATCTTAACGGATAGATCCGTTGAGTGATAGATCCATACTAGGTTGGACTAGTAGATGACTCCTTTGATAATACGACTGTTAAGTGGTAGTTATATGTATAATAGCGATAAGCATCTGCCGCAAGTGTTGCTACCCGTCTCTTTGACGATTAGTCCATCCCGAACATAGTGGATTAGGGTGAACTTGTTACTGAGTTACTTTACTTCCTCAGCAAGCTACCTTTTGAACTGGCCCGCTCGGAAGCGAGTCGATTCCTTTCGTCGCGATCGGGGTCGAGGGTCGAACCAAGGATGAACTTGGTTCGATTATATTTTCTCCATATCACTCTTAAAGTGAATTCCATTCACTCTATGTTTTCCTTAAGCCATATGGTGTTATTCTATGATTTGATCTAGCATTAGACTATGATTCACTTTTACTATACTTATTTGATTTTAACCTATGTTAGATCTATTCCTAAGTGGTTTTCTATGCATGATCTATTGTTCTCCTACCTTTAAATGAATCCCCGTTCATTCTAGTCTTTCCGTGAGAATCTGCGAATTAAGCCTACTAGGTGATTTATTAGGATTATATTCCAATGACCTTGTTTGGTGTTTAGATCATCATAGATAGTCTCTATATGTTATTTTAGAAATTTTCTAGTAATTTCAGAGTGTTCCGGTGTAATTCGAAGAGTTCCACACCAAAGTTGGAAGTTTTTGTCCTTACACTGAATGCTTGGTCGATACCATCAACCAAGGCCATCAACCAAGGTTGTGCCTGACAGCAACTTTTCTTCGTTTGAACTCCATTTCATCTCTAAACATTAGGGTTTTTTCCTTATACTCTTTACATGTTTGTTTAGGGTTATTTTGTTGATTTTGGACTTGCCCTTTGATCTTTTTCTTGGAGTTTGCAAAGTTGGAATATAAGGTGAGTACGTCCCATAAATATATGCTTTGATATGTTGGGACTTATATGCATGTGTTAGCTACTGTAGTTTTACTTTTTCTATAATGTTTTTGTAATATCCAGCCCTATTCTAACTTACCCTAACCCGGATTCACTGTTGTATTTAGGTCCAAAGACCCGAAGCGGTGGTAGAAGATATTTATGGACCCTTTTGATTGATAATTATGAGTCGGAAACCGAGCCCATGGACATTGACGATGAGACCCCTTGCTTGAGTACATTGTTGGTGTTTAAGGAAAGTCTGCGCATCGGAGAAGATTGATTTAGTTGAAGTACCTAATGACCTCCCGTGCACAATCTGAAGGTATTCCCCAAAACTAGACTTCTTGATTGAATTGTAGAAGAAAACCTCATTCAATTTGACCTTGTATAGCCCTCCAAATCCCTGCCTAAAGTTGCTAAACTAAACCTGTTTTTCTGCTGAGAAATATTTTGGTCGATCCTCTTTGGTCGATGCCATCGACCAAGGACCATCGACCAAAGTTTCCCAGTCAGCCAAGTTAATGATTCTTTGGAATATTCCCTATTCTATTTATACTAGCCTCATGTTTTGAGACCTATTGCAATCATTTTCACTCCTGAGAACGTGGGGGGAGCTTCCCAATGCAACTCCTAGGCATATGTGAAGGATACTCCACCAAAACTCATTGTTAATCATTGTTTCTTGTCTCCATCTACAACTACAAGGTATGATTCATCATTCCACTCTCTATTCTACCTTTTTCTATTCTTTTCTTTCCCTCTTTTGCTGTTGAGACCTTGGAGATGGTGCTGCAACCTTGCAGCCATCACTCCAAGTGTCCACTCTTGCTTAACCTATGATCCTCTTAACTATCTATTGATGCTATGCCCCCATCTCAAGCCTAGCATATGTATTCTTTGATTTTCCTCTTAACATCATGCCATTTTGTACAAAACTGAGTTGTATAGTATGTTATGTACATGTTTATCACTAGCATATGATTCTAATCTAATTTCTATAAGTTCCCCTAGCTAATGCATGCCCTTTTAATGCCAATGTAATCGATTCCAATTCATGCTATGATGCTTGTCTCTTGAACTTGATAGATCAATTTGGGGTTTTCTATTTAGACCATTGGATTATGTTAATATCTTGATTTGTAGTGTCCTCATACTGTTATTAAGCATTCCTCCAAGTTCCGGATTGATCCGAACCCCGGAAAACCAATTTCGAATCAAAACCCCCAAAATCCACTATTCTGTCCTGAAGAAGTTTTGGTCGATCCTCTTTGGTCGATGCCATCGACCAAAGACCATCGACCAAAGTTGTTGTTGACAACAACCTTAGCCAGTTTTGAACCATTTAACATCCGATCTTCCCAATTTCTTCTCTAACTTATTATTGATGTTTGTTTAGGGTCTTAACATTTCTTTTGGACCATTTCTTGGTAATTCTCAATTCATCATCAACTCAACCTAAGGTAAGGATGGTTATCTCCATAAACATATAGGCCATAAACTTATGATTTGTGCTTATGCTTAAAGAACATAGTCTCTTGATTCCTTTTAATTATTATAAGACTGTTATACATGTGTTAGGACAGTAGTATTGCAATTCATATACTCTTGTCATATTAATTTATGATTCTTGATTACTTGTGTCTATGATGAATCATTTCAATATCATGATTTAATTTTTATCATGAAGATGTATTGAATGCATGAGAAATGATGAACTTGAATATGTGATTGCCTACGTATAACTTGGGATTGGGGAGTGTCCTATTGACACTTCTGTCCTTGGGCATCGGAGGGAATAGAATGGGATGTTCTCCGAAGGTGCCTATCGACACTTTCCCGGGTTATTGGATGACATACGTAGGATTGTCTAGTTGTGTGGCTAGGATTGTCCTTGTCGTGTCAGACCTGAATCGGAAGGGCATTGAGACTGAACGACCCGTGGTAGTGTATGGTTTGATGGGCGCTCTAGGCCGGTAACCAATCCGGTAGGGGACGTAAACCATGCAACGGATACCCAAAAGGGGCCATTTATTGGTAGGGTTGCAAATAGCTAGACTTGGGCTCACGGGTGCTCAAGACCGGTAACCAATCCGTGAGAGGACGTGAGAGCTTCCCGTTTACTATTTGTGGATGACCAATAGGGTTGATGAGTCTGTAGTCTGAGATTACGCTAACTCTAGTGTGAAGGATACCGGAAAGGATCGCCAGGGGTGAGGAATGGACGTATCTGGATCTGACTTGATACGACTGAGTAGATGACTTGCATTGGGCTAGGCTTTATTGTGACATGCTCCAGTACTTATACCAAACGGTGATGTGAGAGAGCGGTGACCGATTCCCCTACCATGGTTTGAGATGACTTTACCCAATTACCACGGCATTCCCAAGATACGGAATGTGTAAAACCCAGCCCTAACCTTGACCCGGAAACCTTGTTATTTGTAGGTCCAGTGACCCAAAGTAAAGTAAGAAGTCAGCTTTGGGCCATCCCAGTGGAGGACTTGGTGTCTGGCTTTGAATCCATGAGAGTTGATGATGAAGTTCTATTTATGGAAACTGAATCTTGATGAAGATCGGATTAGTTGATGGACTTGGAGTGCTCTCTATCTTGGTTTGAAGGCATTTCTACCTATTAGGTAAGTCACTTGATATGTGTGCAAAACCCCTTTAGGATTGGATTTGATCGGGGCCTTCAATTCCCTATTTTGGAATTGCTGTCTGCATTGGTCGACTGATTGGTCGACTGGACCAGTCGACCAATCCACTCGACCAATGGGTGCTGTCTTTGGCAATTAGGTCTTGCTTGCTCTATTTAAGTCCAATCTCGAGTCTACTTCGTATTTGCTGCCTCCAAACTCTTTGGAACGAACCAAAGACCTCTGCAAGTCATCTCCCTTGCATCCTTGGTGATTTTCTTGACGGATCTTCGTCAAAACCCTTCCTTTTGCATCAAAGGTATGTCTACACTCTCTTCTTCTCCTCCATCTCTATTTTTCTTTCCTTTTTGAGTTGGGACAGTAGAGGAGATGCTGCATTCTCTGTTGCAAACATCTCTGGACTTGTCTCTCATGATCATCCTAAGGATTAATGGCTAATGCAATGATCTTAGCCATGATCATTGCAAGCTTTTGAAGGAATCATGATCAGACCATGATCTTGTCTTTGTTCATCTTTTGATTTGAATTCTGATCTTCTTAGATCTACTATACTGATCATGTTAGTAGTCTATTGCTGTGTTTTCTTTACATGATCCATGATCTATCAATCTCTAGTTGTTTCTCTTCTACCATACCATGTTCTCTTCATGAATCATGATGGTTACATATATGGTAGGTTTTGTTTCCTTATTTAGATTTATGCTTTTAAGCCTATTTCCTTGAAGATCTAAGTATGCTTTTCATGATACCTTTACCTGAAGCAATGATCCAATCTCCTATTGTTCTTGTCTTTGATTTCTATCTTGAATTCTTCAAGATCCATGGTTGAGCTAATTATGGTAACTTTTTGTTTCCTAATTTGGATCTTGATGGCTTGATTCGATTAGTGTTTTGAGGTCCCCTATATGTTAGGATACTACTGATGTAGTTTACCCCTTGATTAGTACCCTTTTGAACCACCAAATTCGGATTTTATATCTTAAAACTCTGTTTTTTTTAGGCTACTGTCTGCATTGGTCGACTGGACCAGTCGACCAATCCACTCGACCAATGACTACAGCAACTCCAGAATTGGTCTGTGTTGGATGTTTTGGTATCTTTTCTGTTAGGGATCTTTCCTAATATGTTGTATACACTTGTTTAGGACCTTCTTCTCAAGTTTGCCAAGATCTTACTTGATTTCTTAGGATTCCTTTGCGAGTTATAAAAGGTAAGGATGGTTACTTCTTTAACAACATAAATTGCATACCTTAGTTTCTATATTTGAATCTTGTTAATTTATTTCTCTAATTAGATTCTTATAATGTTATACTACTGTGGTACTATCTTGATATCAGTAGCATTACTTATTCATATTGAATTGACTCATGTATGATTTACTTATCAATTATATACAAAGTGATTGTAATTATTGATTTCTTTCCATATATGAAGTTACCATATATGTGATGATATGAATTGATGCATGTGTATGCTTAAGTATGGTTTGGAAAGGAGAGGTGTCCTTTTGACACTTCTGTCCTTGGACTACTACGGGAATATTATGGGATGTTTCCGGAGATGCCCTCTGGACACCTTCCTAAATTGTTGGATGACATATCTAGCACCTGTCTAGTAGTGTTTGGCTAGGATGTCCCGTTATGTCGGACCCTAATCGAGGGGTATTGAGACCGAACGACTGTGGTAGCAATGGGGATTCATGGGCGCTCAAGACCGGTAACCAACCCGTGAGAGGACAGGAATCACATTGTGGGGGCCATTTATTGGTAGGGTTGCATATGGTTAGACTTGGGCTCACGAGCGCTCAAGACCGGTAACCAACCCGTGAGAGGACAGGAATCACATTGTGGGGGCCATTTATTGGTAGGGTTGCATATGGTTAGACTTGGGCTCACGAGCGCTCAAGACCGGTAACCAACCCGTGAGAGGACGTGAGAGCTTCCCGTTTACCATATGTGGATGATCAATAGGGTTGATGAGTCCGTAGTCAGGGACTATGAGGACTCTAGTGTGAAGGATACCGGAAAGGATTGTCAGGGACGAGGAATGGACATATATGGATCTGACTTGATGTAACTAAGTAGAAGACTTGCATTTGGCTAGGCTTTACCCTGACATGCGCCGGTACTTAGACCAATGGTGATGTGAGAGAGTGGTGACCTATACCCCCAGCCATGGAATGTCCCGAGGGATGCCGGACCCATTACCAACTGATGATGAGTGATTGAGACCTTCCTAAAGAAGTACGGTGCTATGACTTAAAGCATGTCTGCCAATAGAGACCAGCATATGTAGAGTTAGATTCATTCATTCATTGTTTGTCTCATACCATATTGCATTTATGTTTGTTCTGAAATCCTGCCATTTATGTTATTATGGATTTAACTGCCTTACTGAGTTTCTTTGAAACTCATTCCTTTATTGTACAATGTTTGTTAGACTATTCTGCATGTACTGAGTATTATGACGGCCCCTATGAAGAAGCGCAAGGAGAAGAGGCATATCTCCAAGAAGGTGATTGCGGTTACAACAATTACATTGAAGATCCCGCGAGTGGTTATGCTCCGTACGATGCTTAGTCCGACCATTGAGTGGAAGCGCCCTTGTGTTGTTTATGAGATTTATACTTATAGGGATGTTGTCTATAAAGTGGAGAACAATTTAGTTACCCATTGTACTTGCTACTGGGATTAGATTCTGTCTTGCTTATTCTCTTTTAGAACTACTTTTCCGCTGGTTGTAGAGTGGGATTTTGCCTCACTTTACTTATCTGTTTTAAACACTCTGATTATATCTAGTACTCTGATTTATATATGATTAATTCTTTCCTTATTTGGATCTATGGTTTATCTTCCGCACTTTTATTATTATTGTTCATGATTATGTTATTGTTTATGTGGGAGGTTGATTACTCGATACCTGATCTTCGGGCTGTGGATCACACTCTCGGGTATGCCATATAGGGTACCGGCTGGGAGGATGTGACAGAATGGGTTGAGGGAGAGTGACTGACAACCCAAAGTATGGTGCTATGACTTAAAGCATGTCTACCATAGAGACTGGCATTCATAGAATTAGAATCATATTTGCATCCTATGTTTCATATCACATTGCATTATGTTATGTTTTGTATACGTATGATTTTAAATTATGGAATAACTACCTTGCTGAGTTCTTCGAACTCATTCCTTTTGTACAAATGTTTTTAGATTATCCTACAAGTACTGAAGATTCTGATGGCGCCTTCTTCGAGACGGACTTTGATCCCGCATACTACCCTCCGGGTGGTAGCTTTAGTGAAGATCAGAGTTTTGGTGCCGAAGAGGATTACTCTTCGTACTAGGGTTAGCCCCACGATAATGCGGGAGCGGCAGAGCTGGGCCTTGTTCATCCACACCTATGAGGAGACGATCATTAGGATAGAAGAAACCCTAGTCTAGTGCCCCATTTCCCTGGTTTATTATGGAACAATTGGTTATGTAATTAACTTCCTTTGAATTATCTTTTGAAACTTGGGATTGTAACTAACTTGACTATACTTCATTTCCGCTGCTTCGAGAGAGTGATTTTCACTTACTCTCTCATATTTATGATCACACTTACATATTGACTTTATCTATTTTTCACACTCTGATTTATTGAATCTTATCTTATTCATGAAATTTATTATTAGTTGCTTTTACCTTGATTATTATTGTTCATGATTGTGTTAGCGCGTATGTGGGAGGCATGGTCCCTCGATTCTTGATCCTTGGACTGTGGATCATATTCCCGGGTATGCCAGATAGGGTACCGGCTAGGTGGATGTGACAGTTTTACTTCTGTAATTACAGTAGTCTACTCACTATATGATTTACATACTGTTATTGATTTTGAATAATGTGATTGTGAGTTGGACTAAGTTGTGATATCTATGAAATCATAATATGATGTGTTTGCCTAAGTTGTAATTGGGGAATGGGGAATGCCCTTTTGGCATTTCTATCATTGGACATCAATGGAGGTGGCATGGGATGCTTTCCTATGATGCCCCTTGGCACTTTCCCTGATTACTTTTTGACATCCCTAGAATATGATTTAGATGAGTTTGGCTACGGAAACCCTGTTATATCTGACCCTATCGGAGGGGAAATTGAGACCGAGTGACCCGTGGCAACAATGTGAATTCTCAAAAGATGTGCACCAAAGCCGTGAGAGGATGTAATTCAAATTGTGGGGACTATTCATTGGTAGGGTTGCACATGATCTCATGGGCACTCAAGACCGGTAACCAACCCGTGAGAGGACATGAGAGCTTCCCGTTTATCATATGTGGATGACCAATAGGGTTAAGAGTCTACGTGGTAGACGGTGACTCTAGGGAGGGAGATATCGGAATAGACTGCATAAACACAGAAGGGAGGCTATCATACCAGAACAGACTGTCTAGTGGATGGATGGGAGATATCCGACTCTGAGTAGATGTGACTCAGTAGATGACTTGCATTGGGCTAGGTATTATCTCTGACACGCGCCAGTACTTAGAACAATGGTGGTGAGCGATAGTGTTGACCTAAAGCCCTGCCATGGAATGTCCAAGAATGATGCAAGACCCAATTACCATCGGAGAACCCAAAAGACGTGCATCAGAGTCGTGAGGGAGAGTGATTTGAGACCTACCCAGAGGAGTATGTGTTTGATCTTTATGCGTGTCTACCAATAGAGACCAACATACTTAGAGTTAGAAGCATACTTGTATACATTGTCTCATATCATTGCATCATGTTTGCTTTGAACTGCTTGTAGTTGTTTATTGTGAATTGAGCTACTTGTTGAGTTCTTTTGAGCTCACCCTTCGAGGGATACATTTTTAGATTCTATTGCAGGTACTGATGACTTTGAAAGTCAAGACATCAAAGCCAAGATGAGTGACTGGTACTCTATGCAAAGTGTTAGCTGTTACGAAGATAACAGTGAAGGTGCCTTGTGTGATTATGAAGCGTACCAAGATTAGCCCTATCTTGGAGCTAGTGCGACCGATTTTGATTATGGAAGTCCATGAATATAAGAACACTTTATTTGAGTTTAAAGAGTTGTATGAATAGAATAGTTTTCTTTATGTTCTTAGTTTATTCCTGATGTAATAGCTTTAGACTTACTTTAGTTTTGATCTACTCTTCTGCATTTGGATCTATAGAGTTATTTTCTGCTACATTCGATAGTTGTTTTCTCTGATTATACTATGATGATATTTCGAGATTATTTCCTTTGATTGATTAATAAAGGTAAACATTGATTATTCCTTGCTCATGATTGTGTTATTGTGTTAAGTGGTTATATTGTTTCCCTATACTTTACCATAGGATTTGTGGAATCACACCTTCGGGTATGTGACAGGAGTGACCCTAATTACAACTCATAACCAAGAGTCCATAACTTGGGAAATAAGTTACTTGGTGAACAAGTTAGGTACGGCTTGCACAGGCTGCACGCTAACAACCCCCTCAAGCCATGGGGGTGGTCGAGTGACACCTCCGACGATCAAATTAGTGAAGCACACAACTTTAGAAGAAGAAAGCAAGTTGTAGATCCAATGCTAGTGGAAATAACTCTAGAATGAATACCTTTTCATGTTGATGGTGTTGGTATTTATAGATTTTAAGAGATTACCCTAGCTATGGCAAAGTTCAACTTGAACTGTATTGTTGCTCCTAACTTCTCCAAAGCAGGAGTAGAGTCTTATTTGCTGGAAGAGTATTACTTGTAATGTGATTGTGGAGACCAGTACGTCTGGACTTTAGCAGCAATTCGAGCTTCCTGACCTAGTCAGACTCCTTATTCCTAACTTTAAGGAAATTAATTGATTACAACTTAGAGTATGTTCGTGATTTCGTGTGAATATCTTGGTTCATACATGGTCCCACCAGGGGTTTGATCGGTGTGGTTCGTCCCTTTTCGAACCGAACTAGTCTATTATGAGTCATCCATATCACAAGGCATGTATAGATGGTTTAACACTGGGGGAGGCTTGGAGCAAGAGACATTTTAATTTGGAATCCTATTGTCATCTGTTGGAATTTATTAATATAATTAATAAATTAGTTGCCCAAGGGAAAATATGGAAACTCACAATTAGGGCGGTTACAGAATATAGGTTATATATTTGTAACCACCGACTTAGTGAGTAAGTGTGTGATTCATTTGTACGAGATTTATCTCTGAGAAACGGCGGCTCCATCTCTCTCTCCCTCTCTCTTAGAATCGTAGGCTAGGAAAATTTTTCCTTTCCTCGCTTTTGATCTTCATTCCATTAATCCACGGCATTTGGGTTGTGGATATCATTCCCTTTCCTAGTGATTGTGGAATCGCCTCGGTAGAGCTTTGGTGGTTGAACGATAAAGTGGATCTAGACTTCCGCTGCGAATACTTCATAAAAGGGAAAACGAATCCAGGTAAGGAATCTTTCCCCTGTCAATTAAACAATATTGATATATATGGAGTATTACCAATATTGGCGTCAGAGCCATTGGTTCCCACGATTCTCGATTCCTCCCCATTGTTTAATTATTGTATGGATCAAGGGTTTACGAAGAATCCAGGGTTTAATACGAAACCCATGAGAGAATTGATAGGGTTTCTGGAAAGCCTTATGTTTTGGGTTCGGATCTGAATGGGAGGATCCTTGTAAATTTCCCTTATGATTTTTTGCATGTATTGATTATCCATGAAAATTATTCTTTGTTTAATAATTATTGCTGGATTTTTTCATGTATTTTTTGATGATTTTTTAAGTGAAAAAACGTGTTTTACCGTTTTTTGGAAAATTTTCGTTCATAAAAAATCCAGAAAAAATGCCGTTTTCTGGTCACAGAATGCTAGACGAAATTTCCGTCTGGGCAAACGGTCATCCGTCTGGGCATTAAAGGCAGACGGAATTTCGTCTGGGCAAACGGCAGTTCGTCTGGGAGATGGATTTTTTTTCAGATATTGGTCTGTCCAGTTCAAGAATGTGTTTCGACTTAATGGACACCAATGGCCCGACAATCTGTGTGATGTTTGGGCATTGAGGGCCTAATGGGGCCTAGTGGGGGCTAATGAGGTAGAAGTGTTCTGTGTGAACCACCTCATAGCATTAACATGATTGCATGTTTTATTTTAATAAAACTATTTTTTTATTTTGGGTCTATCAATCATGTTTCTTGCACAGAATGAAACTAGTGTATAAGTCTATGTGGGTTTGCATGAGAATTTGGTTGAATGTTTTTTCAGCATCTCTTTTGGTTTAAGTGCTTATCCCATAGGTTGACTATGCTAGTGTGATTTCTTGTTGCATGAGTTGTGTTTTATGCTAGATTTATTGAACTCATTCTTGTATGTAATATTTCTAGAATAAATGGCTGCTACAAAGAGCATAGTTGCTGATCTCACTAAAGGAGATAAGTTGAATGAGAGGAATTATGACCTCTGGCACCGAAAGGTGCAATATCTCCTGGAAGAGCAGGATATGCTGGAGACCATAAACCAGACCATGAACCCACCTGAGGAAGGTACCACTGCACAACATCGCAGGGACCTTTGGAAGAGGAAAGACCGGGTAGCCAGGATTACAATCCTGAGCTCCATGAGGGATGACATGATGCTTCGTTATGAGAAGCATAGGACTACAAAGTCTTTGTGGGAGGCTGTGAAGTTCCAGTGCGGAGGGACTTCCACCACAAGAGGCCGCCAGCTCGGACTCACCTTTGACGGTTATAAGATGCGCCAGGGTCACACCATGAGGCAGCATATAACCATCATGTTTAACATGATTAGTGAGTTGAGCGCATGTGGGCGCCAGAAGACTGATGAGGAGCAAGTCTCCGCAGTCATCAAGTTATTGCCAAAGACTTGGGAGCATATGAAGATCTTCTTGACTCATGCTGATGAAGTCAAGACTTTTAATCAAGCTGCCAAGCACCTTGAGCTTGATGAGGATCGGATGTTGGCCGATGCCCCTCAAACTGATGTATTTGCTGCTGAGGCTAGCACTAGTAAGGGTGCAAGCTTCAAGCGCAAGAGAGAGAAAACTCAACCTCAGTGGTCCAAGCAAAGTAACCAGAGTGGGAACAAAAACAAGAGTGGCCCCAAGCGTTCAACGGGGACTAGTGCTGGCAAGAAGAAATCAGCTTTGATTTGCTTCAAGTGCCGAAAGCCTGATCATTTTGCTCGTGATTGCACTGACCAAGAGGTATGTACTGTGTGTTATACCTCATCTTCTTATGTAACAAGTTCTACTATGCTTGCTGAACTAAATCCTTTGTGGATTGTTGATTCAGGTGCGACAGAACACATAACAAGGGAACGCTCGAGCTTCGTGGAATACCGTCGTATTCCAAGAGGAAGCAGAAGAATAACGATGGGGAACAGCTCAAGCGTGGAGGTTCATGGCATAGGCACATGCAAATTAGTTTTTCGAGGTGTCCAGACACTGTTACTCCATGATGTGTTGTATGCTCCAGACATTCAGCGAAATCTTGTTTCTGTTATTTATCTTTTAAGACATGGTTTTAGAGTTGTATTTGAAAACAATTCTTTGGTTTTGTATCTGGGTTTTATGGTTATGGTTTTCTTAATAATGGTTTCATTGTATTGGATACAATTGATTATTTTAATTCTAGTAGTGCTTTTGTTTGCCAAAATACTGTGTGTATTGATTCTAATTTGTGGCATGCTAGACTAGGATATATTGGCTTAGATAGGATGAACAGGTTAGCAAGAGAAGGTCTCTTAGACCAAGGTTCACTATCTAATTTGCCAACATGTGAGTCATGTCTAGCAGGAAAAGCAACTAGAAAACCATTTAAAATGGCTTTGAGAGCCTCTCTTCCTTTAGAACTTATCCATTCAGATGTGTGTGGACCCATGAATGTGCATACTAGAAAAGGACAGTCTTATTTCATCACATTCATAGATGACTATACAAGGTATGGTCACATTTATCTAATTTCTCATAAGTCAGAAGCTCTGGAATGTTTTAAGAAATTCATGAGCTTAGTTGAGAATCAGTTAGATAAAAGGATTAAAACTCTTAGAACGGATAGAGGTAGAGAGTATCTCTCCGATATGTTCAAAGGGTTATGTGATGAAAAGGGGATATCTAGACAACTTACTATTCCAGGGACTCCACAGCAAAATGGGGTTGCTGAGAGGAGGAATAGAACCTTGCTAGACATGGTGAGATCCATGATGGCGCAGGCAAATCTACCCATCTCTTATTGGGGAGATGCTTTGTTGACTGCGGCCTATATCCTCAACAGAGTTCCAACCAAATTGGTTCCTTCCACACCATATGAGTTGTGGATCGGAAGGAAGCAGATTTGAGTTACTTGCGCGCATGGGGATGTGCAGCATATGTTCACTCTAATTGTCACCAATATGGAAAGCTTGGACCCAGAGGAAGAAAGTGTATCTTTGTGAGATATTCTGAACCCTCAAAGGGCCATGTCTTCATTGGACTAGATGAGAGTGAGAGGAGAACGAAACTTGAGTCTAGGAATGCAACATTCTTGGAGAATGATTTTCCATCTCTTTCAGGAGTTAACAAAGAATCATCGGAATTCTTTGAGATACAAGATAGTGATCTTGTCACTCCAGGGATTCAAATTCTGGATAATGAACCTGGGGTTCATCCAGAAGATCCAAGTGGGAGTGGGAGTGGGAGTGCAGATGTGATAACTACCTTAGACAGTGAGCAATCTGACATGCACTTGCACCGTAGTGGGTGGGGGCTAGTTCCTCGTCGATGTATCGACATAGAGGATGAAGCCTACATGGTAACTCCTGAAGAGATCGACTGTGAGATGACTTCAGTCGATGAGCATGAACCAAAGAGCGTGCAGGAAGCTCTTGCGGGGTCAAGCTCAAAGGAATGGTTGAAAGCAATAAAGGAAGAGTTGGAGTCAATGAAAGTTAATCATGTCTGAGACTTGGTTGACTTGCCGCCAGGCCGAAAGGCAATTGGGAACAAGTGGGTTCTCAAGATCAAAAGAAAGGTGGATGGATCTATTGAGAGATTCAAGGCTCGTTTAGTGCCTAAGGGCTACACCCAACGAGAGGGCGTTGATTATGAGGAAACTTTTTCCCCTGTGGTTAGGTTTGCCTCAATTCGCCTCATACTAGGCATTGTTGCTCAGTTGGACTTGGAGCTTTATCAGATGGATGTAAAAACGGCTTTTCTCAATGGAGAACTTGAGGAAGAGATCTATATGGATCAACCTCAAGGTTTTGAAGCAAATGGACTTGAGCGCAAAGTGTGCAAGCTTAAGAAGTCCATATATGGCTTAAAGCAAGCATCTAGACAGTGGAATGTGCGCTTTCACCAAGCTATGATGGAAAATGGTTTTTCCATGCTTGAGGAAGACCACCTTGTGTTTACACCAAGAGATCGATAATAATTATGTCATTCTGACACTGTACGTAGATGACATACTTATGGCTAGCAATAGCAAGGAGCTATTGGAAACCATTAAGAAATGGTTGTCCTCCATATTTGATATGAAGGACATGGGTAAAGCAAGCTATGTGATTGGTGTCAAGATTGTCAGAAATAGCCAAAAGAGATTACTGGGTTTATCTCAAGAGACCTATATTGACAATGTCTTAACGAGATACCAGATGCACAATTGCAAACCAATTGATACTCCAGTGGAGAAGGGTTTGCATTTGAGCCTTGATATGGGTCCTAAGACTCTAGAGGAGAAAACCAAGATGGAAAGAGTTCCATATTCCAATGCAGTGGGTAGGCTTATGTACGCTATGATGTGTACTAGGCCGGATATTTGTTATGCAGTGGTTTTGGTTAGTCGGTACCAATCAAACCTAGGCATAGAGCACTGGAAAGCAGTCAAGAGGATATTGAGATATCTCAGAGGAACGAGTAACTACATGCTGTGTTACCAAGGATTGGATTTGCGGTTAGTTGGCTATAGTGATGCCGACTGGGCTGGAGACATCGATGAGCGCAAATCAACCTCTGGATATGCTTTCTTGCTGAATGGCGGGGCCATTTCGTGGTGTAGCAAGAAGCAGGCTTGTATATCCCTCTCGACCATGGAAGCAGAGTATGTGGCATGCTCAGCTGCGGTTCAAGAGGCTGTTTGGTTGAGGAGATTCCTTCGACATACTAGGATTGTGATGACATTCAAAGAAGCTGCCCTTTTCTACTGTGATAGTATGGCAGCACTTAGCTATGTCAAGGACCCCAAGTATCATGGGAAGACCAAACATATACAGTTGAGATATCACTTTGTTAGAGACATTACATCAAGGAAGAAAGTTATACTTAAGCACATATTTACTAGTCAGATGGTAGCTGACCCTCTTACCAAACCTATAGCCAAGGATGTTTTTATTTCTCATGTAAAATCCTTGGGCTTGCGTAGATTGTGACTTATTTTTGTTCTGAGACTTTCTTATTATTGAGTAATATGAGTTCATTCCAGCATTTATTTTTATTCACTTTCTGTGTGATTGTGTTTCTTCTAGCATAAAACAAGATATGTCAATAGGCAAGAGAATGGCCCACTCACACGAGCATTCGCCTCTGGCGCCTTGGAGGCGAGCAGAGATGATGAGACGGATTGTGAATGACTTTGTGTAGGTCAATTCGTAATCATGATGTCGCCTTGATTTGGAATCAAGATGAGTTTCTCTATTGTGAAGAGAATCGACATGAATGTTCCCACTATTCATGTTGCCTATAGGAGCCAGGTGTGAGTACTTTATGTGGCGCTAGGGTGGCGACAATAAAGAAACTCGGGTTAGGCGCAAGGGGTTGCGACTGGACTAAGACCTGTATGGTGTTGAGATGGACATACGTTCTATTGTATATAGAATGCTCCACCATAGCACGTATATCATACTATGTGTGCATAGCGATCATTGGAAATGAGAGGATGGATCCTTGCTCCTCTCATTGTGTGAGTCATGGACCTTATGGTCCATTAGTATTCTTAGTGACTTTCGACGACATCATGAAACGAAGGGTTGATGTGGCTACTTTGGGGTGTTACCTATGGTCATGATTGATTCGACCTAAAGGGGCACTACCGGGAAAGGAGTCAATCCTATGTGTAGTGATGGTCTGGGGCGAAAGGAAAGGTTTGATTCAACTGCACCCTAAAAAGTGTTTGTTGGCGCCAACTGTATGTGTTACAGTAGTGAACATTTTAAGGACAAGAAGGTGATCTCTTAGAGGGATCGAGATACCTTTAGTCTGGTGAGTTTGAATAAACCTAGGACACTGTGTTATACTAATGCTTATTTGATTTGTTTCTTTGAGTGATGTGTCATTCTGGCCTTCTGGGAAGGTTTCTAGTTTGGGGCTCACGAGTGCAGGTATATCACTGGTCGCACAACCCATTTTTCCAGTATGACTTGTGGATGTTAGTGTCTGGGACACAGGTGGTCTATGTATCTGGGATACATAGCGAAGAGATCAATATATATGTATGTCTGGGATATACATGTGTGTCTGGGACACAAGAGGTCTATGTATCTGGGATACATAGTAGAGAGATTGAATGTGTATATCTTGGATATACATGTGTGTCTAGGACACATTGAGAAATTAACACTTGCCCTTGTGCAAGTGGGAGTTGTTGGAATTTATTAATATAATTAATAAATTAGTTGTCAAAGGGCAAATCTGGAAACTCACAATTAGGGCGGTTACAAAATATAGGTTATATATTTGTAACCACCGCATTAGTGAGTAAGTGTGTGATTCATTCGTACGAGATTTATCTCTGAGAAATGGCGGCTCCATCTTTCTCTCCCTCTCTCTTAGAATCGCAGGCTAGGAAATTTTTTCCTTTCCTCGCTTTTGATCTTTATTCCATTAATCCACGGCATTTGGGTTGTGGATATCATTCCCTTTCCTAGTGATTGTGGAATCGCCCCGGTAGAGCTTTGGTCGTTGAACGAGAAAGTGGATCTAGACTTCCGCTGTGAATACTTCATAAAAGGGAAAGCAAATCCAGGTAAGGAATCTTTCCCCCGTCAATTAAACAATATTGATATATATGGAGTAGTATTACCAATATCATCGATGTGAAGGAAATCCAAAAATGGTAGACCATCGGTTTCTTCACTCTCCTTTTGCTAAAGCAGCCTGATTTGGTAGTGATTAGTCTATGAAACCTGATTTTGATGCCTCGTTGACAACAGTAGACTGGCTTCTTAAAGGGAAGGAAGTTTTCTAGACATGCAAACAAGTTGGAAGGCAGATCCATGTTGAAGGTTAGCTTCATACTATGGTATTTATGGTGTGCTTGGAATGATTCAAGATTGGGAGGGAAGCAGTAGTCGGCAGAAGAGGTTATCTTGATAGCTAGCAAGACCCCACAGGAACTTATGAAAGCAAATAGGCTGTTGGCCTCCCGCACAGTGGTTGGACTTTCTCTGGAGGATGAAACAGCAGGAATAGAGAGAAGTGGACTTCCCTAGTAAGCCATGGGTTAAAATAAATTGTTATGCATCTAAAGATCCACACAGTGGTAAGACTGGGATTGGTGTTATTATTAGGGACCATACTGGTTTGGTGTTGAAAGCATTTTCTTAGGATCTGAGTTTTGAAGAAGTAGAGGCAGGAGAAGGAATGGCCTTGAGGGGGGATTTTGGAAAGGTATACATGCAGGAATGGAATATATGGAACTTGAATTGGATAATAAGAAGGTGGTAGATAAGGTTCTGAATCTTTCTCATCCCTCCCCTCCCCACTTGGAAGTTCTTGTTAATGATATTAGGAGATTAATGGTCCTGCCAGCATGATGCAAGTTGTCTTTCATCTCTAGTAGTGTCAAACATGTTCCAGAGACGACTCTAGTCCGGGAGGCCTTGTCCAATGAAGGTAGGACATATTGGTCAGCAACCTCTCCCTTGCTAAGGGATTTATGTAATTTCCAAGTCTCGACCTCTTTTAGTGAACTAAGTATTTTCTACGAAAAAACAATTGAATAGGCATCATATAGTGCTTTACCAAAAAAGAATGGACATGATGGGGTAGTAAGTACAATTTTTCTCATTTCCATTCAGTAATTACAATAGCTTGGTTATACATGATTGTATAGAAAACCTTTTGCTAGTACTAATAGGGCCTCGTGATTACCCAAAGAAAAGGCACCGGATTAGCCCTTTATTGTAATCCTTAATTTTGCATCAGAGAAAGCTTCAAATAAATAATTGTTTGCTACACTTGGGCACAAAGCAGCTGCAGCTTTAAATAAAATAATTGTTTGCAACACTTGGGCACAAAGCAGCTGCCATATTAATTGATAATTAAAAGCTTTCCTATGGTCAGGTAAGAATGAATTGTGAATTACCATTAAAATTGTAGTTGCTTGCCAGTCAAATACCTTCAATTCCTACTAGAAATTGGGAGATCCAAAAAGGAAAATTAAAAAGAGAACCCAATCTGATATGATGTACTTCCCTATAGTTCAACCAACCCGGCAATTTTACCCCTTCCTTCCTCTCCGTTTCTTCTTTTCTTCTCTTTCCGAAGCATGTAAATAGAAAGAAAAAACAAATGACATAAACACGTTCTTATGAGCTACTTTTTCTTCCTGAAACCCTAATTAAAAGCTACCAGGTGGGAATGTTCCGTACTGTCTATCCACGACCTCAAGGAGCTTCTTGGCCATTGCACTTGCATAAACAGAAGAACCTTCATGTATCTGCAAAATCCACAGCAACTTGTGTAAGAAACATTATGCATTAACATACTGTATAGAATAGCATCGATGATCAGAAAGAAAACCAAGCCTTTAATTTACCTTGGTATTGAATAAGAAGCTGTAGTGATCTCCAATATTTCCACCAGCAACATGAAGGAGCTCTAACTGGAGCTCATCAAGGACTTTGGATACAAGAAGCAAACAATTCATCTTCTTTTTCTGTATAAGCTTGATGGTTACCTCATCATCGATAATTCTGACATCGACCTCGGTCTCCTTTGATTTCCTCTGGCTCCATGAGCTCCTTAAAGATCCATTGAAGGATTGCTCTCGGTCAGTGAGATTGCTTAAAGACTTCATGGATGAGCTCTCCATGTCTACTGTAGTCTGATCATCCTCTACCTTCAACCTCTTGTTTCTCTCTTGTCTCCATTTCTTCTTATCAACCAGTCCTTTGAGCTCATCCACTGTTCTCAACAGCTCCCTGATGTACTCGATTGCATCTCCAACAACTGAGGCTCTATCTTCCTTGATTGAGTTGCAGAGAGGGGGGGAACATAAAAAGGGAAGGTAAACCCAAGACAAAAATATAAAGATTAATCAGGAAATACAAAATGGGACAAAGAAAAACAGACCCAAGGACATTGGAGATTCTACTTGTGTATTCAGTTAATTGACTGATTAATATGAAGGATCATTAATTTCACCTTTGTGGGGCTTGGAATCAGTTGCTTCAGTGCATTGTACTTCTCATTTATTTGTTCTCTTCTTTGCTTCTCAGTGGAAAAATTATGGGTTCCTCCTCTACCACGTCCAGCTCTACCCAAGCCAGCCATTTCTCTCCTGAAGTCCAGCACAGAGTTCTCAAATTGTCTTCCATCTCCATCCATAGAAAGACCTTCTCCACTTCGTTCTCTGTCATCAATTCCACCAAATAAGGAACTTCCGCCACCTCTTGAGCCAGGCAAGTTATAGTTATGTGGTAAAGATTGAAATAGATCCCTAAATAAAGGAGGCTGAGGGGGAAGGTTCAGATGGAGTGGTGGGTGATCAAACAATACCGACGATGACGCCACTGCCAGATTACCATCTGCAGTGGAGTTAGGGAGCTCACTGAAGAAATCCAGTGAAGAAGCTGAATAATTTGAGGGCTTCCTGCTTGAGAAAGAGATTGTTTGGTTAGGGAGCATAGAGGAGTCTGAACATCTGGGCAAGTGAAGGAGATTGAGAAGGTCTGGGGTCGAAAAGGGAGCGGAATTGAAACATTGCAGATTCTGCTGCAAACCCATCGATTCTTCTGTTTGCTGGTGGTGCTGAAGATGGTTATTATAATTCATGTCTTGCATATCTTGGACTCCGGTGATTTCCCAGCTATGTTGTTGATTCATAGGCTGTTGATTGGGGTCATGAAGCATCTCTGGCATCAGATTGGTATTGAACTCATGTTCTACATCAAAGCCTAAATGCTGTTGGAGATCGATACCAATGGAGGCAGCAGCATCGCCCTCATGGGAGGAGTTGTGGTGGTTGGAGAGGTCTTCAAGGGAGAACCCAGAAAGCTTGAGGCTGTCGTCCATGCTATTATGATGGCTGTGAATCCCACTGCCTCCTCCTCCTCCACCGGCCATGAGTGGTGGCAGAGTAGAACAGTTTGTGACAGTTTGTGGGCAATCAACTGACTCTGCTGCTGCTGCTATTGCCATGTGGTTGGGATCATGGGGATCAAAGTATTGAGCCTCTTCATACATTTCTTGTCTCTTCTTCTTCTTCTCCTTCTCTCTCTGTCTCTTTCTCTCTCCTCTGTCTTCTGTGTCTCTGTGATGTGCTGATTGTACTAGTGTCGGTTTCCTTGATTCATGGGTCCTTGTCTGACTGAGTTTAACAGAAGGAAAAGACAGTTTAATTAATGAATTGGAAAAGGTATTTCATTTCACATGCCTTAAAACCTATAAAATCATTTGAAATAAATGAACAATGAAATCATGAGGAAAGAGAGGAGCAGATAAAAACCTTCACCTGCAACATCTTTACAACAGCAACAACCAAGTTCTCAATCTTCTATGCATACTGGAAGTGGGTTTATACAAAACTAAATAGTGAAACCCAAATTAAAGAAGAAATTAGCAACAGAAAGCACCCAAATAGTGATCAGCGAAGGCCCAGTTGTTACCACAACTACAAACAGAAAATGCAACAATGAAAATCAATCAAGAAAACAGAGAAAAAGCACTGAAAGAAATGAAATGAAACTCATATATGTAGTTCTGTCCCAGGTAGAAAAAAGAACTAAAATCTCATGTCTGTAGAGGAGAAAACTGCCGAAAGAAAGAAAGAATGTTATACGGAATTGAAGGAGATGAAAAGGACGGAATGGTTGTGTTGGTGTGTAGTGTTTATAAGGAAAGGAGGGAGGAGAGAGACAGAGAGGAGAGAAGAGAGAGAGAGAGGAGCAAGTTGAGTGTCCTTGTTATGCTCAGAATTGGAATTCTTCCAATCGCTGTTGCCCAGCAGGGAGGTTGTTACAGGAGATTCCCATCTGTGGGCCCACAAACCAAATCTCCGTATTCTGACATTGTGCGTGATTTCCCATTCTTACAACAACTTTGTTGTAATAATGATAACCGCAGCAGCTTTACAAACACTCCCAAGTCCCAACTTTAATCACAAAAATACCCTTCAGCTCCCGAGTTGCTCTTTCTCTCAAGTCTGCATCATGTCTCCCGACAGAGTACTCTTTACAAATTATAACGGGTTTACAGAATTAGGGTAATGGATTTTTTTTTTAAAAAAAATATATTTTATTACTTTTTACTTGTGAGCCCCACATAGTTTGTGGTTGTAAAGTCGTCAAGAGAACATAGAGTGCTCCTCCCGTTAGGGGAGATGATCCACATTTCATTCTCTCTATATGTGGGGCCCAATTGGATACATCTTCTCATTGTCGAGGGTTATGATCTTTTCTTGTCAGTCCCATTTACAGGTTGCATCTATGTTTGCTTGTAGCTGATGAAATAGCATACTCCAAAGCCCTAGCCTGTGCCCGTTTGATGGAATGTAGGGATTCATGTATTCAAATGAATCTACTAGAGTGGGTCATACGTGGTAGATTTCATCCAGATGCTCTATGTCCATTCACATATTTAAATAGCCATCCAACAGCCAATGTCATAGGGTCGCTCAGTTGATAAGACCAATGTCTCTTAGTGAAGAGATCCTAGATTCGATCATATTGTAAGTAAAGTGATAAGTAATCATTCAAATAGAATAAGTAAAGTAGTAAGTAGTCATCCAACACATGATGTAGTTTGATGTCAAGAGTTTGAATCCTCTTGGAGCCAAGGGAGAAGCCCTACCTCATATTTAATTCCATGTAACAATTACCCCCTGTAGGTATAGTCATAGTGCACATAAGTTGGTCTAGGTGTAGCCTTACCTCTAGGGTGTGGGACTGACGTGGACAAAGTCGACCACTAATAAACCTGGTCGAACAAAAGTGTGGTCAGACCAAGACCGCCAATTCCACGAGTTACTGGTTGAACCAAGAATGAACACGTGAGTAACCAACTTCCACATAATAGGGAATGAAGGTTCCGATTCTCATAAAAGTCCATGCGAACTAGAGTTCGAGTTAGAATACACTATGAAGGTACGAGAGTTATTTCACTTAAAGGAGGAGGGAACGCGATAGAGTTCCAAGTGAACTCCTCTGCACAATTGAGGTAATCTTTTAGGCTTATAAATACAGAGACCTAGGAGGAAAGGAAGTAAGTATTTTTAAGTTATTCCGTTCCAAGGAGACATTGGGCTTCTTGTTCTTATAGCCTTGCTTCTTATTGACTTGCTCGTCGAAGGCGTTACTTGACCAACACGGTTGAGCACGTTTCTTGCAAGTACATCCGTTCTAGTGGTTGAACAGGATCTTGCATCAACAGGGACATATACTCGATGGACAGATGGGATTAGTTAAACTAAGGATGTCAACTGGTACGACATTAGTAAGGAAAATAAATACCTGAAACTAGAACCATACCATATTGTTTTTATATATTTAATTTAAAATACAAATTTTTATGGTACTATTGCTGCACAATCCTGTTCGTCCCTTCAGCCGGTTGAACCTGCAAGAATGAGCTCGACCGTGGAGGTCGAGTTTTCACCTCCGACGATCTAGTTAGGGATCCGACTAAGGAAGACAAGAAAGTAATGAACAATAAGAATTCGAATAGTGATAGTTCTATTCAGCGTACCTTTCTCTTGTGTCCTCATACCTTTTTATAGCTTTTCTAAGTATGAGTTTGAGTGGGACTCAAACCTTAGTTAGGTTGCGATCTGAATCTTAGTCATTGAGTCCTACTCAAACATGAGTAGTTGAGTCTTGACTGAATGCCGTTTCTTTGGCTAGAGTCTTATTCAGATTTACCTTGCTATTCAGCCTTTGTACTTATTCGATCGACCTTGACTTGGTCGGTCTAACTTGATCCGAGCTGGTTGGACTAGGCTCAAACCGAACTGGTTTGATTCCGATCTGGTCGGACTGGGCTCAAACCGAACTGTTTCGAGTTTATTTATTCTTTCCTCATCATAAGCCCCTCAGTCTCTGAAGTCCAAGCTTTATCTTGTTCGGGCTTTAGAGATTTGGTGATCGAACATGTTTTAGCTTCCGATCAATATAACTTTGGATTTTTTACAATATCCAAACTAATTTGGGAGATCTTTAAGCCTGATGTCACCTGACAGACTGCAGTTTCGTAAAACGGGTAATGACGGCGCATGACTTTTGGAGGCTCCACCTTTATGGGCACGTGGCCTTGCATTTATGGCCTTTCATCATTATTTTTGAATTGCAAAAGTCATGAATATTAACCATATTTCCCTGTTTATCTTATCCTCTTGATCGGAATCTTTTCAAGGGTAAGATGTTGGTGTCTTTTCCTGATCGTTGGATGGAGATGTATTTGGAGTCGTTGGATCAATGGTTTTTCATATTCTTCCCTTCTCCCCCTTTAGATCTGGATCTTGTACTAAATATAAAAGCTCCTTCTCTTTCATTTCTCTTCATCGTTTTGTCTGAGTTTCTGGTTCGTGAAGAAGGTGAACAGTGCTACCTGCATCTTTTGCTCCTCCCATCTCCACATAAGCTTCGTTTGCTGATTCCTTCCATCAGTAAGTTCGTCTCCTTCTTCGGAATCTTTTGATGGTTTTCATTTTTGCATTCGTGCTGTATTCTGAATGTATTTTCTTTTTCCTTTTCTTTGGGCTCTGCTTGTTAGTTTTTCTATTTTTGCAACTGTAGCTTGAGTATAGATTCTTGTGTGTGATGGGTGTTAAGAAAAAGGCTTCCAAGCCTTCTAGGGCTTCCTCTATCCGAACCTCTTCTAGAAGCTCTTCTGTTCGTTCTGAGAACAGTGGAGCTTCTTCCTCTAGGTATAGTGATACAGAGAGTGACACCTCTATTGATCCGACCTTATCTCTTGGTGTTCATCCGAACTTTCTTAGTGACAATGAGTTTAGGTCTTTAAGTATTCGAGCTCAATTCAGTACCAATAGGAGACGATGGTTAAACAGTCTTTCTCCGTCCGAGCTTGCATTTGAGAGAATTCGACCTAGGACTTCCGAACATATAGATTTTGATTCTAGTAGTTCGGGTCCTAGCTTTTTCCCTTCCGAGCTTACTGAGAGTGATCTGGAGCTTATCCGAGCTAGGTATGCTATACCTGATGATTTTGTGATCAGGGTTCCAGCCTCTCATGAACGCGCTCTTCGACCTCCTCAGGATGAGTTCGCTGTTTATGAAGATGCTTTTATCAGCGGTTTTAGACTTCTCGTGCACCCAATCTTTGCGGATGTTCTTAAACACTTTGGAATTTGTCCAGGGATGTTGGCGCCAAATAGTTGGCGTAACATAGTTTGTTTATGGGGGCTTCTGTCAACAATCTGAGGTCGGTGTGATTCTGACCTTAAATTTATTCCTTCAATTTTGTATGCACAAGAGGCAAGAACAAAGTTGTTGGTTCTATCTCTCCAAGCAAACTTCTTTGCAATCTGGATGGGAGGGTAATTTTGTAGGATCAAGTACCCTTCCAACCAATACCAAGGGTTGGAGGTCCCGGTATTTTTTTGTTCGTTCCCCTTCTCCTCCCAGCTTTCCGACCTCCTGGCCCAAACAACCTAGGGAGGATTCAAATGCTATTCCTCCTCTTTCTCATTCCGAACAGGAAGCAAGGGATCGAATTCGGATGATCCCCACTGAAGATCGGAACTTCCTTGCTGTGAATGGATATTGTCCGAAATATCCGAATATCCTTCATCATTGGGGGTTCTTGACTGGTAAGAAGAGTTTTCTTCTTTTGTCTATTTGTTTCTTCATCATTTTATAATTCCAAGTTATCTTACTCAGGAAAATGATGCAGTGATGCTCGGAGAAGATGATTTTGAGGAGGTTGCCTCTACTATGCAGAAAGTGGAGGAAAAACATCCGACTAAACCGGATAAGGTTCCAGTCGGTCCTGTCTCTTCCCCCAAGGGGAAGGCAATCAAAGTTCGAAAGGAGAAACCTACCGATCTGGCTCCCCGTCCTTCAAAGAAAGTGTTCAGTTCGGGCGCTAGTTCTAAGAAGGCTTCGGATTCTGAGCCTCTTCCATCCTTGGGAGATGATGTTTCTTTTAAGGATGCCCCCAGATCAGAGGCTGGAGTTTCAGGGCCGTCCAACATTCTCCGACCTGATTGGTCATTAGATATTGGCTCTTCGGTATTTGATGGAACTTCTTCTGTCATCTCCGAGTTGCTAATGAGTGGATGTCTGGGGTGCTTCTTCCTGCCGATATGGCTTATCTCGAGAGGTTCAGTTGTCTCAAGGCCCATGCTATTACTGTCAGGTATGTGACGGCCATGTAGTTTTTTGGACGCTTCATCCCTTTGGTTATTGTATTTTAACCAATCCTTCTTTTGGTTGTAGGATGGCTTGTGCTATGGTTCAATCTGTAGGTCAAGGCATTCACTCTGCTCGGGAGGATTACTTTGCCCTACAAAAATTCGGGCAACGCATTAAGGAGTTAGAGACTGAAGTGTCGTCCTTGATATCAAACAAGGATTCATTAATTGCTCGGGAGGCCGAGCTTCTAAGCGAGGTTGCCGCTTTAAAGGGGAGAAATGAAGCTATGGAGCTTAAGAAAATCCTCTCTCCAAACTTCCTTAGAAGAAACCCAAGGTTCCTTGGTTGGTAAGGATGCTGAGATCTCCAGCCTCCGAGCCAAGTTAGAGAGTTTGGATAACTAGGTCACACAGTTGATGAAGGCGGTTGAGGAGAAAGCCCCTTGTGTTTTTGAAGATATCCTGAACGAGCTTCGTCTTGAGGTGATAAAGAAGTGGGTCAGAACATCCAGTTGTAAGAAATTCATGACCAGGGTAGCAGCGCCAGGATACATCTATGCTCGGTGTCATGCTTATCAAGGGATCATTGCAGCTTTCAAGGATTTGGACTTGGAAAGATTTCAAGACTTGATCGACCCTGGAATCTATGACGACCTTAAGATTTCCCATCTTGCCTGGTGTGCTGATCGGCCAAGGTTTCCCAAGCCTCAACCAGTGGAAGTAGCTGAATTTCTAGATTCGAAATGGGATCCTTTGCCCGAGGTTGGTAGCTCGGGAACTTCTTCTTCAAAGAGTGAGGTAGCCCCAAAGAGCACAGAGAGCAAATCTTGACCTGCTTTATTGTATTGACGTCCCTTTTTTGGTTTTGCTTTGTGCCATTTCTCTTTTTGTAATCTTTGCTTGTTCGGAATAGTATATTTAATATGCAAGGTTTTTTGGTTGACCGTTACCTCTGCCTTTCCGAACATTAAAGCTTGGTTGTTTGTATATCTAATGAACATTTGATATTTTTGTTGCCTAATAGGTTTAGGGCTTTCTTCCCCAACCTGAGTAGGTCATTTTTTTGTTGCCCAGTGTATTTCTAGGTCTTTCCTTCTCGACCTTAATAGGTCGGTCTTTGTGCCTAAGGATCTTAGGTCTTTTTGTGCCTAAGTAGCTTAGGTCTTTTCATGCCTAAGTGACTTAGGTCTTGTAGTGCCTAAGTGTCTTAGGTCTTTTCGTGCCTAAGTGACTTAGGTCTTTGTATGCCTAAGTGATTTAGGACTTTTTGTGCCTAAGTTGCTTAAGTCTTTGTATGCCTAAGTGACTTAGGTCTTTTTGTGCCTAAGTTGCTTAGGTATTTTCATGCCTAAGTGACTTAGGTCTTTTTGTGCCTAAGTTGCTTGGGTCTTTGTATGCCTAAGTGACTTAGGTCTTTTTGTGCCTAAGTTGCTTAGGTCTTTTTGTGCCTAAGTGACTTTGGTATTTTTGTGCCTAAGTAGCTTAGGTCTTTTCATCCCGACCTTAGTAGGTCGGTTTTCCTGCCTAAGGATCTTAGGGCTTTTTATGCCTAAGTGACTTAGGTCCTTTTATGCCTAAGTGACTTAGGTCTTTTTGTGCCTAAGTTGCTTAGGTCTTTGTATGCCTAAGTGACTTAGGTCTTTTTGTGCCTAAGTTGCTTAGGTCTTTGTATGCCTAAATGTTTGAGCCTTTGTTCGGATGGCCTCATGCTTTTCCAAAGAAAAATTTCTTCTCTTTTGTATCACTGGAATCGCTTGAGGGTCGATGTTTAGCCTGTGCTCGGCTACTTCTCTGTCTATTCCGGGCATATATTCTGCCGACCATGCAAAGACGTCAGCATTTTCCTGTAGAAATCTAGTTAGACTATTTTTGAACTTTTCTTCTTGTTCTCTCTTGATCATTGTTCCCTGATCTTCTTTTGAATTCAGCATAATCTTTTCCAACTTTTCTACCGGTTCCACCCTTTGCATGCTTTCTTCATCGCGATTATCTCTGACTTCGACCGCCATGGTAGAGCTTGTTTTTACTCTTTTTCTCATGTAATTGGCGTAGCTCTGCCGGCTTCATTTTTGATCAGCGGAACATTCTCCTATTCCCCTTTTTGTAGGGAATTTCATCTTCATGTTTAAGGACGATACTACCGCTTCTAGAGTACAAAGGGTTGGTTGTCCTAAGATCATATTATAAGCTGACAAATCTCGGACGACCATAAAATTTGATTGAATGACCCTATCTCTGGGGTATTTGCCGATATGGAGATCTAATCGATGGTGCCCTCTTGCATGGGTTGAGGCTCCTGTAAAGCCGAATAAGTGTGTTCCACAGGGGACCAACATTTTCTCGTCTAGCTGTAATTTTTTGAAAGCTTCTAATGACAAGATATCTGCTGATGACCCTGTATCTACCAGAACTCTATGGACCTCTGTTCCGGCCAAATTGACTTTGATGACAAGGGCATCGTCGTGAAAAGTGTTTACCCCTTGTTTGTCTCTGGATGAGAAGGTGATTGGTTCTGAAGTGACCTTCTCATCTGGCTTTTCAAGCTCGGCATTCCCCACATAACGTGCTTTTCTTTTGGCTTGACTCCTTGGTTGGGCCACCGAACACGGTAAATTGGTGGTCTTTTTTGATCATCTCCTCCCTTCCGTGGTCGGGACTTGTTTAGGCGTCTTTCTCTGCTTGGAGATCTATATCTTTTCTTACCCCCTTCTACTTGCTTTTGACTAGGTTGGGTAGGTCGGAGGTATTTTGTGAGCTGCCCTTGAGAGATGATCCTGTCAATTTCTGCTTTTAGTTTTCGGCAGTCATATGTCCAGTGTCTGTGATCTTTGTGAAACTCGCAATATTTGCTTTTATCTCGATCTCCTGGACAGGAGTGTAGCTTATCGGGCCACTGGAGAATTCCTCGATCTTTAATTTGCATCAAGATTTCTGATCTCCTCATAGCTGGTGACCTTCCTGGTCAGGTCGACCATCCCTAGTCGGGTCCATGGTCGATCTTCTGACGGGTTGGTGTTTTTCTTTGTGTGCTCTTGCTTCAGTGGTTGGATGCTCCTTCTTTCGAGATTCAATTGTTTCTGATATCTCCGCTTGTTTGTGGCATCGTTCCCTGAGATCATCATACGTTTTAGGCATGTCAAGCAAGAGTCTCTCGAGTAGGGCTTCATGGCTGAGTCCTTGTTATAAGGCGTGGAAGGCTATATTTTCATCCAGATTTTCGATCTGCATGGTCAGATTATTGAATCTCGCAAGGAAGTCTCTAATGGATTCCGTTTGCCCTTGTTTTACAGCGAACAAGTTATCCTCTCTCTTTTTGGTTTCTACTCCGCTTTGAAAACGCAATAAGAAAGTCCGACCTAGATGGTCGAAACTTTTTATTGTGCCATTAGGCAGAGCCTAGTACCAATCTAATGCTGCTCCAGTCAATGAGGCCGAAAAACTGCGGCACATAGCTGCTTCATTGTGTCTAAAAGTAGACATGACGGACTTATAATGGGTGATGTGATGTTTGGGACACTTCGATCCGTCGTATGTGGTGAAGGTAGGGCATTTGAAACATTTTGGCATCTCTGCTTCCGAGACGCTTTTGATGAAAGGATCCTCTTTTAAAACGGCGTATAGCTCTTCTTTGCTAGGATTTTTCAGTTTTTTGACAGTTTTGTCAAGGTCGGTGATGAGCTTATTCATCTCTTCATCCCGCTTGTTTGAACCATTGTGGTTCTTTTTGTCTTTTGAAGCTTTTGCTGGCTCTATGCTGCTTCCTCGATCTCCGTCTTCGTCAACTGGAGGATTCTTTTCTGGAATAACTTCTTTCGAAGTTCGAGACTCTGCTGTCTCTTTCTGCAGCTCCTTTTGAGATAGTTAAGGTATCTGGTCGATCACGGGTGGTTGGTCGCGCCTACTCCCTTCGGGACTTTTTTGTTTTTTCTGAGAATCTGCTTCTGGAGCGATTACGTGTTTCATGGCCATCCTGATCAACTCGCTTAGGGATGAGATTTCCTTCCTCATGGCAGATTGCTCCTTTTGAACTTCGACAATTTGATGCATTGTCGCGTATTGACTTGCTTGAGGGTCAAGAAGAATTTGAGGCTCTTGCTGAATTTGGAGTTCGGGAATTTTTCCCCATTCCTTGGGGAATTGTGCCTTGGTCGACCTCCTTTTCTCTGTCAGACCCATCTTTGATTACCAAACTTGATCTTGTCCTCATAATGGCTTTTTTATCAGAGTTTTCCCACAGACGGCGCCGATTGTTGCTACACAATCATGTTCGTCCCTTCAGCTGGTTGAACCTGCAAGAATGAGCTCGACCGTGGAGGTCGAGTTTTCACCTCCGATGATCTAGTTAGGGATCCAACTAAGGAAGACAAGAAAGTAATGAACAATAAGAATTCGAATAGTGATAGTTCTATTCAGCATACCTTTCTCTTGTGTTCTCATACATTTTTATAGCTTTTCTAAGTATGAGTTTGAGTGGGACTCAAACCTTAGGTAGGTTGCGATCTAAATCTTAGTCATTGAGTCCTACTCAAACATGAGTAGTTGAGTCTTGACTGAATGCCATTTCTTTGGCTAGAGTCTTATTCAAATTTACCTTGCTATTCAGCCTTTGTACTTATTCGACCGACCTTGACTTGGTCGGTCTAACTTGATCCGAGCTGGTTGGACTAGGCTCAAACCAAACTGGTTTGATTCCGATCTGGTCGGACTGGGCTCAAACCGAACTGATTCGAGTTTATTTATTCTTTCCTCATTAGGTACCATTTACGATTTTAGCACGAAAAAGGTATGTTATGGTTTTGATATATAAATGGTATGAAACAGTACAAAACCAATACTAAAACGACATAAACAATAAGAGAACAATATAAATGGGGTATACAATGGGTAAATAAATCCAAAGCCATTACTGTACCATATCATAAAAAAATTCCACTTTTAAAAATTGTTGTGTACCATCTTTGAAACTGTATGGAATCATATAATTTTACATGGAGGATTTCGTTTACAATATATAATCTCGATATCAAATTGACACCCTTAGTTAAACCTCTGTTGGTTCCATATACTTCTAAATAGGTAGCGGATCCAGTTTGGATTCCTCAACCATAAGAAAGGCGTGGTTAACCTTCGAAGCATGGTGATGATATGAAAATATAAGGGTTTTATGTATAACGTTTCTCTAGCCCCTACTTGTATTGAAGACAACGGAGTGCTTGTTGTGATGGAATTACAATAACAAGAATACTGGTAATTATCCAATTAAAAAAAAAAAAAAAAAAACGTTTACCGATGGCAGAAAAATGAAATCATAACAAGCACTAGGATTTTCATGTCTTTCAGACTAGAAATACGTTTACCCACTCATAATTAAAGAAGGTATTAGTGTCAGTTGATTGGTCGATAATCATGGAGACCCGATAAGATACAGATACAACGGTGTTGACTAGAATGGAATTTCAATGAAAGTGATTTTTTGTTAAAATTTAAAGGTGGATATTTCATTTTATTTTTGAAAAGTAAAAAATTGTTCAAGAATAAATTTAATGAAGAAACGTGGATGTAGTGCCATTTTTTTAAAGGTAATTATTTTTTTTCTCACTCCACACATGAAATATCATTATTGTCCCCCTCAAATATTAGAAAGAATTTTTTAAAATAAAGATAATAGGTATAAATGTCATTCTTAATCATTATTCAGCTATTACTGTTAAATCCTTATTTTAAGGAACAAAAAATTAAAAATTAATTAGAAACTAAATCACTATCTATAAATTTCTCTCTATTTATTATCTCATATTTTTATTTTAATTTATTTTCTCTTGAGTTTGCTTTTGTATTCTTTATTTTTTTTTTCTCTTTTTTTTCCTTATACCTCTTACAAACAGCTTAGATAGTTAGAAAAATTTAAACCTTGCACATTATTCATTTTCTCTCAAATTTTCTAGTATTTGTTTTAGGAAACTTAGAAAAACTGAAGGCATGAATCAATTAATTTTTTTTTAATTTTTCTTTTATTCTTTTTAGAAAACAATGTCCTAATTGAATTTTTTAATTTAATTAAATACTTTCTAATTTGTATAATTATTGAAGTAATTGTTGTATTGAAAATTTATTAAAGTAATTAAATTAAAATAGGATAGATGCCTTTTCATCCCCATTTATTACATAAGGTTGTAATTGTTTTACAACTGTATTAGTGTTTTCTGAGGATAAAGTAGGGTGACACTGTTTGTTTTTCTTCAATCTTTTGGCTTGCCTAATTAATTTTCTCTAAAATAAACTCGAGAAACTAGATCCTTTTTCTACTGTAGTTATCAGTTCACAACATAATTTTCGAGATCCAACGTTGTGACTTGCAATACGAGGACAAGATATCATAGCCATCAGATTTCGAAAGTACCACAGATTATGATCCGAGAATGATATAAAAAAACCTGTGGCAAGAAACAAGAATTCTAGAAACCATGCATGCAAACTTGAAACCCAAACTAACTTGAATTGAAAGGTTTAGAAAGCTAACACGAGCGAGTTTGTTGCGAAGGGAAGACTGTTCACAGAAAGTTCATGACATATCAAGAAAATGTTATTTATTTATTTATTTATTATTTTTAATTTTGTCAGTTTAGCTAGGATATAAACTCTCTAAGCAATAACTATCATCATTTTAGTTACTTCTTACCACAGTTTTTTCAATTGATTAATTACGATTTAAACCTGTAAAATATAAAAACACATGGCTGTTAATTTTTCTAAACTTTCCCATGCTCTTTCCACTTCCGCATGCGGTTATTCTTGAAGGGGGAAGTTGGGAAACGCAAGACATGCCTCTCACCACCCCTTAATTTTTTTATGTAAATGCACGGTAATATTAATAAAGTATTATTATTTTACCCAAAAAAAAAAAAGAATACTCAACAAGGTTTTTAAAATTACTTATGAGTCAATTTTATATATTTTATGTTTATTATTTTTGTTTAATAATTGGTATAACTATTTAGTGGACGTGCTTCTATTACATTGGAGAAAACATCCGTATTAGGGGCGTTGATGGTTTGATTTGGGGTGGTTTATGTTCGGGTTTAACGGTTTTGGGGTGAAACATTAAAGTGCAAATACGAACCATTTGCAAAATAGCGGTTTTTGTTTGGTTTCAATTTGGTGTAGTTTGAATTCGGGTTGACTACAATTTCAACTAGTGGTTTGGATTCGTGTTGGGTTGATTTTGAGACCATTATCAACCCGTTATCAAATTACTATAACCATTTCAAGGTTAAAAATTAAATGGGTCCTATATCTTGCCTCTTGGGTTTAAGTTCCAAACAAAACCAATCTCTTTGATTTCTTTACTTCCGGGCGGATGACAGATTCAACACGGATCATCGGTCGCGTCGTCGGCCGAAACATTATGCCGAAGGCCGGACATCACCATCGGGTCACAGTGATGGAGGCCTTAGTCATCTACCGCATCTACATGGGCTTCGAGATAGACCTTTCTTACATCATTTAGCAGGTCATGCTGGATCTGGTTTTGCGGCCTAGTATGTGGAACCTTTGCTATGGGAGGCTACTGGCCTTGATCTTCAGGCATTTCGGGGTGAGTTTCGAGGATACACCAGTGGACACTGGTTCACGGGGATACATGATCAGGACTCGGACCATTCGTCAGATGAGGCTGCAACAGACTGTGAGATCTCCTGGTCCAGAGGGTGAGGAGGATGAGGAGCAGGAGTCAGAGGATGGAGAGGAGGATGTCGGTCTTGATAGTGATGATCAGGCCGGAGATGATACAGAGATGCACGAGGCTAAGCCAGTGCATCACGAGTTTCCTTCATCACACTTTGAGATAGGTGGCCCTTCTCATGTAGTTCCAGAGACTTCAGATCTCAGTGCACAGATGAGATCGATGACTTCCATGCTGGAGAGGATGGAGGTCAGACAGGAGCAGATGTATGAGAGGATGGACTCACGACAAGATAGGATAGAGTATCAGGTGACTCAGCTAGCAGAGTACTTCAGACTTACAGAGATCAGAGGAGATCACCTAGATAGACCGTACTTAGGATTTCCATTTATGCATTGACTGATGTAATCGTTGTAAAAACTTTTCTTAAAGTTAATGAAGTTCACTTTGTTTCACTTTATTATTGTGTACTATGCACTTTTCTTTTATTGCATTAAGTGTCATTTGTTTAAATATAATTATGGTATATTATTCAGAAATATTCAGTTATGCTTCATTAGTTAAGTTTCTAATCCAAGTGTTCTATTATTCATATCTAAGAGTAGATGAGTCACTTCTGGATCTATGACTCAAGAATGTTCTGTTACTGTTTTCTGTGGTTAGGATTTCCTTGAACTTTGGGCTTTGAGATACCAATCTGTCACATCCTCCCAGCCGGTATCCTAACTGGCATACCCGAGAGTGTGATCCACAGCCCCGAAGATCAAGTATCGAGGAAATCATCCTCCCACATATTCAATAACATAATCATAAGCAGGAAATAATCAAGGTTTAATATTATAAACAAGGTTCAAAACAAGAAATGAATAAACAATATAGTCAGAGTGCGGAAAATGATACCAGATATCTGTAGATATCAAAAGAAGTAAAGTGAGGCGGAAACTTACTCCACAAATACAGCGGAACGTAGTATGTAAGTCTAAAAGGAATTACAACTAAAACAAAGGAAATAAGAAAGATATCTAAACTTTAAGAGTCTTCTATCCTATACATGACATCTTCAAAATAGTGGACTTCATCAATCCAACGGAGATGTTCCAACTCCACGTTGCCTTTAATCGTAGTACGAAACTTGATCAACTGAGGGATCATCAGAGTAATCTTGATTGTTGCCAACACCTTGCGTGTAGTACGCTTCATCGGCTTGCACTTCATCGTACTGTCCATCATAGTCATCAGTACATGTGGAATAGTCTAATAAGAGATTGTACAAAAAAAGGAATGAGTTTCAAAGAAACTCAGTAAGGTAGTTAATCCATAACAACATAAATAACATGTGGCAGAACATAGCAAGATGCAATGCAGTATGAAACAGATAATGTATGTATGCATCTAAACTCTATGTATACTGGTCTCTACTGGTAGACATGCTTTAAGTCATAGCACCGTACTTCTTTAGGAAGGTCTCACATACGGCTCCTGTTGGTAGTGGGTCCGGCATCCCTCGGGACAAACCATGGCTGGGGGGTTAAGTCAACACTCTCTCACATAACCATTTGGTATAAGTACCGGCGCATATCAGGGTAAAGCCTAGCCCAATGCAAGTCATTTACTCAGTTACATCAACTCAGGTCCAGATACTTCCATTCCTCCCCTCTCGGGATCCTTTATGATATCCTTTCCACTAGAGTCCTAATAGTCCCGAACTACGGACTCATCAACCCTATTGGTTATCCACATATGGTAAACGGGAAGCTCTCATGTCCTCTCATGGGTTGGTTACCGGTCTTAAGCGCCCATGAGCCCAAGTTTAGCCATATGCAACCCTCCAATACATGGCCCCCACAATGTGATTCCCGTCCTCTCATGGGTTGGTTACCGGTCTTGAGCGCCCGTGAATCCCCATTGTTGCCACGAGTCGTTCGGTCTCAATACCCTTCCAATTTGGATCTGATATAATGGGGACATCCTAGCCTAACACTGCTAGACAACCCTAGCTATGACAATCAATAATTCGGGAAAACGTCGATGGGCAACCCCGGAAATATCCCATACTATTTCCGATAATGTCTAAGGACAGAAGTGTCAAACGGACACCTCTCAATCCCAAATCATACCTAATTAGACACAATCTTAGATCAGACATGACATACACAATCAACAGTTCATCATATACAAGAGAGTATACAGTCATGATCTAATCGTTAACAATATAGTTGTCACATCCTCCCAGCCGGTACCCTAACTGGCATACCCGAGAGTGTGATCCACAGCCCCGAAGATCAGGTATCGAGTAATCAACCTCCCACATAAACAATAACATAATCATGAACAATAATAATCGATGTGCAACAGATAAACCAAAGATCCAAATAAAGAAAAAGTAAATCGTATATATAATCAGAGTACGATTTATAATCAAAGTGTCTAAATCAATAAAGTAAAGTGAGGCAAAATCCAACTCTACAACCAGCAGAAATGTAGTTCTAAAAGAGAAAGACAGAATGAAATCTAATCCCAATAGAAGGTACAATAGGTAACTAAATTGTTCTCAATCTTATAGACAACGTCTCTATAAGTATAAATCTCATAAATGGCACAACGGCGCTTCCACTCTATGGTCGGACTAAGCATCGTACGGAGCATAACCACCTGCGGAATCTTCAGTGTAATTGTCGTAACCACAATCACTTTCCTGGAGATATGCCTCTTCTCCTTGCGCTTCTTCATACGAGCAGTCATGATACTCAGAACCTGTAGAGTAATCTAACAAAACATTGTACAAAAGGAATGAGTTTCAAAGAAACTCAGTAAGACAGTTAAACCATGACAACAGATTTAACAGGATTTCAAACAGAGTAATGCTATATGGTATGAAGCACATGATGCATTATGATTCTAACTCTATGTATGCTGGTCTCTATTGGCAGACATGCTTTAAGTCATAGCACCGTACTTCTTTAGGAAAGTCTCATTCACTCATCATCAGTTGGTAATGGGTCCTTCATCCCTCAGGATATTCCATGGCTGGGGGTATAGGTCACCACTCTCTCACATCACCATTGGTCTAAGTACCGGCGCATGTCAGGGTCAAAGCCTAACCAAATGCAAGTCTCCTACTCAGTTACATCAAGTCAGATCCAGATACGTCCATTCCTTGCCCCTGGCGATCCTTTCCGGTATCCTTCACACTAGAGTCCTCATAGTCCCTGACTACGGACTCATCAACCCTATAGGTCATCCACATATGGTAAACGGGAAGCTCTCACGTCCTCTCATGGGTTGGTTACCGGTCATAAGCGCCCGTGAGCCCAAGTCTATCCATATGCAACCCTACCTATAAATGGCCCCCACAATGTGATTCCTGTCCTCTCACGGGTTGGTTACCGGTCTTGAGCGCCCATGAATCGCCATTGCTACCACGGGTCGTTCGGTCTCAATACCCCTCCGATTAGGGTCTAACATAACGGGACATCCTAGCCAAACACTACTAGACAGTCCTAATATGTCATCCAACAGTTTAGGAAGGTGTCCAAAGGGCCTCTCCGGAAACATCCCATAATATTCCCGTAGTAGTCCTAGGACATAAGTGTCAAGAGGACACCTCTCCTTCCCAAACCATACTTAAGCATACACAAGCATCAATCCATAACCTCACATATATGGTAACTTCATATATGGAAAGAAATCAATAATAACATTCAACTTGTATATAACTGGTAAGTAAATCAGCATGAGTCAATTTAATATAAACAAGTAATGCTACTGATATCAAGACAGTACAACAGTAGTATAACATTGTAAGAATCTAATTAAAGAAATATAACAAGATTCAATATAGAAAATATACAATTTATGTTGTTAAGGGAGTAACCATCCTTACCTTTTATAACTTGCAAAGGAATCTTAAGAATTCAAGTAAGACCTTGACAAACTTGAGAAGAAGGTCCTAAACAAGTGTATACAACATATTAGGAAAGATCCCTAAAAGAAAAGATATCAAAACATCCAAAACAGACCAAATCTAGAGTTGTTGTACTCATTGGTCGATTGGATTGGTCTACTATCTCAGTCGACCAATCAGTCGATCAACAGAGATAGTGGCCTACAAAATCAGAGTTTTAAGAATAAAGAACCGAATTTGGTGGTTCAAAAGGGTACTAAACAAGGGGTAAACTACAATGGTAGTATCCTAACATAAAGAGGACTTCAAAACACTAATCGAATCAAGTTTTAGAGTTACAAATTAGGAAATAAAAGTTACCATAATTAGATTAATCATGGTTCTTGAAGAATTCAAAATACAAATCATAGACAAGAACAATAGGAGAATGAATCATTAATTCTGATAAAGATATCATGGAAGGAATACATAGATCTTCAAGAATTAGATCTAAGAACATGAATCTAAATAAGGAAACAAAACTTACCATAGATGTATCAGTGATGATACTTGAAGAAAGCATGGTATGATAGAGGAGAAACAACTAGAGATTGATAGATCATGGATCATGTAAGGAAAACACAGCGATTGTCTACTAATATGATCAGTAAAATAGATCTAAGAAGATCAGAATTTAAATCAAAGACGAACGAAGACAAGATCATGATTTAGATCATGATTCATTCAAAAGCTTGCAATGATCATGATTACGGACATTGCTTTAGCCATAAATCCTTAGGAAGATCATGAGAGATTAGTTCAGAGATGTTTGCAACAGAGAATGCAGCATCTCCTCTACTGTCTCAACTCAAAAAGGAAAGAAAACAAGGATGATGAAGAAGAAGAGAGTGTAAACATACCTTTTTGTATAAGAACACGAGTTTTGACGAAGATCCGTCAAGATAAACACCAAGAACGCAAGGGAGATGACTTGCAGAGGTCTTTGGTTCGTTCCAAAGAGTTTGGAGGCAGAAAATACGAAGTAGACTCGAGATTGGACTTAAATAGAGAAAGCAAAACCTAATTAGCAAATACAGAACCCATTAGTCGATTGGATTGGTCGACCAATCAGATCAGCAAGTTCAAAACAGGGAATTGAAGGCTCAGATCAAATCCAAACATAAAGGGGTTTTGCACACACACCAAGTGACTTACCTAATAGGTAGAAATGCTTTCGAACCATGATAGAGAACACTCCAAGTCCATCAACTAATCTGATCTTCATCAAGATTCAGTTTCCATAAATAGAACATTGTCATCAACACTCATGGATTCAAAGCCAGACACCAAGTCTTCCACTGGGATGGCCCAAAGCTGACTTCTTGCTTTACTTCGAGTTGTCGGACCTACAAACAACAGGGTTTTCCGGGTCAAGGTTAGGGCTGGGTTTCACATTCTCCCCCCCTTAAAGAAATTTCGTCCTCGAAATTGAAAGCGTACCTGTGCTTCCAAAGAGGTGAGGAAACTTCTCCTTCATATCTTCTTCCTTCTCCCAAGAAGCTTCTTCAGGGGTATGGTTCTTCCACCGAATCTTCACCAAAGGGATGGTGCGATTCCGCAGCTGCTTGTCCTTCTTATCCAGGATTTCAGCCGGTTCTTCATCGTAGGTCAAATCAGCACTAAGTCCTTCAGGCGCTTGTTGAAAAATGTGTTCTGGATTCTCTATGTATTTCCGAAGAATCGAAATATGAAACACATTATGAACACCAGCAAGAGGCGAAGGTAATGCTAATCGGTACGCAACAGGCCCAACCTTTTCCAAAATCTCAAAAGGTCCAATGAAACAAGGGCTAAGCTTTCCCTTAACATTGAATCTCATCACACCCTTCATTGGTGAGACCTTCAAGAAAACTTTCTCTCCCACTTGAAATTCCAAATCGGTCCTTCTCTTGTCAGCATAAGATTTCTGTCTTGACTGGGCAGACTTAATCCTTTCTCTTATCAAATCAACCATAGCACTCGTAGCCTCAATCATCTCAGGACCTAAGACTTTTCTTTCACGTGTCTCAATCCAGTACAAAGGTGTCCTACAAGTATTTCCATACAAAGCCTTGAATGGAGCCATGCCTATTGTTGCTTGATAACTGTTGTTATAGGCAAACTCAACCAAAGCTAGGTGTTCATCCCAATTACCACCCATATCCACTACACAAGATCTGAGCATGTCTTCCAACGTCTGAATTGTTCGCTCAGATTGTCCATCCGACTGTGGGTGATGAGCTGTACTCAAATTCAATTGGGTTCCCAAGGCTTTTTGCAAACTATTCCAAAACCTTGAGGTGAACCTAGGATCGCGATCAAAAACAATACTCATCGGCACACCATGCAGACGAACCACATTGTCCACATAAAGCCTAGCTAACTTATCCAGAGTATGAGTGATCTTCATAGGAATGAAGTGGGCTGATTTGGTCAACCTATCAACAATCACCCACACAGTGTCATTGCCTTTACTTGTCCGAGGCAAGCTAGTTACAAAATCCATAGAGATATCCTCCCACTTCCAACTAGGAATAGGAAGGGGTTGAAGTAATCCAGATGGGGGTTGATGAACGACTTTCACACGTTGGCAAGTCTCACACTTGGCAACAAAATTATCAACATCAGCCTTCAAACTAATCCACCAAAAACGTTCCTTCAAGTCCTTGTACATCTTGGTGCTTCCCGGGTGTATAGTAAAGACTGACTGGTGTGCTTCCTTCAATATTTCCTCTTTAATTTCTTCATTTGCCGGCATGCACAATCTACCTCTAAAAATAAAGCACCATCCATGGATATACCAAAGTCGGGGTCCGACTCAGGATTCGAAGAATCTTCTCAACTTTGACCATAAGTTCTTGATCAGAACTCTGCAGAGCAACAATCTTATCTCTAAGGCTAGATCTTGCCATCATGGCAGAAAGAATAGAAACAGAATTCTCAGGGACAACTTCCAAATCAAAGCTCTCAATAGAAGACCACAGTGGTAGACTCAAAGCATTCAAATCCAAAGTCTTCTTCTGGTTCTTCCTACTAAGAGCATCAGCAACAACGTTTGCCTTCCCAGGGTGATACTGAATATCACAATCATAGTCAGAGACTAGTTCCAACCATCTCCTTTGTCTCATGTTCAACTCCTTTTGGGTAAAGAAGTATTTCAAACTCTTATGATCCGTGAAAATGGCAATCTTCTCACCGTAGAGGTAATGTCTCCAAATCTTCAAAGCGAAGACAACAACGGCAAGTTCTAGATCGTGAGTGGGGTAATTCTGCTCATAATCTTTCAATTGCCGAGAAGCATAGGCTACGACCTTGCCATGTTGCATCAGTACACAACCCAACCCAATCTTTGACGCATCGGTATAAACTGTCATACCACCGGAACTATCAGGTATAGTCAAAACTGGGGCACTTGTCAATCTATCTTTCAACTCTTGGAAATTCTTCTCACAGGCGTCAAACCAAACAAACTTCTCTTCTTTCCTGGTCAACTTAGTCATAGGAGCAGCCAACCGAGAAAAGTTCTCAATAAATCTTCTGTAGTAACCCGCCAATCCAAGAAAACTTCTTATTTCAATTACCGACTTCGGTCTTTCCCAATCAGCCATAGCTTGGACTTTTTTAGGATCGACACGAATTCCTTCAGCTGAAACCACATGGCTGAGGAATACTACTCTCTTAAGCTAGAAGTCACACTTGCTAAACTTGGCGTACAACTTCTTTTCTCGCAATCTTTGCAAAGTGAAACTTAGATGGCTTGCATGCTCTTCTTCATTCTTCGAATAGAAAAAGATGTCATCGATGAAAACAATCACAAACTTATCAAGCACATCGTGAAATACTCGGTTCATGAGGTCCATGAACACTGCAGGAGCATTAATCAATCCGAAAGGCATGACTCTAAACTCATAGTGGCCATACCGTGTTCAGAAAGCTGTCTTGAAGATATCACTAGACTTCACTTTCAATTGGTGATATCCAGATCTCAAGTCAATCTTCGAGAACACAGCTGCACCTTTCAACTGATCGAAGAGATCATCAATTATGGGCAGCGGGTATCTATTCTTGATAGTCAGCTTATTCAACTCACGGTAGTCGATGCACAGACGCATACTACCATCTTTCTTCTTGACAAACAAGACCGGAGCTCCCCAAGGTGATACGCTAGGTTGTACGAAACCTCTATCAATGAGCTCGTTCAACTGGTTTTGCAACTCTTTCAACTCAGTAGGAGCCATCCTATACGGAGCCTTAGATACCGGAGCGGCACCAGGGACGAGATCAATAGAAAACTCAACATCCCTATCTGGAGGCACTCCCGATAGATCGTCAGGGAAGACATCAACAAAGTCACAGACAATCCTGACTTCATCAACTCTTTTCTCCACTTTACCCTTGTCTTCAGATGAAGCATCATCCACTAGGGCATAGACTTGCATCAGTGCAGACAGCACCTTCTTACAAACCCTTCTTTTCTCACCTTGAAATTCAAAGAGTGGACTTCCACATATATGGAACTGAATCTTCCTTGAGGAACAAAGAAACACAGCTTTGTGGGCTGTTAACCAATCAATTCCCAAAATAACATTGAAGTCCTTCATATCAAGAAGTACAAAATTGGCTTCCAAGTTCTTCTCACCAATCAATACATGACATTTAACTAAACCTTTATCTAGTTTCACAACAGGACCAGTAGGTGTACTAATCAACAAACAACTAGACAATTTCTCAGGGATTAGGTCAGTCTTCTTGATGAATGCAGATGACATGAACAAATGAGATGCACCCGTATCAAATAAGACAAATGCAGGAATAGAAGCGACTAACAATGTACCTGTAATCACTTCATGGCTTGGATCCTGCTCAGCACTAGAAATACTGAACACTCTACCAGAGGGAGGAGTAGGAGCATTCTTCACCACTGGAGCAGGCTGCTGGGCAGGCCGCTTCGGACAGGCACGAGCGAAATGACCAGTTTGCTTACAAAAAAAGCAAACAGGATTGCTGGGTCCAACTGGGGTAGCTGCAACAGGGGGCTTCTGAACAAAAGGCCTAGGATTCGCATTCACAGGCCTAGCACTTGCACTCACTGGTGGTCGGTTCCCGCCATATTGTCTAAACTGGCCTGGCTGCTGAAAACCAGGGTTCTGACCTACACTCCTAGGCTGAAAAGTAGGAGTGGGGTAGGGCGTAGGTCTCACAAAATGCCGATCATTACGATCCACCAAACCAGGGTTCCTTGGCTGCCAGGGCCTTTGCATACGTGCATTCTCTCCGTTTCTTCCAACTTCTTCGAGTTCTGCACCACTTGGGCATAGCTCACAATAGGCTGGACTGTGAGGTAAGCTTTAATGGCAAGGCGCAGTCCTTCGAAGAACTTCTTTGCTTTGGCGAGATCGACCTTCGGAGAATCAGGAGCAAAGAAATGAAGTTCCTCAAACTTCTGTTGGTACTCCAACACAGACAAAGATCCTTGCGCGAGAACCAAAACTCAGCTTCCTTCGCATCTTTCACCGCCTCAGGGAAATAATTCATGCAAAAAGCTTCCTTGAACAACTCCCAAGTTACAACTCCCGCATGCAAACCTTCCAAAATAGGCCGAGTGGAGGTCCACCATGCATCAGGTTCTTGTTGCAACTTTTGTTCAGCAAACAGAATCTTCTGAGCTTCCGAGCATTGCAGATGTCGAAAAGCCTTCTCCAACTCATGAAGCCACTTGTTAGGAAACAAGGGGTCCTTGGTAACTCCAGTGAAAGTGGGCACTTGCATCTTCAGAAAACTCTCCATCAGGCGAGTATAAGGAGTTCCAGCTAAACCTCCCGCATTCAAGACTACGGCATGAGGATTCACATTAGCACCAGTTCGAGTCTCATTATGCAGAGTCATGAAACCCACCAACATCTGGTTGAACTGAGCTGCTTGCTGCTGCATCATATTGCCCATAATATTGGCAATATCACGAAAGCTTCCAACATTCGGGGCACCGGGTATCTCATGGGTACCCTGATCATCATTATTGGTCTGCTGATCATGACCATCATTAGGTATCTCACCACCTCCATGAGGTATCTCACCACCTCCATGAGGTATTTCACCACCTCCATGACCACTGGATTCACCACGCCCACTTCTCAGAGTAACCATTCTGCAAAATCTGAGAACATCAAAATACCGAATTTCGAAGTTTCAACATAATCCACAAGTTCAAATGATTTGAAAACTTAGATCATGCTTAAATATATCCATATAGCCATTAAACAATAATTCATAAGACAAAAATCACAATTTCCAAAAAATTCAGCAGAAAATGAGGTCTCTGCGTCCATTGGTCGATTGATTGGTCGACTGGCCCAGTGGACCAATGAGTCGACCAATCAAGACAGAATACAAAAATTCGCATTATAAGCCTCATTTTCACATTCCAACTTCATTTTAACCTCTTCCAAAGGTGAGAGAGCTCTGGGGAAAGTCTCCAAAGGTTCTTCCAAGTGTTATTGAGGTGTTTTGGTGCTTCAACAACAACACATCAACACACAATCATCACATACAAGGTAAATCTTTCATTCCTTCTTCCATCTTCATCTTCTCATGCTTGCATTTCAACAAAAACCATGTTTCGCTTGTATCCAATGCTAGAAATCATGCTTAGGAATACTTAGAAACATATTCCCTAGGTTTTAAACACAATGCCATGTATAGACACCAAGTTCTAACACATTGTTGCCCATCTCGCAATGTTTTCGTACCGAAATTTTTTAACTTTAGAAAAATTTGGTTTTCTCACAAACCGCTTGAAATTTTCACACGAAATCAATTGCTACATGCTCAAGATGATATTGTAGATATGTCCATATAATTTGATTTAACCAATTTCAACTTTTCAAAAATTCCATTTTGACCTAAATTGCAAAATCCCCAAATTTTCCTTCTTGCTGAATTTTCCACTTTTTCCCAAGTTTTCGATCGATTTTCTTCAAACAAACTTCATAGACATGAAATTCCAAGTATTGTGCACATGCTAGTATGTTCAAATCAAAATTTCCCCAAATTTGAAATTTTCCGAAAAATTACAAAAATACCCTTTTTGGCTGAAATCATAAAATAGCACTAACTGGAAATGTCTCTTGTCTCTTTCACAGACACACACTATGCAGAGGGGAGGGCGAGGACGAGGTAGAGGTCGTGGTCATATTGTAGGGGCACTCAGGGGCAGAGGTCAGGTTCTTTCAGAGCCTAGACAGGAGGTTCGGAGACCAGACATGTTCGACACACCACAGGCCGAGTTTTTGTACGAGGCCTACTTCAGTTACTGCAACATCGAGCTGGGACGTTTGCTTCACCTACGCCAGCTCAGAGTCTTTAGGATTCGGCAGAGATTCGACACGTTGCAGTGGACACATCTCTTCACTGAGGATCTGCCGGTATACCCGGAGCTAGTGAGGCTGTTCTTCAGCAACCTTACTTACACTGAGGAGGCTCGAGGTCTAGGACATCCAATTAGACTTGTCCTCAGGAGCAGGGTCTTCCAGACTCAGATTCGCTTTTCCACCCGATCACTAGCTGAGATCTTGCGGGTTCCTTACTACCCACGACAGTGTGTGTGGATACATGCGAGAGCAAGTATAGACAGCTACCTGATGCCATATGAGTTGCGCGAGATATGCTCCACACTGTGGGATAGTCGCCGATGCTTCACTCCGTGGACCAGCGGACGGATGACAGATTCAGCACGGATTATCAGTCGCATAGTCGGCCGAAACATTATGCCGAAAGCTGGACATCACCATCGGGTCACAGTGATGGAAGCCTTAGTCATCTACCGCATCTACATGGGCTTCGAGATCGATCTCTCCTACATCATTCAGCAGGTCATGCTGGACTTGGTTCTGCGGCCTAGCATGCGGAACCTTTGCTATGGGAGGCTACTGGCCTTGATCTTCAGGCATTTCGGGGTGAGTTTCAAGGATACACCAGTGGACACTGGTTCACAGGGATATACGATCAGGACTCGGACCATTCGTCAGATGAGACTGCAGATAGACTGTGAGATCTCCTGGTCCAGAGGGTGAGGATGACGAGGAGACAATAGATGAGGATCAGGAGTCAGAGGATGGAGGAGAGGATATCGGTCATGATAGTGATGATCAGGCCGGAGACGATACAGAGATGCACGAGGCTGAGCCAGCACATCACGAGTTTCCTTCATCGCACTTCGAGGCAGGTGGCCCTTCTCATGTAGTTCCAGAGGCTTCAGATCTTGGGGCACAGATGAGATCGATGACTTCCATGCTAGAGAGGATGGAGGTCAGACATGAGCAGATGTATGGGAGGATGGAGTCACGACAGGATAGGATAGAGCATCAGGTGACTCAGCTAGCGGAGGAGTTCTATGCATACAGAGATCAGAGGAGATCACCTAGATAGACTGTACCTTAGGGTTTTCATTTATGCATTCAGATGTAATCGTTGTAAAAGCTTTTGAAATTAATGAAGTTCATTTTGTTTCACTTGATTATTGTATATTATGCACTTTTCTTTTATTGCATTAGTGACATTTGGTTACGTATAATTATGGTATGTTATTCAGAAATGTTCTGTTATGCTTCATTGGTTAAGTTTCTAATCCAAATGTCCTATTATTTACTTCTAAGAGTAGAGGAGTCATTTCAGATCTATGACCTAGGAATGTTCCGTTATTGTCTTCTGTGGTTAGGATTTCCTCGAACCTTGGGCTATGATACCAATCTGTCACATCCTCCCAGCCGGTACCCTAACTGGCATACCCGAGAGTGTGATCCACAGCCCCGAAGATTAGGTATCGAGTAATCAACCTCCCACATAAACAATAACATAATCATGAACAATAATAATCGATGTGCAACAGATAAACCAAAGATCCAAATAAAGAAAATAGTAAATCGTATATATAATCAGAGTACGATTTATAATCAAAGTGTCTAAATCAATAAAGTAAAGTGAGACGAAATCCCACTCTACAACCAACGGAAACGTAGTTCTAAAAGAGAAAGACAGAATGAAATTTAATCCCAATAGCAGGTACAATAGGTAACTAAATTGTTCTCAATCTTATAGACAACGTCTCTATAAGTATAAATCTCATAAATGGCACAACGGCGCTTCCACTCTATGGTCGGACTAAGCATCGTACGGAGCATAACCACCCGTGGAATCTTCAGTGTAATTGTCGTAACCGCAATCACTTTCCTGGAGATATGCCTCTTCTCCTTGCGCTTCTTCATACGAGCAGTCATGATACTCAGAACCTGTAGAGTAATCTAACAAAACATTGTACAAAAGGAATGAGTTTCAAAGAAACTCAGTAAGGCAGTTAAACCATGACAACAGATATAACAGGATTTCAAACAGAGTAATGCTATATGGTATGAAGCACATGATGCATTATGATTCTAACTCTATGTATGCTGGTCTCTATTGGCAGACATGCTTTAAGTCATAGCACCGTACTTCTTTAGGAAAGTCTCATTCACTCATCATCAGTTGGTAATGGGTCCTTCATCCCTCAGGATATTCCATGGCTGGGGGTATAGGTCACCACTCTCTCACATCACCATTGGTCTAAGTACCGGCGCATGTCAAGGTCAAAGCCTAACCAAATGCAAGTCTCCTACTCAGTTACATCAAGTCAGATCCAGATACGTCCATTCCTCGCCCCTGGCGATCCTTTCCGGTATCCTTCCCACTAGAGTCCTCATAGTCCCTGACTACGGACTCATCAACCCTATAGGTCATCCACATATGGTAAACGGGAAGCTCCCACGCCGCTCACGGGTTGGTTACCGGTCTTAAGCCCCGTGAGCCCAAGTCTATCCATATGCAACCCTACCTATAAATGGCCCGGACCACAATGTGATCCATGTCCTCTCACGGGTTGGTTACCGGTCTTGAGCGCCCATGAACCGCCATTGCTACCACGGGTCGTCGGTCTCAATACCCCTCCGATTAGGGTCCGACATAACGGGACATCCTAGCCAAACACTACTAGACAATCCTAATATGTCATCCAACAGTTTAGGAAGGTGTCCAAAGGGCCTCTCCGGAAACATCCCATAATATTCCCGAGTAGTCCTAGGACGAAGTGTCAAGAGGACACCTCTCCTTCCCAAACCATACTTAAGCATACACAAGCATCAATCCATAACCTCACATATATGGTAACTTCATATATGGAAAGAAATCAATAATAACATTCAACTTGTATATAACCGGTAAGTAAATCAAACATGAGTCAATTTAATATAAACAAGTAATGCTACCGATATCAAGACAAGACAACAGTAGTATAACATTGTAAGAATCTAATTAAAGAAATAAACTAACAAGATTCAATATAGAAAATATACAATTTATGTTGTTAAGGGAGTAACCATCCTTACCTTTATAACTTGCAAAGGAAGCTTAAGAATTCAAGGAAGACCTTGACAAACTTGAGAAGAAGGTCCTAAACAAGTGTATACAACATATTAGGAAAGATCCCGAAAGAAAAGATATCAAAACATCCAAAACAGACAAAATGGAGTTGACTCATTGGTCGATTGGATTGGTCTCTGCCTCACCGACCAATCAACGACCAAGAGAGCAGGCCTCAAAATCGAGTTTTAAGAATAAAGAACCGAATTTGGTGGTTCAAAAGGGTACTAAACAAGGGGTAAACTACAATGGTAGTATCCTAACATAAAGAGGACTTCAAAACACTAATCGAATCAAGTTTTGAGTTACAAATTAGGAAATAAAAGTTACCATAGTTAGTTTAATCATGGTTCTTGAAGAATTCAAAATACAAATCATAGACAAGAACAATAGGAGAATGAATCATTGATTCTGATAAAGATATCATGGAAGGCATACATAGATCTTCAAGAATTAGATCTAAGAACATGAATCTAAATAAGGAAACAAAACTTACCATAGATGTATCAGTCATGATACTTGAAGAAAGCATGGTATGATAGAGGAGAAACAACTAGAGATTGATAGATCATGGATCATGTAAGGAAAACACAACGATTGTCTACTAATATGATCAGTAAAATAGATCTAAGAAGATCAGAATTTAAATCAAAGACGAACGAAGACAAGATCATGATTTAGATCATGATTCCTTCAAAAGCTTGCAATGATCATGATTACGGACATTGCTTTAGCCATAAATCCTTAGGAAGATCATGAAAGATTAGTTCAGAGATGTTTGCAACAGAGAATGCAGCATCTCCTCTACTGTCTCAACTCAAAAAGGAAAGAAAACAAGGATGATGAAGAAGAAGAGAGTGTAAACATACCTTTTTGTATAAGAACACGAGTTTTGACGAAGATGCGTCAAGATAAACACCAAGAACGCAAGGGAGATGACTTGCAGAGGTCTTTGGTTCGTTCCAAAGAGTTTGGAGGCAGAAAATACGAAGTAGACTCGAGATTGGACTTAAATAGAGCAAGCAAAACCTAATTAGGTAATACAGAACCCATTGGTCGATTGGATTGGTCGACTGGCCCAGTCGACCAATTAGTTCAGCAAGTTCAAAACAAGGAATTGAAGGCTCAAATCAAATCCAAACATAAAGGGGTTTTGCACACACACCAAGTGACTTACCTAATAGGTAGAAATGCTTTCGAACCATGATAGAGAACACTCCAAGTCCATCAACTAATCCGATCTTCATCAAGATTCAGTTTCCATAAATAGAACATTGTCATCAACACTCATGGATTCAAAGCCAGACACCAAGTATTCCATTGGGATGGCCCAAAGTTGACTTCTTGGTTTACTTCGAGTTGTCGGACCTACAAACAACAGGGTTTTCCGGGTCAAGGTTAGGGCTGGGTTTCACAATAGTAATAAGCAATTCACATAAGCTTAAACAATAAAATGAAAACATAAGCAAGTGCTACTATTCTCATAGTAGTAAATCAGAAATATAAAGTATAACAACAGTAGGTAAACTCATAGTTTCATAAGGTAGAAACTAGAGAGTATGCGATCTATGTAATTAAAGAATAACTATCCTTACCTTCTAACTCGTACAGGAACTTAGGGAATCAAGTAAGACCTTGACTAAACCTGAGAAGAAAGTTTTCAACAAGTGTATACAACATGTTAGGAAAGATACATAGAAGTAAAGATATCAAATCAATCAAAACAGACCAAGAATGAGGTTGTTGTACTCATTGGTCGATTGATTGGTCTACTGCCCCAGTCGACCAATGAGTCGACCAACAGAGACAGTGGCCTTCAAGAATCAGAATTTTTAGAACAAGAAACCGATTTGGTGGTTCAAAAGGGTACAAAATAAGGGTGAAACTACAATGGCAGCGTCCTAGTATATAGAGGACATCAAACCACCAATCAAATCAAGTTTCCATGTTACAACTCAAGAACCAAAAAGTTAACCTAATTAGGTTAAATCATGGATCATGAAGAAAACATAGTATGATCAAGGATAAAGAATTAGAGGATGATAGGTTACAATTCTTGTAAGGAAAACACATTAATTGGCTATAACAGGGTCAATAACATATATTCAAGAAGTTAGGTTTCAACATTTTTTCATGAAAGGTTAAGATCACAGGATGAAAGGGAAGTAAATTGTTGGCCAATTACAACAATAAGAATTATAGAATATCAATTTTAGATTAACATAAATATTACCCATGGGGTTTCCCTCACATGGGAGGTTACCAAAGGTTTCCATAAAGATCATTCAAGGGTTAGGGTTACAAGAATTTAATTGGCTAGGTTTCAAGAGTTCAACTGGTTAGGGTTAAGATCATGACGATGATCATAGATCTTAAAGAATCGAATGAGATCATGGAATTGATGGTTGCAGAATGCAGCATCATCTTCCTGATCTCAACCAAGAACAGATCAAAGAAAAGAAAATCAGAGATGGAAGAAAAAGAGAACATAAACATACCTTTGTTGCAGGAGGAAGGAGATCACTTGAGTTCTTGCGAGATATCAACCAAGGGTGCAAGGGAATTGATTAAAATGGAGTTCTAACTCGTTCCAGAGGCTTAAGAGGCAGATGAGGCGGAGTATTCCCGAGATTAGACTTAAATAGAGTAGCCACGACCTAATTTACAAAAACAGAATAAATTGGTCGATTGATTGGTCGACTAGTCCAGTCGACCAATGAGTCGACCAATCAGAACAACAACTTTGAAAGGTGGATTTGAAGGCTCAAATCAAGTCCAAACATCAAGAGGTTTTGCACACACCTAAAGTGACATACCTAGTAGGTAGAAATACCTTCGAACCAATACAGAGAGCACTCCAAGTCCATCAACTAATCCGATCTTCAACAGGGTGCAGTTTCCATAAATGGAACACTAACATCAACACTCAAGAATTTCAATCCAGCCACCAAGTCTTCTACTGAAATGGCCCAAAGCTGACTTCTTGTCTTACTTCGGGTTGCTGGACCTACAAACAAAAGGGTTTCCGGGTCAAGGTTAGGGCTGGGTTTCACACAAGCACTAGCCGACTTTGTAGTAGAGACTACAACACCAATGGAAGACATTGTCGAACCCACTATCCCAACCGTTTTGGAGGTATATGTGGAAGGGTTCGAGTAACAAAGATGGAGCATGTAAAATCCAGCTTTTACCTAACCTTGACCCGACCCGGTCATTGTTGTGTTCGTAGGTCCGAAGACCCAAAGTGGTGGTAGAAGGGACTTATGGGCCCTGCTAGTTGATGACGTGGTGTCGGAACTCAAGTATACAGACATTGATGATGCTGCTCCTTCCTTGAGCACATCATCAGTGTTAAGTTAGAATCTGCGCACTGATTAAGAGTGAGACAGTTGAGATATCAAACGGACTCCTGTGCATAATCCGAATGTACTCCCTAAAACTAGACCTCTTGAGTGAACTGTAGGAGAAAACCCCATGCAATTTGACCTTGTATAGCCTTCCAAGTCCACACCTTAAGTTGCAAAATTTTTCTGTAAAATTCTGCAGAAACATGTTTTGGTCGATATATTGGTTGATACTATCGACCAAATGTATCGACCAACATGTTTGCTAAACCTAGGTTTAAAGATTCTCTGGAATATTCTTTTCTATTTATTTATTCCTCGAGACTGGAGCCCTATTCTAGCGTTTTCAACATCTGAGAACGTGGGAGAGCCTCTCAAGAACTTCTCCTTGGTAATGGTGAAGCATCTACTCCATTAATCATTGCCAACCACTCATTTCCACTTTCTTGTTCCACTCTCAAGGTATGACTCTCTCTCCTAATCACTTTCTCACTCATCTTTTCTCTATTTTATTGTTGGGACCATGGCCAAGGTGCTGCAACTTTGCAAACACCTTGCCATGAGCCTTCTATACCTCATACATTGATGTTTTCACCGATATGACTATGATTTATTCACCTCATGATCATTAACTACACATTTCCATGATTTATTGCTCACCAACTTGCTTTATTTACCAAAACTGAGATGAAGCCTATGATTAACCTAATCTACACCTTGCATATGAGTTCAATGTTGCTTCTAAGTGATTCCCTACCTAATCCCCTATGTTTTCCCCCAATTTGCATTAAGATATAGCCAATTCCATGTTTAACAACTCTTGACCTTGATAAATCAATTTGGGGATTTCTAAATGGACCATTGGATTATGTTAAATTTGTGATAATTAGTGTCCCTATGTTGTGTTAGACTATTCCCCAAGTTTCGTATTGATCCGAGACCCGGAAGACCAAATCTGGGCCAAAACCCAAAAAGCCTGCTTGCTGTCCGAAATCCTTTTGGTTGATGCTTGTTGGTTGATGATATCGACCAAATGTATCGACCAACAGAGTTGCTGTCAGCAACTTTTGCCTAGTTTTGATCTTCGATTGTTCTGATTTCTTCTCTAACCTTTCATATATGCTTGTTTAGGGTTTTAAGACTATTTTGGGCCACTTGCTTGTGATCTTGGACCATTCTCTTCTCCAAATCAAGGTTAGGATAGTTATCGATATAATTACATAGGACATGGAATTTTGACTTGGTGTTCCTAACCTAGTGAGCATAGTTTCTATTTCATATTCCTATCATGTTAGACTTGCTACATATGTCTTTCAACAGTAGCTTTGTGTTTACATTATTTTATTTCAATGTCTTATCATGTTTATCAATTTCAATGTATGATGACTTATGTCAATGTCATGAATCGAATGTTTATTATGAGGTTGTATTTTGTGAATTGATATGATAAACTTGGGCATGTGATTGCTTAAGTATAACTTGGGATTGAGGAGTACCCTACTGGTGCTTCTGTCCTTGGACATCGGAGGGAATAGTATGGGATGTTCTCCGAAGGTGTCCATCGACGCTTTCTTGGGTTATTGGATGACATACATAGGACTTGTCTAGATGTATGGCTAGGATGTCCCTATCATATCATACCCGATTCGGAAGGGCATTGAGACCGAACGACCCGTGGTAGTAGTGTGGACTTGTGGGCGCTCAAGACCGGTAACCACTCTGTGAGAGGACATAAATTGCATTACGGATACCCGGAAGGGGCCGTTTATTTGTAGGGTTGCAAATGGCTAGACTTGGGCTCACGGGCACTCAAGACCGGTGAAATGATCCGTGAAGGGGATGTGAGAGCTTCCCGTCTACCATTTGTGGATGACCAATAGGGTTGATGAGTCCGGTGAGTAAAATCCGTGACTCTAGTGTGAAGGATACCGGAAAGGATCCCGAGAGGGGAGGAATGGACGTATCTGGAACTGACATGATATGATTAAGTAGATGACTTGCATTGGGCTAGGTTTTACCTTGACATGCGCCAATACTTAGACCAAATGGTGATGTGAGAGAGTGGTGACTGAAACCCCAACCATGGATTTGTCCGAGAGGGATGCAGGACCCAATTCCCCCCGGTGATGAGTGACTGAGACTACCTAAAGAAGTATGGTGCTATGACTTAAAGCATGTCTACCATAGATGACCAGCATACTTAGAGTAGAATCATATTGCATTATATGTCTCATATCATGTGCATCATTTTATGATTATCTTGTGGCTTATGTGTTGTGGAATAACTTCCTTGCTGAGTTCTTTTGAACTCATTCCTTTTCTATTGCTATATTTTGCTAGGCTACTCTGTAGGTGATTACTCTGATGGTACGTTCCTTGAGGCGGACCCGGATACCTCATACTACTTTCCGGAGGCTAGCTACAATGAAGACTTCGGTGACGGTACCGAAGCAGATCCTCCGGCGTATCAGGGTTAGCCCTGGAATAGTATGGGAGCAGCCATATTTGGTCTCTGTGGTCTTCACTATCGAAGAGAACATATTTATTGTGGAGGAAACTTATGTGTAGCTGCCCACCCCCCTTTTTGTGACAATTAAACTTAGAGGAATTGTAATACCCTTAAATTAAATTTCATAACTTGAGACTTGTACTTAATTTAATTTTGACCTCACTTCCGCTTATTTGAAGGAGTGGATTCCGCCCACTGCCTTCTTAATTTATCTGATATGATATTTACTTCCGTACTCTGATTATCCTTGGTATCTCATTTCTGAATTCTATGTTTATCAATTGTTAGTTTAATATTGATTGTTCATGATTGTGTTATCGTCGATGTGGATGATGTGGTCCTTGAACTATTGATCTTCGGGGCTGTGGATCACATCTCGGGTATGCCAGATAGGGTACTGGCTGGGTGGATGTGACAGATTGGTATCAAAGCCCAGGTTCAGTAAGACCCTAACCACAGAAGCGATGACGGAACATTCCAAGTTATAGATCGAAAGGGTAACTCAACTATTCTTAGAGTTGAATAATAGATAACCGAGATTAGTAACTAAATAAATGAAACTTAACTGATTATGGAATAAGACACAATAATATAAACAAAACAACTTGATCTCATTAATTACATAAGAAAATTTTTACAAGTCTGAAAGAAAATACATTTGGGAAAAACATAAAAGGAAATTCCTAGTACTATCTATCTAGGTGATCTACTCCGACGATTTGTCTGATCCCTCCTCGATCTGAACTCATCCTCGAGTCGTGTAAACCTCTCACTTAGAGTGTGCATGTATGACTCCATCCTCATCTGTCGAGCCTCGATCCTCTCGAGTATGGAATGAATCGAAGATTGATGAGAAGCCACACCTGGAATCTCAGAAGTCTGGTGAGAAGGACCTCCATCCTCGGAAAATCGTGGAGCAGGAATCTCCTCATGCCCCTGATCATCATCCTGAGCTGGAGCATCACCGTGATCATCATCGTCTCCATGCTCATCTACATCGTCATCCTCGGCATCCCCATCGATGTCGGCCTCATCATCTGATCTAATTGCATTACCAAGCCCCATCTTCCTAATCGACCATGCACAGAGGTCCTCACCTATCTCTATATCAGGAATCATCAGTGCGTCCTCTAAATCCACCTGGAAGTACTGGAAGATGCGTGTGAAGACCTGACCAAAAGCTAAGTTCCTGACCCCGGGAAGCTCAACTTGGTCTATCATGATATGCTACATGATGTGAGCCAAGTCTATCTGCACTCCAGTGTAAATGCAATAGATGACTAATGCCTCCATGATCATCACCCTACTGTGATGCCCTGCCTTCGGAATAATGTTTCGCTCGACGAAGCGAGCGATGACTCGAGCAAATGGCAGCATAGAAGTGCCGCTCCTGGGCATGTAGCAGTTCTCATCATCCCACAGAGTCATGCATATCTCGTGTGTCTCGTGTGGAAGAAGAGCCTCCATGATGTCAGTGCGAGGAGGAATCCACCAACGAAAATCCGGTACGGACGGCACCCCCAAGATCGCAACCAACTCACTGGTGGTGAATGTGATCTCAATGCCTCTGACCATGGAGCTGATGACAATCCGAGAACCATCTCGCGGGTCATCCTCGAATCGGTAGGTCAGGTTACTATAGAAGTACCTGACAAGCTCTGGGTAGACTGGATATGGCGTGGTGTACAAAGGTAGCCATCCCATCGCCTCTAACCTCTCCCGAATGCGAAAAGTCTCTAGCTCATCTAAGACTACCAACCGCCCGTACTCGATCGGTATGTCGTAGAAGTAGCGCTCAAACAGGAACTCTGCCTGAGTGTGATAAAGAGCTCCTCCTCGATAACCTCCTGTCGTGGAGCATGCCCTAGACCTCTGTCAGCCCTCCACCTCCTCCTGGGCATAATGAATCTGTGGAGACAAGAAGAAAATTTCATTTTGATTAGTCCCTGTGTACATTGTTAGATGAAGGGCATTTTCGTAAATTTTCGAAAAATTAAAATTTTTGCGAAAATGCGTTTCAAACGTACTAGCATGTGCATAAGACTTGGATAAACATGCTGGGATGTTTCGTTTGGTGAAAATCTAACATTTTGACCTTGTGGAAGTGAAAATTCAGCAAGATGTGAGAAGGAAAATCCCCCTTTGGGCTATGTTTGTGATTTTTCAAAAAATTGGAATTTCAGCAATCCGAGTGGGGGAACACCTTCCCCATGGTAAATTAGTCATGTGGGACTTGGTTTCATGTCAAAATTCAATTTTGTTTAAAAATGAGGCAAGTGTTTGCAAAGTTGGAAAATTTTGAAATGAATAGTGATTTTGGAACCTAAGTGTATGAAATCTTGTGTTTTATGCTTGGTTTTGTTTGTAGGCTAGTGGGAGCATGTTTCTAAACGTCCCTAGACATGATTCTAACCATTAGCAACAAACATTTTGCAGTTTTGAAGGAAAACCATGTCTTGGTAAATGAAAATGCAAGAAAAGAGAAGAAGAGAATGAGACTTACTTGTGTTGATGATCAATGCAAGCTTGCAAGAGTGTTGGAAGCCTCAAATCACCCCTAAAACCCTTAGAGACCTTAAGAAGAACTTTTCCCCAGAGCCAAGAATGAAATGGAAATGTTTTGAAATGAAACGAGTGGGCCATATATTCTGTTTTCGCGCAGAATATGAATTGGTCGATACTATTGGTTGATGCCATCGACCAAATGTATCGACCAATAAGGGAAAATTTCTGCTTTTGGGCTTTTTGTGGAATTCTGATTTGTGATTTGTTCTTTTTACCAATGTTGGACTATAATCTTGCTATGTTGATGATTTTAAGCATGATTTGGGCATTCTAATCTTTTGATCAAGTGATTTTGACAAGTTTGATTTTCGATGTTGTAATCTCTGATTTTGTAGAATGGTGCTTCTAAGAAATCATCTGATTGGTTTTGATAATTCCGGAGTCGATGATGTGCCTGCTGGGGTCCCGGACCAGCAAAGACAAGGGGAGAACCCCACCCCTAATGGAATTCCCGATGCTCTTGAAATCGGAAGCTTTAGAGACATTGCTAGCGTTATGACCAACATGATGCAGCAACAGGCAGCACAGTTCAATCAAATGATGACCGGATTTATGGCTTTGCGAGAAGAGAACCGAGCAAGTGGTTCAAGAAACCCCGGCCATGTAGCTCCGTATGTGGAGAGGTCCACCAAGATCCCACATACCAAGCTGATGGAAAGTTTTCTTAAGCTTCAAGTACCATCTTTTACCGGAATGACCAAGGACACCCTCTTTCCTAATAGATGGTTGAGAGAACTGGAGAAGGCATTCAGACACCTGCAAGTGTTTAGATAATCAGAAAGTGTTGTTTGTAGAACAGAAGCTTCAACATGAAGCTGATGCATGGTGGACCTCCACCAAGCCTATTCTCGAGAACCTTCATGCTGGTGTGGTTTCTTGGGAGTTGTTTAAGGAAGCTTTTTGTAGAAACTATTCCCCTGAGTTAGTGAAAGATGCCAAGGAGGCAGAATTTATGGCATTGGTGCAAGGTACCCTTTATGTGCTGGAATACCAGCAGAAGTTTGAAGAACTCTTTTTCTTCGCTCCTAATTCCTTGAGCTCCGATGTTGCCAAAGCAAAGAAATTCTTCAAAGGGCTGCGACCTTCGATCGAAGTTCACCTCACTGCCTTACCTCTTGGGGACTATGCTCAGGCCATTGAGAATGCGAAGAAAATTGAGGAAACTGAGAAGGAGAATACGCGAGCACAAAGACCTTGGCAATCCAGGCCTTCTGGATTTGTTGATCGTACTGACCGTCACTTTGCGAGGCCTGCACCGTACCCCCACTCCCACCTATCAGCCCCGGAGTGTTGGGCCGAGTCCCAGTGCTGTTCATGTAGGCCAGTATGGCCAGACTAGTGGGACCCGACCTGCAGGAATTGTTCAGCCTCCTCAACCTGGAATGGTGCATCCCAGGCCTGTATCTCAGAGACCTCCAGTGGCAGCTACCTCTGTTGGACCGAAGGATAATGTTTGTTTCTTTTGCAAACAGCCTGGCCATTTTGCCCGCCTCTGCCCCAAGAAGTCTGTTCAGCCCAGTGCTCCTGTTCAGAAGAGCGTCCCTGCTCCTCCTGCCGGTAGAGTCTTCAGTTTATCTAGTGTTGACCAAGAAGCTTGTCACGATGTTGTCATAGGTACATTGTTAGTTGCTTCTTTACCAGCATTTGTATTGTTTGATACGGGTGCGTCTCATTCATTCATTTCATCTACTTTTGCTGTGAAGACTAACCTAACACCCAAATGTTTATCTAGTTATTTGTCAATTTCTACCCCTGTTGGGTCTGCTGTTAAACTAGATAAAGTGTTAGAGGAATGTCCTATTTGTGTTTGTGGATTGAACTTGAAGGCAAATTTGGTGTTGTTCGATATGAGAGATTTCGACGTGATCTTGGGAATTGATTGGTTGATATCCTACAATGCTGTGATCTTGTGCTCTTCAAAGAAGATCCAATTTCGATTGGAGGGGAATTCAGTTTTGGAATTCCAAGGGAAGAAGGGAAGAGTGAGCAAGAAGACTTTGATCGCTTTAATGCAAGTCCACTCCCTGGTGGAAGATGCTTCATTTGGAAGCAAGGTCAAGGAAAAGAAGAGACTTGAAGATGTCAGTGTTGCTTGTAACTTTGCTGATGTGTTTCCAGACGATCTATCAAGACTACCCCTTGATAAAGAGGTTGAGTTCTCTATAGACTTGATCCCTGGAGGGTCTCCGGTGTCTAAGGCTCCTTACAGGATGGCGCCTACCGAGCTAGAGGAGTTGCAAACTTAGTTAAACGAACTCCTGGATAGAGGTTTTGTGCAGCCAAGTGTGTCACCCTGGGGAGCTCCGGTCTTGTTCGTTAAGAAGAAAGACGGTAGTATGCGCCTATGCAGTGACTACCGAGAGTTGAACAAGTTAACGATCAAGAATAGATACCCGTTGCCTCGGATTGACCTGTTTGACCAGTTGAAGGGTGCGTCTGTGTTCTCGAAGATTGACTTGAGATCGGGGTATCACCAGTTGAAAGTGAAGTCAAGTGATATCTTTACGACGGCGTTCCGAGCAAGGTATGGACATTATGAATTCAAAGTTATGCCTTTTGGTTTAGCGAATGCTCCTTCTGTGTTCATGGACCTCATGAACCGGGTATTTCATGATGTGCTCAATAAGTTTGTGATCGTGTTCATTGATGACATCTTGATTTACTCGAAAAATGAAGAAGAGCATGTGGAACATCTGAACTTCACATTGCAAAGGTTGAGAGAAAAGAAACTCTATGCTAAGTTTAGCAAGTGTGACTTTTGGCTCTCAAGGGTAGTATTTCTTGGCCATGTTGTTTCAGCCGAGGGTATTCATGTTGACTCGGAGAAAGTGCAAACGGTTACCGATTGGGAAAGACCGAAGACCGTGACTGAGATAAGGAGTTTCCTTGGATTGGCAGGATACTATCAGAGATTTATCGAGAACTTTTCTAGGTTGGCTGCCCCTATGACTAAGCTAACTAGAAAGGAAGAGAAGTTTGTTTGGACTGAATCTTGCGAGAAGAATTTTGAAGAGCTGAAGGTTAGATTGACAAGCGCCCCAATTTTAACTATACCTGATAGTTCCGGTGGGTTGACAGTCTACACCGATGCTTCCAAGATCGGTTTGGGTTGCGTGTTGATGCAACACGACAAGGTTGTGGCTTATGCCTCTCGGCAATTGAAAGACTATGAGCGGAATTATCCCACTCACGACTTAGAGCTTGCCGCCGTTGTTTTTGCTTTAAAGATTTGGAGACATTACCTATACGGTGAGAAGATCGCTATCTTCACAGATCATAAGAGTCTGAAATACTTCTTCACCCAAAAAGAGATGAATATGAGATAAAGAAGATGGTTGGAGTTGGTTTCTGACTATGATTGCGATATCCAGTATCACCCAGGCAAAGCAAATGTAGTTGCGGATGCTCTTAGTAGGAAAGGTCAGAGGAAGGATTTGAACTTGTGTACTTTGAGTCGACCTTTGTTGTTGTCAATGGAAAGGTTTGGCTTAGAAGTGGTTCCTGAGGGTTCAGATTGTATCCTTTATGCCATGACGGCAAGATCCACCCTTAGAGACCGGATTGTTGCTTTGCAAAGTTCTGACCCCGAGTTGAAAGAGAAGATTGAGAAAGTCGCCACAAATTCAGAAATGGACCCTGCTTTTAGTACATCTTTAGATGGTACCTTATTGTTTAGAGGTAGACTCTGTGTGCTTGCTGTTGATGAAATCAAGAAGGAAATATTGAAAGAAGCACACCAGTCGATCTTTACAATACACCCTGGAAGTACCAAAATGTATAAAGACTTAAGGGAACATTTTTGGTGGAATGGTTTGAAAGCGGATGTTGAAGACTTTATTGCCAAGTGCGAGACTTGTCAGCGTGTTAAAGCCATTCGTCAACCTCCGTCCGGACTGCTTCAGCCCCTTCATATTCCTAGCTGGAAGTGGGAAAATATCTCCATGGACTTCGTGACTAGCTTGCCGCGGTCAAGTAAAGGGAATGACACTGTGTGGGTGATTGTTGATAGGTTGACTAAATCAGCCCATTTCATTCCTATGAAAATCACTTACACTTTGGACAAGCTAGCTAGACTTTATGTAGACAATGTGGTTCGTCTGCACGGAGTGCCTGTGAGTATTGTTTCTGATCGTGATCCTAGGTTCACCTTAAGGTTTTGGAATGGATTGCAAAAAGCCTTGGGAACCCAATTGAATCTGAGTACAGCTCATCATCCACAATCTGATGGACAATCTGAGCGGACAATTCAAATTTTGGAAGATATGCTTAGATCTTGTGTGGTGGATATGGGTGGAAATTGGGATGAACACTTAGCTTTAGTTGAGTTTGCCTATAACAACAGTTATCAATCAACAATAGGCATGGCTCCATTTAAAGCTTTGTACGGTAACACTTGTAGGACACCTTTGTATTGGACTGAGCTGGGTGAAAGAAAAGTCTTAGGCCCGGAAATGATTGAAGCTACAAGTGCAATGGTCGACATGATTAAAGAAAGGATTAAGTCTGCTCAGTCAAGACAGAAATCTTATGCCGACAAGAGAAGGACCAATCTGGAGTTTCCAATTGGAGAGAAAGTTTTCCTTAAAGTATCACCTATGAAAGGGGTGATGAGATTCAATGTGAGAGGAAAGCTTAGCCCTCGCTTCATTGGACCTTTTGAGATCTTGGAAAGGGTTGGATCTGTTGCTTATCGCTTGGCCTTGCCCCCATCTCTTGCTGGAGTTCACAATGTGTTCCATGTTTCGATGATTCGGAAGTATATAGAGAACCCGGAACACATACTACAGCAAGCACCCGAAGGACATAGTGCAGATCTTTCTTACGATGAAGGACCAGCCAAAATCCTAGATAAAAAGGACAAGTAGCTGCGGAATCACACCATCCCTTTGGTGAAGATTCGGTGGAAGAACCATACCCCGGAAGAAGCTTCATGGGAGAAGGAAGACGAAATGAAGGAGAAGTTTCCTCATCTTTTTGGAAGCACAGATACACTTTCAATTTCGAGGACAAAAATTTCTTTAAGGGGGGAAGAATGTAAAATCCAGCTTTTACCTAACCTTGACCCGACCCGGTCATTGTTGTGTTTGTAGGTCCGAAGACCCGAAGTGGTGGTAGAAGGGACTTATGGGCCCTGCTAGTTGATGACGTGGTGTCGGAACTCCAGTATATGGACATTGATGATGCTGCACCTTCCTTGAGCACATCATCAGTGTTAAGTTAGAATCTGCGCACTTATGAAGAGTGAGACAGTTGAGATATCAAACAGACTCCTGTGCATAATCCGAAGGTACTCCCTAAAACTAGACCTCTTGAGTGAACTGTAGGAGAAAACCCCATGCAATTTGACCTTAAATAGAGCAAGCAAAACCTAATTAGCAAATACATAACCCATTGGTCGATTGGATTGGTCGACTGGCCCAGTCGACCAATCAGTTCAGCAAGTTCAAAACAAGGAATTGAAGGATCAGATAAAATCCAAACATAAAGGGGTTTTGCACACACACCAAGTGACTTACCTAATAGGTAGAAATGCCTTCGAACCATGATAGAGAACACTCCAAGTCCATCAACTAATCCGATCTTCATCAAGATTCAATTTCCATAAATAGAACATTGTCATCAACACTCATGGATTCAAAGCCAGACACCAAGTCTTCCATTGGGATGGCCCAAAGCTGACTTCTTGCTTTACTTCGAGTTGTCGGACCTACAAACAACAGGGTTTTCCGGGTCAAGGTTAGGGCTGGGTTTCACAATAGTAATAAGCAATTCACATAAGCTTAAATAATAAAAAGAAAACATAAGCAAGTGCTACTATTCTCACAGTAGCAAATCAGAAATATAAAGTATAACAACAGTAGGTAAACTCATAGTTTCATAAGGTAGAAACCAGAGAGTATGCGATCTATGTAATTAAAGAATAACTGTCCTTACCTTCTAACTCGTAAAGGAACTTAGGGAATCAAGTAAGACCTTGACTAAACCTGAGAAGAAAGTTTTAAACAAGTGTATACAACATGTTAGGAAAGATACATAGAAGGAAAGATATCAAATCAATCAAAACAGACCAAGAATGAGGTTGCTGTACTCATTGGTCGATTGATTGGTCTACTGCCCCAATCGACCAATGAGTCGACCAACAGAGACAGTGGCCTTCAAGAATCAAAATTTTTAGAACAAGAAACCAAATTTGGTGGTTCAAAAGGGTACAAAATAAGGGGGAAACTACAATGGCAGCATCCTAGTATCTAGAGGACATCAAACCACCAATCAAATCAAGTTTCCAAGTTACAACTCAAGAACCAAAAAGTTAACCTAATTAGGTTAAATCATGGATCATGAAGAAAACATAGTATGATCAAGGATAAAGAATTAGAGGATGATAGGTTACAATTCTTGTAAGGAAAACACATTAATTGGCTATTAACAGGGTCAATAACATATATTCAAGAAGTTAGGTTTCAACCTTTTTGGCTCTAATGAAAAGTTAAGATCAAAGGATGAAAGGGAAGTAAATTGTTGGCCAATTACAACAATAAGAATTATAGAATATCAATTTTAGATTAACATAAATATTACCCATGGGGTTTCCCTCACATGGGAGGTTACCAAAGGTTTCCATAAAGATCATTCAAGGGTTAGGGTTACAAGAATTTAATTGGCTAGGGTTTCAAGAGTTCAATTGGTTAGGGTTAAGATCATGACGATGATCATAGATGTTAAAGAATCGAATGAGATCATGGAATAGATGGTTGCAGAATGCAGCATCATGTTCCTGATCTCAACCAAGAACAGATCAAAGAAAAGAAAATCAGAGATGGAAGAAAAAGAGAACATAAACATACCTTTGTTGCAGGAGGAAGGAGATCACTTGAGTTCTTACGAGATATCAACCAAGGGTGCAAGGGAATTGATTAGAATGGAGTTCTAACTCGTTCCAGAGGCTTAAGAGGCAGATGAGGCGGAGTATTCCCGAGATTAGACTTAAATAGAGTAGCCACGACCTAATTTACAAAAACAGAATAAATTGGTCGATTGATTGGTCGACTAGTGCAGTTGACCAATGAGTCGACCAATCAGAACAACAACTTCGAAAGGTGGATTTGAAGGCTCAAATCAAGTCCAGACATCAAGGGGTTTTGCACACACCTAAAGTGACATACCTAGTAGGTAGAAATACCTTCGAACCAATAAAGAGAGCACTCCAAGTCCATCAACTAATCCGATCTTCAACAGGGTGCAGTTTCCATAAATGGAACACTAACATCAACACTGAAGGATTTCAATCCAGCCACCAAGTCTTCTACTGAAATTGCCCAAAGCTGACTTCTTGTCTTACTTCGGGTTGCTGGACCTACAAACAACAGGGTTTCCGGGTCAAGGTTAGGGCCGGGTTTCACACAAGCACTAGCCGACTTTGTAGTAGAGACTACAACACCAATGGAAGACATTGTCGAACCCACTATCCCAACCGTTTTGGAGGTATATGTGGAAGGGTTCGAGTAACAAAGATGGAGCATGTAAAATCCAGCTTTTACCTAACCTTGACCCGACCCGGTCATTGTTGTGTTTGTAGGTCCGAAGACCCAAAGTGGTGGTAGAAGGGACTTATGGGCCCTGCTAGTTGATGACGTGGTGTCGGAACTCCAGTATACAGACATTGATGATGCTACTCCTTCCTTGAGCACATCATCAGTGTTAAGTTAGAATCTGCGCACTGATTAAGAGTGAGACAGTTAAGATATCAAACGGACTCCTGTGCATAATCCGAATGTACTCCCTAAAACTAGACCTCTTGAGTGAACTGTAGGAGAAAACCCCATGCAATTTGACCTTGTATAGCCCTCCAAGTCCACACCTTAAGTTGCTGAACTTTTCTGTAAAATTCTGCAGAAACATGTTTTGGTCGATACTATTGGTTGATACTGTCGACCAAATGTATCGACCAACAGGTTTGCTAAACCTAGGTTTAAAGATTCTCTGGAATATTCTTTTCTATTTATTTATTCCTCGAGACTGGAGCCCTATTCTAGCGTTTTCAACATCTGAGAACGTGGGAGAGCCTCTCAAGAACTTCTCCTTGGTAATGGTGAAGCATCTACTCCATTAATCATTGCCAACCACTCATTTCCACTTTCTTGTTCCACTCTCAAGGTATGACTCTCTCTTCTAATCACTTTCTCACTCATCTTTTCTCTATTTTACTGTTGGGACCATGGCCAAGGTGCTGCAACCTTGCAAACACCTTGCCATGAGCCTTCTATACCTCATAAATTGATGTTTTCACCGATATGACTATGATTTATTCACCTCATGATCATTAACTACACATTTCCATGATTTATTGCTCACCAACATGCTTTATTTACCAAAACTGAGATGAAGCCTATGATTAACCTAATCTACACCTTGCATATGAGTTCAATGTTGCTTCTAAGTGATTCCCTACCTAATCCCCTATGTTTTCCCCCAATTTGCATTAAGATATAGCCAATGCCATGTTTAACAACTCTTGACCTTGATAAATCAATTTGGGGATTTCTAAATGGACCATTGGATTATGTTAAATTTATGATAATTAGTGTCCCTATGTTGTGCTTAGACTATTCCCCAAGTTTCGTAGTGATCCGAGACCCGAAAGACCAAATCTGGGCCAAAACCCAAAAAGCCAGCTTGCTGTCCGAAATCCTTTTGGTTGATGCTTGTTGGTCGATGATATCGACCAAATGTATCGACCAATAGAGTTGCTGTCAGCAACTTTTGCCTAGTTTTGATCTCCGATTGTTCTGATTTCTTCTCTAACCTTTCATATATGCCTGTTTAGGGTTTTAAGACTATTTTGGGCCACTTGCTTGTGATCTTGGACCATTCTCTTCTCCAATTCAAGGTAAGGATAGTTATCGATATAATTACATAGGACATGGAATTTTGACTTGGTGTTCCTAACCTAGTGAGCATAGTTTCTATTTCATATTCCTATCATGTTAGACTTGCTACATATGTCTTTCAATTGTAGCTTTGTGTTTACATTATATTATTTCAATGTCTTATCATGTTTATCAATTTCAATATATGATGACTTATGTCAATGTCATGAATCGAATGTTTATTATGAGGTTGTATTTTGTGAATTGATATGATGAACTTGGGCATGTGATTGCTTAAGTATAACTTGGGATTGAGAAGTACCCTACTGGTGCTTCTGTCCTTGGACATCGGAGGGAATAGTATGGGATGTTCTCCGAAGGTGTCCATCGACGCTTTCCCGGGTTATTGGATGACATACATAGGACTTGGCTAGATGTATGGCTAGGATGTCCCTATCATATCAGACCCGATTCGGAAGGGCATTGAGAACGAACGACCCGTGGTAGTAGTGTTGATCTGTGGGCGCTCAAGACTGGTAACCACTCTGTGAGAGGACATAAATTGCATTGCGGATACCCGGAAGGGGCCGTTTATTGGTAGGGTTGCAAATGGCTAGACTTGGGCTCAACGGCACTCAAGACCGGTGAAATGATCCGTGAGGGGGATGTGAGAGCTTCCCGTCTACCATTTGTGAATGACCAATAGGGTTGATGAGTCCGGTGAGTAATATCCGTGACTCTAGTGTGAAGGATACCAGAAAGGATCCCGAGAGGGGAGGAATGGACGTATCTGGAACTGACATGATATGATTAAGTAGATGACTTGCATTGGGCTAGGTTTTACCTTGACATGCGCCAATACTTAGACCAAATGGTGATGTGAGGGAGTGGTGACTGAAACCCCAACCATGGATTTGTCCGAGAGGGATGCAGGACTCAATTCCCCCCGGTGATGAGTGACTGAGACTACCTAAAGAAGTATGGTGCTATGACTTAAAGCATGTCTACCATAGATGATCAACATACTTAGAGTAGAATCATATTGCATTATATGTCTCATATCATGTGCATCATTTTATGATTATCTTGTGGCTTATGTGTTGTGGAATAACTTCCTTGCTGAGTTCTTTTGAACTCATTCCTTTTCTGTTACAATATTTTGCTAGGCTACTCTGCAGGTGATTACTCTGATGGTACGTTCCTTGAGGTGGACCCGGATACCTCATACTACTTTCCGGAGGCTGGCTGCATTGAAGACTTCGATGACGGTACCGAAGCAGATCCTCCGGCGTATCAGGGTTAGCCCTGGAATAGTATGGGAGCAGCCATATTGGGTCTCTGTGGTCTTCACTATCGAAGAGAACATATTTATTGTGGAGGAGACTTATGTGTAGCTGCCCACCCCCCTTTTTGTGACAATTAAACTTAGAGGAATTGTAATACCCTTAAATTAAATTTCATAACTTAAGACTTGTACTTAATTTAATTTTGACCTCACTTCCACTTATTTGAAGGAATGGATTCCGCCCACTGCCTTCTTAATTTATCTGATATGATATTTACTTCCGTACTCTGATTATCCTTGGTATCTCATTTCTGAATTCTATGTTTATCAATTGTTAGTTTAATATTGATTGTTCATGATTGTGTTATCGTCGATGTGGATGATGTGGTCCCTGAACTATTGATCTTCGGGGCTGTGGATCACATCCCGGGTATGCCAGATAGGGTACCGGCTGGGTGGATGTGACAGAGCAGGGGCTGGAATTCTCTTGAAGAGTCCGACAGGATTTATTATTCGGTACGCATTGAGATTTGCATTCGAAGCGAGTAATAATGAGGCGGAGTATGAATATGGTGTTAAGGAACCCTGGACTTAGGTTGTCAAAAGCATTAGCAATAGCAGACGTAACTATTTATAGTGACTCTCAGCTAATTGTCAACCAAGTACAGGGGGAATATGCTATTAAGGAACCCTGGTTATAGAAATATCAAGAGATTGTGCAAGTATTGGAGAAAGAGTTCAGGAATCTGAAAGTATGTCAGATTCCAAGAAAAGAAAATACAATGGCAGATGAGCTATCCCGATTAGCCAATGCCAAGGAAAAAAATTTAGACCCTTCGGTCTACATCGAAGAGATAACATTTCCAAGTTATCACGAGAAGGAAATTTCCTATATTGAAGCGGATTGTCGCTGGATGGATCCAATAGATGAATATATGAGAGATCATAAACAGCCGGAGGATCCGAAAGAGGCGAGATTAATCAAATTACGATCAACGCGATTCATTATGCAGAATGGAAAGCTGTACAAAAGATCCTACTCTGGACCCCTCTTGAGATGTTTGGGTCCCGAGGGATCGGAATCAGCTCTGGCTGAAGTGCATGAAGGAATTTGTGGTGCTCACATGGGCGGTCGGGCCCCGGCACACAAAATTCTGAGGCTTGGGCTATATTGGCCTAAGCTCCAACAAGCTACTATGGAATATGTTTACCGATGTAGCAACTGTCAAATTCATGCTACGGTATCTAAATGCCCGGCTGAAACCATGACTTCGATTTTAGATCCCATCCCTTTTGCAATGTGGGGAATCGATATCATGGGCAAATTCACCAAGGCGTCAGACTAAAGAGAGTATCTTATAGTAGCAATCGATTACTTCACCAAATGGGTCGAGGCTAGCGCCTTGGCAACCATCACTGAAAAAAAGTGGAGAAATTCGTGTCGAGTCGATTATATATCGGTGCGGAATGCCAAAAATAATCGTTACCGATCATGGCACCCAATTTGAATGTCCACAATTTGAACAAATTTGTGGAACTTATTTGATCGAGCATCGTATGTCATCAGTGGCATACCCCTAAAGCAATGGTCAGGTAGAGGTTACAAACCGAACACTACTTGAGGGAATAAAGAGAAGACTCGAAGCTGATAAAGCCTTGTGGGTCGAAGAATTGCAGAATGTACTATGGGCCTACCGAACTACGGTTCAGACACCTACAGGAGAATCTCCTTTTAAACTGGCCTACAGATCTGAAGCATTGGCACCTGTGGAAGTAATGGCTGGAACGCTGCGGGACAGAGAATTCGAAGAAAAAGCGAATGAACAAGGACTGCTTGATAGCCTTAATTTATTGGATGAGGTTCATGCAAAAGCAATAGCATGAACTCAACATTATCAACGGAGGATAGCGTCACATTATAATTCCCGAGTAAAGAACCGTCGGTACTCAGCAGGAGAAATGGTATTGAGAAATACCTTAGCTTCAGATCCACGCCATCATAGGAAATTGGACCCTTCATGGGAAGGACCATATATGGTTATTAAACTAGTCGGTTCGGGGGCTTACAAGCTGAAGAACATGACAACCCAGAAAGAGTTGGATTGTTCGTGGAATGCCAGGCATCTGAAGAAATATTATCCTTGAAGATTATCATTTTCATTCATGATGTAACAAATTTCAACTCAATCAATACAATTCTCAGTTTTCAACATACTGTCTTTTGATTGGGGGCATCATACAACACACTCAAGAACAGATCCAGCGACAAAATCAAAAGGCATCGGTTTAAAACCCGAGTGAGTTCCTTCTCAGACTTATTGAATTTTTCCGGAATTTCTCTAAGTAAAGGCATCGGTTTAAAACCTGAGTGAGTTTTTTCTAAAAGGCATCGGTTTAAAACCTGAGTGAGTTCCTTCTAAAAGGCATCGGTTTAAAATCCGAGTGAGTTCCTTCTCAGACTTATTGAATTTCTCCGAAAATCTCTAAGTAAAGGCATCGGTTTAAAACCAGAGTGAGTTCCTTCTCAGACTTATTGAATTTCTACGGAAATCTCTAAGTAAAGGCATTGTATTAAACAAGTAAGACCTACTGCAATAATGAATCAAGTGACTGACAAAGTTCAAAGATGAAGTTAATTCTTTATTTCTTTAAACGACCAGAAGAGGCCAACCTTTACATCAAGCATACATATGAGACAACAAGTGTTGGGGTACAATCTTCACTCGGTCAAAAAAGAAAGTCATCATCGGTGATCATTTAGAAGTTAAACAAGATCGAAAGAGCTTTGCCAGAAGTAACACAGAGTCAAGAAGCAGCATAGATTCAAGAAGAAGAAGAAGAACAGAGTCGGTAAAGCGCATGTTATCAAAATCCTCTGCAATTCCATACTCTTTATTCAGCTTGACCGGAAGAAGTCCGATCTTTGATCAAACCTGCATTCAGGGCAAGTTCTTCATAGCTGAATCCTTTCAGTGGAGAATAAGGAGGAGAATCGTCGAGATGATGCATGATAGTTGGGTCCGGAGGTGGAAGGTCTGTCGTATCTCTGGTCCAGGCAGGAAGAGGAAGTCCCAGCTTGGCAAACACTTCAGGATGACAATTGGCGCGGTGGGGAGTCATGTTGAAATAAGGATTTCTCCTTAAGATCGATTCCCATACTTCGTTTTCGCCATCCTGATATGCCTGCAAGTTATAAGCGTTTAGCATATCGACAAAAGTCTTACTGTGCAAATACTTGGAGATGCAAGCCCTACGAACATCAGTTGGGAGGGACTCGGGCAAAGGGATAATAGCTTGCCTTTGGGGTAATGCTTCAGACCCTTTCACCCCTGACTTCCTTGCTTCCCGTTCCAGCCGACGGATCTTCTCCTTGGCATCATCCAAATACAAATGAAGACGTTCGTCATGGAATTCTTATCTCTTGCAACCTCCCAAGCTAGGTTTCCAAGACTAGCAATCTTAGTGTCTTCGGCTTTGGAGTTTTCCCGAAGCCTGGAAACTTCATCACTCAGTTTACTGAGTCTAGAGGCTGCTTCCACTTGATTGTGGAAGTTACCAGTGAGACTCCTGCAACAACTTCAAAGTTAGTCATGAGCAAAAGAAGAGTCTTCAGAACAAAAGGTAATGAAGAAAAACTTACATCACTAGTGATTTCATAAAATCACTGTCTGGGATCGTGGAGAGGGCTTTACTCTCGGCAGGCATTTGAACAGCAGTGCACCATTCCAGTGCGTTATCAAAATCGCCTGTCACCAAGTCAGACCTCTTCGACGAACAAGAAGGATGAGCTACATCATGAGAAGGATGAGCTACATCAACAGCCAACCTAGGGGGCTTCCTGGTGGCAAAATCCTCTAGCTCCAGAGAAGGAGAGAAGGAGGATGCCAAACAAGCTATAGAGTTGGAAATAGAAGCGACACCAACAAAGACTGCATCTTCCTCAGAAACCCAGCCCTAACCTTAACCCGGATACTCTTTTGTCTGTAGGTCTAAAGACCCGAAGTAGAAGTGAAAGTAAACTATGGGCCATATTAATAGAAGACATAGTGTTCGGCTTCGAACCTATCGATATTGAAGATGATGCCCCATACTTGAAGACAGTGTTGGATATAGAAAAGAGACTACGCCTTGATGAAGAGAAGATTGGTTGATGACCATAGAGCTTGGTGGGATATGATTTAAAGCCATTTTTCCATGCTAGGTAAGTTATAGAATATGTGGTTCAAGTTTCGTTTGGTTCCGAGTAGTGGAAGGCCCTCAAATCCCTGATCTTGGCTTTGCTGTATGCTTGGGTCAACTAGGCCAGGCTACCCAGCCAATCGACCCAGAGATGCTGAACTCAAGCAGAATCTTCAATCGAATCGAAATGGGCGAAGAAATCCAATTCCGTTCTTGCGGGTTGATTAGCTAGGTTGACTGAGCCAGACGACCCAGGCAGTCTGCCCAAGAGCAAATCCGAATCCAAAAAGAGAATCTTGATCCGAAACCTATGCTACACAATCCGGAATGCGACGAAACTTGAAGAGAATGTCTAACACAGTAGTCTAAGATTAAAAAGCATATTTTAGACATCAAACAACGATTAAAACCATTACTTACTAATTTGAAATCATAGTTTCTATTTTGGTAAAAATCATGGTTTTCATTGGAAACATGCTATGAATGAAAGAGATGAACTAGAGATGATAAGGTCTCATTCTAGTTCAAGAACACAGTAAATTAGAGGTATGAATAATCATAGAGAGGCATCTACAATGCTAGAATAAATCAAAATAAGAATATGATCATAGTTTAAGAAGAAATCATAAAAATCATATTAAGAAGGGTAAATATCACTTACCTCCCCTCTTAACTAGACAAATAGTACTGACACCCTCTTAGTTGGATAATATCACTTACCTCCCCTCTTACCTAGCAAATATATCAAACACCTCCCCTCTGTTAACTTTCTCGGTTAAATTTAACTTTTATCGTTAAATATTTTTCTAAAACCCCAAACTACCCTTGGATAAAATTATTTTTTATTTTAAATCCTATATTATTGTAATCACCCTAGGATTTAAACTACTAAATTACCCTCAATTAAAATAATTATTAAAAACCAAAACACCATAGTTAAAACTCAAATTATCTATAATTATTAAAAGCCCAATATACCTTTTTTTTTTTTAATTTTTTTATCAAACAATTAAAAAAACACCTACTACCATCAAGTAAAATTAAAAATGTAATTAAAAAAAATTATGTTGATAAAATTAAACACGTACTTTAAAAAAAATACTACTATCAAGTAAAATTAAAAATGGAATTAAGAAAAAGGGTATGTTGATAAAATTAAACATGTATTACTATTTTGGGTTTTTGTAATTGTTTGATAATTAAAATTAAAAAAAAAAAAAGGTATGTTGGGTTTTTAATAATTAAAGATAATTTAGGTTTTAACTATGTTGTTTTAATTTTTAATAATTATTTTAATTGAGGGTAATTTATTAGTTTAACTATTAGGGCAATTTAAGGTTTAAAATAAAAAAATATTTTTAGCTGATAGTAGTTTGGGGTTTTAGAAAAATATTTAACGGAAAGTGTTAAATTTAACCAAGAAAGTTAAGAGAGGGAAGTGTTTGATATATTTGCTAGGTAAGAGGGGAGGTAAGTGATATTATCCAACTAAGAGGGGGTGTAAGTGCTATTTGTCTAGCTAAGAGGGGAGGTAAGTGATATTTACCCTATTAAGAATGAATAAGATGATCATGGCATAAGAGAATGAAAAGAGATTGTCAAGATATGACTACAAGGTTGCAGTATCTTCATCTTAATCTCAGTTCAGAGATGAGAGTGATCATGGAAAGAATGAATCAATAACACAAAAGATTGAATACTAACCTTTGATTGAAGAACAAGAAAGAGAACTAGCAAGTTTGTAAGATTAGGTCTTCTTCAACACTTTTCGAGGCTTGGAGATGAGTTCCCTTCGTTCTCTAAGTGTTTTGGAGGCTAAGGATACTAAAATCACGAAGTCATGGGGTATATATATCAATATAACCTAAACAGAAGATTCTGCTTGAGTTTAGCATCTTTGGGTCGATTGGCTGGGTAGCCTGGCCCAGTCGACCCAGGCAGACAGAAAGGCAAAGTCAGGCAATTGAGTGCCTTCCATTACTCGGAATCAAACGAAACTTTAAACACATATACTATAACTTACCTAGCATGGAAAAATGGCTTTAAATCATATCCCACCAAACTCTAAGGTCATCAACCAATCTTCTCTTCATCAAGGCGTAGTCTCTTCTCTATATCCAACACTGTCTTCAAATATGGGGCATCATCTTCAATCTCCATAGGTTCGGAGTCGAACACTATATCTTCTACTGATATGACCCATAGTTGACTTTCACTTCTACTTCGGGTCTTCGGACCTACAGACAAAAGAGTATCCGGGTTAAGGTTAGGGCCGAGTTTCACACCTAGGGATACTGAGATGGTCTAACTGTTGTTATTGGCTGACTTCCTTTTTGTAGACATGCTCGAGACATGTGACCAGGCTTGCGACAAATGAAATAGATGACTTCTCTCTGTCCGGGTGTTGATACTACTACTGGTGCAATTCGACCAGTTAGTGACAGGGTTAACATCCAATTTTATGCATTAAATCCAAGAATACATTCAATTGGTCCGTATAGAGGCATAAAAACCATGATGTATTAAGTGGCCGGTTTGTCAGACCGATCTGAACCGAGTAGGCTACCTCGCCGATTGACTTGGCCAAAAAGTGGCCAGTTTGACCGTGGGCAGCCCAGCCCATTCGACCAGCCAGGTGAGTGGTGGTGGGCACCGAGTTAAGTGACCACTCCCCCTCTAGCTCATTTTTCTCACTTGCTTCTCTGGTCTTTTTCTCTCTTGAGTGGTTCTATTGCACTTCCTGGGTGATCTTTTCTCTATACGATATGCTAACTCTAGATCAAATGACATTTCCTCTGTGAAATCATAGGCAAGCTTCTCTCGTATATCATTTCTTGGTGATCTCACCTCAGATTTATGCTAGATTTGACGTCTTTTTGCATTTTTACGTGTGGAACTTGAATATTATAGTAGATCCACACTTTCTATAGTCTCTTTGTTACATTCCCATGCATTTTAACTTAGATCTGCATTGCTTTTACTCCATCTACAAGATTTTCCAAAATTTTCCACTATTCATTTAATTCTCTGTATTTTCTTTATTTGTCTTTTACCATATAGATGGCTCATCGTGGAGGCAGACACACACCTGTGAGTGGTTGTTGTGTCAGTCTGGGCCTTGGATGTGGGATCCAACGTCTTGACCTATTCGACACTTCTGAGGGAGAGTTCATGTACCTTAATTTCTTTAGAAATAGGCCCATTGAGTCTGGCAGTTTTGTAGAGATTCACCCCATATCTCTGTTTAAGATGGCTAAGAGGTTCAAGGCATTAGTCTGAATTACATGCTAGATCTGGAGTAGCCAGTCTACCCAGAATTAATCCGATACTACTACTGACCTTCATTGAGGAGGAAATTGGCAAAGGAGATATGAAGCTCTCTATCTCATCTTGGGTATGAAGTAATTTCATTCATATCACAAATGAGTCTCTTTCTCAATTCCTTAATGTGTCTTATGTTCCTAGTTAGTAGAGATGGATTCTGCCTCGGGGTGATGAGTCCATCCATTACACTTATCATTTTCTGATATTCACCATGCTTTCCAACCATGAGCGTGTTCTCTTTTGCCAAGGCAAGTACATGCTTCCTTCTCCTTGACTCATTTCCCACATTGTTAGTCGTAATATTGTGCCCAATGGAGGGCCAGGATGAGATCTGCTTAATGTAGGCTTTTGTCACCTTTGCTTTATATGTTGGGTATCCCATTGACATTTCCTAAAGCATTCAGAGGGTGATGATTTCTAGAGTGGAGAACCCTGAGGTGGAAAACCTTGCATTCGGGCGCCTCTTGATCCGTATCTTCACACACTTTAGGTTGGACTTTACCAATATTGAGGAGGTTTGTGAGGTTTGGGTGAAATCATAGGGAGATGACTTATTTCTTAGATGAGTCTTAGGGTGGACCTAACTCAGTTGAGTTACCGGCAGATGATGATGAGGGTCAGGCACAACCCAAGCACCATATGGAGGAGGGTGATTCTTCCCGTGCTAGAGAGGCTCCATAGGCTCCTTATGCACCAATAGTCAACCCTTCATAGTGGGCGATGCTCCTCACTTCCTTAGGAAGGATTAAGCATAGTCAACACCACATGCAACACCAAATAATGGACTTCGAGACCCACCAATAGGACATTATACGCCAATTGAGGGACATGCAGGACCATGTGATCCATTGGGAGAACATCCTTTGCCAATTCATGCCTCCACCACTACCACCTCCAGAGTATTGATGCCATGGTTCTTTTGATGCTAGTTTGATCACCTTTCTTATTTCGGCTTGTACCAGTTTATGGACTTGTTTTATGTAGTTGTTATGCATGATTTCCGCACTTTTACAATTTATATTTGGGGTTGAAATATTTTTATGACTTATGCACTTTATCGTTTCATGTATATTGTTGTGTCTTGTGCTTGCTTGATTACTAATACTATATAGCTTTTGGGTTTAAAACTATTATTGTGTATTATTCAAGTTACTGTCATTATGCTTCAATATTTCATCGTTGGTTTCAAGTTAGGACTTGTACCAATTATTCGTTTCTAATTATTTGAGTCATTTATTGATCGGTGACTCAAGATGCTCTCGCTATATAGTAGAATTGTAAGTGAACGTAAGCTCTAATACCAACTTCTGTCACACCCACCCATCTGGTTCCAAACACACCCAAATACTTGTATTGGTGATAATACTACAGGATCAGGTTCACAACCTGTGAAATCCCTCACAAACCCTAACTCAAAAATCTATGTTGTAGGTTTGAAGACCTGAAGACAAGGTAGAAGACAGTTGTGGACCATCTCATTTGAACCCATTGGGTCTGACCTAGAACCAATGGAGGTTGATAATGAAGATTCCATTATGGAAACCCTGAATGACTTTGATAGAAGATGTAACTTGAATGAAGATGGACTTGGGAAATGGACTTTGAGTACATTGTTGACACCTTCAGAAGGTCCTACACAATCAAGTAAGTCCCTTTCTTAAGTTGGAAGAGGACCCAAGTGGTGAATATGGCTTTCGGAGACCAAAATTCAGCAATTGACCTAAAGGCACTGCCTTGGTCTCCCCAAGTGACCAAGCAAAGTGACCAGAGCTGGTGTAAAACCCAGCCCTAACCTTGACTCGGAAACCTTGTTATTTGTAGGTCCGATGACCCGAAGTAAAGTAAGAAGTCAACTTTGGGCCATCCCAGTGGAGGACTTGGTGTCTGGCTTTGAATCCATGAAAGTTGATGATGAAGTTCTATTTATGGAAACTGAATCTTGATGAAGATCGGATTAGTTGATGGACTTGGAGTGCTCTCTATCTTGGTTTGAAGGCATTTCTACCTATTAGGTAAGTCACTTGACATGTGTGCAAGACCCCTTTAGGATTGGATTTGATCTGGGTCTTCAATTCCTTGTTTTGGAATTGCTGTCAGCATTGGTCGACTGATTGGTCGACTGGACCAGTCGACCAATCCACTCGACCAATGAGTGTTGTCTTTGGCAATTAGGTTTTGTTTGCTCTATTTAAGTCCAATCTCGAGTCTACTTCGTATTTGCTGCCTCCAAACTCTTTGGAACGAACCAAAGAACTCTGCAAGTCATCTCCCTTGCATCCTTGGTGATTTTCTTGACGGATCTTCGTCGAAACTCTTCCTTTTCATCAAAAGGTATGTCTACACTCTCTTCTTCTCCTCTATCTCTTATTTTCTTTCCTTTTTGAGTTGAGACAGTAGAGGAGATGCTGCATTCTCTGTTGCAAACATCTCTGGACTTGTCTCTCATGATCATCCTAAGGATTAAAGGCTAGAACAATGATCTTAACCATGATCATTGCAAGCTTTTGAAGGAATCATGATCAAACCATGATCTAATCTTTGTTAAACTTCTGATTTGAATTCTGATCTCCTTGGATCTTCTATATTGATCATGTTAGTAGTTAATTGCTGTGTTTTCTTTTCATGATCCATGATCTATCAATCTCTAGTTGTTCTCTTCTACCATACTATGTGTTCTTCATGAATCATGGTAGTTACATATATGGTAGGTTTTATTTCCTTATTTAGATTTATGCTTTTAAGCCTATTTCCTTGAAGATCTAAGTATGTTTTCATGATACCTTTACCTGAAGCAATGATCCATCCTCCTATTGTTCTTGTCTTTGATTTCTATTTTGAATTCATCAAGATCCATGGTTGATCTAATTATGGTAACTTTTTGTTTCCTAATTTGGATCTTGATGTCTTGATTGGATTGGTGTTTTGAGGTCCCCTATATGTTAGAATACTACTGATGTAGTTTACCCCTTGATTAGTACCCTTTTGAACCACCAAATTCGGATTTCATATCTTAAAACTCTGTTTTTTTAGACCAATCCACTCGACCAATGAGTACAGCAACTCCAGAATTGGTCTGTGTTGGATGTTTTGGTATCTTTTCTGTTAGGGATCTTTCCTAATATGTTGTATACACTTGTTTAGGACCTTCTTCTCAAGTTTGCCAAGATCTTACTTGATTTCTTAGGATTCCTTTGCGAGTTATAAAAGGTTAGGATGGTTATTTCCTTAATTACATAGATAGCATGATTCTAGTTTCTATATTTGAATATCATTGAGTTGTTTCCTAAATTAGATTCTTACAATGATATACTACTGTTGCATAACTTTAATTACAGTAGCATTACTTATTCATATTGAATTGACTCATGTATGATTTACTTATCAATTATATACAAGTGATTGTAATTATTGATTTCTTTCCATATATGAAGTTACCATATATGTGATGATATGAATTGATGCATGTGTATGCTTAAGTATGGTTTGGAAAGGAGAGGTGTCCTTTTGACACTTCTGTCCTTGGACTACTACGGGAATATTATGGGATGTTTCCGGAGATGCCCTCTGGACACCTTCCTAAACTGTTGGATGACATATCTAGGATTGTCTAGTAGTGTTTGGCTAGGATGTCCTGTTATGTCAGACCCTAATCGAAGGGGTATTGAGACCGAACGACCCGTGGTAGCAATGGGGATTCATGGGCGCTCAAGACCGGTAACCAACCCGTGAGAGGACAGGAATCACATTGTGGGGGCCATTTATTGGTAGGGTTGCATATGGTTAGACTTGGGCTCACGGGCGCTTAAGACCGTTAACCAACCCGTGAGAGGACGTGAGAGCTTCCCGTTTACCATATGTGGATGATCAATAGGGTTGATGAGTCCGTAGTCAGGGACTATGAGGACTCTAGTGTGAAGGATACCGGAAAGGATCGTCAGGGACGAGGAATGGACGTATCTGGATCTGACTTGATGTAACTAAGTAGAAGACTTGCATTTGGCTAGGTTTTACCCTGACATGCTCCGGTACTTAGACCAATGGTGATGTGAGAGAGTGGTGACTTAACCCCCAGCCATGGAATGTCCCGAGGGATGCCGGACCCATTACCAACTGATGATGAGTGATTGAGACCTTCCTAAAGAAGTACGGTGCTATGACTTAAAGCATGTCTGCCAATAGAGACCAGCATACATAGAGTTAGATTCATTCATTCATTGCTTGTCTCATATCATATTGCATTTATATTTGTTCTGAAATCCTGCCATTTATGATATTATGGATTTAACTGCCTTACTGAGTTTCTTTGAAACTCATTCCTTTATTGTACAATGTTTGTTAGACTATTCTGCAGGTACTGAGTATTATGACGGTCCCTATGAAGAAGCGCAAGGCGAAGAAGCATATCTCCAGGAAGGTGATTGCGGTTACCACAATTACACTGAAGATCCCGCGAGTGGTTATGCTCCGTACGATGCTTAGTCCGACCATTGAGTGGAAGCGTCCTTGTGCCATTTATGAGATTTACACTTATAAGGATGTTGTCTATAAAGTGGAGAACAATTTAGTTACCCATTGTACTTGCTACTGGGATTAGATTTTGTCTAGTTTATTCTCTTGTAGAGCTACTTTTCCGCTGGTTGTAGAGTGGGATTTTTGCCTCACTTTACTTATCTGTTTGACACTCTGATTATATCTAGTATTCTGATTTATTTATGATTCATTCTTTCCTTATTGGATCTATGGTTTATCTTCCGCACTTTTATTATGATTGTTCATGATTATGTTATTGTTTATGTGGGAGGTTGATTACTCGATACCTGATCTTCGGGCTGTGGATCACACTCTCGGGTATGCCAGATAGGGTACCGGCTGGGAGGATGTGACAGATTGGTATCAGAGCCCAAGGTTCGAGGAGATCCTAACCACAAAAGACAATAATTGAACATTCCTGAGTCATTGATCTGAAATGACTCTTCTACTCTTAGAAGTGAATAATAGAACACTGAATTAGAAACTTAACCTTTGAGGCATAACAGAACATTTCCGAATAACATACCATAATTATACTTGAACAAATGTCACTAATGCAAGGAAAAGAAAGGTGCATAATATACAATAATTAAGTGAAACCAAATGAACTTCATTAATTTCAAAAGTTTTTACAACGATTACATCTGAAATGCATAAATGGAAATCCTAGTGTACGGTCTATCTAGGTGATCTTCTCCGATCTCTCGTATGCTCCGAACTCCTCCGCTAGCTGAGTCACCCGATGCTCTATCCTATCCTGTCGTGACTCCATCCTCTCATACATCTGCTCCTATCCGACCTCCATCCTCTCTAGCATGGAAGTCATCGATCCCATCCGTGCCCCAAGATCCGAAGTCTCCCGGAACTGCATGTGAAGGGCCACCCGCCTCGAAGTGTGATGAAGGAAACTCGTGATGCACCGGCTCGGCCTCGTGCATATCTGGATCATCTCCGGCCTGATCATCACTATCGGGACCGATATCCTCTCCTCCATCCTCCGACCCCTGATCCTCATCCCTCGACTCCTCATCACCCTCACCCTTCGGACTAGGAGATCTCTCGGACTGCTGCAGTCTCATCCGACGAATGGTCGAGTCCCAATAGAGTACCCCCCGTGAACCGGTGTCCACTTTGGTGTATCCTCGAAGCTCACCCCGAAATGCCCGAAGATCAAGGTCGGTAGCCTCCCATAGCAAAGGTTCCGCATGCTAGGCCGCAGAACTAAGTCCAGCATGACCTACTGAATGATGTAGGAGAGATCGATCTCGAAGCCCATGTAGATGCGGTAGATGACTAAGGCCTCCATCATCGTGACCCGATGGTGATGTCCGGCCTTCGGCATAATGTTTCGGCCGACTATGCGACCGATAATCCGTGCAGAATCCGTCATCCGTCCGCTGGTCCACGGAGTGAAGCATCGACGACTATCCCATAGCGTAGAGCATATCTCGCTGAAGCTCGTACGGCATCGGATGGCTGTCCGGATCTGCTCCTGCAGGTATCCACACACACTCGTTGTGGATAGTAAGGAACCTGCAAGATCTCGGCCCGGTGCCCGGGTGGAGAAGCGAATACGAGTCCGGAAGACCCTGCTCCTTAGGACAAGTCTAAGTGGATGTCCTTGTCCTCGAGCCTCCTCGTGTGTAGGTAAGGTTGCTGAGGAACAACCCCACTAGTTGGGGGTTACGGGGGGGGCCCGGGGGGGAGGGGGGGGGGCGTGGGGGGGGGGGGGATGCCGGGGGGGGACGGGGGGGGGGGGGGGGGGGGGGGGGGGGGGGGGCCCCCTCGTGGTTGGGGGGGGGCGGGGGGGGGGGGGGGGGGGGGCCGGGGGGGGGGGGGGTGGCACACGTGTGGGGTGCCCTCCTCGGCTGTGGGGGGGGGGGGGGGGGCGGGGGCCCGGCGGTGAGGGGGAACCCAGCCCTAACCTTGACCCGGGAACCTTGTTATTTGTAGGTCCGATGACCCGAAGTAAAGTAAGAAGTCAGCTTTGGGCCATCCCAGTAGAGGACTTGGTGTTTGGCTTTGAATCCATGAAAGTTGATGATGAAGTTCTATTTATGGAAACTGAATCTTGATGAAGATCGGATTAGTTGATGGACTTGGAGTGCTCTCTATCTTGGTTTGAAGGCATTTCTACCTATTGGGTAAGTCACTTGACTTGTGTGCAAAACCCCTTTAGGATTGGATTTGATCTGGGCCTTCAATTCCCTGTTTTGGATTTGTTGTCGGCATTGGTCGTTGATTGGTCGTTGGGCCGATCGACCAATCCACTCGACCAATGAGTCTTGTCTTTGGCAATTAGGTTTTTCTTGCTCTATTTAAGTCCAATCTCGAGTCCACTTCGTATTTGCTGCCTCCAAACTCTTTGGAAAGAACCAAAGACCTCTGCAAGTCATCTCCCTTGCATCCTTGGTGTTTTCTTGACGGATCTTCGTCGATACTCTTTCTTTTGCATCAAAAGGTATGTCTACTCTCTCTTCTTCTCCTCCATCTTTGTATTTTCTTTCCTTTTTGAGTTGAGACAGTTGAGGAGATGCTGCATTCTCTGTTGCAAACATCTCTGGACTTGTTCTCATGATCATCCTAAGGATTAGAGGCTAGAACAATGATCTTAACCATGATCATTGCAAGCTTTTGAAGGAATCATGATCAAACCATGATCTAATCTTGTTAAACTTCTGATTTGAATTCTGATCTCCTTGGATCTTTTATTTTGATCATGTTAGTAGTTAATTACTGTGTTTTCTTTTCATAATCCATGATCTATCAATCTCTAGTTGTTTCTCTTCTACCATACTATGTGTTCTTCATGAATCATGGTAGTTACATATATGGTAGGTTTTATTTCCTTATTTAGATTTATGCTTCTAAGCCTATTTCCTTGAAGATCTAAGTATGTTTTCATGATACCTTTACCTGAAGCAATGATCCACCCTCCTATTGTTCTTGTCTTTGATTTCTATTTCGAATTCATCAAAATCCATGGTTGATCTAATTATGGTAACTTTTTGTTTCCTAATTTGGATCTTGATGTCTTGATTTGATTAGTGTTTTGAGGTCCCCTATATGTTAGAATACTATTGATGTTGTTTACCCCTTGATTAGTACCCTTTTGAACCACCAAATTCGGATTTCATATCTTAAAACTCTGTTTTTTTAGGCTACTGTCTGCATTGGTCGATGGGGCCAGTCGACCAATCCACTCGACCAATGAATTCAGCAACTCCAGAATTGGTCTGTGTTGGATGTTTTGGTATCTTTTCTGTTAGGGATCTTTCCTAATATGTTGTATATACTTGTTTAGGACCTTCTTCTCAAGTTTGCCAAGATCTTACTTGACTTCTTAGGATTCCTTTGCGAGTTATAAAAGGTAAGGATGGTTATTTCCTTAATTACATAGATAGCATGAATCTAGTTTCTATATTTGAATATCATTGATATGTTTCCTAAATTAGATTCTTACAATGATATACTACTGTTGTATAACTTTGATTACAGTAGCATTGCTTATTCATATTAAATTAATTCATGTATGATTTACTTACCAATTATATACAAGTGATTGTAATTATTGATTTCTTTCCATATATGAAGTTACCATATATGTGATGATATGAATTGATGCATGTGTATGCTTAAGTATGGTTTGGAAAGGAGAGGTGTCCTTTTGACACTTCTGTCCTTGGACTACTACGGGAATATTATGGGATGTTTCCGGAGATGCCCTCTGGACACCTTCCTAAACTGTTGGATGACATATCTAGGATTGTCTAGTAGTGGTTGGCTAGGATGTCCTGTTATGTCAGACCCTAATCGGAGGGGTATTGAGACCGAACGACCCGTGGTAGCAATGGGGATTCATGGGCGCTCAAGACCGGTAACCAACCCGTGAGAGGACAGGAATCACACTGTGGGGGCCATTTATTGGTAGGGTTGCATATGGTTATACTTGGGCTCACGGGCGCTTAAGACCGGTAACCAACCCGTGAGAGGACGTGAGAGCTTCCCGTTTACCATATGTGGATGATCAATAGGGTTGATGAGTCCGTAGTCAGGGACTATGAGGACTCTAGTGTGAAGGATACCGGAAAGGATCGTCAGGGACGAGGAATGGACGTATCTGGATCTGACTTGATGTAACTAAGTAGAAGACTTGCATTGGGCTAGGTTTTACCCTGACATGCGCCGGTACTTAGACCAATGGTGATGTGAGAGAGTGGTGACTTAACCCCCAGCCATGGAATGTCCCGAGGGATGCCGGACCCATTACCAATCGGCTGCTCAAGACCGGTGAAATGATCCGTGAGAGAATCCAAGATATCTTAAATGGTTGAGGATGTGAGCGGACCTTCCTAAAGAAGTACGGTGCTATGACTTAAAGCGTGTCTGCCAATAGAGACCAGCATACATAGAGTTAGATTCATTCATTCATTGCTTGTCTCATATCATATTGCATTTATGTTTGTTCTAGAATCCTGCCATTTATGTTATTATGGATTTTAACTGCCTTACTGAGTTTCTTTGAAACTCATTCCTTTATTGTACAATGTTTGTTAGACTATCCTGCAGGTACTGAGTACTATGACGATCCCTATGAAGAAGCGCAAGGCGAAGAGGCATATCTCCAGGAAGGTGATTGCGGTTACCACAATTACACTGAAGATCCCGTGAGTGGTTATGCTCCGTACGATGCTTAGTCCGACAATTGAGTGGAAGCGTCCTTGTGCCATTTATGAGATTTACACTTATAAGGATGTTGTCTATATAGTGGAGAACAATCTAGTTACCCAATGTACTTGCTACTGGGATTAGATTTTGTCTAGGTTATTATCTTTTAGAGCTACTTTTCCGCTGGTTGTAAAGTGGGATTTTTGCCTCACTTTACTTATCTGTTTGATACTCTGATTATATCTATTATTCTGATTTATATATGATTCATTCTTTCCTTATTGGATTTAAGGTTTATCTTCCGCACTTTTATTATGATTGTTCATGATTATGTTATTGTGAATGTGGGAGGCTGATCACTCGATACCTGATCTTCGGGCTGTGGATCACACTCTCGGGTATGCCAGATAGGGTACCGGCTGGGAGGACGTGACACTAAGTGCCCCTACAATGCGACCACGACCTCTACCTCGTCCTCGCCCTCCCCTCTGCATAGTGTGTATCTGTGAAAGAGACAAGAGACAATTCCAGTTAGTGCTACCTTAAGATTTGAGCCAAAAGGGTATTTTCGTAATTTTTCGGAAAATTTCAAATTTGGGGGAAATTTGATTTGAACATACTAGCATGTGCGCAATACTTGGAATTTCATGTCTATGAAGTTTTTTTGATGAAAATCGATTGAAAACTTGGATTAAAGCGAAAAATTCAGCAAGAAGGAAATTTGGGGATTTTGCAATTTAGGTCAAAATTGGATTTTTGAGAAGTTGAAATTGGTTAAATCAAATTGTATGGACCTATCTACAATGTCATCTTGAGCATGTAGCATTTGATCTCGTGCGAAAATTTCAAGCGGTTTGAGAGAAAATAAAATTTTTCTAAAGATAACGATTTCGGTATGAAAACGTTGCGAGATGAACACCAATATGTTAAAAATTGTTGTCTTTGCATGGCATTGTGTTTAAAACCTAGGGAATATGTTTCTAAGCATTCCTAAGCATGATTTCTAGCATTGGATACAAGCAAAGCATGGTTTTGTTTGAAATGCAAGCATGAGAAGATGAAAATGGAAGAAAGAATAAGAGATTTACCTTGTTTGTGATGATTGTGTGTTGTTGTGTTGTTGTTGAAGCACCAAAACACCTCAAGAACACTTGTGAGAACTTTTGGAGACTTTCCCTAGAGCTCTCTCACCTTTGGAAGAAGTTAGAATGAGGTTGGAATGTGGAAATGAGGCTTATAATGCGAATTTTCGCATTACATCGCATTGGTCGACTCATTGGTCGATTGGGTCGATCGACCAATCACTCGACCAATGGTCACAGAGACCTCATTTTCTGTTGAATTTTTGGAAAATGTGATTTTTGCCTTATGGATTATTGTTTGATGACTATATGGATATATTTAAGCATGATTTAAGTTTTCAAATCATTTGGACTTGTGGTTTATGTTGAAACTTGAAATTCGGTATTTTGATGTTCTCGGTTTTTGCGAGAATGATTACTGCGAGAAGTGGGCGTGGTGAATCCAGGTGGTCAAGGAGGTGGTGAAATACCTCATGGAGGTGGTGAGATACCTAATGTTGATCGGGGTACCCATGAGATACCCGGTGCCCCGAATGTTGGAAGTTTCCGAGATATTGCCAATATTATGGGCAATATGATGCAGCGACAAGCAGCTCGGTTCCACCGGATGTTGGTGGGTTTTATGACTCGCATAATGAGACCCGAGCTGGTGCTAATGTGAATCCTCATGCCGCAGATCCTGAATGCGGGAGGTTTAGCTGAAACTCCTCATACTACTTTGATGGAGAGTTTTCGAAGATGCAAGTACCCACTTTCACTGGAGTTACCAAGGACCCCTTGTTTCCTAACAAGTGGCTTCGTGAGTTGGAGAAGGCTTTCCGACATCCGCAATGCTCGGAAGCTCGGAAGATTCTGTTCTTTGAGCAGAAGTTGCAACAAGAAGCTAATGCATGGTGGATCTCCACTCGGCCTGTTTTGGAAGGTTTGCATACGGGAGTTGTAACTTGGGAGTTGTTTAAAGAGGCTTTTTGTATGAATTACTTTCCGAGGCGGTAAAAGATGCGAAGGAAGCTAAGTTCATGATTCTTACACAAGGATTCTGTCTGTGTTGGAGTACCAACAGAAGTTCGAGGAGCTTCATTTCTTTGCTCCAGATTCTCTCGAAGGATGACCTCGCCAAAGCAAAGAAGTTCTTCAAAGGACTGCGCCTGCCATTAAAGCTTACCTAACGATCCAGCCTATAGTGAGCTATGCTCAAGTGGTGCGAGAACTCGAAGAAGTTGGAAGAAACGAGAGAAGGAAAGTGCTCGTGTGCAAAAGCCTTGGCGATCAAGGAATTCTGGTTTGGTGGATCGTAATGACCGTCGTTTTGTGAGACCTACACCCTACCCCACTCCTACCTTTCAGCCTAAGAGTGTAGGTCGGAACACGGGTTTTCAGCAGCCCGGCCGGTTTAGACAAGTATGGCGGAAACCGACCACCAGGCAAGTGCAAGTGCAAGGCCTTTTGTTCGAAGCCCTCTGTTGCAGCCACACCTGTTGGATCCAAAGCAATCCTGTTTGCTTCTCCGCAAGCAAGCTGGTCATTTCGCTCGTGCTGTCCGAAGCGGCCAGCCCAACAGCTGCTCCGGTGGTGAAGAGTGCTCCTGCTCCTCCCTCCGGAAGAGTTTTCGGTATTTCCGGTCTTGAGCAGGATCCAAGCCATGAAGTGATTACGGGTACATTGTTAGTTGCTTCTATTTCGCATTTGTCTTATTTGATACGGGTGCATCTCATTCATTCATGTCATCTCGCATTCATCAAGAAGACTAACCTAATCCCCGAGAAGTTGCCTAGTTGTTTATTGATTAGTACACCTACTGGTCTGTTGTGAAACTAGATAAGGGGTTATCTAAATGTCCTGTGTTGATTGGTGAGAAGAACTTGGAAGCCAATTTTGTAATTCTTGACATGAAGGACTTCGATATTATTTTGGGAATCGATTGGTTAACAGCCCACAAAGCTGTGTTCCTTTGTTCCTCAAAGAAGATTCAGTTCCATATTTGTGGAAGTCCGGTCTTGGAATTTCAGGGGGAAAAGAGAAGGGTTTGTAAGAAGGTGCTGTCCGCACTGATGCAAGTCTATGCCCTAGTGGATGATGCTTCATCTGAAGGCAAGGGTAAAGTGGAGAAAAGAGTCGATGAAGTCGGGGTTGTCCGTGACTTTGTTGATGTCTTCCCCGATGATCTATCGGGAGTGCCTCCGAGACGGGGATGTCGAGTTTTCTATTGATCTCATCCCTGGTGCCGCTCCGGTATCTAAAGCTCCTTATAGGATGGCTCCTACTGAGTTGAAAGAGTTGCAAAATCAGCTGAATGAGCTCATTGATAGAGGTTTCGTACAGCCTAGTGTGTCACCTTGGGGAGCTCCGGTCTTGTTTTTCAAGAAGAAAGACGGTAGTATGCGCTTGTGCATCTACTACCGTGAGTTGAATAAGTTGACTATCAAGAATAGATATCCGCTGCCCAGAATTGATGATCTCTTCGATCAGTTGAAGGGTGCGATTGTGTTCTCAAAGATTAACTTAAGGTCCGGATATCACCAATTGAAAGTGAAGTCTAGTGATATCTTCAAGACAGCTTTCCGAACGCGGTATGGTCACTACGAGTTTAGAGTCATGCCCTTCGGATTGACCAATGCTCCTGCGGTGTTCATGGACCTCATGAACCGAGTATTTCATGATGTGCTTGATAAGTTTGTGATTGTTTTCATTGATGACATATTGATCTATTCGAAGAGCGAAGAAGAGCATGCGAGTCATTTAAGCTTCACTTTGCAAAGGTTGCGAGAAAAGAAGTTGTTCGCTAAGTTTAGCAAGTGTGATTTCTGGCTTAAGAGAGTGTATTCCTTGGTCATGTAGTTTCAGCCGAAGGTATTCGTGTCGATCCTGAAAAGGTTCAAGCTGTGGCTGATTGGGAAAGACCGAAGTCGGTAACGGAAATAAGAAGTTTTCTTGGATTGGCGGGTTACTACAGAAGGTTTATTGAGAACTTTTCTCGGTTGGCTGCTCCTATGACTAAGTTGACCAGGAAAGAAGAAAAGTTTGTTTGGTCTGACGCTTGCGAGAAGAATTTCCCAGAATTGAAAGATAGATTGACAAGTTCCCCGGTTTTGACTATACCTGATAGTTCCGGTGGTATGACAGTTTATACCGATGCGTCAAAGATTGGATTGGGTTGCGTACTGATGCAACATGGCAAGGTCGTAGCCTATGCTTCTCGGCAATTGAAAGATTATGAGCGGAATTACCCCACTCACGATCTAGAACTTGCCGCTGTTGTCTTTGCTTTGAAGATTTGGAGACATTACCTCTACGGTGAGAAGATTGCCATTTTCACGGATCATAAGAGTTTGAAATACTTCTTTACCCAAAAGGAGTTGAACATGAGACAAAGGAGATGGTTGGAACTAGTCTCCGATTATGATTGTGATATTCAGTATCACCCTGGGAAAGCAAACGTTGTTGCTGATGCTCTTAGTAGGAAGAACCAGAAGAAGACTTTGGATTTGAATGCTTTGAGTTTACCATTGTGGTCTTCTATTGAGAATTTTGATTTGGAAATCGTCCCTGAGAATTCTGATTTTATTCTTTCTACCATGACGGCAAGATCTGGTCTTAGAGAGAAGATTGTTGCTCTGCAGAGTTCTGATCAAGAGCATTTGATCAAAGTTGAGAAGATTTCTTCGAATCCTGAGTCGGACCCCGACTTTGGTATATCCATGGATGGTGCTCTGTTGTTTAGAGGAAGACTGTGTGCCTCGCAAACGAAGAAATTAAGAAAGAAATATTGAAGGAAGCACACCAATCGGTCTTTACTATACACCCGGGAAGCACCAAGATGTACAAGGACTTGAAGGAACATTTTTGGTGGATTGGTCTGAAGGCTGATGTTGATGATTTTGTTGCCAAGTGTGAGACTTGCCAACGTGTGAAAGCCGTTCGACAACCTCCATCTGGATTACTTCAGCCTCTTCCTATTCCTAGTTGGAAGTGGGAGGATATCTCCGTGGACTTTGTGACTAGCTTGCCTCGGACAAGTAAAGGCAATGACATTGTGTGGGTGATTGTTGATAGGTTGACCAAATCAGCCCACTTCATTCCTATGAAGATCACTCATACTCTGGATAAGCTAGAAAGGCTTTACGTGGATAATGTGGTTCGTCCGCATGGTGTGCCATTGAGTATTGTTTCGGATCGTGATCCTAGGTTCACCTCAAGGTTTTGGAATAGTTTGCGAAGGCCTTGGGAACCCAATTGAACTTGAGTACAGCTCATCATCCACGATCGATGGACAATCCGAGCGGACAATTCAGACTTTGGAAGACATGCTCAGATCTTGTGTGGTGGATATGGGTGGTAATTGGGATGAACACCTAGCTTTGGTTGAGTTTGCCTATAACAACAGTTATCAAGCAACAATAGGCATGGCTCCATTCAAGGCTTTGTATGGTAGTACTTGTAGGACACCTTTGTACTGGACTGAGATAGGTGAAAGAAAAGTCTTAGGTCCTGAAATGATTGAAGCTACGAGTGCTATCGTAGATATGATAAGAGAAAGGATTAAGTACGCGAGTCAAGACAGAAATCTTATCTTGATAAGAGAAGGACCGATTTGGAATTTCAAGTTGGAGAGAAAGTATTTCTGAAGGTTTCACCAATGAAGGGTGTGATGAGATTCAATGTTAAGGGAAAGCTTAGCCCTCGTTACATTGGACCTTTCGAGATTTTGGAAAAGGTTGGACCTGTTGCGTATCGATTAGCATTACCTCCGCCTCTTGCTGGTGTTCACAATGTGTTTCATATTTCGATGCTCCGAAAATACATAGAGAATTCGAACACATTTTGCAGCAAGCACTGAAGGACTTAGTGCTGATTTGACCTACGATGAAGAACCGGCCGAAATCTTGGATAGGAAGGACAAGCAGCTGCGGAATCGCACCATCCCTTTGGTAAAGATTCGGTGGAAGAACCATACCTATGAAGAAGCTTCTTGGGAGAAGGAAGAAGACATGAAGGAGAAGTTTCCTTACCTCTTTGGAAGCACAGGTACGCTTTCAATTTCGAGGACGAAATTTCTTTAAGGGGGGAGAATGTAAAACCCAGCCCTAACCTTGACCCGGAAACCTTGTTATTTGTAGGTCCGATGACCCGAAGTAAAGTAAGAAGTCAGCTTTGGGCCATCCCGGTGGAGGACTTGGTGTCCGGCTTTGAATCCATGAAAGTTGATGATGAAGTTCTATTTATGGAAACCGAATCTTGATGAAGATCGGATTAGTTGATGGACTTGGAGTGCTCTCTATCTTGGTTTGAAGGCATTTCTACCTATTAGGTAAGTCACTTGACATGTGTGCAACACCCCTTTAGGATTGGATTTGATCTGGGTCTTCAATTCCTGTTTTGGAATTCTTGTCGGCATTGGTCGGATTGATTGGTCGATTGGACCGATCGACCAATCCACTCGACCAATGAGTGTTGTCTTTGGCAATTAGGTTTTGTTTGCTCTATTTAAGTCCAATCTCGAGTCTACTTCGTATTTGCTGCCTCCAAACTCTTTGGAACGAACCAAAGACCTCTGCAAGTCATCTCCCTTGCATCCTTGGTGATTTTCTTGACGGATCTTCGTTGAAACTCTTCCTTTTCATCAAAAGGTATGTCTACACTCTCTTCTTCTCCTCTATCTCTTATTTTCTTTCCTTTTTGAGTTGAGACAGTAGAGGAGATGATGCATTCTCTGTTGCAAACATCTCTGGACTTGTCTCTCATGATCATCCTAAGGATTAAAGGCTAGAACAATGATCTTAACCATGATCATTGCAAGCTTTTGAAGGAATCATGATCAAACCATGATCTAATCTTTGTTAAACTTCTGATTTGAATTCTGATCTCCTTGGATCTTCTATATTGATCATGTTAGTAGTTAATTGCTGTGTTTTCTTTTCATGATCCATGATCTATCAATCTCTAGTTGTTCTCTTCTACCATACTATGTGTTCTTCATGAATCATGGTAGTTACATATATGGTAGGTTTTATTTCCTTATTTAGATTTATGCTTTTAAGCCTATTTCCTTGAAGATCTAAGTATGTTTTCATGATACCTTTACCTGAAGCAATGATCCATCCTCCTATTGTTCTTGTCTTTGATTTCTATTTTGAATTCATCAAGATCCATGGTTGATCTAATTATGGTAACTTTTTGTTTCCTAATTTGGATCTTGATGTCTTGATTGGATTGGTGTTTTGAGGTCCCCTATATGTTAGAATACTACTGATGTTGTTTACCCCTTGATTAGTACCCTTTTGAACCACCAAATTCGGATTTCATATCTTAAAACTCTGTTTTTTTAGGCCTATCTGCATTGGTCGATTGATTGGTCGTTGGACCGATCGACCAATCCACTCGACCAATGAGTACAAGCAACTCCCGAATTGGTCTGTGTTGGATGTTTTGGTATCTTTTCTGTTAGGGATCTTTCCTAATATGTTGTATACACTTGTTTAGGACCTTCTTCTCAAGTTTGCCAAGATCTTACTTGATTTCTTAGGATTCCTTTGCGAGTTATAAAAGGTAAGGATGGTTATTTCCTTAATTACATAGATAGCATGAATCTAGTTTCTATATTTGAATATCATTGGGTTGTTTCCTAAATTAGATTCTTACAATGATATACTACTGTTGCATAACTTTAATTACAGTAGCATTACTTATTCATATTGAATTGACTCATGTATGATTTACTTATCAATTATATACAAGTGATTGTAATTATTGATTTCTTTCCATATATGAAGTTACCATATATGTGATGATATGAATTGATACATGTGTATGCTTAAGTATGGTTTGGAAAGGAGAGGTGTCCTTTTGACACTTCTGTCCTTGGACTACTACGGGAATATTATGGGATGTTTCCGGAGATGCCCTCTGGACACCTTCCTAAACTGTTGGATGACATATCTAGGATTGTGTAGTAGTGGTTGGCTAGGATGTCCTGTTATGTCAGACCCTAATCGGAGGGGTATTGAGACCGAACGACCCGTGGTAGCAATGGGGATTCATGGGCGCTCAAGACCGGTAACCAACCCGTGAGAGGACAGGAATCACACTGTGGGGGCCATTTATTGGTAGGGTTGCATATGGTTATACTTGGGCTCACGGGCGCTTAAGACCGGTAACCAACCCGTGAGAGGACGTGAGAGCTTCCCGTTTACCATATGTGGATGATCAATAGGGTTGATGAGTCCGTAGTCAGGGACTATGAGGACTCTAGTGTGAAGGATACCGGAAAGGATCGTCGGGGACGAGGAATGGACGTATCCGGATCGACTTGATGTAACTAAGTAGAAGACTTGCATTTGGCTAGGTTTTACCACGACATGCGCCGGTACTTAGACCAATGGTGATGTGAGAGAGTGGTGACTTAACCCCCAGCCATGGAATGTCCCGAGGGATGCCGGACCCATTACCAACTGATGATGAGTGATTGAGACCTTCCTAAAGAAGTACGGTGCTATGACTTAAAGCATGTCCGCCAATAGAGACCAGCATACATAGAGTTAGATTCATTCATTCATTGCTTGTCTCATATCATATTGCATTTATGTTTGTTCTCCAAATCCTGCCATTTATGATATTATGGATTTAATCGCTCTAATGAGTTTCTTTGAAACTCATTCCTTTATTGTACAATGTTTGTTAGACTATTCTGCAGTCTTGAGTATTATGACGGTCCCTATGAAGAAGCGCAAGGCGAAGAGGCATATCTCCGGGGAAGGTGATTGCGGTTACCACAATTACACCGAAGATCCCGCGAGTGGTTATGCTCCGTACGATGCTTAGTCCGACCATTGAGTGGAAGCGTCCTTGTGCCATTTATGAGATTTACACTTATAAGGATGATGTCTATAAAGTGGAAAACAATTTAGTTACCCATTGTACTTGCTACTGGGATTAGATTTTGTCTAGTTTATTCTCTTGTAGAGCTACTTTTCCGCTGGTTGTAGAGTGGGATTTTTGCCTCACTTTACTTATCTGTTTGACACTCTGATTATATCTAGTATTCTGATTTATTTATGATTCATTCTTTCCTTATTGGATCTATGGTTTATCTTCCGCACTTTTATTATGATTGTTCATGATTATGTTATTGTTTATGTGGGAGGTTGATTACTCGATACCTGATCTTCGGGCTGTGGATCACACTCTCGGGTATGCCAGATAGGGTACCGGCTGGGAGGATGTGACAGCTGGTGCAGGGCAGAATTGTCACTTTTTGGAAAATTAGGTTTTCGGAGCCCTATATATTCTAAATTCGATCTAATTCATACCACTTTGCCTCTTAGCTATTGGAGAACGTGAGAAGAACCCTAGAGCTTCCTCCTCAAGCCCAAGGTTGATTCCAAGCATCCGTGAGAGATTCCTCCATTGAATCTTCTTCTACAAGGTTAGTATCCGCATCTATTCTCTCTAGATCTACTCTAATCCTCATAGTCCTAAAGTGAATTCCCATTCACTTTATTCTTTCCGTGGACAAGATGGTTTGATTTCGGTTTAAACCTAGTATAATCTTCGTGATCTTAATTCTATTTGTGTTTTTTGACCCCTAACCTATGCTAAATCTATTCTTAAAGGAATTTTCAACCATGATCTACTATTTTCTTATCTCTAGAATGAATCCCCATTCATTCTAGTCTATCCATGAAATCTATGGATCGATCTCGAATTAAGCCTATTATATGAGCCAATAGATTTATACTCCAATGACCATGTTAGTTGCTTAGATCATGCTAGATAGTTTTATTAACTATTTTAGAATTTTCCTATTAATTTTGGAGTGTTCCGAACTTGAACGAAGAGTTTTTGAACAAAATTGTAGTTTGATGTCTGTACACAGTAGGTTTGGTCACCTGCCTTGGTCACCCCAAGCAACCAAAGGGGTGCCTGACAGCAACTTTGTTTTGTTTTGTCTCCGTTTTGTCTCCGATCATTAGGGTTTTATGCTAATGCTCTATACTTGTTTGTTAAGGGTTATTTTGGTGATTTTGGACTTAACCTCTGACCTCTTTCTTCAGAGATTATGAATTAAATATAAGGTGAGAGTACATTCACTCACAATTAACACATGCTTTGATATACCAGAACTCATGTGCAAGTATTAGCTACTGTAATAAAACTTTTTCTATAATGTTATACCTCTGTAATTCCAAAATATGTTTCATTATGTAAATTGCATACTTGAATGAATGAGAATTGATTTGATTGTGAGTTGGAATTTGTTATGATATTTATGGAATCATTGTGTGATGTGATTGCCTAAGTGTGGTTGTGGATTGGGGAATACCCTTTTGGCGTTTCTGTCATTGGACACTAGTGGAGGTGGTATGGGATGATTTGCTATGGTGCCCCTTGGCACTTTTTGCAACTACTAGATGTCATACCTAGGACTTGTTTAGATGAGTTTGGCTAGGAAACCCTGTCATGTCTAACGCCATCGGCAAGGGTATTGAAGCCAAGTGTGTCACATCCACTCAACCGGTACCCTACCTGGCATACCCGAGTGTGTGATCCATTGCCCCAAAGATCAAGTATCGAGAAAGCCAACCTCCTACATACACAATAACATAATCATGAATAAGATGTAATCAATGTGATACTATATAAACAATGAGATCAAGATAAGAAGAAGAGAGACAATACAATCAGAATGCAGAAAGAATGATACCAATATATAAATAATCAAAATGTAGTGTGCGGAAAATCACTCCACAACTACAATGGAAATGTAGCTCGAAACTAGAAGAAAAAGATTACAATGATTCTCAATAGGAAGGAATGAAAAGAAGTAATCAAACTAAGCTAATGTCTCTTCTAACTTATAGAGTGTATCTTCATAAACATAAACAAAAGAAACTAACTACGGCCGCTTCCAGTCCAAAGTAGAGCTAATCCTGATACGCAGCATGATCACTTGAGGGATCTTCAATATAATCTTTGTAACCACTAGCACCTTGGGAGTAGTATGCCTCATCGGCTTGCACCTTATAGTATTGGTCGTCATATTCTTCAGTTCCTGCAGAACAATCTAACAAAGATATTTGCACAAAAGGAGTGAGTTTGAAAGAACTCAGCAAGGCAAATTATTCCACAATAGCATAAATAACATGATAGCAAAACATAACATGATGCAATACGATATGAGACAGACAATGTGATGAGCATATTTATGTGTGAAATCTTAGAGCATAAAGCATGCATTTTACACACTTAGAATGGAGCTACCTTGGGTTTTATGTTGTTTTTGCAGATTTTAGGACATTCAATATTTAAGCAAATATTTGGAGTTTTGGGTATGAATTATGCAATTTTACACGTCAAGAGGTCCATTCAAATTCTCAAATGCGAAAATTGGCCTGATTTGGAGCATGATGAGCTAGAGATGTGATTATGGGCCAACTCTGAAATATTGAAGAGATAAAGAAGGCAAATTTGATCTACGGCTGAGATTATAAATTATCAATCATATCTACAGAGATATTATTGAGACAGTCCAAATGGAGAACAGAGTCCTTGCATACTTCAATATCTTATTTCCTATTGGGGATTTGATTAAAGAAAGAAAAAGAGAAAAAAGTATTATATTTAGAGAAGGAAGAGGCAAAAATCCCGTTTTTGAATGTCTCTGTCCAGTTTCAATCAAGCCCTTCATCGAACGGTCATCCAGTGTCCGATTGTGCTGATTTTTGGAGGCGAGATTCATGACTTCTTAAACCTCCAATCCAACGGTGGAATTATGCATCTGATCTCTCTATCTTGGTCCGATTAGTACGTCAAAACCCTAATTGGTTGAGTCAGATAGGAACCCTGAGTTTGATTCAAATTCTGTCAAGATTCATATCTCATGTAAACTCTATAAAAGGAGAGGATACTCCATCAAAGGGTAACATTTTCTAGAGCTTAGGATAAGCACATTTTCTTTTCTCTTTAGTTTATTTAGGCTTTCTTTAGTGTTCTTTGCTTGCATTTCTGAGATTTTAATTTCTAGATTGAATGTTTAGGTTTAATTTTTTTATGTAATGCAATTCAAGTTTAAGTTTCAAGTTCAAGTTTCAAGTTTTTAGATTCGTTTTTCTCTGGGTCTAGCAATTGTAGATTTAGATCATTCTAGATCTAGATCTGGTTGTTAGGGTTGATTGAGATTCGAATCATTTGTTCAATAAGTAAGTAACCTTCTTTATTAATCTTCTCTCCTCCCTCCATTCCCGCTTCTATCTACCCCCTCCATATTCTTAATTTAAGATTTACTTTAAGCATTTGTTTATTGTTCTCCTTTCCCCTGGATCCTTGATCAGAGATGCCTACAGTCATGCTTCTCTTTGGTTAAGGTTTCCATTTTACTTTCTACAATTTACTTTCAGCATTTGTTTGTTGTTCTCCCTTCCCTTGGATCCTTGATCAGAGATGCCTACAGTCATGCCTCTCTTTGGTTAAGGCTTCCTTTTCCTTTTATTGCTTTGTTTATTGCTTTGTTATTTACTTTTTGTTATTTACTTTCTGCACTGTTTTTTTCTTGAATATCCGTTCCCCCGATCGGTTGACTGTAAGTTACGGCAAAGGGTCCACGGTCAAAGTCATTATTATTATACTCCCCTTCCCTCAACCCAGAGCTGACACTCAGATCACTTCCCTTTTCCTTTTATTTTTACTGTTCGCATTTTTTCCTGTCTCTTACTTATGCATTGATTGTGTTTAAATTATTTTTCGTTTCAATTCGATTGCATTAGATGTATGGATTAGGATCGTTTAGTTTAGTTAATTAGTTAACAAAAATTGAATCATTTCACTCTCGCATTACTATTAAAAAGTTAAATTCTAAGTGGCATATCTCCTTGAGATCGACCCGTTAGCTACACGATACCGTGCGTTTGCAGTTACTTTAAAAACTTTTTTATAAACTAAAGAAAGCCTAAATAAACTATTGAGAAAAGAAAATGTGCTTCTTCTAAGCTCTAGAATACGTTCCCCTTTGATGGAGTATCCTCTCCTTTTATAGAGTTTACATGAGATATGAATCCTGATAGAATTTGAATCAAACTCAGGGTTCCTATCTGACTCAGCCAATTAGGGTTTTAACGTACTAATCGGACCAACTTAAAGAAATCAGATGCATAATTCCACCATTGGATTTGAGGTTTAAGAAGTCATGAAGTTCTCCTCCAAAAATCATCACGATCGGACACTGGATGACCGTTTAATGAAGGGCTTGATCGAAACAGGACAGAGACATTTATAAACGGGATTTTTGCCTCTTCCTTCTCTAAATATAATTATTTTTTCCTCTTTCTCTTTCTTTAATCAAATCCCAAATAGGAAATAAGATATTGAAGTATGCAAGGACTCTTTACTCCATTTGGACTCTCTCAATAATATCTCTATAGATTTGATTGATAATTTATAATCTTAGTCGTAAATCAAATTTGCCTTCTTTAGTTCTTCAATATTTCGAAGTTGGCCCATAATCACATCTCTAGCCCATCATGCTCCAAATCAGGCCCATTTTCGCATTTGAGAATTTGAATGGACCTCTTGACGTGTAAAATTGCATAATTCATGCCCAAAACTCCAAATATTTGCTTAAATATTAAAAAGTCCTAAAATTTGCAGAAACAACATAAAACCCAAGGTAGCTACATTCTAAGTGTGTAAAATGCATGCTTTATGCTCTAAGATTTCACAAATAAATGTGCTCATCACAATGCATGTATGAATCTAACTCTATCTATGCTGATCTCTATCGGCAGACATACTTTAATTCATTGCACATACTTCTTTGGGAATGTCTCAAATCACTCAGCATCGGTTGGTAATGGGTCCTGCATCCCTCTCGGACATTCCATGGCTAGAGTTTAGGTCACCGCTCTCTCACATCACCATTGGTCTAAGTATTGGCGCATGTCAAGGTAAAGCCTAGCCCAATGCAAGTCATCCACTTGGTTATATCAACTCAGATCCAGATACGTCCATTCCTCCCCTCTTGGGATCCTTTCCGGTATCCTTCACACTAGAGTCAGTGTATTCCCTCTCGGACTACGAACTCACCAACCCTATTGGTCATCTACAAATATTAGATGGGAAGCTCTCATGTCCTCTCACGGATCTGGAGCACCCATGAGGCCAAGTCTACTATTTGCAACCATACCAATGAATGACCCCCACAATGTGATTTATGTCGTCTCACGGAGATAACTCATCGGTCTTGAGTGCCCACAACTCCCCATTGCTACCATGGGTTACTCAGTCTCAATACCCTTCCGAATAGGGTCTGATATAACAAGGACATCCTAGCCAAACACCGCTAGACAAGCCCTAGGTATGACAACCAATAATCCGGGAAAACGTCAAAGGGCACCATCAGAAATATCCCATACTATTCCCACTGATGTCCAATGACAGAAATGTCAAAAGGACATTCCCCAATCCCAAATCATACCTAATCAATCACAATCCCAATTCAGTTATAACATACACAATTAATATCCCACCATATAGAAAGATACATAATAACATGATCAATTGCATATGTAAATGACAAGAATAAGTATTCACAATAACAAAAGAATACATGAATATGGTACTATTGTACTTGAAGTACTTACAGCAGTAATACAATACTAAGAAAATACAATAATGATAGTGAATCTATGAAATTCCCAGAATAGAAACTAAGATTCACGAAATCTATGTAATTATGGAAACAATTGTCCCTTACCTTAAATAGATTCGAAGATATTCCAGAGATCAAAGAGATCAAGTCCAAAGTTAGCAAATAAACCCTGGACAAGCATAGATACAACATTAGGAGAAAAACCTAGAAGATCGGAGGTCAAACAGATCAAATCGGACGAAAGCATCAATGCTGTCCACAGCTGGCTGACTAGTTGGTTGACTGATCCAGTCAACCAGGTGAACAGTAACCGAAGCCAAAACTGAATTTCTTTTATCCGAAACTCATCTTCCGGGACTCGAAACACTCTGAAATTCAAAAGGAATCTTAGAAACAGTAAACTAAGACTATGTAGAAAAGATTAATCATCAAACAAGGATCAAAACCATGACTTTCTATTTTGAAAGTATGACTTTTTAATTTTGATCAAAGCATGGTTTTCAATGAAAACAACCATGGATGCAAGAGAGAATGATGCATCATATCAAGAGGATCATTAGCAATGGATCAGAGATGAATACTATCATAAACTTAAATCTAATATGCTAGAGAAATCATATTAAAAGAATGATCATGCTTTCATGAAGAAAATCATATAATCATGCCTAGAATCAAGTATGTGAATCATAGCATTCATAGAATGGATGGAGATTCATTCTAACTCAAAGGAGACTGTAGAAGAGGTGTTTGCAAGGTTGCAATACCTTCTTCACAATCACACTAGTAAGAACAAGATCAAACAACAGTAAATCAAAGAGAAAACAAGAGATTACTAACCTTGAAGATGAACTTGAGATGAAGAACAATAGATCTTGCAAGAGTTCTTCACAACCACCAAGGAGAGGCTTTGAGAGAGGCTTCACACGTTCTCAGAGAGTTCTAGCAACAAAGGAGGCTAATAACCACGAAGTCTACTTAAATAGAACCTTAAAAGACCTAAAAACCAAATATTCTTGGATTTCATGATCAGCTGGCTGGTCGACTGGGTAGTCAACCAAGCTAGGACAGCAAGCCTAGAAAGGGTTTTGGAGGCCTAGATCAACTCAAATTCAAGTGGGCTTCTTCCCACTTCTCAATTGACTAATCTAGGTCAGAGAATTACCTTCAAATCATGTCCAAGAGTGCATTAGGTCCATCAACTAATCTCTCCTTCTTCAAGGAGCAGTTCTTATCAAACACTACCAAAGCTTCCGATTATGGAGCACCATCATCAATCTCCATGGGTTTGCAGTCAAACACCATGTCTTCTTCATAGAGGGCCCATAGTTGTCTTCTTCCTTCACTTCGGGTCTTCGGACCTACAAACAACAGGGTTTCCAAGTCAAGGTTAGGGTTGGATTTCACAGAGTGACCCATGGTAGCAATGGGGATTGTGGGTGCTTAAGACAGGTAACCAATCCGTGAAAGGACATGATCACATTGTGGGGGCCATTCATTGGTAGGGTTGCCCATAATAAGCCTGAGCTCATGGGTGCTCAAAACTGGTAACCAACCTGAGAGGACATGAGAGCTCCTCGTGTATTATATTGGATGACCAATAGGGTTAAGAGTTTGGTTGGAGCCATAGGATACGATGACTGTAGGGAGGGAGGTACTGGAATGGATTGCCTAGGCACAAAAGGGAGGCTATCATACTAGAATAGACTGTCTAATGCACAGAAGGGAGGTATCTGACTCTTAGTTGATATGACTTAGTAGAGGACTATGCATTGGGCTAGGTATAACCCTGACACGTGCCAATACTCATAGCAATGGTGGGGTGAGATAGTGGTGACCCTAAACCCCAACCATGGAATGTCTGAGATGGATGCCCTAACTCAATTACCGCGGAAAACCCGAGATACTAAGATGGTTGAGGGAAGACTGACTAAGACTACCCAAAGAAGTATGGTGTTCTATCTTAATGCGTGTCTGCCACTATAGACTAGCATATATAGAGTTAGAAGCATACTTGCATTATTGTTTCATATCATTTGCATCATGCTTGTTCTGAACTGTTTGTAGTTGTCTATTATGATTGAACTACTTGCAGAGTTATGTTGAGCTCACCCTTTGGGGGATATGTTTTCTTTATATTTTTTTGCAGGTACTTATGATTGTGAGAGCCAAGACTACGAGGCCACAAGGCCACAACAAGTGACTCGTATTACATGTAAGATCTTGGTTGTTATGAACATAATGGTGAAGATTTTTAGTGTGACAATGGTGCATACAAGGATTAGTCCTATTTTGGAGCTAGCGTGCCCGTATTTGGATATGAAAGTCTTCAAGTTTAGACATACTTTATTTGAGTTTAGGGAGTTGTATGAGTAGACTTAGTTTTTCCTTAGTTTATTCAATTGTAATACTTTAGAGTTTTGACCTAACTTCTGCGTTGATCTATAGAGTTATTTTCTGCTATACTCTATATGTGAAACCCAGCCCTAACCTTGACCCGGAAACCTTGTTGTTTGTAGGTCCGATGACCTGGAGTAAAGGAAGAAGTCAACTGTGGGCTATCTCAGTGGAAGATATGAAGTTTGACCCTGAACCCATGGATGTTGATGTTGGTGATCCAATTATGGAAACTTGCTCTGAACTAAAAAGGAAACTGCACCTGATTGAAGATGAGATTAATTGAAAGACTTGGAGTATTATCTGACTTGGTTTGAAAGCAATTCTAGACCCTAGGTAAGTCATTTGAGGTATGTGTTAACGCTCTTTAAGTTTGGTGTTCATTTGATCCTCCAAATCCCAACTTTGGCCTTGCTGTCATGCTTGGTCGATTGATTGGTCGACTGAACCAATCGACCAATGAGATCGGATTTTGCTAATTAGGTCGTGGCTGCTCTATTTAAGTCCACCCTTGAGGTTATTCTGTCTCCTCTGCCTCCTAAACCTCTAGAACGAGTCAGAGCTCCATTCCAATCAATTCCTTTGCACCCTAAGTTGGATTTATGCAAGAACTCTTACATTTCTCTTCTTCTTGCATCAAAAGGTATGTCTACACTCTCTTCTTCTTCCCCATCTCTGTTTTTCTTTTCTTTTTGGACTGAGACAGTAGAGTAGATGCTGCATCCTCTATTGCAAACATCTCTCCACTCATCTCTCATGGTTTTCTAAGGGTTGATGGCTAATATAATGATCTTAATCATGATTATTGCAAGTTTTTGAAGGAACCATGATCTTCTCTTTGATTTTCTTCTTTGATTCACCTTTTGATTCGAATTCTTATATTCTTAGATCTGTTTTCTTGCTTAGACTAGTGTACAATCTCTATGTTTTCTTTACTAGATTAGTAATCCATCAATCTCTGGTTTTCCCTTCATGATCATACCATGTTTTCTTCAAAAACCCTGACTGTTACTTTTATGGTAAGTTTTGTTTCCTTATGTGTATCTTTAGGTTTTGATCAATGATAGGGTTAGACTTGTTTTTTAGTACTAGTACACTGTCATTGTAATTCCCTTCTTGTATGGTGGTGTTTCAGATTGCAAAATTCTGGTTTCAGATCAGAAACCTCTTTTTTTTGTTACTGACTCAGTTGGTCAACTGGGTTAGTAGACCAATCAATCGACCAATGAAGATAGTAGCTCCTTTCTGATTTGTTTGATCTTCTGCCTTTTAGACTTCTTTCCTAATAAGGTATGTATACTTGTTTAGGATCCTCTTGCCAAGTTTAGAAAGATTCTCCTTGATTCTTGGGATTCTCTTCAAAGTTATATAAGGTAAGGATGGTTACTTCTATAATTACATAGATTGTGTGATCTTAGTTTCTATATTTGAATCATTCAGATTGTTACCATAAATAGATTCTCTTATGGATACACTACTGATGCACTTACTTCAATTACAGTAGCATTACTTACTTGCATTCTTTAGTTTATAAATATCTTTTATTGTCAATTGTATATGAGATGGATTATGTTATTGTATACTTTCTATATGAGGAATTACTAGAATTTGTGTATGATATGATTGACTAGTGATTGTGACTGATTAGGTATGGTTCGGGATGGAGAGGTGTCCTTTTGACACTTTTGTCCTTGGACATCAATGGAAATATTATGGGATGTTTCCGGGGATGCCCATTGACACCTTCTTGAATTGTTGATTGTCATAACTAGGACTATCTAGCAGTATTTGGCTAGGATGTCCCCGTTGTATGAGACCCTAATCGGAAGGGTATTAAGACCGAATGACCCGTGGTAGCAATGGGGATTCATGGGCGCTCAAGACCGGTAACCAACCCGTGAGAGGACAGGAATCACATTGTGGAGGCCATTTATTGGGAGGGTTGCATATGGATAGACTTGGGCTCATGGCCACTCAAGACCGGTAACCAACCCATGAGGGGACATGAGAGCTTCCCGTTTACCATATGTGGATAACCAATAGGGTTGAGGAGTCCATAGTCTTGGAATATGAGGACTCTAGTGTGAAGGATATCGGAAAGGATCCCGAGAGGGGAGGAATGGACGTATCTGGCTCTGACTTGATATGACTGAGTAGAAGACTTGCATTTGGCTAGGCTTAACCTTGACATGCGCCAGTACTTAGACCAATGGTGGTGTGAGAGAGCGGTGACCTAAACCCTAGCCATGGATTTGTCCGAGAGGGATGCAGGACCCATTACCAACCGATGATGAGTGATTTGAGACTTTTCCTAAAGAAGTATGGTGCTATGACTTAAAGCATGTCTGCCAATAGAGACCAGCATCCTTAGAGTTAGATTCATGCTTTCATTGTCTGTCTCATATCATATTGCATTATGCTTTGCTTTATATTCCTGCCATTTATGTTATTGTGGATTTAACCTGCCTTACTGGGTTTCTTTCGAAACTCACTCCTTTTGTACCATATCTTTTGTTAGACTTCTCTACAGGTTTGGATTACTATGACGGTATGTACGAGCAAGTGCAGAGTGAAGAGGCATATTTCCCGCAAGGTGATAGTTGTTACGACGATTACTGTGAAGATCCCTCGAGTGGTCATGCTTCGTACCATGATTAGTCCATCTGTGGAGTGGAAGCGTCCTTGCCTTATCTCAGAAGCCTATACTTACAAGGATGTTCTTTACAAAGTTGAAAACAATTTAGTTACTTCTATTACTTCTTTTTGGGATTAGTTGTAATCTCTTTTCTTTCCTTTTTGGGCTACTTTTTCCACTGTTTTGGTAGAGTGAGTTTCCGCCTCACTTTAATCCTTGACATGACATTATCTATTACCTTTTTGCACTCTGATAATTATATAATCTTTTCCTTCCTTATTTGGATCTCTCATTTATATTGGCACATTGATTATTTATGTTCATGATTATGTTATTGCTTATGTGGGAGGATGATTTCCTTGATACTTGTTCCTTGGGACTGTGGATCACACACCCGGGTATGCCAGTTAGGGTACCAGCTGCAGGGATGTGACACTATAGTTATTTCTTTGATTGATATCATTTTATTCCGCACTTTGATTATACTTTGAGATTTATTTTGAAATCTTTCTTTGATTTGTTTCTTAATATAATTATACAATGATTATTCCTTGCTCTCGATTATATTATTATCCAATGTGGGTATATGATCGCCCTAAACTTGACCATGGGATTGTGGATCACACATCTGGGTATCGCATTTAGGGTACTGGCTTGGTGTATGTGATGCAACCAATCCATGGCAATACCATAACATAGACGAGAAGCATGAGGGGAAGTATTTGGACCTAGAATGATGTGACTGAGTGGTTAACTTGCATTAGGTTAGGCTTATCCTTGACATACGCCAGTTCTCATATCAATGGTGTGGTGGGAGAGTGGTGACCTAAACCCTAGCCATGGTGATAGTTCGAGAAGGATGATTGTACCCCTTACTTCGGATCTCAAGACCGGTAATCAACTCGTGAGAGATCAGAATGACAAGACCTACGCAAAAGAGGTTGGTGACCTATCTAATGCGTGTTTACCACATAGAGACTAGCATCAGTTAGAGTTTAGTTGCATTGTTGCATTTCACTTCATATCATTATTAATTGATTGATATATTGACTTGAGCTATTGTCACACCCCACCCGCCGGTCTCAGTTACCAACCCGACAACCTGTGGGAGTGATCCGTCACAGGATCTACGGTTTTTATCCATCAATAATAATGAATGCAAGTAAATAGAATTATGAGCAAGAATAAGTTCAATAATTAAATAAAAGGATTACAGAAGTCCAAATACTCTAATAAAATAATCCAGGAAAGAATAAATTATCTAAAAAGAATATGAGTTAAGCGAAAGCAATCAAAAAGAATTAAATGATTTTCTTTCCAGTTTCTTTCTCTAAAGCTAGATAATGTTTCTCATGTATTTCAAGAAGAGGAGTCCTTCAATTCTTTTCCATATGGTAGGCAAGTTGTCTGGCCACTTGTCTCCTACATCCATCAATGGTGCTGTAAACGTACTCCATGCAACCGCAAGAGCTCTCGCACAGGCTATCTCCATTTCCCATTGCCAGTGCCACATCTTCTTCATACGAGAAGGTTCCTTCATGGGAAACCAGTCCATCTTCCAACATATATCCCATCTGTACAAGCTAATTTAACATAGACAAATAAAGGAATGAGTTCTGACGAACTCAGTAAGAACAACAATAATTCTCATCCATATGCCAATCATCAAAAAATGAATATATGATATGCAAAAGTATGAATGCCACTAAGATCTAACTATGCAAGTCTCTAACAGCTGGCATGCTTTAAGATATACACCAGTCCTCCTCTGGGTAGGTCTAGTCACTCTGATCTGGCAAGGACTGGCTACCTCTGTAGGGATTCTGGGTAAAGGGGTAAGTCCACACCTAGCTCTTAAACCATGGCTGGGGTTAAGTCAACACTCTCTCACCACGACCATTGGTAATGAGTATTGGCGCATGTCGGGGTTTCTAATCCAATGCAAGTCATAATGGTAACATACTACATGAAGTCCAGATACATCCCCTATGGCACCAACCAACTCGGTTCAGTATCCTTCGCAACCTAGGAATAAGAACCCTCATGGACTGGCTATAGCTATTGGACTCCACTCCCTAACCCTATGGTCATCCACATATTGTTAGGGCGGAAAGCTCTCATGACTCCTCACGACACCATGTCCGTTCCTTGGACGTCCATAAGCCCAACCCTAACATATGCAACCCTACCAATTATATGAGCAGCAGTGGACCACTGAGTCTCCGCACGGACTGGTTAACGCTAAAGAATGGAACAGAGTCACGTCACTACCATCACAGGTCATCCGGTTTCAATTCCCCTACTGAAAGGGTAGTAGTATGTGGGGAACCTAACCATGAGATTCTAGACTCTACTTAGGTATGCCATCCAGTAGTCATGAAGGCACTAGAGGCATCAGTGGGCATATGTCCTGTCACATCCCCCTAGCCGGTACCCTAACTGGCATACCCGGGTGTGTGATCCACAGCCCCAAAAATCAAGTATCGAGGAAATCATCCTCCCACATATGCAATAACATAATCATGAACAGATAAAATCAAGTGTAATATTATAAATAAAAGATCTAATCAGGAAATGTATATTAGTATAATCAAAGTGCGGAAAATGATACCAGATGTAAGCACATCAAAAAGAAGTAAAGTGAGGCGGAAACTCACTCCACAATTACAGCGGAATGTAGCACGTAAGTCAAAAAAGAATTACAACTGTTTCTAAAGAAAAGTAAGGAAAGAAAATCAAACTGAACTACGAGTTTTCTATCCTATAGATAACATCTTCAAAGTAATGGACTTCATCAATCCAACAGAGATGTTCCAACTCTACGTTACGCCTAATCGTAATACGCAACTTGATCACTCGAGGGATCATCAGTGTGATCTTCATAGTTGCCAGTACTTTACGATCCTTCATAGTAGTCAGTACCTGTGGAATAATCTAACCAAAATGATTGCACAAAAAGGAGTAAGTTCGAATGAACTCAGCAAGGCAAGTTAACTCATAACAACATAAAAAACATACAACATAACATAACAAAATGCAATGCAAATAAAACACATAATGTATGTATGCATTAAACTCTATGTATTTTGGTCTCTATTGGCAGACATGCTTTAAGTCATAGCACCGTACTTCTTTGGGAAGGTCTCAGTCACTCGGCTCCGGTTGGTAATGGGTCCGTCATCCCTCTCGGACAATCCATGGCTGGGGTTAAGTCACCGCTCTCTCACATCACCATTGGTCTAAGTACTGGCGCATGTCAGGGTTAAGCCTAGACCAATGCAAGTCATCTACTCAGTTACATCAACTCAGCTCCAGATACGTCCATTCCTCCCCTCTCGGGATTCTTTCCGGTATCCTTCACACTAGAGTCAACGTATTACCTCTCGAACTACGGACTCATCAACCCTATAGGTCATCCACATATAGTAAACGGGAAGCTCTCATGCCGTCTCACGGGTTGGTTACTGGTCTTGAGCGCCCATGAGCCCAAGTCTATCCATATGCAACCCTACTCATAAATGGCCCCTCAATGTGATTCTCGTCCTCTCACGGATATAACTCACCGGTCTCAAGCGCCCGTGAATCCTCATTGTTGCCACGGGTCGTTCGGTCTCAATACCCTTCCGAATCGGGTCTGATATAACGGGGACCTCGTTGCCAAACACTACTAGACAGCCCTAGGTATGACAACCAATGATTCGAGAAAGAAACCTCTCAATCCCAAACCATCCCATACTATTCCCTCCGATGTCCAAGGACAAAAGTGTCAAAAGGACACCTCTCAATCCCAAACCATACCTAATTAAACACATTCTCAGATCAATCATGACATACAAAATCAACAACTCATCATACAAAGAGAATGTAAAAGCATAATCCAATCATTAAACCATATGCAGTAATAAGCATTTCATACAATCTTGAATAATGAAAAAGAAGACATAAGTGAAGTGCTATTGTACTTACAGTAGTACATCAGAAGTATAAAATACAAGAAAAGTAAATAAACTCAGAGTTTCTTAAAGTAGAAACCAAAGAGTACGTAATCTATGTTATTATGAAACAACTGTCCTTACCTTGATTATCGTCGAAGATAATCCAAAGATCAAAGAGAGAGGCTCCACGCTTAGCAATTAAACCCCTAACAATCATAGATATAGCATTAGGAAAGATGCCTAAAAGATCAGAGAGCAAACAAATCAAACGGAGTGAAAAACAAAACTACTGACTTCATTGATCGATTGATTGGTCTACTGGACCAATCGACCAATCAGTTGACCAACAGAGTCAGTACGAAGCAAATACGAGAATTCCGATCCGAAACTCAATCTACAGGGTTCGGAACTTCACGAAACTTGGAGGTAATTTATAGGATAGTATTCTAACACTAAGGGAGTAAAGATCGGGCACTAATAATGATCAAAAACATTACCTAGTTAAAATCATGGTTTCCCCCAATTGGAAGAAAAACCTAGAATTCGATAAAAATATACTATGGAACTCCTAGAAAAGACAAGGGATGATTTAGATCACATCCAAGAAAAAGGTAATCAAAATCAAATACAAGTACATCATGAAAATTAGATTCGGTTGGCTAAGAAATCAGATCCATAAGAAGAACTAGGTTTCAAACGGATCTTACAAGAATTAGGGTTGAGATCTCTATGCTGATCATAAACCCTAAAGAAAGAATGAGATCATGGAAGAGATGGTTGCAAGAATGCAGTATCTTCTTCCCAATCTCAATCAAGAACAAGATCGAAGAAAGAATAAATTACAATACAAAAGAGATACTAACCTTAGACTGATAGATCGGAGATGAGAGGCTTCAGATCTTGCAGAGGAATCTTTGAAATCACCGAAGAGAGTTTCAAATGAGTCTTCCCACGTTCTTAGAGTGTTTTGGAGGCAAGGATACTAAGAAACATGAAGTGTGTTTAAATAGAGAATCAAAAACCCTAAAATTGGAGTTTCTCGGATTTAACACACCATTGGTCAAATGCTTGGTCGACTAGCCTAGTCGACCAATCAGGTCAGCAAAGTTCAAACAGGGAATTGGAGGATCAAATGAACACCAAACCCCAAGGGATTTTGCACACACATCAAGTGACATACCTAGTGTTTAGAAATGCCTTTGAACCAAGTCAGATAACTAATCTCATCTTCAGACAGGTGCAACTTTCTTTCCAAATATGCACAGACTCCCAAGCATGGAACTCCATCATCAATCTCCATGGGTTCTTGGTCAAACACCATGTCTTCTACTGAGATGGCCTATAGTTGGCTTCTTCCTTTACTCCGGGTCTTCGGACCTATAAACAACCGGGTTTCTGGGTTAGGGTTAAGGCTAGGATAGGGCTGGATTTCACATTCTCCCCCCCCCCCTTAAAAGAAATTTCATCCTCAAAATTGAAAGCATACTTGAACTTCCAAAAAGTTGAGGAAACTTCTCCTTCATAACTTCTTCCTTCTCCCAAGAAGCTCTTTGGGGGTATGGTTCTTCCACCGAATCTTCACCAAAGGAATGGTGCGATTTTGTAGTTGCTTGTCCTTCTTATCTAGGATTTCAGCTGGCTCTTCATCATAGGTAAGATCAGCACTAAGTCCTTCGGGCGCTTGCTGTAGTATGTGTTTTGGATCTTCTATGTATTTCCGAAGCATCAAAACATGAAACACATTATGCACTGCAGCAAGAGATGGAGGCAAAACCAAATGATACGCAACAAGTCCAACCTTTTCCAGAATCTCAAAGGGTCCAATGTAACGAGGGCTAAGCTTTCCTTTGACATTGAATCTCATTACACCCTTCATAGGTGAAACCTTCAAGAAAACTTTCTCCCCAATTTGGAATTCCAAATCGATCCTTCTCTTATCAGCATAGGATTTCTGTCTTGACTGAGCAGACTTAATCCTTTCTCTAATCATGTTGACCATTGCGCTTGTAGCTTCAATCATCTCCGGACCTAAGACTTTTCTTTCACCAGTCTCAGTCCAATACAAGGGTGTCCTACAAGTACTACCATGCAAAGCCTTGAATGGAGCCATGCCTATTTGTTGCTTGATAACTGTTGTTATAGGCAAACTCAACCAAAGCTAAGTGTTCATCTCAATTTCCACCCATATCCACTACCCAAGATCTAAGCATATCTTCCAAGGTTTGAATTGTCCACTCAGATTGTCCATCAGACTGTAGATGATGAGTTGTACTCAAGTTTAATTGGGTTCCCAAGGCCTTTTGCAAACTGTTCCAAAACCTTGAGGTGAACCTAGGATCACGATCAGAAACAATACTCACTGGCACTCCGTGCAGACAAACTACATTATCCACATATAGCCGAGCTAGCTTATCCAAAGTATGAGTGATCTTCATAGGAATGAAATGGGCTGATTTGGTCAATTTATCAACAATTACCCATACAGTGCCATTACCTTTAATTGTCCGAGACAAGCTAGTCACGAAGTCCATAGAGATATCTTCCCACTTCCAGCTAGGAATAGGAAGAGGCTGAAGTAATCCAGATGGGGGTTGATGAACGGCTTTCACACGCTGACAAGTCTCGCACTTGGCAACAAAATCATCAACATTGGCCTTCAAACCAATCCACCAAAAATGTTCTCTTTAGTCCTTATACATCTTGGTGCTTCCAGGGTGTATTGTAAAGATCGACTGGTGTGCTTCCTTCAATATCACTTTCTTGATTCCTTCATTAGCTAGCACACAAAGTCTACCTCTAAACAATAGGGCACCATCCATAGATATACCTGATGCGTCCAAAATCTGCTCAGCCCTTGGATCTCCGGGTGATGTCCTGCAAAACGAAAGCGTCAGATGTGGCCCGACCGCTGGGGTCGGGAGTCCACCTCCGAAGGCTAAGTCAGTTTATGAACTTAATCACAAACGGCTCTGCTAGAAGCGCAGAGCTAAGGAATGAAGAACTGGGAAAGGTGATCTAGATAGCAGATCGCTGATAGTTTAGGTCTATCAGTATGTATCTGAACCTAAGTCTCAAATAGTATTCTTTTTTGATCCCCTCACCTTGTATGGTAGTGAGATTTATATATAGTGTACCTTCGAATCTCCTTCGTTGGATGCACTTGAGCCTTCTTCGGGTAGTCGCTGGATCTTATCCGTGAGATCCGTTGAGCAATAGACTTCTACTTGTTTGGCTAGTAGAGGACTCCTGAGATAACCTTTAGGTTATACGATGTTTATCCCTTCAATAATGATTATCCACAGCCGTCAATTCGAGTCTGCCATCATTAGGGTGATTACCCTAATCCATAAGTAGGATTAGGGCATGCTTGCGGCCAAATAAGCTTTCTTCTTCAGCAAGCCATCTTCTGGATCCGGTTCGCTCGGGAGCGAGTCGGTTCTCTCCATCTCGACCGGGGTCGAGGGTCGGACCAGGTATGAACCCGGTCGGATCATAAACTCTCCATATCACGAGCCCCCCTGCACTGCCGTTCGGTCGATCCCAAGGGCTTGGTTTTTAACTGGGTTCGTCGTCAGGTGATAATCTCTGCGTGCTTCATTAAATGTCATATCACATTTAATGCGGTGGTCACTTTTCCTCGAGCGTTGCTGAGTGTAAGGCCACATATCTCCTTGCAGCTTGATCTGTCGTGGCTCACGTCATCCAAGCGACGGTTTCCGAACGCCTATTTCGGATTCGTGAGTTCAAACTTTCAAAACTTCTTGCAATCTTGATCGTTGATTTTGAATCAATCTCGATCGTTCAGATTCCCGAACACTCGTGCGGGAGTTTTAAAAGCGGTTCGTTGTCTTCGTAGGTTTCATTCTTCCTGTCTGGAATTTGAACCTTTGTTGTCTGCTTCGCGCCTTCCTGCCTTCAAGCTTCCGTCTCACTGAATCAGTAAGTTTACTGGTCTTTTTCTTTTTGTAGTTTACTGAAACGAGTAATGGCGGACGATAGGGCTTCTTCTGTACCCAGTGTTGGTAATAGCAGTGATGCTTTTGCTTCTCCTGCTCCCAAACAGTCGGATAGTGATAACAAAACCCTAACTGTCCTCTGGCGCGAGTTTGCTGAAGTTTCTCAAAAAGGTTTCGAAAGAAAAACCGAAACTTCTCCTGTCCTTCTCGAGTCTGGATCTTCCAAGATTGTCGAGTTTTCTAGGTAGCCTCAAACCTCCGGGTCCAGTGGTGGACCTGGCTCTGTTCCCTCCATTTACAATGAGGAAACCCTTCTTTCAGCTGTCCAAGATTTTGATCTTCCTCCCTCATATCAGGTTAGGGCTCCCCACCCCGATGAGAGGGTTGATTCATCCCTTTCGGGTGAATTTTCTCGTATATAGATGCACTGGAAAGCGGGGTTCGCTTTCCCTTTTTTAATCCCTCCCAGATGGGTTTTTCTGTCCAAACGCAATAAGGCTGAACTTGATTGGAGGGGCAGCATCCTTGTTAAAGGAAGTTGCCCTTCTAACCACAAAAGATGGCGCGAACGATACTTTTTCTGTCGAGCGCCTCCATCAGATCTTAACTTCCCAACCACCTGGAGGAGGTTTACTTCTTCTTCCGAGAGTAACCGAGGCCTTCCCTTATCTAGAGAAGACGAGGCGGCCATCAGGAAGATCAAATCCATTCCGTGGTATCAAGAGATACATGGATTTGAAGTGGAGTATAACTCCATCCTTCAAGATCGGGGCTTGGCTCATTGTGAGCTTCTTAACCATCGTCCTTTAATTTGATCGAAGTGATATGTTTTGAATTTCGACTCTTGTCCTTCTTCTTTGCAAGTGCCTCCAAGAATGAACCCCGAAAGCCTGCGGGTGAAGGCCGCTAGGGCCGTTGTGACAGCCGAGCAACGATCGCCCTGTGGTCTTGACCGTAGATCAAGAGGCTTCTCTTCCCTCTCCCGACCCCTCTTATAGGGGTATCAGGAATATCAGGCCTGTAGCTGATGCTTCGGGTAAAGGGAAGAAACCGATGGTGGAGAGGTCTAATGTCTCTTCCTCCGCCCGGACCAAGAGGAGGCATGACACAATTGATGCTCCCTCCAATAAAAAATCCAAAGCTTCAACGGATGGTGAGGAGGTCTTCACCCCCCAGTGGACCCTGAAGATGACCGACAGGGTTACTCGGGATCCCGAGAAAGCTGCAGAATGGAGCTCCCTTAGTCTTGCTCCTTCTGATCGCCAGGAGTTTGAAGCCCTGGATGACACCTCCCTTGTTAGTCAATCTACCAGGTACCGGTCTTCTTGCTTAGTTGTTTTCTCATAATTCCTTATGACTTCTTCTTATATTTTCCGCCTTCTCAGGAATGTTGTGTTGAGCTTTTATCAACACATGGAAGCATTGAGCCGGGTTGGTCGCACCAGCTCTTTGCTGCAAACCTGTGAAGAGAATTTGGCGAAAGCCAATTCTGAAATAGACCAGCTGACTGCAGCTGCCGTGGAGCTGCAGAAAAAGCATGAGGAAGAAGTGATCTCCCTCAAGGAGGCCCTCGAAGCGTCGAAGATTCGTACTGCTGCTGCCGAGCGCGAGGCCAGGAAGCAAAAAGCAGCTGCCACATTGTTTGGTGACAGCCTTGAAATCAAAAGTAGGGAGCTCAAAGAACATCTGAAGTTGGCGATCCCCAGCAAGCCCGAGCATATAAAGCCAGAGCTTCGGAAGGAGTGCATTCGGAAATACCTGAACAGCGTACATTTCTCCAAGCTACTAGGTCTCTACAACCTTCAAGCTTATCGCATGGGGCAGAACGACGTTTGGGAGCGAATCCTTGGATCGATCCCTGCCTTTGACACTGCTCCTTTTCGTGAGGTGTGCCACAAAGAGGTCTTCGGGAAAGTTGGTATGGATCTCCGGACCGGGCTCGGGAAGAAGATGATCCTTTTCCAGCTGACCCTCAATATGAGGCATACCTGACTGACGAGCCGGCACTTCCAGAGGAGAAATCACAAGCCGAGTCTCAAGTTGTTGCTGTAGAGGACTCAGCCGATGCCGTTCTTGAGGAAGGCTCTTCTCATGATCCTTAGAAAAGTCCTCCCGACCAGGGTCCCTCGGGCAACAATGAAGAAAAGACTTAGGGAGTTATCTTGTTGTACAAATTTACCCTCTATTTAATGAATAGACATTTCTTTCTCATGTTGGCGTTTATATTTCCCCGTCTCCTGCCGAAATCTTGCCTTGAATATCAAAGTACTAATGATAAAACTTATCACTTAACTTTTCATTCCTCGCCGAATAATAATCTTGTAGAAAAATTGTGAAGATGCGTTTCGGGAAGATGCATTAATCTTCCCCACTACTTCATTTATTGTAAAGTCCGCACGTTTCCCTTCTGCGAAGTTCAAATGTTTTCCGCCTTTGTATACCATTCACTGTTTCCAATGAATCGGAAATACATCCATTATTTTAATGGTGGTGCGACGATTGGAGGTATCTCTGCATCAGGTGCTCGCTTCCACATGTTTCCATGTGGCATCCCTCCGACCGTTGATCTTGCTTTCTGCGGATTTCAAAGCGTCATTTCAATCTAAGTCGTCGGTTGTCCTTAGCCTTCAACCGTCGTCTTAATACCTGAGGCTATTTAAAGCCTTCGTGGGTACTCTCCATCTATCCTGACTTCTGCAAGTTAGATTTGCTAAAGTGTTAAAGCGACCTTTCGTCCTTCGGCCTGCTTCCGTATTCCTCGTACTCCAAACAACAGCTCTATCAACTTCTGAACAAGTGAGTTTTTTGATTACTCATCTCTTTCCCCCCTGAGTAAATTGCACAGTAGTCATACTTGGGGTTTAGTTTGTTGTTTTGTCTGAAGTTATAGAAAACTAGGGTTTCCCCCTGTTGTTGTCGTTTATTTCGTATCGATACGGCTTGTTTTTTTTTTTTTTTGCATAGTGGCTCCCAAGATCAACCCGAACTTTATCGCAGCAAAATCTTGCAAGAAAATCGTTCCTTCGGTGGTGGTTGGGGCCAGTGCGGTGGTTTCAGCTAGTGAATCCTCCAAGCGTAAGGCGATCGCTGCCGGTGAATCTTCAAGTCGATTCCCGCAGCTTCGTTGATGCCGTCCCTACGCGCCTCCTTTGCCCGAAGTGATCGCTCGTCTTTCCCAGGAAGATCTTGATCACTCCGTTGCCGATGGTGCTGCCGGCGCTCCCGCTGGTGAGCCCGTTGGTGCACCCCCGAAGGAGACTCTTCGGGCATCCGAGGCAACTATGTTGGCGTCTCGATGAAGGTGTGGTCCCAGCAGGTGCTGCTCCTATTTCTAACTCTAGTGCTTGTTTGGCATCCTCCTCCTCTCCTTTCGAGTTGGAGGATTTTTCCACTAGGAAGCCCCGTCGGGTGACAAGTGATGAAGCTCATCCTTCTCTTGGTATAGCTCATCCTTCTCATCCTTCGCCTGAATTGGTGTCAAACGAGTTTGACAGAGCGTTGGAATGGTGTACCGCTGCTCGAATGACTTCGAGAGCGCAGCTTCTTTCCAAACTTCCGGATGAAGTCTTTACGAAGTCACTGGTGATGTAAGTCTTTCTTCATTATCCTTTGATTCTGAAAAATTACTTTTCTCGCTCCTTGCTAACTCGGAAGTTGTTTGCAGGAGTCTTGCTGGTAACTTCCACAACCAAGTGGAAGCAGTTTCTAGGCTCAGAGATTGAGCAATGAAGTTTCTAGGCTTCGGGAAATCTCTGAAGCTAAAGATGTTGAGATTGCTCGCCTTCGGAATCTAGCTTGGGAGGTGGCAGGAGAAAAAAATTCGATGATTGGTCGTCTTTGGTCAGACTTGGATGATGCCAGGGAGAAGATCCGGCGACTGGAACGAACAGTTGGAAAGTCAGGAGCCAAAGGATCTGAAACGTTACCTAAAAGGCAAGCTATCGTTCCTTTGCCCGAATCCCTTCCAACTGATGTTCGCAGAGCCTGCGTCTTCAAGTATTTACAAGCCTTTTGTTGATATGCTGAATGCTTATAACTTGCAAGCGTACCGGGATGGTGAGAACGAAGTATGGGAATCAATATTAAGGAAGGATCCTCATTTTGATACGACTCCCTACAGTGCTGTTTGCCATCCTGAAGTATTTACCGACCTGGGTATTCCTCCTCCCGACTGGACCAAGGACAAGATTGATCCTCCACCTTCCGATCCAGATATTATGCAATGTCTGGAAGATTCTCCTGTTTATTCTCCCCTGGAAGAAGTCAATTATGACGAGCTTGTACTGAGTGCGAGTTTGGTCGAGGACCATACTTCTCCTGGACAAGCTGGACAAAGAGTATGAAATTGCGGAGGATTTTATACATACCGAAATATTTTTGTAATCCTCATTTCTTCTCTTCTTTTCCTTGAATCCCCACCAATGGTTGACTCATATGTTTGTTCTAGCAAAGTCACGTCGATCTTGTATAACTTGTTAACAGTCACCTATGATGACTTTCTTCTTTGATCGAAGATTGTATCCAGTTCTTGTAATTGTTTTGATACTGGCCTCTTTGGATCTTTTGAAGAAATAAGAAATTACTTTATCTTTGAACTTTGCTAGCCACTTGAATCGCCGTTGCATTAGGTCTTAGTTGTTTGAAACATTGCCTTTACTTAAGGATTTCGGGGGAATACAATAAGTTTGAGAAGGAACTCACTCGGGTTTTAAACCGATGCCTTTACTTAAGGATTTCCGGAGAAATACAATAAGTCTGAGAAGGAACTCACTCGGGTTTTAAACCGATGCCTTTACTTAAGGATTTCCGGAGAAATACAATAAGTCCGAGAAGGAACTCACTCGGGTTTTAAACCGATGCCTTTACTTAAGGATTTCCGGAGAAATACAATAAGTCTGACAAGGAACTCACTCGGGTTTTAAACCGATGCCTTTACTTAAGGATAATTCAAAAATTCAATAAGTCTCGAAGGAACTCACTCGGGTTTCAAACCGACGCCTTGCAAAAGGAACTCACTCGGATTTTCATCCGATGCCTCGACTTAAGAAAGTTCGAAAAATTTCCATAAGTGTTGAAGGACCCACATGAATTTTCATCCGATGCCTTATAGTTGGATCTTGTTCTTGAATGTGGTGTATGATGCCCCCCAATCAAAAGATAGTTTGTTGAAAGCCAAAAATTGCATTGATTGAGTTGAAAATGATTACATCGTGAACAAAATTGAAATCATCCTCAAGGATAAAACTTTTTGAGATGCATAGCATTCCACGAACGATCCAACTCTTTCTGGGTATTGATGTTCTTCAGCCTGTAAACTCCTGAACCAACCGGTTTCACAACCATATAAGGTCCTTCCCAGGAAGGGTCCAATTTTCTTTGGTGACGCGGGTCGGAAGCTAGGGTGTTTCTCAACACCAAATCTCCGGCTAAGTACCGACGATTCTTCACTCGAGTATTATAATGAGACGCTATCCTTCTTTGATAATGTTGAGTTCGTGCTATTGCGTTTGCCCGAACTTCGTCCAACAAATCAAGACTATCAAGCAGTCCTTGTTCATTTGCTTTTTCCTAGAACTCACGATCCCGTAACGTCCCTGCCATTATCTCCACTGGTGCCAATGCTTCGGATCCATATGCCAACCTGAATGGAGTTTCTCCTGTGGGTGTTCGAACCGTAGTTCTGTAAGCCCACAATACATTATGAAGTTCTTCGACCCAAGAAGCTTTGTCAGCTTCGAGTCTTCTCTTTATTCCTTCCAGTAGCGTTTGGTTAGTAACCTCTACCTGTCCATTGCTTTGGGGGTATGCCACTGAGGACATACGATGCTCGATCATATATGTTCCACAGAATTGCTCAAATTGTGGACAGTCGAACTGAGTACCATGGTCAATGACAATAATCTTTGGAATCCCAAAGCGATATATGATTGATTCAAGTACAAATTTCTCCACTTTTTTCTCAGTAATTGCCGCCAGTGCACTGGCTTCTACCCATTTTGTGAAGTAATCAAATTGCTACTATCAGATATTCCCGTCCGCCTGATGCCTTGGTGAATTTGCCCATGATATCAATTCCCCACATTGCAAAGGGAATGGGATTTAGAATTGAAGTCATAGTTTCCGCCGGGCGCTTCAATACCGTAGCATGAATTTGACAGTTACCACATCGACGAACGTACTCCATAGCAGCCTCTTGGACCTTAGGCCAATATAACCCAAGTCTTAGAATTTTGTGGGCCAGGGCTCGGCCACCCATGTGAGCTCCACAAATTCCTTCATGAACCTCAGCCAAAGCTGATTTTGCTCCTTCGGGGCTTATACATCTCATAAGGGGTCCAGCATAAGATCTTTTGTATAGTCTCCCATTCTGAATGACAAATCTAGCTGATCTAATCTTGATCAACCTTGCCTCTACTGGATCCTCGGGTAATTTGTCATCCCTTAGATACTCGATTATTGGATCCATCCAGCAACATTCTGCTTCAATGTAAGAAATTTCTTTCTCATGATAACTTGGAAAAGTTATCTCTTCAATGTAGACAGAAGGGTCTACATTCTTTTCCTTGGCATTGGCTAGTCGGGATAGCTCATCTGCCACTGAATTTTCATTCCTCGAAATATGAGATATCTTCAAATTCCGAAATTGGTTTTGAAATGCCTGCACTATCTCCCGATATTTTTGCAAGCGTGGTTCTTTAATGCCATACTCCCCCTGGACTTGGTTGACTATAAGCTGAGAGTCACTATAAATAGTAACATCGGCAATAGATAATGCTTTTGACAACCGAAGTCCTGCTATCAGAGCCTCATATTCTGCTTCGTTATTACTTGCATCAAATGCGAATCTCAAAGCATATCGAATAATAAATCCTGCTGGACTTTTCAATAGAATTCCAGCTCCTGCTCCATCTTTATTACTCGAACCATCCACATATACCTCCCAAGTGGTTGGTATAATGGGATCCTCAATGGTGGGTTCCACTGGTGCAGTAGTTTCTACTACAAAGTCGGCTAATGCCTGAGCCTTGATTGTAGTTCTGGGCTTAAAGCTCACTTGGAACTCGCTGAGCTCAACCGACCAGGACACCATCCTTCCAGACAAATCAAGTTTGTTAAGAACTTTACTAAGAGGAAAAGTTGTAAATACCTTAATTGGATGAGCCTGAAAATATGGCCTTAGCTTCCTGGCGGCCATCATGAGAGCCAGAGCCTGCTTCTCAATCTGCGAATATCTCGTCTCCGCATCTAGCAACACGTGGCTTACATAGTAAATCGGCCACTGTTTTTTATCTTTTTCCCGAACAAGTACTGCATTGACCGCCGAAAGGGACGTCGCTAGATATAGCTGTAATATTTCCCCCTTCTCTGGTCTGGACAGGATCGGTGGTTGTCCAAGTGCTTCTTTTAATTCCTCGAAAGCTTTCTGGCACACTTCAGTCCACTTTGCTTCCTTACTGCCCTTCAGGTCTTTAAGTGCCTTGAAGAAGGGCAAACATTTTTCTCTAGACTTGGAGATAAATCGATTTAAAGCAGCAACTCTCCCTGTTAAACACTGTACGTCCCGAACGGTTTTGGGAGCCTCCATATCAATCAGAGCTTGAATTTTGGCAGGATTAGCCTCAATTCCCCTCTGTGATACCATGAAACCCAAAAATTTGCCCGAGGAGACTCTAAAGGCACATTTTTCTGGGTTTAGCTTCATTTGATGTTTCCACAGTACTGAGAAAACCTCAGTCAAATCTGCAATATGATTTGCTTTTGTAAAGCTTTTCACTAACATGTCGTCAACATAAGTTTCAACATTCTTTCCTATTAGCTCTTTGAAAATCTTGTTGACGGCCCTTTGATATGTTGCTCCTGCATTCTTCAAGCCAAAAGGCATGACCTTGTAATAATAGCTCTCACAATCAGTCATGAAAGCCGTATACTTTTCATCCTCCTTATTCATAAGGATCTGATTATACCCTGAGTAGGCATCCATGAAACTTAAAGTTTCATATCCTGCAGTCGCATCTATCAAGAGGTCAATCCGAGGCAACGGGTAGCAATCTTTTGGGCAAGTTTTGTTTAGATCTGTGTAGTCTGTACACATCCTCCACTTCCCATTCGCCTTTTTTACCATTACCACGTTGGCCAACCAAGTTGGGCACTCAATTGGTTCTATGAAACCAGAATTCTTAAGTTTTTCAATTTCGCTTCGAACGGCTTCATACTTTTCAATGGAGAAATTTCTTCTTTTCTGTATCACTGGTTTCGCCTTAGGGTCTATCCAGAGTTTGTGCTCTGCAATGGCCCGATCGATTCCGGGCATGTCCTCAGCAGACCATACGAATACATCTTTATTCTGTTGAAGAAATAACTTCAACTCATCTTTAAACTCTTCCAGCTGTTCAGACCCGATATAAGTAATCTTTTTCTCATCCTCGGTACACAGCTGGATTTGCTCCAGCTTCTCCACTGGTTCGGGTCTTTGCATCTCTGCCTCTTCCCGATCATCTCGAACTTCTATGGGGAGGGCAGTTACCTTCCTCGGGCCCTCCTTGTCTTTTAAATAGGCAACATAACACTGCCGAGAGATCTTCTGGTCAGAGGAGACTTGACCAATTCCCATATCAGTCGGGAATTTTATCTTCAGGTGTTTTGTTGAAACAATAGCACCTATCTTGGATAAAGATGGTCGCCCGAGGATCATATTATAGGCTGGTAGTTCCCGAACCACCAAAAAATTGATTCGGACAGTTGTTTCCTTAGGAAAACTTCCAATGGATAAATCCAACTGAACCAATCCTTCCGCCACTGCAGATGACCCTGCAAAGCCATATAGATGTGTGGATGAAGGCTTCATCAAGTCCTGATCCACCTTCAATTTTTGATACATTTCGTAGGAAATTAGGTCAGCTGCAGACCCTGTATCAATCAAAACTCTATGCACTTCCCGACGTGCAATCTCTACCTTGATGACTATAGCATCATCATGAGGTAAACAAACATCTCTTTCGTCTTCCTCGCTAAAGGTGATAGAATCTTCACCATTCAGCTTCTTTCGCTTCTGCGTCTCTCCGGTTCCAACAAATTTGGATTTTGTTTTCAGACTCCGGAGTGATTCGGGCTCTGGTCCTCCGAAGATGGTAAGGATCGGTGACCAAGTAGCTTCAATCACCTCCTTGCCTTTCTTAGACTTTGGGGCCTCTCTTGATCGTTCCGAACTAACCGAACGATCCCTTTTTGGAGCAACCGCACGTGGCTCACGTGGCTCCTCCCTTCTCCTGCTAACAAAACTGGACAGATGTCCCTGAGATATCAATCTCTCAATATCTGCCTTCAGATGACGACAGTCATTAGTATAATGACCATAGTCCTTGTGGAATCGGCAATACTTTTCCCGATCCTGCTGCTCTCCGGGTTTCAAAAGAATTTTAGGCGGCCACTTTAAAATATTTTTTCTTTTGAGGATATTCAAAATATCAGCCCGAGGAGCATTCAATGGAGTGTACTCACTTTTACCGGGGGACCTTTGGCGCCAAGGCTGGGATTTTCCAACCCGATCGCGAACATTTTTCTTTGGCTTCTGCTTCTGCTCAGAGCCTTTTGTTCCTTATTGGAGACTTTATTATCTCCTTGGCGCGCATCTAGAATCTCCATGACTTCAGCCTGCTTCTGGCATCTCTGTACCAACTCAACATAAGTCGCAGGCATATCCTGTAGTAATAACTCCAGGAGTTTCCGATTAGTGAGTCCCATGAATAGAGCAGTTCTGGCTACTTGTTCATCCAAATTTTCTATCTCCATCGTCACTTTGTTGAATCTTTTCAGAAACTCTCTGATCGATTCGCTCTTTGATTGTTTGACAGTAAACAAGGTTTCTTCCGTTTTCTTGACCTGTATCCCACTCTGGAATCGCCCTATGAATTGGCACGCCAATTCATCAAAGTTTACGATCCTTCCAGAGGGGAGGTTAGAAAACCACTTTTGTGCTGCTCCAGTTAGAGATGAACCAAAAACCCTGCATAAAATTTCATCAGAATTACCTGAAACTGCCATGGTCTGTTGGTAATAGCCGATGTGAGCTGTTGGATCTCCGGAGCCATCGAATGTTGAGAAGGTAGGCAAACGGAAGTTATGGGGAAACCGATATCCCGCAATTGGCTCAGCAAAGGGAGTCTTCCGAATGACTGAGTAAATATCCTCAGTTATTCTTCCCATAGCCAACTGCCCTAATTTCTCATTGATGTTGGCCAATTCTTGACCAATCTGGGTCGGGTGATCTTCAGCAATATGATCACGACCTCGATTAACACGATCATCCCGTGCTACTCGATCATCAAGAACAGCCCGTCCTTCCCGAGCATTCCTCTCGTCGTGAACTGCTCGATCATCACGAACGGTTCTTCTGACAGTGAGTGAGTGAGTTCTTACCCCTGTATCCAACCTTATGTTTGAATCAGTTGTACTCTCTTGCGGTCTGTCGAACCGATCGTCTCGCCTCGGTTGATCATCGATCCTCCGAAGTCCTCGGTCTCCTTCACGGAAATTCTGATCAATATTCCGGTCTTCAGCCAGTCTCTGGTCACGTGGCAATGCACGTCTCCCTGAATCGCGCTGATCAGGCTCTTGTGGTAAAACCACTCGTCTGGTGAGCATGCGGAGTGCTTGGCTCACCTCCAAGAGTTGAATCTTTACCTGATCCAATTGATCTTGGATTGTATCAGGAGGGGGATTACGTCCTCCCTGGCCACCATCCACCTCGATAAGATTTTGGCTTTCCTGGGGAATATCTGGATTATTCACTCCAGGGATCTGAACACCGGAATTGCGTTGTGCAGCGGCTGCTGATCTAGTCACCATGGCTTTTCAAGTCGTTTCCCACAGACGGCGCCAATTGATGCGTCCAAAATCTGCTCAGCCCTTGGATCTCCGGGTGATGTCCTGCAAAACGAAAGCGTCAGATGTGGCCCGACCGCTGGGGTCGGGAGTCCACCTCCGAAGGCTAAGTCAGTTGATGAACTTAATCACAAACGGCTCTGCTAGAAGCGCAGAGCTAAGGAATGAAGAACTGGGAAAGGTGATCTAGATAGCAGATCGCTGATAGTTTAGGTCTATCAGTATGTATCTGAACCTGAGTCTCAGATAGTATTCTTTTTTGATCCCCTCACCTTGTATGGTAGTGAGGTTTATATAGAGTGTACCTTCGAATCTCCTTCGTTGGATGCACTTGAGCCTTCTTCGGGTAGTCGTTGGATCTTATCCGTGAGATCCGTTGAGCAATAGACTTCTACTTGTTTTGGCTAGTAGAGGACTCCGGAGAAAACTTTAGGGTTTTCGGTTTTTTTCCCCCTTTAATTTTTTTTCCCCAGCCGGCTCTTGGGGTGCGCTTTTTTGGGGGGTTTCCTTTTTTCTGGGTGTGGGGGGGGGGGGGGGGGGGGGTGGGGTTTTTTTTTTTTTTTTTTTTTCTTCTTGTGTGGGGGGGTGGGGGTGGGGGGGGGGGGGTGTTCCGCTCGGGGGGGGGGGGGGGGGGGGGGTGGGGGGGGGTGGGTGGGTGGGTTCTAATACTCACTATTTATATCACGAAGGGTCTAAATTAGGACTCGAAGAAATCTTCTCAATCTTTTCCTTAGATTCTTGATCAGAACCTTGCAGAGCAACAATTCTGTCACTAAGGGTGGATCTTGCTGTCATAGCAGACAAAACAACTTCTGAACCTTCAAGGACAACTTCCAAACCAAAATTTGAAATTGAAGACAACAGAGGTTGACTCAGTGCATTCAAGTCCAGTACTTTCTTTTGACTTTTCCTGCTAAGAATCAACAACCACATTCGCCTTACCATGGTGATACTGAATGTCACAGTCATAATCAGAGACCAATTTCAACCATCGTCTTTGTCTCATATTTAACTCCTTTTGGGTAAAGAAGTACTTCAAACTTTTATGATTCGTGAAAATAGAAATTTTCTCACCATAGAGGTAATGTCTCCAAATCTTCAAAGCGAAGACAACAGCGACAATGTAAAACCCAGCCCTAACCTTGACCCGGGAACCTTGTTATTTGTAGGTCCGATGACCCGAAGTAAAGTAAGAAGTCAGCTTTGGGCCATCCCAGTAGAGGACTTGGTGTTTGGCTTTGAATCCATGAAAGTTGATGATGAAGTTCTATTTATGGAAACTGAATCTTGATGAAGACCGGATTAGTAGATGGACTTGGAGTGCTCTCTATCTTGGTTTGAAGGCATTTCTACCTATTAGGTAAGTCACTTGACTTGTGTGCAAAACCCCTTTAGGATTGGATTTGATCTGGGCCTTCAATTCCCTGTTTTGGATTTCTGTCAAGCATTGGTCGACCGATTGGTCGATCGGGCCGTCGACCAATCCACTCGACCAATGAGTGCTGTCTTTGGCAATTAGGTTTTTCTTGCTCTATTTAAGTCCAATCTCGAGTCCACTTCGTATTTGCTGCCTCCAAACTCTTTGGAACGAACCAAAGACCTCTGCAAGTCATCTCCCTTGCATCCTTGGTGATTTTCTTGACGGATCTTCGTCGAAACTCTTCCTTTTGCATCAAAAGGTATGTCTACTCTCTCTTCTTCTCCTCCATCTTAGTATTTTCTTTCCTTTTTGAGTTGAGACAGTTGAGGAGATGCTGCATTCTCTGTTGCAAACATCTCTGGACTTGTTCTCATGATCATCCTAAGGATTAGAGGCTAGAACAATGATCTTAACCATGATCATTGCAAGCTTTTGAAGGAATCATGATCAAACCATGATCTAATCTTGTTAAACTTCTGATTTGAATTCTGATCTCCTTGGATCTTCAATATTGATCATGTTAGTAGTTAATTGCTGTGTTTTCTTTTCATAATCCATGATCTATCAATCTCTAGTTGTTTCTCTTCTACCATACTATGTGTTCTTCATGAATCATGGTAGTTACATATATGGTAGGTTTTATTTCCTTATTTAGATTTATGCTTCTAGGCCTATTTCCTTGAAGATCTAAGTATGTTTTCATGATACCTTTACCTGAAGCAATGATCCATCCTCCTATTGTTCTTGTCTTTGATTTCTATTTCGAATTCATCAAGATCCATGGTTGATCTAATTATGATAACTTTTTGTTTCCTAATTTGGATCTTGATGTCTTGATTTGATTAGTGTTTTGAGGTCCCCTATATGTTAGAATACTACTGATGTAGTTTACCCCTTGATTAGTACCCTTTTGAACCACCAAATTCGGATTTCATATCTTAAAACTCTGTTTTTTTAGGCTACTGTCTGCATTGGTCGACTGATTAGTCGACCAATCCACTCGACCAATGAGTTCAGCAACTCCATAATTGGTTTGTGTTGGATGTTTTGGTATCTTTTCTGTTAGGGATCTTTCCTAATATGTTGTATATACTTGTTTAGGACCTTCTTCTCAAGTTTGCCAAGATCTTACTTGACTTCTTAGGATTCTTTTGCGAGTTATAAAAGGTAAGGATGGTTATTTCCTTAATTACATAGATAGCATGAATCTAGTTTCTATATTTGAATATCATTGATATGTTTCCTAAATTAGATTCTTACAATGATATACTACTGTTGTATAACTTTGATTACAGTAGCATTGCTTATTCATATTAAATTAATTCATGTATGATTTACTTACCAATTATATACAAGTGATTGTAATTATTGATTTCTTTCCATATATGAAGTTACCATATATGTGATGATATGAATTGATGCATGTTTATGCTTAAGTATGGTTTGGAAAGGAGAGGTGTCGTTTTGACACTTCTGTCCTTGGACTACTACGGGAATATTATGGGATGTTTCCGAAGATGCCCTCTGGACACCTTCCTAAACTGTTGGATGACATATCTAGGATTGTCTAGTAGTGTTTGGCTAGGATGTCCTGTTATGTCGACCCTAATCGGAGGGGTATTGAGACCGAATGACCCGTGGTAGCAATGGGGATTCATGGGCGCTCAAGACCGGTAACCAACCCGTGAGAGGACAGGAATCACATTGTGGGGGCCATTTATTGGTAGGGTTGCATATGGTTAGACTTGGGCTCACGGGCGCTTAAGACCGGTAACCAACCCGTGAGAGGACGTGAGAGCTTCCCGTTTACCATATGTGGATGATCAATAGGGTTGATGAGTCCGTAGTCGGGGACTATGAGGACTCTAGTGTGAAGGATACCGGAAAGGATCGTCGGGGACGAGGAATGGACGATATCCGGATCCGACTTGATGTAACTAAGTAGAAGACTTGCATTTGGCTAGGTTTTACCCCCGACATGCGCCAGTACTTATACCAAATGGTTGTGAGAGAGTGTGTTGACTTAACCCCCGCCATGGTTTGTCCCGAGGGATGAAGGACCCATTACCAATCGGCTGCTCAAGACCGGTGAAATGATCCGTGAGAGAATCCAAGATATCTTAAATGGTTGAGGATGTGAGCGGACCTTCCTAAAGAAGTACGGTGCTATGACTTAAAGCGTGTCTGCCAATAGAGACCAGCATACATAGAGTTAGATTCATTCATTCATTGCTTGTCTCATATCATATTGCATTTATGTTTGTTCTGGAATCCCGCCATTTATGTTATTATGGATTTTAATCGCCTTACCGAGTTTCTTTGAAACTCATTCCTTTATTGTACAATGTTTGTTAGACTATCCTGCAGTACCGAATACTATGACGGTTCCCATGAAGAAGCGCAAGGCGAAGAGGCATATCTCCGGGAAGGTGATTGCGGTTACCACAATTACATCGAAGATTCCGCGAGTGGTTATGCTCCGTACGATGCTTAGTCCGACCATTGAGTGGAAGCGTCCTTGTGCCATTTATGAGATTTACACTTATAAGGATGTTGTCTATAAAGTGGAGAACAATTTAGTTACCCAATGTACTTGCTACTGGGATTAGATTTTGTCTAGTTTATTATCTTTTAGAGCTACTTTTCCGCTGGTTGTAGAGTGGGATTTTTGCCTCACTTTACTTATCTGTTTGACACTCTGATTATATCTATTATTCTGATTTATATATGATTCATTCTTTCCTTATTGGATCTATGGTTTATCTTCCGCACTTTTATTATGATTGTTCATGATTATGTTATTGTTTATGTGGGAGGTTGATCACTCGATACCTGATCTTCGGGCTGTGGATCACACTCTCGGGTATGCCAGATAGGGTACCGGCTGGGAGGACGTGACAGACAAGCTCTAAATTGTGAGTGGGGTAATTCCGCTCATAATCTTTCAGTTGCCGAGAAGCATAGGCTATGACCTTACCATGTTGCATCAGCATGCAACCCAAACCAATCTTTAACGCATCAGTGTAGACTGTCAAACTGCCGGAGTTATCAAGTATGGTTAAAACCGGGGCACTTGTCAATCTATCCTTCAATTCTTGGAAATTCTTCACACACGCGTCAGACCAAACAAACTTCTCTTCCTTTCTCATCAGCTTAGTCATGGGAGCAGCCAACCTAGAAAAATTCTCGATAAAACTTCTGTAGTAGCCTGCCAAACCAAGGAAACTTCTTATTTCCGTTACAGTCTTTGGTATTTCCCAATCAGCAACTGCTTGTACCTTTTTGGGATCAACACAAATACCTTCAGCTGAAACCACATGGCCGAGGAATACTACTCTCTTGAGCCAGAAATCACACTTGCTAAACTTAGCATAGAGCTTCTTTTCTCGCAGTCTTTGCAAAGTGAATCTAGATGTCTTGCATGCTCTTCTTCATTCTTCGAGTAAATCAAGATGTCATTGATGAAAACTATCACAAATTTATCAAGTATATCATGAAATACCCGGTTCATGAGGTCCATGAACACAGTAGGAGCATTAGTTAAACCGAAAGGCATGACTCAAAATTCATAGTGCCCATACCTTGTTCTAAATGCCGTCTTGAAAATAACACTTGACTTCACTTTCAATTGGTGATATCCAGACCTCAAATCAATCTTCAAGAACACTGCTGCACCCTTCAACTGATCAAAGAGATCATCAATTCTGGGCAGCGGGTATCTATTCTTGATGGTCAGCTTGTTCAACTCATAGTAATCAATGCACAAACGAATACTACCATCTTAAAGACCAGGGCACCCCAAGGTGATACACTAGGTTGAATGAAACTTTTATCTAAGAGATCTTTCAACTGCTTCTGCAACTCTTCCAACTTGGTAGGAGCCATTCTATATGGAGCCTTAGATACTGGGTCAGTACCAGGGATTAGATCAATTGAAAATTCCACTTCTCTATCAGGTGGCACTCCTGGTAGATCTTTTGGAAAGACATCAACGAAGTCACATACAATCCTGACTTCTTCTACTTTCTTTCCTTCCTTAACCTTTCCTTCAAATGGCATCCCTTCTACTAATGCATAGACTTGGATCAGTGCAGACAATGTCTTCTTACCAATTCTTCCTTTCTCTCCTTGGAATTCAAAAATTGAACCTCCACTAATCTGAAATTGAATTCTCTTTGAAGAACAAAGAATTACAACATTATGGGTAGTCAACCAATCAATACCAAACACTACAAAAAAATTGGTTTTCGTGGCGGTTTTTCCGCCACTAAAAGTGAAAAAACCGCCACTATTTGATTCGTGGCGGTTTTATAAACCGCCACAAATCCGCCACGGAATGCGCTACCGCACGTGTAACATGCAATTAGTGGCGGTTTTATAAAACCGCCACTAATAATATGAATATGCCGGCGGAAAATACCGCCCCTAATTGGATATACACAAATGAATTAAGTATATCTAGTGGCGGTAACTAAAAAACCGCCACTAATTATATCGTTTTTTAGTGTCGGTAAGGACACAAATTATTTTCCATTTAGTGGCGATTCTTTGTGTAACCGCCATAAATTATCTTTTATTCAGTGGCAGTTTTATAAAAACCGCCACCAATAGTGTTCAAATTCAGTATTATATTAATGTGGATCCCCTTGTGATTTCCTACCCATTAGTGGCGGTTTTTGGTTTACCGCCACCAATTACGTTAATTTTTTTTTAAAAAAAAAAACCCTATATTTGCTATTATATTACATTTATTCCTGAAAGTCAGTACAAATACATGAATATAGAGAAAATTCAAAAAAACTAATAGTATTTAAAGAACACAATTTAAGAAAAATAAATACGATACATATTAATCAAGTCAACAAAAACTACATGTAGTACTCTACTTGATGTTACATGTTAATCTAAACACCAACAAGAGAAGAAGAACGACACAAAAAGGAATAATCCAATCACATTTCAAGGCTGCAACAGCATCAACAGCTAGATCTTGTCTAACCACTCTTGTCTTCACTCTCTCTGCAAGGCTAAGCAGCCACTCTCAGCAATAAACAAACAAATTAATATTAGAAAGCAATTGACAACACAAGGCTACTAAAAACAATACAGCATCATGATAAGCCAAAATGAGCAAATTATGCAACATTAGGATCAGGTTAACACAACACTGACAGAAAATCAAACAGACTCAAATGATGAGCTAACACTTAACAATCAGACTTGCACTCTGTGGCTTCAGCAGCATTATTTCTGCAGACAAGAGCAAACAGCACTGTTAAACAATTCAAGATGCAAACACATGACACTGCCAGCTGCGCTACTTCTACAATTCATCTCTTGAACAACAGCACTGTAGTCAGTTTCCTTGAAAATAATAGCATAAGATGGCCCACAGAAAATTAGTTATTAAAGAAAGCCAAAGAACTTCACAGTTTCTTTGGCGGCAGACATCACAAGGAAGCCAGCTCCCATTTCAACTTCCTGCAACCCAACAACTACGATGCCAATGGATGTTGCTGCAGAACCTAACCAAGACATAAGTGACTCAGGAGAGGCTCTTCCTTGTCCAACATTCCAAGTACCTATCAGTAATTTGACATTTTCTAGCTTTCTGTATTGCAGTTCTCTGCTAACCAATTCTGATCGTAATATATTGTCAAGTGGACCCGGAGATTTAATGCTCCAGCCACGAATACCACCATGGTTAGCCAATGTAAAGGCATAACCAGCCCCAACCGCTATTTTTATAACAGGACCGTTGTGGGCAATCCATCCTCCAAGTAGCTTGCCCTCAAGATCCAGCAGTTGAATGGTGCCACTCGCATAGCCCACCCATATCCGTGATCCAAAAGTACAAAAGCACTGAACAGGAGATAAGTGGTGTTGGAAATCTTGCAACCTATTTCCATTTCCATCCCACTGCACAATTAGGTCATTCAAACATCCAGTCCAGATCATTCCATCTATTGTGTGGAATCCCAAGGCCATATCTTAATCCCAAGCCATTCCCCATCCCTTTCCTTCTCACCTAAATCAACCCCAACCTAGTCGCAATTCACCCTATCACCTTCCCTTCCTGATTCTGAAACTCCAGCCCCTCTCCCTCATCAATCATAGATAATCCCCTTCGTCCTCTGTTTCTGCACAAGCAGCAGCACCTCTCCTTGATTAAGCCCACCTCACCAGCCTTTCTTGAACCCTTGTCTCCAAATTCATAACCATGTCTCCCTTTCCACCACTTCAAACCCCAACCCTTGTCTGTAGCTTGTGTTTCTTGGATCGATCACATCTCCACGCGAGAACTTGCATTTGTCAAATGTCACTTTTAATTTTGTATTCTTCTACATTTAAATATTGTTAATTAAGCCCCATCAAGAGCTTCCAGTTTAGGAGTTTTTAAATTAACGAGAGAGGACCATAGAGGTAGCAAAACTCATAGCATGTCTTGGTTGACTTAAACCAATGTAATCTGAGTCAACCCTTGTAATGTTCAACTCCCACTTTTGTTTGGTGAATGGGTTTTGAATTATGAAAGTCTAATACTTTTCTGTAGTTAGTCAAACACCAGGAATATAACTTTAGATTTGTTAAGATAATGCAGATATATTAACAATCAAACCATAACTGTAGCAATCTCAAGTGGTGGAGAGGCAAATATTTTCATTTCTCCATGATAAGCCATCATGTTCTTGCTGTTAGATCAACCAACAAACCTGGAAACCAGCCGGCCTTGGCCTTTAGTCATCATTTTCAGAGAATTTTAATGGAAGTCTCCAAATGTCAAATCTAGTTGCTACTTCTCCTTTGGAAGTTCCCTGTAAAAAGAAAACGTCCTTTGCCAACCATTACTATCTTCAATCATAACTTACAACTATTCTTAATCAATGCTATATGTCATCATCAGAATTATATTTAACATGTGACTTTGACAATCAGAAGATCCCAAGTTAGATTGCCTTTCTTCTTTTGGAAAAAAAATTAAGCTGTCTCTCATAGGCTTCTTTGATAATAACATTTGAGGGAATGCTTCAACTCTTTGTAAGATTATATTGACAGCAGAACCAAACACTTAGCATAAATCAGAAACAAAATTAAAGCTTAGGTGATTATGTTATAACAGAAACTACCACAGCCAGCCATCAGGATATTAAGCAGGGACAAGAATAAGATCAATGAGGAACATCCTAACGATTACTACATTACCATGGAAGACTGGATAAAGAAGAGAGGAAACTTTGAGATAGAGCATTGGAATTGCAGGAGAGGGACAGAATCATGAAGCACACACTCAAGTCAGTAACCCAAAATTACTTTGTAATTTAAAACCTCCTTTCCAACATTGGGTAGGTTCAATTATATAAAGAAAAACAAAACAAACTAGATTCTAACACACAAACTAGACTTCAATACTCAAACTAATTTCTCATCATCATCATCAACAAGAAGCACAACAAGCCCTGTCCCAAATAAGTGGGATTGACTAGATGGATTTTGACTTCCAATCAGCCCTATTTGAGTCACTTATAAGAATCACTCATAAGTATTAAAAGCCTGACCAACTCAACCATCCAGCAACACAATGAATGGGAAATAAGAACAAAAAGAGTGAACAAAAGAGTGTAAGAGCACCTCTTTCATATCAAAACTAGATCGGCTGAAGCATGATTGCCACGCTCCATCATTGTAATCAGGCCATAATCCATCTGCAATAGAATGGTTGTATATGATTTAGCTCGGACATTTTAAAACGAGAAAAGGGAGTTGGGGACCAAAGAGGCAAAATTTTGTATTGCACACTTAGAATCCCTATCAACAGAACAAATAAGATAAACCAACACCATAAGGGTTCGAATGGTTTTCCAAATCCAATTTTTCATTACAGATTAAATCAATCAATTAGACAGAGGCACAAAACAAATGCGGCTTTTCTGCCATCGATTTACATACTTGCCCTTAGCAAATTATATGTTAATGAGCAATTTTACTGATCTACAGCTATCCGTAAACAGAAAGAAGCCTATGATATTCATTACATTCTCTTCGGAAATTCTTACTGAACAAAATACCTAAGTACTCTGTAACTTGTAGACCACTCTTTGTACTGAAATAATAGTTTGGGTTGCTCTGATATTACAAAAAAGGATTTTTAGATGGGATACAGGTGATCAGATCCTTGGGAACACCATTATACACGAGGATCAAAATGGATATAAAGACATAATAATAATAAATAATAAACCAGAAAAAAGAAGCAGCGAATCTCGAAAGATTAATTTGTTTAACATAAACATCAAAACAAATAAGGAAAACCCACAAGAAGAAGAACAAAAAAGGAAAAGAACGCAAGATTCTTCACGTGAATATTATATCTCCAAAAAGTTCCACAAGAACAATAATTCTTGGGTAGCAACTTCCAGACAAATTAGTTGACTCAGTTCAGCATTCAAAATGGAAGGTAATCTGAGATAAAAAAAATTAACAAATAAGAAATAAGTTATTACCTTGGATCAATTGAACCAGAAGCGGGAATCACAGAATGTGAGGTTGAAACAGGAAGCCCTCCAACCGGTTGTTGCTTCAAAGTAGCAGGAACCAAGTTTTGTGCAACATAATGTCTTCTGTACCCGGCTTATGCCGACACCTTGTTTGAGAAAAGCCACTACATTCAATTACAACATTTTAATAATTCAAATTACCACATCAGGGGTCCACAAGTTTGACAGCTAAAAATATGGAGAACAAACAATGGAATTTCTTCTTACTTCAAATTCTCTCCAATTGACATGACCAAAGAAAGAGATAAGGAAACTGATAAGAGAAATTTGTCACAATAGGTGTAAAGAGTGTTTGAGTTGTCTACTGTCCTAGTTTTCCACAATCTAATTGCTGAATACAGTAACAGAATAAAGAAAGTTTACAAATCAAATTTTAACAACTGAAGACAAAGCTCTTCAAAAAGCTTTGTCTCCAGAAGTACTCCACTACTTACTGAGATGTCTCGTTCATTTTCTGGTAGTGCCAACTCATGATAAGCATGTAACAGGGAAAATGGGTTATTAGGACAAAAAGCAACAGAAAGGATTGTTTATATAAAAACATGTAATACTACAGTTGCTGCTCTGACTAATCAATTCTAGTTCTTGAAGACAAGAATAAGAATTTTATCAAGAAGAACCATCTGCATATCTGATCATGATTTATATTCTGACATTGTTAGATATCGTGCAGACTTAGAAATCAAATTTGAAACTACCTTCCCTCTTCCACCGGAAGATCAAATTGAGAGACTTAGAAATCCATGACAGCTCTTCTTTGTGTTTCATACTTGAGAATCAAAAACTTGGAACCAAAACTACATACACTCAACATAAGAGAGCTAGACCAGAGATGGTTTATTGGATCGAAAAGTCAATGGAAGATCTGAAACTGAAGTACATGACGAAATAAATTTTGAAGCCCAACAACATTTTCAGCTCTTAAAATGGAGAAAGATTGGATCTTTATGGGGTGCACAAAACAAATGCATTATTGAAAAGGAAAGAAAGAGAGAGTTACTGGTTTGCTGTCATATTCTCTCCCTCGTTTTCCACTGTGAGTATTATTGAAACTTTCTCTTCTTTTCTCACTGGGTTCAAGGCCAAAAGAACAGTACAAGGACGAGGTGGGTCATGGTTAGTTCTTGTAATAGTGAATGCAAAAAGTCAGAAATTGAAAGAACAACCTGACCATGATCCCAAATGTAAAGCTGATCGAGGGCCTGTTGAACAACCGGACCTGAAAATATAGAAGGAGAAAGAAAAAGTCAGAAATTGAAAGAACAAAGGGAAGTCCCAAGAAGAATTTAACCTTAGCGTTTCTATAGTGACTTCACTACTTCCTTGAACCAAATACAGTTTTAAGTGATGATATAAAATTTACAAAATCCTAATAAAATAAAATCATGTTTCCATATAAAGGCCCTTTTCCCCACCACTCGAATTTCCCATTATGAAAACAAAATCTTTGGAATCTAGAATCAGAAAAGACTAATAATACATGAAAACAAACAAACCAAAGTATTCTAATGGAAACCTTCATGTAAACAAACAAACCTTAACACATGAAAAAACTTTAGCTCTTAATATCATAGAGAGAACCTGAGTGAAAAACAAACGCACAAGTGCTGTGTAGTAAACCTGTGTGGTTGTGCTGTGTAGTTTAAGGGGATTGACAAGGTTACAATAAATTCAGCAAAGGTGATTGGTCCTCTTTAGCAACTTCAGAGACTAGAAATCTTAGAAACAAAAATTGAAGATGATGATGATGCAGCCAAGGACTGATCAGTTGCAGCAGCAATCAAAAATCCAAACTGTAAACCTAACAAAAATGAGTAAGGAGAATATGATGCACACGAGCCTTTAAATCTTCCCTTTTAAAGGCCTTCCATTGCAGCCCCATTTTGACATATACCCATTTCTTACCCAAAACATCCACTTGATATCTTTCCTGCAAGAAAAAAGAATAATTTATCAAAAAAGAAACGTCTTAGTTGTAAATTTTCAAATAAGCAGCATTGATGGAAAACTACTCGGAGGTCCTTCCTTGTTCCTGTTCCCCTGATTCATACATGGTTGAAGCTGTTTAAAATCTTTTTTTTTTTTTTAATATATAGAGGAGGTTACGCTAGTAATTTTAAATTTCAAACTCAACAATCTATTCTACTGCTTTCCCAGAAGGGTAAACGGGTTCTGGAAGTCTCCAAATGAGATTAATTAAGAGCCATGATTAAGAGCAGAATGTGGCGGGGTTTCATCATCTAGTATCCATAAACTAGATGAGAATAGTTCAGGTGAATATGCTATCCCAATAGTTCAGCTCCAACAATTCTCCAGGAAGACAAATAGACAACCCTACAGGTACACCCCTTTCTCTCAGGATGCGAACTCAACTAATAGTCTAATACATCATTCCCAACCCTCCAGAACAATCATTCCCATTACCCCCAACAGCTGTCAAGAGAGAATATAGAAGCTTTTTCCCTCCTTTACCCCACTTCCATGCACAATTTCAATGTAACTAGCCATTTTCTCCAACCCATTAATGACCCTAATTTAGACTACCCCCAACTAATCCACTTTAATTCTCCAATCTTCATCCAAAAATAGCTCACATACGTTTTCTACCCAAAAAATAAAAAGTAGAAAAAATAGCCCACATACATTGGCTCTGCAATTACCCCAACTGTCACAAACTATTCAAAACCTAATTCCTAACTTGTAAGAAGTCAGCTTACTTAACTCCCTATTAAAAAAACACCAGTCTCAATCCTCTTATCCGTCCATAACCAACATTTCTAGTACTATAGATTCTGAAAACCATCCAACCCCTCAACCCAATCATAACCAGCAGCTTATCTCCCCTGTATCCCTGCTGCAATCCTATTGATCTCACTTTAATAACGAGAAAAGAGGCAACTTAACATGCTATACCAAATTCCGTACACTACCCCATCTTTGTAGATATATTCCCACTCTCTATAATGTCTCTCTCCTCTCTGTTTCTTCTACACCCCACCACCAAACCAAGCCAGATTTAGCTACTAGCAGATACTCCATTTAATAAATAACAACTGCCTAACAAGTTCACCAGGGACTAATGAATACTAGAATAGGATAGAACACAACATGTCTTCCAACATAGATAAGATAGGAGTAAGACTTTATAGCTGATCAAATTACAACTAAAATTCGAACGTTATAAAATTTTACTGCTAGCTCATGCTCAACTTGATTTGAACTTTTTTTTTGATTCCACTAGGATTTGTGTTCTATTTTTTTATGTAGCTTTTATAGGATACAGTTTCAGATTGAATATAGATAAGCTCAGTTTGGTTGTGAAGATATATTTCCCCTGCCCTGCTTCCCTTTTCTTTCTTTTCCTATTTTTCTAATTACCCCTCCGTGAGAACCCACCCTAGCCAGGCCTCACAGGTTGAAATCTCACAATGGGTTTCTTCTTTTTTAAGAAGTGCCAAAAACATGGGGGCCACTGCAAATGCTGCAGCACTGTGGGCCTTGCTCAAAACCTCCTTATACCTATTGGAAAATGTATACAAGAGGAACGGCCCAAAGGTTCTGTCAAACCTCCTTATACCTTTTGAGATGTGAAAGCAGAAGTCATGTTTGTGTACAATCAAAATTCAAAGGTGAAAATAAAAAAACATACTAGGGTATAAAGAGGAAAGTGATGTGTACTTGAACCCCAAACCGCCGCTGCTATCTTGACATTAAGGGGCGGTAATATTGGAAGGGGCACTAATATATTTATATTAGTGGCGGTAATAACAACAACGCCACTAATATATTAATAATTAACGACGGTTTTACAAAACTGCCACTAAGCCCATGGATCTTTCACTCACCCTTGTTCGAATCCCGTGTTTTTCTCTTAATTAGTGGGGGTTTAAAACACACCGCCACTAAATACATATTATTAGTGGCGGTAATAACAAAAAGCCACTTATATCTTAATAATTAAGAGCGGTTTTACAAAACTGCCTCTAAGTCCATCGATCTTTCACTCACCCATGTTCGAATCCCGTGTTTTTCTCTTAATTAGTGGCGGTTTAAAACATACTGCCATTAAATATATATTATTAGTGGCGGTTTACTGTAAACCGCCACTAATTAAACGTCACTAATTTTGCTTTTTCTTGTACTGAAAATGATATCAAAATCCTTCATATCCAAAAGTACCAAATAATTAAGAATCTTAAATCATGCTCAAATACATCCATTTAGTTATCAAACAATGAATCATGGGACAAAAATCACATTTTTCCAAAATTCAACAGCAATTGGAGCTACTGGGTCCATTGGTCGATTGATTAGTCCATTGACCCAGTCGACCAATCAAGACAGCACACGAATTTCAGGGTTTTAAGTGCCAAAATCCCATTCAAACTCATTCCAAACTTTGCCAACTTGAAAGGGAGCTCTGGGGAAGAAGTGCTAAGGTCATTCTAAGTGATTTCCAAGTAGTTTGGTGCTTCAACAACAACACTACAACACTTATTCATCTTCACACAAGGTAAATCTTCATTCCCATTCTAATTTTCATCTTCTCATGCTTGCATTTCATCAAAATCCATGTTTTACTTGTGTCTATTGTTAGAAATCATGCTTAGAGGAACACTTAGAAACATGTTTCCTAAGTTTTTAGCACAATGCCAAGCTTAAACAACAAGTTCTAACACAATATTGCACTTTCAAATCGTTTTCATAACCGAAATCATTAATTTTAGAAAAATTTCGATTTCTCACAAACCGCTTGGAGTTTTCGCACGAAATAAAATGCTACATGCTCAAAATGATATTGTGAAAGTGTTCGTGTGATTTGATTTTACCAATTCCAAAATTTTCAAAAATCCAATTTGGACCTAAATCTCAAAATCCCCAAATTCCTTCTTGCTGAATTTTCAACTTTAAACCAAGATTTCGATCGATTTTCTTCAAATAAACTTCATAGTCATGCTATTCCAAGTATTGCGCACATGCTAGTATGTTCAATTTTCATTTTCCCCAAATTTTCAATTTTGATGAAAATTACGAAAATGCCCTTCCAGCTGAATTTTCAAAACAACACTAACAAGCAATGTCTTTTTGTCTTTTCCATAGACATTCACCATACAGAGAGGTGGATGGGGTCGAGGCAGGATAGTTGGTGCTAGGCGAGGCAGAGGTCGAGTTCTAGCTCAGCCTAGAGCAGAGGTACTACGGCTTGACAGATTCGATACGCCGCAGGCAGAGTTCCTGTATGAGGCGTACTTCGGCTACTGCCACATTGAGTACGGGCGGTTTCTTCACTTACGGGAGGTGAGGGTATTCAGGATCCGACAGAGATTCGATACCCTAAGGTGGACTCATTTCTTCATGGCGGACTTGCCAGTCTACCCGGAGCTAGTGAGGTTGTTCTTCAGTAACCTCACGTCTATCGAGGAGGCCAGAGGACGTGGTTGTCCTTTCAGACTCATTCTCGAGAGTAGGGTCATGGACATACAGATCCACTTCTCTACCAGGACACTGGCACAGATCCTTCAGAGGCCATACTACTCTCATCAATGCTTATGGATACCTTCAGGGGCAAAGGTAGACCACTACTTGCTACCCTACGAGCTTCATCAGATTTGTGCTATGCTTTGGGATAGCTCAGAGTGCTACCTTCCGCAGAACAGCGGACAGATGACGGACTTGGCTCAGATCATCGGTTGCATTGTGGGCCGAAACATCATGCCGAAGGCCGGACATCACCATAGAGTTACAGTGATGGAGGCCATAGTCATCTACCGGATCTACATGGGATTCCAGATTGACTTGTCCTGCATCATCTAGAATGTCATGATAGACCTAGTGGCACGTCCAAGTATGAGGAACCTTTGCTTCGAGAGATTACTAACATTAGTCTTCCAGCACTTCAGGGTGGATCTAGCAGGAGTAAATGTAGTCACTGGAGCATTGGGGTACACTATTGGGACGAGGACTATCAGGCAGATGAGGCTTACCCAGACTGTGAGATCTCCATGTCCAGAGGGTGAGGAGGAGACAGATGAGGATGAGGTTCAAGTTCCAGCAGATGAGGGTGATGCTAGTCCAGATTCTGATGATCAGGCAGCGGAGGACACAGAGATGCATGAGGCTAATCCAGAGTATCCTGAGATTCCCAGATCACCACACATCAAGACTGGAGGCCCTTCACACTCAGTCCCAGAGACTTTTGATTTAGGTGCTCAGATGCGATCGATGACTTCCATGCTACAGAGGATGGAGGCCAGACAGGAGTAGATGTGCAATGCCATGGAGTCACGGCAGAGCGTATAGACTCCCAGATTGCCCTGATGGCCGAGGACTTCAGAGCATTCAGAGATCAGAGGAGATCACCTAGATAGATTTTACTTTAGGATTTTCACTTATGCTTTTTCAGATGTAGTCACTGTAAACCATTCTTAAAATTAATGAAGTTCTATTTTGTTTCTCTTTATTATTGTGTATTATGCACTTTCCTTTTATTGCATTATATGGAATTTGTTAAAATATAATTATTGTGCATTATTCAGATAATCAATTATGCTTCATTAATCAAGTTTCTAATCCAAGTGTTCTATTATTCACTTCTAAGAGTAGATGAGTCACTTCTGGATCTATGACTCAGGAATGTTCTATTATTGTTTTCTGTGGTTAGGATTTCCTTGAACATTGGGCTCTGATACCACTCTGTCACATCCCCCCAGCTGATACCCTAACTGGCATACCTGGGTGTGTGATCCACAGCCCCAAAGATCTAGTATCGAGGAAATCATCCTCCCACATATGCAATAACATAATCATGAACAGATAAAATCAAGTGTAATATTATAAATAAAAGATCTAATCAAGAAATGTATATCAGTATAATCAAAGTGCGGAAAATGATACCAGATGTAAGCACATCAAAAAGAAGTAGAGTGAGGCGGAAATTCACTCCACAGTTACAGTGGAATGTAGCAAGTAAGTCTAAAAAGAATTACAACTGTTTCTAAAGAAAAGTAACGAAAGAAAATCAAACTGAACTACAAGTTTTCTATCCTATAGAAAACATCTTCAAAGTAATGGACTTCATAAACCCAACAGAGATGTTCCAACAGTACGTTACGCCTAATTGTAGTACACAACTTGATCGCTCGAGCGATCATCAGTGTGATCTTCATAGTTGCTAGTAATTTGCGTGTGGTATGCTTCATCGGCTTGCGCTTCATCATACTATCCTTCATAGTAGTCAGTACCTGTGGAATAATCTAACCAAAATGATTACACAAAGAGGAGTGAGTTCGAATGAACTCAGCAAGGCAAGTTAACTCATAACAACATAAATAACATACAACAGAACATAACAAGATGCAATGCAATATGAAACAGATAATGTATGTATGCATCTAAACTCTATGTATGCTAGTCTCTATTGGCAGACATGCTTTAAGTCATAGCACCATACTTCTTTGGGAAGGTCTCAGTCACTCGGCTCCGGTTGGTAATGGGTCTGTCATCCCTCTCGGACAATCCATGGACGGGGGTTGAGTCACCGCTCTCTCACATCACCATTGGTCTAAGTACTGGCACATGTCAGGGTTAAGCCTAGCCCAATGCAAGTCATCTACTCAGTTGCATCAACTTAGCTCCAGATACGTCCATTCCTCCCCTCTCGGGATCCTTTTTGGTATCCTTCACACTAGAGTCAACGTATTCCCTCTCGAACTCCGGATTCATCAACCCTATAGGTCATCCACATATAGTAAACGGGAAACTCTCATGTCCTCTCACGGGTTGGTTACTGGTCTTGAGCGCCCATGAGCCCAAGTCTATCCATATGCAACCCTACCCATAAATGGCCCCCACAATGTGATTCCCGTCCTCTCACGGATATAACTCACCAGTCTCGAGCACCCATGAAACCCCATTGCTGCCACGGGTCATTCGGTTTCAATACCCTTCCAAATCGGGTTTGCTATAACGGGGACCTCTTACCAAACACTGCTAGACAGCCCTAGGTATGACAACCAATGATTCGAGAAAGCGTCGATGGGCATCTTCGGAGAACATCCCATACTATTCCCTCCGATGTCCAAGGACAGAAGTGTCAAAAGGACACCTCTCAATCTCAAACCATACCTAATCAAACACATTCTCAGATCAGTCATGACATACAAAATCAACAACTCATCATACAAAGAGAATGTAAAAGCATAATCCAATCATTAAACCATATGCAGTAATAAGCATTTCATATAATCTTGACTACTGAAAAAGAAGACATAAGTGAAGTGCTACTGTATTTACAGTAGTACATCAGAAGTATAAAAATACAAGAACAGTAAATAAACTCAGAGTTTCTTAGAGTTGAAACCAAAGAGTACGCGATCTATGTTATTATGAAATAATTGTCCTTACCTTGATTATCGTCGAAAATAATCCAAAGATCAAAGAGAGAGGCTCCACACTTAGCAATTAAACCCCTAACAATCATAGATATAGCATTAAGAAAGATGTCTAAAAGATCAGAGAGCAAACAAATCAAACTAAGCAAAAAACAAAACTACTGACTTCATTGGTCGATTGATTGGTCTACTGACCCAGTAGACCAATCAGTTGACCAACAGAGTCAAGACAAAGCAAATACGGGAATTCTGATCTGAAACTCAATCTACAGGGTTCTGAACATCACGAAACTTGGAGGAAAACTATAGGATAATATTCTAACACTAAGGGAGTAAAGATCGGCCACTAATAATGATCAAAAACATTACCTTAAAATTAAAATCATGGTTTCCCCAATTGGAAGAAAACCCTAGAATTCGATAAAAATATACTATGGAACTCCCAGAAAAGACAAGGGATGATTTAGATCTCATCCAAGAAAAAGGTAATCAGAATCAAATACAAGTACGTCATGAAAATTAGATTCGGTCGGCTAAGAAATCAAATCCATAAGAAGAACTAGGGTTTCAAACGGATCTTACAAGAATTAGGGTTGAGATCTCTATGTTGATCATAAACCCTAAAGAAAGAATGAGATCCTGGAAGAGATGGTTGCAAGAATGCAATATCTTCTTCCCAATCTCAGTCAAGAATAAGATTGAAGAAATAATAAATTACAATACAGAAGAGATACTAACCATAGACTGACAAATTGGAGATGAGAGGCTTCAGATCTTGCAGAGGAATCTTTGAAATCACCGAAGAGAGTTTCAAATGAGTCTTCCCACATTCTTAGAGTATTTTGGAGGCAAAGGATACTAAGAAACACAAAGTGTGTTTAAATAAAGAGTGAAAAACCCTAAAATTGGAGTTTCTCGGATTTAACACACCATTGGTCGAATGCTTGGTCGACTGGCCCAGTCGACCAATCAGGTCAACAAAGTTCAAACAGGGAATTGGAGGATCAAATGAACACCAAACCCCAAGGGCTTTTGCACACACATCAAGTGACATACCTAGTGTGTAAGAATGCCTTCGAAACCAAGTCAGATAATACTCCAAGTTCCTCAACTAATCTCATCTTCAGACAGGTGCAACTTTCTTTCCAAATCTGCACAGACTTCCAAGCATGGAACTCCATCATCAATCTCCATGGGTTCTTGGACAAACACCATGTCTTCTACCGAGATGGCCCATATTTGGCTTCTTCCTTTACTCTGGGTCTTCAGACCTATAAACAACCGGGTTTGTGGGTCAGGGTTAGGGCTGAATTTCACATGTCCCATACCATAGCCCCCTGATATCTCCAGCTAAGACATTCCAAAGGAATACCCTTTCCATCACAAACACACCACACAATCACAATGATACCATAATCAATAGAACAATATCATAAGGGACAAAGTAATAAAAGAATGATTAAAACAGCAAGTATATAACAATGTTAACATGCCAAACATAATTACAGCAGTGTATATAATTAACGAACAGTAATGACAGACATCGGATGTCACATCCCGCCCCTAAACCACCAAGGGATACCCTATCTGGATTACCCGGGGAGTGAATTACAGTCCCGCCGATCAAGTTTAGGAACGATCATAGTCACTTAGCACAATAATATAATCAAAAGCAAGAACAATTCCTTGTATCCAAATAATTTAATAATAAAAGTCGAGAAAGATCTCAACAGGATTCACAAATAACATCGAGTGCGGGAATGATTCAATTAGGATAAACAATCAAGTGTGAAAAGGAGGGAGGAAACCATCCTATAATATTAGCGGAAGATGAAACGACTAAAAGTAAAGGTTACAACCGATTCACCAAATAACAAGTGAAACAACTAAGCTATAGTCCCAACAATTAAAACAAAAGGTTAAAAAGGGAATGAGGCGACATCCCATCCCTAACACACAAATATAAAACTGAACTGCTACAAACAAGTCCCGATCTCGGTCTACTCGTCTTTATCAACTGGTTCATCGCCACCAGTATGATACAAGTCTTCAACTCGGCCTCCAGAGGGTTGGACTCGCCATAGTCAACAGTGGTAGTACCTGTAGAAAAGTCTAACAAAATATGTTGCAAAAAGGAGTGAGTTCAAAAGAACTCAGCAAGGTAGTCATTCTATAAAATATAAACCATATGATACAAGCCATAATATGATGCAATATGATATGGAACACATGATGCAAGTATGGTTCTAACTCTATGAATGCTGGTCTCTAGGGTAGACATGCTTTAAGTCATAGCACCATACTTCTCTGGGTCGTCAGTCACTCTCCCATTCCATATCCTGGGAATGCCAGGGGAATATCGGTAAAGTCATTTCAAAAACCATGGTAAGGGGATCGGTCACCGCTCTCTCACATCACCATTTGGTATAAGTACTGGCGCATGTCACAGTAAAGCCTAGCCCAGTGCAAGTCATCTACTCAGTCATATCATCTCAGATCCAGATACGTCCATTCCTCGCCCCCGGCGATCTTTTCCAGTATCCTTCACACTAGAGTCAGTGTACTCCCGGATTACGGACTCATCAACCCTAATGGTCATCCACAAATAGTAAAGAAGCTCTCACGTCCTCTCACGGGTTGGTTACCGGTCTTGAGTGCCCGTGAGCCCAAGTCTATCCATTTGCAACCCTCCCAATAAATGGCTCCCACAATGAGATTCATGACCTCTCACGGGTTGGTTACCTGTGAAATCCCCCAGATTTCTACCCCTTTAACCCGTGGTTTTAAGACCGAGAACCTGGGCCTTGATTCGGCGACAATTGTGGACCATTCAATTCGAGCTCGAAGGATTGGAAATTGAACAAATGTTGGTAGATGACCCTTATAATGACTAAAAAACTCTCTTAGAGTTTAAGTGAAGAGAGAAGATTAATCTCTATAGTGTAAAAAGGGTAATTCAGTGATGGAGAATCCGATTGACGTAAATAAGATATCAAATCGAAGATCGTCGAAAGACCTTTCCAACGAGCCAAAGATCATCAAAATCGGAGTTCGTTTGGGGGTCCAACCACGAGCCAGAAGTTTGAGCCGTTTGGGTGAACCAACCCCCATCCCTATTTTCTATTTAGGGGCAAAATTGGAAATTCGGATTTTAAAACCCTATTTATGTTTTATCTCATCCGTAAACGCATTTTTGGAGGCTAGAAAGAGGTGGAGGCTTTGGAGAAAAGGATAAACGAAATAGAGGAGCGATTTCCATTCTTCCGAAGGTGTCTGTGATCCGAATCTTCGCAAAATCATTACGAAAGGTTAGTTTTCTTTAATGCTTCTCTTACTCACAATTTTGTGAGTATTTTCTCTCCTTTCCTTTTAAGGAATCTTGAAAGGAAAGGTTGTTAGGTATCTTGGTTGCTTTCCTTTATAGTATTAATGTCCCTTCCTAGTTTGTGGGAGTGATATCTTTTCTCTTCTATTGAGGGATCTGTGAAAGGGAATAATGATAAGTACCCTAGATGCTTATATTTTCTTATATTAATGTTTCCCTTGAGTTTGGGAGTATTGGTTTATCTCCTTGCAAAAGATTTTAGAATTTGATTCTCTAGGTCACCCACGGGTGATTTATGAGAGCCAAATTTGGGGCATTTTGATTTTGGTCAAATTTAATAAAATTGAAAGTAACCGTAGGATCCTTTTGTTTCCAATTAGATTTTCCCAAAGTTTTGCTTCATTATAAACTTCGAGTTGGTGGCAAATTAGTGATCATTCACTAGTGAGGTTGAGAACTACCCATTTTTTAACCTAGTTTTCATATTTGGGTTTTCGTGGGAAGATTTTAGGATATCCTTTGAAACCCAAATTGGCTCTAATTTGTGATAATTATTTCTTTTGCATGAATAGGTTAATATATCTTTAATCACTAATTTGTGGGAGTAGATTCTTGGATTTGAAGGAAGAACAAAGTAAAAGGTGAGGAATATACTTAACTTTATATTACATGTGTAATGATGTTAGTTACTTTTCATTATTGATATCTTGTATTGCTTTAGTATTATCTTGTGGTTATTTTATGTCTTTTATTAAATATGAATTGCTATAATTTATGTTTATTATTACTTCTGATGTTGCTCCTTGCTTTGAAATCTATTATTGTTGTTATGAAATGGAATGTGATTGTATGAGAGGAGAAATATTATTATTTCTTCTACCTTGTATTTTCTACTAAGGTTGTGGGTTCACCCATTGTCCTAGTGATATTATATGATTGCTTATATTGTGGTTAGGAATGGGGAATGCCCTTTGGGCATTTCTGCCATAGGATACCAAAGGAGGCGGTATGGGACGCATTCCTATGGTGGCCTTGGCTCTTTCCCGATTACTAATTTACATATTTAGGGCATGTCTAGAAGTGTTTGGTTAGGTGACCTCATGAGTACTACTACCCTTTCGGCAGGGGTATTGAAGCCGGTTAACCCGTGATGTTAGTGGTCGGGTCCCGTATGTCAAGCGTGCCCACTATCATCATAGAGAGGTAGGGTTGCATATAATAGATAAGGGCTCATGGACGCTCAAGACCGGTGAAATGACCCGTGAGAGGACATGGAGATCATCCTGTCCATTATATGTGGATAACCACTGGGTTAATGAATGGGGTCCAACAGATGCCTCCATTGAGGATTCCATTCATAGGTGGGAAGGTATTGAACCAACAGAGCACTAAGCGTGAGGGGAGATATCCGGACCATATGTAGTACGAGACCATATGACTTTGCATTGGGCCTAAGATTATCCTTGACATGCGCCAGATCTTATACCAATGGTGATGTGAGAGAGTGGTGACCTAATCCCCAACCATGGCTTGACAAGACTTTACACAACAACCGCGGAGAACCCAACAGACGTGCTTGAGTGCCGTGAGGGAAGAGTGATGAGACCGCCCAAAGAAGACTGGTGTATGACTTAATGCGTGTCTACCATAGAGACTTCATGATAGAGTTAGGAGCATAATCATTCACATATCATATCATTGTCATTAATTACATTGTTGATATTCATGTTTTATGTATGGTGTGGAATCTTGAGAATGAATGTGTGATATGATGTTGAGTTGACCTCACTGAGTTCTGTTGAACTCATTCCTTTTATATGTTTTTTTTTTTCTATTAGATTATGCTGCAGGTTATGAGGACTTCTTCCAAATGGAGGATTCGTTGCTAGTATATCTTCTTAAAGGAGTGACCGAAGAAGAAGTTGACGCACATGGAGCTTCATGCCAATATCAAGACTATTCTTTTGGGTGGGATTCCATTAGAGAACTAGTATACTTTAGTTTTCCGCTGCGTTGAAAATTACTCTCTTTTCTTTTAAAAACTCTGATGTTATATTTTTATTTTGAAGTAATGGATGATTGTAACCATTATTTCGGTTTTGATAACTTAGTATGATAAACTTGATTTATTCTTGTCCATTTAATTATGCTATATCATGTTTTGTATGGATTTGTCACTGAACCTAGATCTTGCGGTGTATCACCCCCACGGGCATTCGGGTAATGACCGGATCCGGCTGGGTGGGGTGTGACATTACCGGTCTTGAGTGCCCACAAATCCCCACTGCTACCACAGGTCATTCGGTCTCAATGCCCTTTCGATTCGGGTCTGATACGACAGGGACATCCTAGCCAAACAACTAGACAGTCCTATGTATGTCATCCAATAACCCGGGAAAGAGTCGATAGGCACCTTTGGAGAACATCCCATACTATTCCCTCCGGTGCCCAAGGACAGAAGTGTCAATAGGACACTCCGCAATCCCAAGTTATACGTAGGCAATCACATATTCAAGTTCATCACTTCTCATGCATCCAATACATCTTCATAATACAAGTTAAATCATGATATTGAAATGAATCATCATAGACATAAGTAAACAAGAATAGTAATGTACCATGACAAGAGTATAAAGATTTCAATACTACTGTTCTAACACATATATAACAATCTTATAAAGATTAAAAGTAATCAAGAGATTCTATTCATAAATAAGAACATGAATCATAAGTTGATGATCTATATGTTTATGGAGATAACCATCCTTACCTTAGGTTAAGTTGATGATGAATTGAGAATACCAAGAATTAGTCCAAAAGAATTGTTAAGACCCTAAACAAACATCAATAATAAGATAGAGAAGAAGTCGGGAAGATCAGATGTCAATTGGGTCAAAACTGGCCAAGGTTGCTGTCAACAACAACTTTGGTCGATGGTCCTTGGTCGATGGTATCGACCAAAATTCTCTTCGGGACAGAATAGTGGATTTTGAGGGTTTTCATCCGAAATTGGTTTTCCGGTGTTCGGATCAATCTGAAACTTGGAGGAATGCTTAACAATAGTAGTAGGACACTATAAGTCAAGAAATTAACCCAATCCAATGGTCCAAACAAAAAGCCCCAAATTGAGCTAACAAGTTCGAGTGACTAACATCATGGCATGAGTTGGAATTGATTGCATTGACAAGGAAATGGCATGTAATAGCTAGGGGAACTAATAGAAATTCAATTGGAATCATATAGTAGTGATAAACATGAACATAACATACCATACAACTCAGTTTGGTACAAAATGGCATAATGTTAAAAGAAAAATCAAGAAATACATATGCTAGGCATGAGATGGAGGCATAGCATCAATGAATGGCTAAGAAAATCATGGATTGAGCATGAGTAGACACTTGGAGTGGTGGTTGCAAGGTTGCAGCACCATCTCCAATGTCTCATTAGCAAGATAGGAATAGAAAAGAATAGAAAATGGTAGGACAGAGAGTGGAATGGTGATTCATACCTTGGTGTTGAAGATGTAGACAAGAATCAATGATAAACAAGGAGTTTTTTGGTGGAGTACCCTTCACATTAGCCAAGGAGTTGCTTTGGGAAGCTCCCCCCCCCCCCCACGTTTTCAGGTAAGAAAATGATTGCAATAGGGCTCAAGGCTCGAGGTTATAATAAATAGAATGGGAATATTCCATGGAATCATTAACTTGGCTAATTGGGGAACTTTGGTTGATGGTATCGACCAAAATGTTTCTCAGCAGAAAAACAGGTTTAGTTCAGCAATTTCAAGTAGGGTTTTGAAAGGCTATACAAGGTCAATTTGAGTGAGGTTTTCTTCTACAATTCAATCAAGAAGTCTAGTTTCGGGGAATACCTTCGGATTGTGCACTGGAGATCATTAAGTACTTCAACTAGATTAATCTTCTCTGATGCTCAGACTTTCCTTAAACACTGACAATGTATTCAAACCAGGGGTATCATCGTCAATGCCCATGGGTTCGGGTCAAACACCATGTCTTCAACCAAAAGGGTCCACAAGTCTCATTTCCCCCACTTTGGATTTTCGGACCTACAAACATAACAAGTCCCGGGCCGGGTCAAGGTTAGGATAAGGCCAGACATTACAGATCTACCCTAAGGGAAATGTTTGACATGGCTTCCTAAGGTTTTCAAAGATAATAATATTGAAATTAAGGTCCAACTTTTAAGGTCTAACATTGAACAAGTCTTTCTTTATCCCAAAATAATTAGGGTGTCCGGGCTAGGTTTGGGCTGGATGTTACACTGGACTAGTATGTTCAAGTCATTACATATGGATGAGATTGTATGTCCTTACCTGTAAATAAGTAGAAATCCTCTAGATTGCAAACCAGGAACAATTATAAAACTTTTACTTGAAACAGAGGACAACTATAAACAGGATTATAATAATATTTAGTGAATGAATCAAATCGGACAAAATCCAAAAGTTGCATGCTCACTGGAAACCAACCGGTCGCTTAGGCTGAGCGATCGCCACTAGTGACCGCCCCAAAAATAGTGAGTTTCAATCCGAAACTCAGGCTTCTGATCATTCGATTTAAATCCGATTTTTGAATGATCATTGTCCGAATTTCAAATCTAACAATCCCACAACCTAGGGTAATATCAAACCTAACAATTGACATCAAACCAAGAACAATTATAAAACTTTTACTTGAAATATAGGACACCTATAAAAAGGGTTATAATAATATTTAAGTCGAATGAATCAAATCGGACAAAATCCAAAAGTTGCATGCTCACTAGAAACCAGCCGGTCGCTTAGGCTGAGTGACTGCCACTAGTGACCGCCCCAAAAGCAGTGAGTTTCAATCCGAAACTCAGGCTTCTGATCATTCGATTTCAATCTGATTTTTGAATGATCATAGTCCGAATTTCAAATCTAACACTCCCACAACCTAGGGTAATATCAAACCTAACAATTGACATCAAATTGGTTACCCATAATCCTCCCCTTGACTGGATCAATCCTTTTCACAAAAGTAGGGTTTCGTTTTCGGATCTGATCTCATCAAGAACAGTAAAAAGTTAGTATTGTAATAGGAAGAATCATGAACAACCAAAGATGAACACAATTCTACATTAATCATAGCCTAGGATAAAGTATGAGTGAGCGGGGAATCACTTACCTCAACCAGATCAGCTATAAAGAACAATAGAAGCTTCTGGAACTTTCGTAGCAATTTAGATCACCTTCCAGCACATTTCCACAACCCTCTAACCTCCAAAAAATAGCAATCACGAATAAAATATTCGTAAAATAGACGAGGGTTGCTATTTATAGAAAGTCGGGGGCAAATTAGGGCAAAACCTCACAACCAGGACCAAGCGGTCGCCTGGTCCAATCAACCGCCACTAGCAACCGCCCCCTAGTATATTTCTATATAAGAGTGCGTTGCTTAGGGGGTTGAAGCCCAAGTACAACCTAACCCTAAAGAACACATGGGGGAGGTCTTACCTTCATTCCGGACATCTCCAGACATTACTTGCCTTTCAGAAGTCCAACTATCAAGAAAGGCAGGTTCTTCAACAAGAGAATCCAGATCCATGGGTTCAGGGTATGGATCATGGACTTCTATCCGGACACTCCACAAATTGACCCGGTTAGACCTTCGGGTTCTTGGACCTGCAATACGGATCCCGGGTTAGAAATACGGGGGTTGTTACAGCTATGTTTATGGTTATGGTTATATGCTCACTCTTGTGGATTTTTAGATTTTGTTGCATATCCAGATGCAACGAAAACTCAAGAATATGAGACGCCAACGACAGATTTGTACTATGTACAGAATTACAGGTATGACCACATTTATGGTGACACATGTGCATACTACAACAGTGCATACTAAGATTAGCCCCACACTCGGGAAGACAGAGACGATTCGAGAGATTGAACATTTTGAGTTTCATATATACAATTTAATTAAAGATACTTACTTGATGTAATTCCTTAGAATATCTGATTCATTCATTTCCAGATAGTTTTCCTTCAAGGATTAGTTTTGATGTCTAACTTCGTTTCCGCACTCTGATTTAGTTTGAGATCCTTTTGATATTCTTGACATTTGATTTATTTTCTTAATTACATATATAACATCGATTTATTCTTGCTCATGATTGTCTATCGTGTGGAATGGTTAGCGATTGTCTGAGACCTGATTTGTTGGGCTGTGGATCACTCTCTCAGGTATTTAGGTGGATAAATACCGGCTGGGTGGATGTGACAAAATCTTTGATGACAATCCAATGCCTTATGACAACTTTGATTACACATTTGGCAAAACTCAGGGTGAAACATAGTTGGAGATGCATGATTGGGATTGGAGAATCCTTGATTAGGTCCATGATAGGTGGTTTGACTGTATCTATTTTGAAAGGGCCGTCCTCTATTAGATCTTCCATGGCCATTAGATGGGCCTCTATTGGCATTGAATGGAGGCCAAATTGCCCTAGAGGCAGTAGGATGAGTGCCAACAGCCATATTTGCAGTTGGTTGTAAATCAATAATGAGAGTTTCATCTTTAATTCTAATTTTTTGAGTTAGTAACAAACCACTTAACTCATTAAAAGAGACAATTTCATGGGTAGAAACAAAGGTAACAAAGGCAGCATAATTAGGGCCAAGACCATTTAAAACATATAAATAGAGATCCTCATCAGTAAAACTCTTGCCTATAGCAGCTAATTGATCAGCAACACTTTTAATTTTAAGACGATAATCATGGACTGTGTTACCTCCCTTTTTGATGCTCTAAAGATGGAGACAAAGCTGAAGAACCCTTGTTTGGAAGAAGTGGAGTAAAGTCTTTCCAGATGATCCCATACAGCCTTTGCATTGGTATAGCCAATCACTTGAGCATGAACATTCCCAATCAAGGAAGCAAGGAGCCAGCACATAAGAAGCTGGTCCTCACGAATCCAATGATCATATTTAGGGTTTGGAGGCTGTATAGAGGAATTGGAGGAATCCAAAATAGTGGGAGGTGGGCATGGATTGGTCCTATCAATGATCCCATAGAGGTTTTACGTCCGTAGCTGGGGAACAAACTGGTTCTTCTACATTAAATAATTGCTTTCGTTCAGTTTGATGGAGAGAAAGCTATTGAGGGAGGGAAATGAAATGTGGGAGACCAACCTTGGAGTCTGGCACGAGAGGTAGAAGACTTCAACTGGCTGCGGATGAGTTGATGTGGGTCTCAATTAGGGTTGCTTACAGCTGAGAGCCATATGGACCAAATAAGTAGAAACTGTAATTTTCTTTTTACTGGGTGGGTTAACTAAATCAAAGGGTAACTTGAGAATTTAAAAACATCAGGGGAGAAGGAGAGGTGACAGTTTGCATTTTTAGGAGAATGAGATGTGAAAGTTTGAACAGGGAAAATTTAGTAAATAGAGGCTAAGTATAGGGGAGCGACAGAAACTTGCTCTTATATTAAAGTACCAAAAAAAAAAAAAAAAAAAAAGTGGTCAGACTGAATAACACCTACACCTATACAAAGCAATAAGAAAAGGAGTGCGTCTACACTTGAAATGAAAATTCTCAATTAAACTAGATAAATTTCTTCCAAATGAAAAATCTCCACTAAAAATCTTAATCGAATTAGTTAGTGATCTTATAATGACTAACTTTGAAATTTAATCAAATAACACGGTTTAAAAAGCATGATAAATTAGATGAAGCCTTGTCTTCTACCTACTATAGTCATGCAGAATGAAAAAAATTGTTGCTTATCACACATTTATATACGTATATGCATCACATGAATTGTGATAAGTGAATGTTTCCTCTTCATGTTTGACCATATATTTTTCCTCTCAGCCACTTCTCTTTTGTATATTAACCGATCTTGAGCATTAATCTGTTTCAATCTTCAAGCTTTCATCCCTCTCAAAGCTAGATTCAAGTGCATTTTCATATCTTATTCTTCCTTTTCTCTTAGTTTCTTTCCACTTCAAGAATGGGAAACGACAACAACTATAGAACAAAAGAGCAGGCTGCTCAAGTAAAGCAAACCCTCTTCGATCAGGTTCTTTAACCTCTAAACCTATATATATTCAATGGACACTTAGGTTGAACATTTACAAAATTATGTGCATCTAACATTTCCATTTTACATACCAAATTAAGATCAGATAGGGGAAGTTAGGATATTATGTTGCATATATCCATCACTGTAGTAAAGATCAAGTAAATAATAGAAGACAAACCCATCTCAGCTTTTAGGTGATTTGTTATGTTAATATGGGGAAAATATGCTTCTCTATTAATCATCATAAATTGATATTCAGTAGTAAATTAATTCGCATACCTCTCTGTTAAAAATTAGTGCATTTCTGGCCAACCATAGCTCCCAGAGAATAAAAGCCGCCAAGGATGTCATTTCCTTTGTCAAGCCACCCTCTCCAAATCCAATAGATTTCCATGAATTAAGCCATTCGTGGAGATTGGCTTCCTCTCCTTGTGGGGAAGTAAATGAGAGTTGAGACCCAAACCATGTTGCTCTGGCAAATGGACATGAGAGGAAAATGTGATCAATGCTCTCCTTTTCTTTACCGCATCTCTGGCATAATGGATCGACTTGTATGTTTCTATTGATCAGCCCCTCAGTTGTTGCTAAGCCTCTCCCACAAATCCTCCATAAAAGCTGTTTAATCTTTGGTGGAGCATCTACTTTCCAGATGTAATCCCATACACCTTTATCAACTTGCTTCCAAAGTCCACTAGAAGATGAGGATGGCTTCTCTCTCAACTTGTTTTCTTTCTTCAATATAAGCACTTCATAAGCCGACTTAACTGTGAATTGCCCATTTCTAGTTGCTGCCCAAAATAGAGAGTTGGGTTGAGGGAACAAGCTGAGTTGTATTTTTAGAATCTCATCAGCTTCATCCTTAGGGATCAAGGACTTGATGATATCAGCCTTCCAACTTCTATTGATAGGATCAATCAACTCCTCAACCCATTCAACATTACAATCAAGGGGTTTCTGTGACTTGAGTCTAAACATGGGAAGAGAAGGGATCCAATTCGAGTTCCAAATGTTAATATCTGAACCACATCCAATTTTCCAGCATAGACCCGCTTTAAGACCCTCTCTTCCTTCAATTACACCCCTCCAAGCCCATGATGGATTTTGGCCCAGACTTGCATTCATGAAAGAAGAATTAGGGAAATAAGTATTTTTCATCACTGAGGCCCATAATGAATTTGGTTCCATCCATAGTTTCCACGCAAGCTTGGTTAGTAGTGCTTGGTTTTGAGTATCCGGATCTTTGAATCCAAGTCCCCCTTTTGATTTTGGTAAGCTCATTCTATCCCATGAAATGCACTAATTTTTAACAGAGAGGTATCATCTCCTCATCAAGTTATTGAACGTGCAATGAGACATCAAGGGGAGTATCTACAAGTGAATCCCATCAAATCAAAAATGGTGGTAAGTAGATTGGTGAGACAACCAAATTGGTCTCCTCCAAGCACCGGTTGGGTCAAAGTAAGTTCCGATGCAGCCATGAAGAAGGACAGTGATAGATGTGGTTTGGGTTTTATTATTCGAAATGAAAGGGGTGATTGCTTATTGGCGGTTTCAAAACCTTCTTCCGCCCAATCAGTGTTGGTTGCAGAAGCTATGGCCTTGAGGGATAGCATGTTGTTCACATTGGGTGAATGTCATGACAAGGGGCATTTTGAAACTGACAATCAAGAGCTTACCCGCCACTTGGAAGACTGTCTCCATCTTGGCCCCCCGGAGGTCAGACCAATTCTGGATGATATCATATACCTCAGAACCAAGTTTAGTGATTGTGTAATTCATCATATTTATAGGGAAAGTAACTCATGTGCTGATTCCCTAGCTAGGAGGGCTCTATCTCTCTCGAGCGAGATAGCTTGGCCCACTTCCACTCCTTGGCTCCAGGACTTTGTCAATCTGGATGCCTCGGCTGTAGCTCGTGCATATCTTTCTGAATGAAGTTGTTGTTTACCAAAAAAAAAAAAAATTAATTCGCATACATATCATAGCTAGAAATCTAAAAATATTTAGATGCATGCATGTGTGTGAAACTAACAATAAATTAATAAATTGTTGTAGGGGTACATAGATGAGACATTTAATGAGGCAGTGCGGGTTCAATTTAAGAATCCCGCGTTCCATGAGAAAATTGTTGAGACGTTCTTCATCGACATGGCACGTCATATCACAGTGATTGAGGAAACATTGTTAGTTTATCCAGTTAGATCAAATATTCTTTACCATTTATACCTGCAAAAAATGTTGCATGGATTTCCTTATCTCAATGTTTTCACTTGCTATTATTTAGTATTCTTCACAGAGAAACGATAATAAAGATGGCAATGACTTACACAATTTCACATACCTCTTTGTAGGCAGCGGCAACCCATTCTTTTCCGTAGGATAGAAGAGGACTTCAAGGACATCCGGAGAAGTGCTGGTTGGTAAGGCCATGCTATCAAGTATCAACTGCATAAACTTTCAACCAGACCAATAAGTTTCATTGAACCAGTCACTAGTATGTTACATTTGTAATCACTGATTGAACTCCAACTTTTTTTACAGCAGTGGAGCTAAAAAGCTGAGAGAAAAGGCCAACCAGGCCATCCAATGCTGCTTGGAACAAAATCTAGAGGGGCAAGGATCTTATATTTCCCTATTTGCCTTTCACCATCACACCCTCCCCTGCCTCGACCACCACTCCTCCCTCTTTGTTATCTTTCTGGAGCTACTAACTGCATTGGCGACTTCATTTTGCAATACAAAATCATCTTCCTTCTTACCAATTATACAGATACCACAATTGGGAACTTCTTTTCTTTCGTTGATTTTTAATTGTGTAAATTAATTATTGCAGATGCAAGGATGCTCTTGAACAAGTGAAGACTGAACATGCAACTGTGCTAGAGAAGTTCCATACTTACTTTTATGTATGTTGTTACTTCTGTTCTCCGGTTTCTCCTCCTTACGTTATACTTTCTTATTGCTAGTCACCAGTAGTCATGGCAACGAAGTTGGTGTTTATTTCTTCTGGGGTAATTTGTATTGCAGCTTGCGAAACTAGCTATTACTGAGGGGACATCTATAGCTCTAGCTCCAGCTCCAGCTCCGAGTAATTAGAAAGAATGGCTAGCGAGGATGCTGACTGGAACATGAAGTGATTTGCCAGAATGTTCTTCTTACATGTGAAATGCAATATTTACCATGTCCATCTGCACCTGATATCAAAGTTATAGTAGACAATACTCTTGGCGTATTATAGGATTAGTGATGTTATTCCACTACTTGGATTTGGTTTCGGGAAATAATTATTGACCTTTGTCCCAATAGGTTCCAAGAACATGTGTTTGAAAGCATTAGCTTAATCAAGATTGCAATTGCAAAATGGAAGGTATATATATATTTCACATATGTTTCATTTTCTCTAATTATGTTATCTAAATTATTGAGTTGATTGGTTCAACTCTACCTGGGGGTGGATTTAAATGTCGTGGATATTAAAATCCCTAGGGTTTTACCGGTTGATGCAATATCATTCAAATTAAATGACGGAAAATAAAAAGCCAGTCCAGTTATATAAGAGTACATGCATGCTAGAAATCAGATCTAATACTAGGGAAAATTCAATTTTTGGCTACTCATTCTGGTGGCATGAATTCTTCCAAACTATAAGTCTCACCAGAGATAGTTCCTTGTTAGACAGTGTTCCTATACTGTTCTTATGATGCCCTTCGGGTGTTTCTGTCTTGGGCTTTCTCCTACAAGTCAATCAACAAGTCTAGGTCAGGGAATTATCTTCGGAACGTGTCCGGGAGTGCATTAGGTCCACCAACTAAACTCCCTTTCTTCAAGCTGCAATTTCTTAACAACCACTGACGATGCATTTCAAGTATGGAGCACCATCATCAAATCCATGGGTTTCAGGTCAAACACCATGTCTTCTACAGAGAGGGCCCACAGAGACTTCTTCCATCACTTCGGGACATGGATTTACACTAAGGGAAATGTCTGACTAAATTTCCTCAGACTTTCAAAGATAGCAACACTGAAGTTAAAGTCCAACTTCAAGGTCAACACTAAACAAGTATTTCTTCACTCAAAACAGATAGGGTGTCCTGGCTAGGTTTGGGTTGAGTTTCACATTCTCCCCCCCCTTAAAATAATTTCGTCATCGCAATTGGGAGAGTACTAGGCTTCTAAAGAGATGGTGCTACTTTGCTTTTATCTTGACTTCATTCTTTCAAAATCCATGGGAAACAAATAATAATAAGTCTTTTGTAAGAAAATAAAGGAGCAAATCTAACATGCTTTGAAATCAGAAACAAATAGAAGGGTTAACAAATCATGAAGATCACACTTGATTTCCCTTTGAAATCATCATGTGGAGAATTTACAAGGTTATAGAATGTATGGAGATCCACTCTAGAATAGCAAGGATGGAAGGATCAGTGTCACATCCTCCCAGCTGGTACCCTAACTGGCATACCCGAGAGTGTGATCCACAACCTCGAAGATCAAGTATCGAGGAAATCATCCTCCCACATATACAATAACATAATCATAAACAGGAAATATTCAAGGTTTAATATTATAAATAAGGTTCAAAACAAGAAGTGAATAAACAAAATAATCAGAGTGCGGAAAATGATACAAGATATCCAGAGATATCAAAAGAAGTAGAGAGAGGCGGAAACCCACTCCACAAAATACAACGGAACGCAGTATGTAAGTCTAAAAGAAATAACAACTAAATCAAAGGAACTAAGAAAGATAACTAAACATAAGAGTTTTCTATCCTATAGATGACATCTTCAAAATAGTGGACTTCATCAATCCATTTGAGACATTCCAATTCCACGTTGCCTTTAAAATGGTACCCAACTTGATCAACTGAGGGATCATCAGAGTAATCTTGATTGTCGCCAACACCTTGCGTGTAGTACGCTTCATCGGCTTGTGCTTCAGTGTATGGTTCTTCATAGTAGTCGGTACTTGTAGAATAGTCTAACAAAACAATGTACAAAAAGGAATGAGTTTCGAAGAAACTCGATGAAGGTAGTTAATCCATAACAACATAAATAACATGTGGCAAAACATAACAAGATGCAATGTAGTATGAAAAAGATAATGTATGTATGCATCTAAACTCTATGTATGTTGGTTTCTATTGGCAGACATGCTTTAAGTCATAGCACCATACTTCTTTGGGTAGGTCACGCATACGGCTCCGTTTGGTAGTGGGTCCAGCATCCCTCTCGGACATTCCATGGCTGGGGGTTAAGACAACTCTCTCTCACATCACCATTTGGTCTAAAATCTTGGCGCATGTCGGGGAAAAGCCTAGCCCAATGCAAGTCATCTACTCGGTTACATCAACTCGGGTCCAGATACTTCCATTCCCTCCCCCTCTCGGGATCCTTTCCGGTATCCTTTCCACTAGAGTCAGCTTATTCGACTCTCTCAAATACGGACTCATCAACCCTGTTGGTTATCCACATATGGTAAACGGGAAGCTCTCATGTCCCCTCACGGATATAACTCACCGGTCTCGAGCGCCCATGAGCCCAAGTCTAACCATATGCAACCCTCCAATACATGGCCCCCACAATGTGATTCCCATCCTCTCACGGGTTGGTTACCGGTCTTGAGCGCCCGTGAATCCCCATTGCTGCCACGGGTCGTTCGGTCTCAATACCCTTCCGATTCGGGTCTGATATAACGGGGACATCCTAGCCAAACACTGCTAGATAGCCCTAGGTATGACAATCAATAATTCAGGAAAGCGTCGATGGACAACCCCGAAAACATCCCATACTATTTCCGATAATGTCACATCCTCCCAGCCGGTACCCTAACTGGCATACCCGAGAGTGTGATCCACAGCCCCGAAGATCAAGTATCGAGGAAATCATCCTCCCACATATACAATAACATAATCATAAATAGAAAATAATCAAGGTTTAATATTATAAACAAAGTTCAAAGCAAAAATGAATAATCAGTATAATCAGAGTGCGGAAAAGATACAGGATATCCAATGATATCAAAAAGGAGTAAAGTGAGGCGGAAACTCATTTCACCAAAATAGCGGAACGTAGTATGAAAGTCAAAAGGAATTACAATTGAAACAAATAAACTAAGATCAAGTGTCTTCTAGTTTATAGATAACGTCTTCATACGTATGGACTTCGTCAATCCAATGAATCCATTCTAACTCTATGCTGTTTTCAAAAGTAGTACGCAGCTTGATCCGCCGAGGGATCATCAGAGTAATCTTGATCGTCGCTAGCACCTTGCGTGTAATACGCTTCATTGGCTTGCGCTTCACTGTACTGCTCGTCATAATAATCTGTACCTGCAGGATAATCTAAACAAAGAATATACAAAAATGAATGAGTTTCGAAGAAACTCAGTAAGGTAGTTAATCCATAACATCATAGATAACATGTGGCAAAACATAACATGATGCAATGCAGTATGAAACAGATAAAGTATGAATGCATCTAACTCTATGTATGCTGGTCTCTATGGTAGACATGCATTAAGTCATAGCACCGTACTTCTTAGGGAAAGTCCGCTCACACCCTCAACCATATAAGATATCTTGGGTTCCCTCAACCATTTAAGGTATCTTGGGCAGCCGGTTGGTAATGGGTATTGCATCCCTCAGGACGAACCATGGTAGGGGGTTAAGTCAACACACTCTCTCACAACCATTTGGCATAAGTACTGGCGCATGTCAGGGAAAAGCCTAGCCCAATGCAAGTCATCTAGTCAGTTACATCAACTCAGGTCCAGATACTTCCATTCCTCGTCCCTAACGATCATTTCCGGTATCCTTTCCACTAGAGTCCTAATAGTCCTGACTACGGACTCATCAACCCTATTGGTTATCCACATATGGTAAACGGGAAGCTCTCATGTCCCCTCACTGATCTTTTCACCGGTCTTGAGCGCCCATGAGCCCAAGTCTAGCCATATGCAACCCTCCAATAAATGGCCCCCACAATGTGATTCCCGTCCTCTCATGGGTTGGTTACCGGTCTTGAGCGCCCGTGAATCCCCATTGCTACCACGGGTCGTTCGGTCTCAATACCCTTCCGAATCGGGTCTGATATAACAGGGGTATATCCTAGCCAAACACTGCTAGACATCCCTAGGTATGACAACCATTGATTCGGGAAAGTGTCGATGGGCAACCCTGAAAACATCTCATACTATTTCCGGTAATGTCCAAGGACAGAAGTGTCAAAAGGACACCTCCCAATCCCAAACCAAACTTAATCAAACACATTCTCAAATTAGTCATGACATACACAACCAGTAGTTCATCATATAAAAGAGAATGTAAAAGCAAAATCAGATTAAGCAATAATAAGTAATTCATATAACATGAATAATGAAAAAGATGATATAAACAAGTGCTATTGTTCCCACAGTAGGAGATCATAATTAAAATACAACAACAGTAGGTAATCTCATAGTTTCATAAAGTAGAAACCAGAGGACAAGCAATCTATGTAGTTAAGGAATTAACTGTCCTTACCTTCTAACTCAGATGGGATCTTAAAGAATCAAGTATGATCTTGACTAAACCTGAGAAGACAGTCCTAAACAAGTGCACACAACATGTTAGGAAAGATGTATAAAGGAAAAGATCATAAATCAATCGAAACAGACCAAGATTGAGGTTCTTTGTACTCATTGGTCGATTGATTGGTCTCTTTGGACCAGTCGACCAACGACCAATGCAAACAGTGGCCTGCAAGAATCCGAATTTTGAGAATCCAGAACCGAATTCGATGGTTCAAAAGGGTACAAATCAGAGGGGAATTATTATGATAGTATTCTAGGGTATAGAGGATATCAAATCATAAATCAAATCAAGTTCCCAAATTATAACCTAGGAACACAAAGGTTAACCTACTAGGTTAAACATAGATTATGAGAGAAAATATTATAATCAATGATTCAAGAATTAGGATATGAGGATTAAAGATATAGTAAAGAAAACACATTGATTGGGTTACCATGATTAAACTAGAGGTTCCTGATCTTACCCAAGAATTAGGATTTGACCCTTTTTGGTTCCCTCGAAAAATAATTGAGAGCTGTGGATGAAGGGAGATAAATTGTTTGCCAAAAATAACAAGAAGGGTCATTCAATGATGAAGTTTAGGTTAACACAATATTACCCAAGAAGATTTTCCTTCACAAGGGAGGTTACCAAAAGCTCTCCAGACGATCTCACAGGTTAGGGTTTCAAAGGATTAGGGTTAGGGTTTTGAAGATTCCATGGTCGAGGTTAAGATCATGATGATGATCATGGATCTTAAAGATCATGATGAGATCATGGAATAGATGGTTGCAAGAGTGCATCATCTTCTTCCTGATCTCAACGAAGAACATAATTAAAGGAAGAAAATCAGAGGTAGAAGAGAGAGTGAGTGAAATCATACCTTTGCTGTAGGAGGATGAAGAATTCTTCAAGTCTTTGCAAGAGATCACCAAAGAATGCAAGGGAATGGGTTAGATTAGGATTCTAACTTGTTCCAGAGGCTGAGGAGGCAGAGGAGGCGGAATATTCCCGAGATTAGATTTAAATAGAAGAGACATGATTCAAATTTCAAAAACAGAATCAATTGGTCGATTGGTCCAATCGACCAATGAGTCGACCAATCAAGACAACAACTCCAAAACATGGAATTGAAGGCTCAGATCAAGTCCAAACATCAAGGGGTTTTGCACACCTCTAGAGTGACATACCTAGGAGTTAGAAATGCCTTTGAATCAATACAGGGACCACTCCAAGACCATCAACTAATCCAATCTTCATTCGGGTGCAGTTTCCACCATTTGGACACTGGCATCAACACTCATAGATTCCAATCCAGCCATCAAATCTTCAACAGAAATGGCCCAAAGATGACTTCTTGCCTTACTTCGGGTCACTGGACCTACAAATAACAAGGTTTCCGGATTAGGGTCAGGGCTGGGTTTCACAGATAATGTCCAAGGACAGAAGTGTCAATAGGACACCTCACAATCCCAAATCATACCTAATCAGACACAATCTCAGATCAGACATGACATACACAGTCAACAGTTCATCATATACAAAAGAGAATAAAAAGTCATGATCTAATCATTAACAACATGATAATAACCAATTCATATAAGTATGAATAATGAAAAAGATTACCTAAACAAGTGCTACTGTTCTCACAGTAGTAAATCAGAAGTAAAAGTATACAAACAGTAATTAAATTCATAGTTTCATAAAGATAGAAACCAGAGAGTATGTGATCTATGTAGTTAAGGAGATAACAGTCCTTACCTTCTAACTTGTAAAGGAACTTAGGGAAATCAAGCAAGACCTTGACTAAACCTGAGAAAAAAGTCCTAAACAAGTGTATACAACATGTTAGGGAAGATACATACAAGGAAAGATCACAAATCAATCAAAACAGACTAAGAATGAGGTTTCTGTACTCATTGGTCGACTGATTGGTCTACTGCCCCAGTCGACCAATGAGTCGACCAACAAAGACAGTAGCCTTCATGAATCAGAAATTTTAGAATATGAATCCGAATTTGGTGGTTCAAAAGGTACAAAATAAGGGGGAAACTTCAATGGAAGCATCCAAGTCTATAGAGGACATCAAACCATTAATCAAGACAAGTTTCCAAGTTACAACTTAGGAACTAGAAGGTTAACCTAATTAGGTTAAATCATGGATTATGAAGAAAATACAGTGTGATCAAGGGTAAATAATTAGAGGATGATAGGATACAATTCTTGTAAGGAAAATAAAGTGATTGGCTTCTAACATGATCAAAATAGGGGTTCTTGATTTTACCCAAGAAACTAGGGTTTCACCCTTTTTGGCTGCCATGAAAAAGGTTGAGATCACAGGAGGGACGGAATTAATGATTGGCCAATTAAAACAAGAAAATCATAGAAGATCAAATTTAGATTAACATAAATATGACCCATGAGGTTTCCCTCACATGGGAGGTTATCGAAAGGTTCTCCGGATGACCACACAAGGTTAGGGTTTCAAGAATTCTAATTGGTTAAGGTTGAGATCATGACGATGATCATAGATCTTAAGGAATCGAATGAGATCATGGAATAGATGGTTGCAAGAATGCAGCATCATCTTCCTGATCTCAATCAAGAACAGATTAAAGAAAAGAAAATCAGAGATAGAAAAGAAAAGAGATCATAAACATACCTTTGATGCAGGAGGATGAAGATTACTTCGGTTCTTGCGAGATATCAACCAAGGATGCAAGGGAATTGCTTAGAATAGGGTTCTAATTCGTTCCAGAGGCTTAGGAGGCAGATGAGGCGGAGTATTCCCGAGACTAAACTTAAATAGAGTAGCCACGACCTAATTTCAAAAGTAGAATCAATTGGTCGATTGATTGGTCGATTGGTCCGATCGACCAATCAAGATAGCAACTTCAAAACAAGGAATTGAAGGCTCAGATCAAGTCCAAACATCAAGGGGTTTTGCACACACCTAAAGTGACATACCTAGTAGGTAGAAATGCCTTCTAACCAATACAGAGAGCACTCCAAGTCCATCAACTAATCCGATCTACATCAGGGTGCAGTTTCCATGGATGGAACACTAACATCAACACTCATGGATCCCAGTCCAGCCATCAAGTCTTCTACTGAAATGGCCCAAAGCTGACTTCTTGCCTTACTTCGGGTTGCTGGACCTACAAACAATAGGGTTTCCGGGTCAAGGTTAGGATTGGGTTTCACAATCAGTCATGGGAATGACTTAAGATCACCCTCCTATCAAAGGGAATAGAAAGCACAAGAAGAAATAGAAGAGATAATAGGTCAGTTTGGGGTAAACTTCTACCAAACGAAACTAAGCAACTCATATGACAAAGAATAAATTGAACAATGTATATGGTAGGTATGCATTAGGCACAGCAAGAAGGTTAGGGTTAGGTGGGATTTCACAATCTCCCCCCCTTAAATAATTTTGCCCTCGAAATTGAAAGCATTCCTGGGCTTCCAATATGATGAGAAAAGGGGTGAGATTCTTCCACCGAATATTTACCAAGGGGATGGAAAGTACAACGAAAAATAGGTCTAATAGGTAAAGAACACTGGACTCTTGGCTAACTTCTTAAACGGCTGAGAGGAACTCAAAACAATAAGCAGGTGTTAAGAATGCAAGAGATGTACAGGTGACAAAAAGAACGAAGATAGGAACAAAGGCTACGAATAACAAATCGGAAGAAAAGTTTTCTAGGCTTCTAAAAAGGTACTAGGGTTTCAAAGGCCCTTCACAAAAACAACACACTTCCAACATATCAACCACACTTAAATCAGTTGTACAGGTCATTAAAATCCAAACAATGCATCAAAATCTAATTTTTCCCAAAACAACAAAATTTGCCCTGCTTGAAAAACAACCTTAAGGGGACCACTTTCTCTATTTAAATCCAATTTCAAATACTTCCAACTTCGAGTTTGGCTCTGGGGAAAAAGGTTCTTTAGGGTTTCTAAGGTTCCAAGGCTCTTAGGAGGCTCCAACAGCTTCACACAAACTATTGAGGTCAACAAAACAAGGTAATCTTCATTCCTACTTCTCTTTCTTTTCAATTTCATTACCAACAACATGATCTTCTTCAAAACTGAGAAATGCCTGTTGTTATTGGTTAGAAACATGTTTAGGGGTGTTTAGAAACATGCTCCAACCATTTTCCACACAAAGCCAAGCTTCAACCAAGAAGATTTCCCACACTTTGCACCAATTTCACTATTCACTTTACCAAAATCCCAACTTTACAAACACTTGTCCCATTTTCAAACCAATAGAATTTTGACACCAAACCAATTCCCACATGACTGTTTCAATATGAGGAAGGTGCTTACACACTTCATTTGGCCAAAAGCCGACTTTCCAAAAACCACAAAACTCCACCCAAAAGAAGGATTCTTTCTTCTAAAATTGCTGAATTTTCATGCCCACACTACAAAACTAATGGATTTTCTTCAAACAAACCATCCCAGCATGTTTATCCAAGTCTTATGCATATGCTAGTATGTTCGAATCGAAATTTTGACAAAATCAAAATTTTTCAAAAAATTAAATGCCCTTCTTTCATTCAAACAAGCACAAGAACTAATCCTATTGCAAACTTCTCTTGTCTCAACAGGTTCACTATGCCTAGAGGAGGAAGGAGGGCTGATAGAGGTCGGGATCACATTCTACGGCTAGTAGTTCTACAGGAGGAGTCTTCCACAACTTCATTCTTACTGAATTTTTCCAAAAAATCCAAGGGTTTCGATGGATCTTCTCCAAACAAACCTTCTTAGCATGTTAAACCAACTCTTGTACACATGCTAACATGTCCAAATCACAATTTCCATTGAAAACAAACTTTTCCAAAAGTTTACCAAAAAGCCCTTCTTCACCAATATTGCATTGCTTAACTTCATTTACTTATGCAATGCAAATCTCGACTTGTCTCTTCAGATTCCCATCCAACCATCATGAAGAGATACACTTAAGGGTTAGGAGAGGTAGAGATGAGGATCATAGTACTATTCCTATGCCACAAGCAAAGGTAATACAAGGATAAGGAGGCAACAATCTAGACTCCAGATGAGGTTCAAGATCAGGATGTAGATGATGATGAGGATCAGGAGGTTCGGGAAGATGAGGAGGAAACTATTACGGTTCAACGGTTTGAGGTTGGAGGTCCATTGCATTCAATTTTCAAGGCACCAGGTGTAGTTTCTCAGCTGTCAGCAATGACTTCCACACAAGAGAAGATAGAGACACACATATGCATTGTAGAAGATCGATTGACCCGACTAGAAGAGTAGTCTTAAGCTATGAGAGGTCAGCTTGATTCTCATAAACAATTTCCTAAACAGATAGCACTAGGATTGTCATCGACTCTACGGTTGGAGGCGAGTGGTGGTCACTTCACTACAAGGGTGCAACCCCGCATTCGGATGTTTTGTATGTATGGGATTTCCGCTAGTGGAATTCGGCTAGCACAGACATCACAGAGGCTTCATGACGCAGCTAGGTCAGAGGATGAGGATGATATTGCCAAAGCTGATTACATAGAGGATGAGGATGCTGATGACGGTGATGATGATGATGATGATGATGATGGATGATGATGACGATGCTGTTCCTGCTCAAGGTCAGGATGACATCTGAATAAGAGAGATGAGGATCGGAGTCAGCGTGAGATTCTGAGACATGAGGAGATTCCTACACTACGCTTCCGTGAGATTGGAGGTCCATCACATACAACTTCTGAGGTTCCAGGTGTGGCTTCTCATCAGTCATCGATTTCTTCCACACTTAAGAGGATAAAGACTCAACAGAAGAGGATAGAGTCCTATATGTATACCTTGGGAGAGAGATTTGCATGATTGGAGAAGGAGTTCAGAGCTAGGAGAGACCAAGCAAATCGCCGGAGTCGATCACCTAGATAGATAGTGCTAGGAGTTTCCTTTTATGCTTTCACAGATGTATTTCCTTTCAGACTTGTAAAAATCTCTTATGTGATTAATGAAATTCAGTTTGTTTCACTTATGTTATTGTACATTATGCATTTCTTTTGTTGTATTAAAATTGTTAATGTTTAGTATGATTTATAACTCATAACGACCACTCACGAACATTACTCCTAATGACAACACACGACTCAGACTTATACAACAACACACGACGAAAACACGACTCAGACTCATGACAACTTACTCTTGACAACACCTCACAACAAAGACGACTGACGACGACAACTTTCAACTCAAGACTCAATTCACAGCTCAACATACATACACAATAACATAAAAATGACAACTTAACTCTAACCATAACTACAACCCAAGTACAAGTCATAAACTTTAATTATTGTGTATTATTCAACCAATATGTATTATGCTTCATTTATTCAGGTTTCTAATCCAAGTTTTCTATTATTCACTTCTAAGAAAGTTTGAGTCATTCCGGATCTATGACTCAAGGATGCTTTCATTCTTGTGTTCTATGGTTATGATCGTCCGAAAACTTGGGCTTTGATACCATTTGTCACATCCCGCAAAATCCACCCAAGGGGTACCCTATCTGGATTACTTGAGGGAGTGATCCATAGCCCAAAAGATCAAGTTTAGGAATGACCATACCCACTTAGCACGATAATATAATCAAAAGCAAGAACAAATCTTTGTATTCAAGTAATTTAATAAAGAAAGTCAAGAAAGGATCTTAGAAGGATCACAAAGAACATCAGAGTGCGGAAATGACACAAAAGAATAAATAGTCAAAGTGTGAAAAGAAGGGGGAAACCAATAGCGGAAGGTAGATCGAATAAAAATAAAAGTTACAACCGGTTCCCAAAGTGAAAGGGGAACAAACTAAACTACGGTCTCAACGAATCAAATAAAAGGTTAAAAAGAAAATGGGATGATATCCCATCATTGGCACACAGGTGCAAAAGCCGATCTGCTTTTGATAAAAGTCAATCTCGTACTAATAGTCTTCACCGTCATGGTCACCAAATCAGTATTGTATGAGTCACCAACTTGGTCCTCAAAGTGTTGACCATTATAGTCAACAGTAGTAGTGTCACATCCACCCAGCCGGTACCCTATCTGACATACCCGGGATGTGATCCACAGCCCCGAAGATCCATAGTCCAGGGACCACACCATCCACATCGACGATAACACAATCATGAACAATCAATATTAAACTAAACAATTGATAATAATAGAATTCAGAAATGAGATACCAAAGATAATCAGAGTGCGGAAATAAATATCTTATCAGATAAAATTAAGAAGGCAGTGGGCAGAATCCACTCCTTCAACCAAGCGGAAAGTGAGGTCAAAACTAGTTAATTACAAGTCTCAAGTTATAAGGATAAATCGAAAGTTATTACAATTCCTCCAAGTTTAACAGGCACAAAAGAAAGGGGGTGGGCAGCTACGCATAAATCTCCTCCACAATAAATAAGTTCTCTTCAAAAGTGAAGACCATAGAGATCCAACATGGCTGCTCCCACTGTGAAACCCAGCCCTAACCTAACCCTGACCTTGACCCGGTAACCCGGTTGTTTTTAGGTCAGAAGACCCGGAGTAAAGGAAGAAGCCAACTATGAGCCATCTTAGTAGAAGACATGGTGTTTGACTCTGAACCCATGGATGTTGATGATGGAGTTCCATACTTGGAAGTCTGTGCAGATTTGGAAAGGAAGCGGCACCTGTCTCGAAGATGAGTTTAGTTGAAGGACTTGGAGTATTATCTGACTTGGTTTGAAGGTATTTCTACACACTAGATATGTCACTTGATATGTGTGCAAAAGCCCATAAGGTTTAGAGCCCATTTGATTCTTCAAATCCCTGATTATTCCTTACTGTCCGCCTTGATTGACTGATTGGTCGACTGGACCACTCGACCAAGCACTCGACCAAAGGATTGTTAAATCCGAGAAAATGTAATTTTAGGGTTTTTCACTTATATTTAAACCCTATTTCGTGTTTCTTTGTTACGACTACCTCCTAAACACTTTTTGAACTTGAGAACACCTCTCTGAAACTCTCTCTAGTAATTTTGAAGACTCCTCTGCAGATCTAAAGCTTCTTATCGCTGTTCTGCCAATTCCAGGTTAGTATCTCTTCTGAATTTATAATTATTCTTTCTTTGTTCTTGTTCTTGTTTGAGATCAGGAAGAAGATGCTGCAATCTTGCAACCATCTATTCCATGATCTCATTCTATTCTTTGAGATCTATGATCATCGTCATGATCTCAACCCTAGCCGAATAAATTTCTTGAAACCCTAACCCTTGTATGATCCTTTTGGAAACTCTTGGTAACCTCCCATACGAGGGAAACCTCATGGGAAATATTTATGTTAATCTAAACTTGATCATTGAATGATTTTCTTGTTGTTTTTGACCAAACAATTTATTCCCTTTCATTCCGTGATCATAACCTTTTTATGGGAACCATAAAGGTTGAAACCCTAATTTCTTGGGTCAAATCAAGAACCCATAGTTTGACCATGACTTGATGATTTTATCTTCCTATATGATTCTAATACATCCTAGGAAGTTCCCCTTCGAATTTCAGATCAATCTGACTTCAAACTATGAAGTTATGGCCAAAGCAGTCTGTACAATTCCGTACTAACTTGCTTGGTCGACTGGGCCAGTCTACCAAGCACTCGACCTAAGGAGTTAGTAGCTTCGTTTTTTGCCCGATTTGATTCGTTTGCTCTCTAATCTTTTAGGCATCTTTCCTAATGTTTTATCTATGATTGTTAGGAGTCTATTTGCTAAGTTTGGAGTTGCTCTCTTTGATCTTTGGATTATCTTCGGCAATAATCAAGGTAAGGACAATTATTTCATAATAACATAGATCGTATACTCTTAAGTTTATACTTTATGAAACTCTGAGTTTACTTACTGTTCTTGTACTTTATACTTCTAATGTACTACTGTAAGTGCAGTAGCACTTGTTTATGTATTCTTTTCATTATTCAATTATATGAGATGTTATTATTGCTTGTTCGGATTATGTTTTTACATTCTCTTTTATATGATGAATTGCTGGTTGTGTATGTCATGACTGATCTGAGAATGTGTTTGACTAGGTATGGTTTGGGATTGGGAAGTGTCCTTTTAACGCTTTGTCCTTGGACATTAGAGGGAATAGTATGGGATGTTCTCCGAAGATGCCCATCGATGCTTTCCGAAATCATTGGTTGTCATACCTAGGGTTGTCTAGCAGTGTTTGGCTAGGATGTCCCCGTTATATCAGACCCGAATTGGAAGGGTATTGAGACCGAACGACCCGTGGTAGCAATGTGATTCACGGGCGCTCAAGACCGGTAACCAACCCGTGAGAGGACGGGAATCATATTATGGGGGCCATTTATTGGAGGGTTGCATATGGCTAGACTTGGGCTCATGGGTGCTCAAGACCGGTAACCAACCAGTGAGAGGACATGAGAGCTTCCCATTTACCATATGTGGATAACCAATAGGGTTGATGAGTCCATAGTTAGGGACTATTAGGACTCTAGTGCGAAGGATACCAGAAAGGATCATCAGGGACGAGGAATGGACGTATCTGGAACTGAGTTGATGTAACTGAGTAGATGACTTGCATTGGGCTAGGCTTTACCCTGACATGCGCCAGTACTTAGACCAATGGTGATGTGAGAGAGCAGTGACTTAACCCCCAGCCATGGAATGTTCCGAGGGATGCTGGACCCACTACCAAAAGGCGTTGTGTGATTGACCTACCCGAAGAAGTACGGTGCTATGACTTAAAGCATGTCTACCGTAGAGACCAGCATACATAGAGTTTAGATGCATACATTCATTATTTGTTTCATACTACATTGCATCTTGTTGTGTTCTGATATATGTATTTATGTTGTTATGAGTTAACTTGCCTTACTGAGTTTCTTTCGAAACTCATTCCTTTTTGTACAATCTTCTGTTAGACTATTCTGCAAGTACTGACTACTATGACGGACAGTACGATGAAGCGCAAGCCGATGAAGCGTACTACACGCAAAGTGTTGGTGACAATCAAGATTACTCTGATGATCCCGCAAGTGATCACATTTTGTACTACGATTAGACGTAACGTGGAGTTGGAGCATCTCTGTTGGATTGATGAAGTCCAATGTTTTGAAGATGTTATCTATAGGATAGAAAACTCTTAGTTTAGTTGTCTTCCTTATTCTCTTTTGTTTCAGTTGTATTTCTTTTAGACTTATGCACTACTTTTCCGCTATAGCTGGGGAGTGAGTTTCCGCCTCACTCTACTTCTTTCGATGTGATTACATCTGGTATCATTTTCCGCACTCTGATTATATTGATTATTCATTTCTTGACTTTAATCTTTTGTTTATAATATTTAAACCATGATTATCTCCTGTTTATGATTATGTTATTGTACATGTGGGAGGATGATTTCCTTGATACTTGATCTTCGGGGCTGTGGATCACACTCCTTGGTATGCCAGTTAGGGTACCGGCTGGGGGGATGTGACATCCACACTACCCAAGGGCTAACCCTGATACGCCGAAAGATCTTCTTCGGTACCGTCACCGAAGTCTTCATGGTAGCTAGCCTCCAGATAGTAGTATGGGGTATCCGAGTCCGCCTCGAGAACATACCATCAGAATAGTCACCTGTAGAATAGTCTAACAAAACATTGCAACAAAAAAAGGAATGAGTTCAAAAGAACTCACCAAGGTAGTTATTCCACAACACATAATCCACATGATAATCATAAAATGATGCAGATGATGTGAGACATATGATGTAATATGATTCTAACCCTAAGTATCTTGGTCATCTATGGTAGACATGCTTTAAGCCGTAGCACCATACTTCTTTAGGTAGTCTCAGTCACTCATCACCGGGGGAATTGGGTTCTGCATCCCTCTCGGACAAATCCATGGTTGGGGTTTCGATCACCGTCTCTCACATCACCATTTGGTCTAAGTATTGGCGCATGTCAAGGTATAGCCTAGCCCAATGCAAGTCATCTACTTAATCATATCATGTCAATTCCAGATACATCCATTCCACCCTCTCGGGATCCTTTCGGTATCCTTCACACTAGAGTCACGGATATTACCCACCGGACTCATCAAACCTATTGGTCATCCACAAATAGTAGACGGGAAGCTCTCACGTCCCCTCACGGATCATTTCACCGGTCTTGAGTGCCTGTGAGCCCAAGTCCAGCCATTTGCAACCCTACCAATAAATGGCCCCTTTCGGGTATCCGCAATGCAATTTATGTCCTCTCACGGAGTGGTTACCGGTCTTGAGCGCCCACAAATCCACACTACTACCACGAGTCGTTCGGTCTCAATGCCCTTCCGAATCGGGTCTAATATGATAGGGACATCCTAGCCAAACACCACTAGAAAAGTCCTATGTATGTCATCCAATAACCCGGAAAAGCGTCGATGGACATCTTCGGAGAACATCCCATACTATTCCCTCCGATGTCCAAGGACAGAGCACCAGTAGGGTACTCCTCAATCCCAAGTTATACTTAAGCAATCACATGCCCAAGTTCATCATATCAATTCACAAGATACAACACCATAGTAAACATTCTATTCATAACATTGACATAATTAATCATATATTGAAATTGATAAACATAATAAGGCATTGTAATAAAACAAATGTAAACACAATGCTATTGTTATAAGACATATGTAGCAAGTCTAAAATGGTAAGAACGTGAGATAGAAAATATGTTCACTATGTTAGGAATATCAAGTCAAAGTCACACATCTTAAGTGATTGCAGCGATAACTATCCTTACCTTGAGTTGGAGAAGAAGATGGCCCAAGATCACAAGCAAGTAGCCCGATTAGTCTTAAAACCCTAAACAAACATGTATGAAGGGTTAGAGAAGAAATTAGAACAATCGGAGATTGAACGAATCAAAACTAGGCAAAAGTTTTTGACAGCAACTCTGTTGGTCAATACATTGGGTCGATGGTATCGACCAACAAGTATCGACCCAAAGAGTCTCGGACAACAAGCTGGATTTTTCAGTTTTGGCGAAAGTTGGTCTTTCGGGTCTCGGATCGATACGAAACTTGGGGAATAGTCTAAACACACTATAGAGACCCTAATTATCAAAGAATTAACATCATCCAATGGTCAAATTAAAAATCCCAATTTGGCATATCAAGTTCAAGAGTTGGAAATCATGGCATTGGTTATTACTTAATACAAATTGGGGGAAAACATAGTGGATTAGGTAGGGAATAACTTAGGAGCAATATTGAAATCATATGCAAGGTATAGATTAGGTTAATCGTGGGCTTCATCTCCAGTTTTTGGTAAATAAAGTAAGTTGGTAAGCAACAAATCATGGAAATGCATAGTTAATACTCAAGAGGTAAGTAAATCATAGTAAGATTGGGGAAAACATCAATGAATGAGGTAAAGAAGACTCATGGCAAGGTGTTTGCAAGGTTGCAGCACCTTGGCCATGGTCCAAACAGTAAAAATGAGAATAAAGATGAGTGAGAAAGAGACTAGGAGAGAGAGTCATACCTTGAGAGTAGAGTAAGAGAGTAGAAGTGAGTGGTTGGCAATGATTAGTGGGAAGATGCTTCACCATTACCAAGGAGGAGTTCTTGGGAGTCTCATCCACGTTCTCGGGTGCCTCAATGATTAGAATAGGGTTCAAAACACGAGGATGGAATAAATAGAGTAGGGAATATTCCACAGAATCTTTAATTCGGATTGGTGGTGCTGTTGGGTCAATACATTGGGTCGATGGTATCGACCAATAGTATCGACAAAAACATGTTTCTGCAGAATTTTTCAGAATAGTTCAGCAACTTTAGGTGTAGACTTGGAGGGCTATACAAGGTCAAATTGCATGAGGTTTTCTCCTATAGTTCACTTCGGAAGTCTAGTTTGAGGAATACCTTCGGATTTGTGCACAAGAGTTTGTTTGATATCTCAATTGTCTCACTCTTCATCAGTGCACAAGAGATTCAAACTTAAGACCTGAGTAATGTGCTGGAAGGAGCAACATCATCAATGTCCATAGAATGGAGTTTTGGCACCACGCTTATCAACTAGTATGGTCCTGATGTTCCTTTTCTACCAC